>NC_134095.1:22122593-22795956 GCF_000715075.1 Nicotiana tabacum | reverse complement strand
ACCCTCAAGTGGACAACTTGAGAGGGAAAGGCACGGAACCGTCGACTGCATCACTGATCGACTAGTTTTATCGCAAATAAGCCTTTCCGAATTTAAAGGGTGTATATATAGGAAGGGCGCAAACACTCATCAAGCGTTGCTATAGGATTGATTGTGCACGAGTGGAATATGATGTTGAGTATGATTTATGCAACAATAAATAGCATGTTGTCACGTATTTGCACGTTAAAAATGATAAATGCGGTATTTAATAATTGAAAGACGTTTAAGAAAGAAAATAAGGAGACAAGTCAGTTTCTGTAATAAAGGAAATCATAAATACTTGAAAATAGGAAATTAAATCTAAATAAAGGGGAAAGGTAAAGGGTGTGCACGTATTAACAGAATAAAGCATACTTAAGACTAATTCACAAAAAGCAAGTTTGTTATGGTAAGAGCCTAATTATACCAGTAGAGTCGCCATGTTATCGCGCCCCCTATTTCCTCGCGGAGTCCGGGTTTCGACATTTTGGGACAACTCCTTTCCTTTTGGAATTGAGTAAGAGATTTGAAGAGTCGCCACCTAACGGATTAAGGTGCGTTAGGGCACCTAAAGCAAATAACTCATGAAACCAGTTTACATCACCAGAGATTGGGTAAGGGCTTGAAATTACCTTGAGGGGAAGGTGTTAGGTACCCCTTGAGGTCCACAATGGTGGGTCCAGGCCAAACTCAATTAAGCAAATTAGTCTTAAAGGAAAGTTGAACAATTTAAAAGATAATTACTTTAAAACAAGAATTAAAGGGAAGGTGTTAGGCACTTCTCAAAATCCAGTAGTGTGGTTCCCGGCTAGACAATTATTGTGAATTTGGAGTGCAATTAACATAGAAGAAAATAAGGCTCAAATAAGAGGAAATTTCAGTACATAATGGTTTGAAAGTAAACAAAATTTGAAAGAACAATTAGAAAAGCTGATTTTTTTAAATAAGGAGTTAAAAATGCTGAAAGAAATAAAGAACAAAGGAAATGGGTCCTAGGTTTATTAAAAATATGGATCATCCCACACAATGTCGGGTAATCACTCCTCAATGAGGGGCTACACGTGACATTATCGCGTGGTCATCATATCCATATCTACCACTTCCCACCCCGTTAAGGTATTTAAAGCGCGAATTGGTCTCGATTACTTATTGCATGCTATTACCCGTCCCACTCCTATCAGTCCCGGAGGCACTTAGGGCTATTAATCCTAAAGGAAGGGATATTAGGCATATTTGAGGTTTCAAAAGGTAAAAACTCTAAGGCGACATACAAAAACACATATTGCACATTATGGGGAAAAGCATATAAACAAACAAAGGCTCAAGTATACCTCCTTGAACAAAAAGCATATAATTAGCACGACTTTCACATACTTTTTAGGTCTGATTGAAAATACTAAAGATGAGGGAGATGATATTGTCGAGGCAGTTTTTGTTTATTACATAACTCAGATAAGAAGTCCGAATCAGGCCTGCTTGCTGGTTGTAGCAATTAACAGAAGCAGATTCAGTTTAAAGATATTACCCTAAGGCTTGACTAAGTGTTTAGACGGGGTCCTATGGGCATGCTTGCTATGGGCATGAGACAGTAGAAACTTGAAATAAATTATCTGAAATCCTATGGGCATGCTTGCTAGACCTTGTTGAGCGAGGGAATTAGACTGTCACAGAGATGTAGAATTAAACCAAATTGATTACAGGTTTTGCAGATTACTAATTTTATATCTAACATTGAGTGAAGCGAATCAGATTCATTTAGAAACTCTTATATGCATGCTTTCTACACGTTGCTGATTTTGAACTCTTATAGACGTGGTATCTAAATGCAGAAACTCGTATTAAACCTTATAGACATGGTATCCAAATGCAAAAACTTGTATTAAACCTTATAGACATGGTATCTAAATGCGGTTTGAATTATGCAGAATTAAAAGTACCCTATAGGCAGGTTTTCTACATGAAGTTGAATATGCAGAGTTAAAACAGTCCTATGGGCATGATTTCTATACGGAGTTGAGTATGCAGAAATTAAAACATTCCTATAGGCAGGGTTTCTAAATATGATTGAATATGCAAAATTAAATAGTCCTATAGGCATGGTTTCTACTCCTTGCATGCATAATTACCTGCCCTTTTCACTAGCCAACCCTAAATGTCCATTACAACTTATTACAAATCAGAATGAATAAAATTACATCAGAAAAATATGACAAAAAATACAACCAGAGGAACCTTAATTCTTGACTTCCTTTCTGAGTTATGAGATAGACCAACTCAAAGACCATTGATCCAAAGCCTTTCTCCAATTTGAGTGTGTCAGAGTTCACTAAAAGCCTCAATGGGACTTTGGCCAGTGCTCACACCCAAATTGTATCACCAGAATGGGACAAGTGCAGTGTGGAAGGTCCAGGCCTCAAGTGTCCAAGTTCAGAGGGAGGTCAATGGGTCCAAGGCAAGGCTCAAAACAGGGGGCAGAACTTAAGTCTAGGAGAGAGTGCAAGTGATGAAACAGAATTTTGAGGGGATAAAGAAGAGGGAAACAACCACAAACAAGTTGATAGTTTCATACAAAAGGGGTTCAGGGGGGTTGGGGAGTTGCAAAGAGCCTATGCTTAGGCAATGATAAGCTTTGGGCATGCACAACAATAGAGGATGCTGGCATGCCTATAGGCCTACCAGAACACACAATAGCAGAGAAACATAGAGGTTAGGATCCCAGGGATCAAGCTTGAGTCATGGGCAGTAATATTCGTACTGTCATGCCTAAAAAAACCATAGCATCAAACACACTGGGGTGGGAGTTTGGGATTCATAATAGATTCAGAACAAGTAGAAGGAAATTATAGCATGCTAAAATAAGTACTGAACTAAACACAAGAAGTAGACAGACAAGAAGGCAAAAGTATTAAGTAAACACATTGTTGTGATGCTGGAATTTTAATCAGAACATACCAGTTCAAAGAAGCGAAAATACAGTAAAAGCAAGTAGCAAGACTTTGAAAAAAGCTCTGGCTTTCAGCAAGCTGAATAGGTCACAGTAGTAGTAAAGCAAGAGAGAATGTTTTGAATGTAAGAGATTTTAGAACTGAATGTGTTCGTGTCTCTATGTTAATGAAAGAACAAGGATTTATAGTTTGAAAACAGGTGGAAAATAAGGCAAGAATCATAGTTTAGCAATAATTATGGAACTATGTACTAATTAGAATCAAAACAGTATAAGGACTTCCTTTAATTAAGGAGTTAAAATCAAACGGTAATGGGCAGAAAACATTTCAATAAAAAATCAAGTAAGCATCATGTGCAGAGTAGACAATTAGGGGTAAGTGCATAGAGATTCAATTAAGGAAACAACTAATGAAGAATTAGTAGAAAATACTCGGTTAACCAAATAAGGTAAGAAACACAATAGATTTGCAAAATATGGAGACAATCAGCTCACAGTAAATCAGGGAGTCAAGGATTTGAAATTACTAATTTAAGGAGAATCACACGGGTTCCCAAGAATAAGCAAATAAACCAAGTTAAAAATAGGAGAATCGAGAGTCTAAGGAAAGTTTTCAAATCAAAACAAGGAGCTCAGAATCAATCAAAGGGAGGACCATGAGTCCTATTTTAGCATATAAATAGAATGCACAAAACATTAGGCATGTGAGGTTAAACTATGGCAAAGAGAAGCAGCATGCAATAATAACTACAAAGTCAGTAGACAGTGAAACATGGTAGTCACATAGGTCAACTCAGTGATAGAGAAAAGAGGGTATTAGAAGCATGCAAAGGGTCAAGTAGAAATACCTTTCTGAAAAATATAGTCGAGTTTCAACAATAGCAGGAAATCAAAATCACATAAAGAAACAGAAGTTGAAACAAAAGATTTTAAATCCAGTTGAGCTACAGACGAAGCAACTTCAGAAGCTCGAACAGGTCCAAAGAAATTATGGTTTTGAAACCAATTAAAATATGGTGAACAAGTAAATCACATAGCAAATAGTCTCAGGACTCGAATGAACCCAAAGCTTTAGGGTTTTCCACATCAGTCGAGTCTAGAGATAAAAAAATCGAGTAAATCAGACAAATACTAACAAAAATAGGTTCAAAAATCTCAAAAGGGTTAAGTCCCTTAACATGCACACTCAAGTAAAGGAACGACATAAGGAAACACAGTAAAACATGTTAAAAAATCGGAGAAAGCTTCAAAATAACTTAACAGAAACCCAAATTGGAAAAGATAAGGGTTCTTGAAGGTAGAGTTTTGAAAGAAACCTTGAGAAAACATTTAGAAGTTCAAAGCAAACACAGATCTAAAATAGATCTAAAAGAAATTAGAAGAACCTTAAAGGTTAGGGTTTCAGAAGAACCCCAGATGGTGAGAAAGGCTTGGAAAATCATCGATCTAAGCAGGAGAAGTCAAGACTCAGGCTCGAATAGTCATGGCTGGCCGGAGCAAAGTCAAAGACGACCGGAGACAGCCATAGAACTGAAATCCACCAAGGTCGGGACCAAACTTTTCCAAGATCTAGCCTTGAAACCATGACAATCAGGCATGTAGAAGCCAAAAGGAGGTAGATACAGGTCTCCAATAGCTTTGGAAGCCATTGATTTGGGCGGTTTTAGGGTGGAAGCTGAGGGAGGCGGCTAGGGTTTGAGAGGGGTTTAAGAGAGAATTGGGAGAAGGGGGAATTCAAAGGCGGCTGCAGGTGAAAATGATTAGGGTTCGGGGGTAGTTGGGAATAAAAAAGGAAAGAGCTGTTGTGAGCCGTTGATCTAGGCGATCAACGGCTGGGATTAAAAGGGAATCCGAGCATATCGGTTTGAACGGGGTTTGGGTAAAGGTAATTGGGTCTCAGATTGGGTTCAAATAAGGCTAAAATTGAAATAAAATGAGGCTAACATTTAAATAGCCACTTTTCCCTATTTGATTTATAAAAATAATAAAATAATTTCTGAAAATAAATTAAAGATACTAAAATGATTAATAGTACATAATTATCAAATTAAAAATATTGGACCTAATTTTTATATATATAAACGTAGTTAAATCTAAAAGAGGCTAATATTGCAATTATATGCAATTTAGCTTTTAAAATACGGAATAAATTTATAAAAATATTCAAAAATTATGTTAGATATATTTTAGTATAAGTATGGGAATCCAATAAATGAATTACCAAAATGATAATTTTGGGAATAATTATTGGGTTTCTCTTGATAAAATAAGGCAATAAATTGATTTTAAAATGTTTAAAAATTAAGGAAAAATATTAAAATATTTGGACATATTTATATATGCATACATGTGCTATTTTGAAAGTATTTTGCATATATTACAAATATATAGGGAAAAATTGGGTATCAACAACTGCCCCTCTTTACCCGGGAAAGATGAAAGAGTTGTCGGGTAAAGATATGATGGCCAATTTTGACCGAATAAAATGGTTCGAAGAGACTTAGGCCGTGCTCTGGCTTCTAAGCTGCCTTCATATCCTTGGTCTTACAGGAATCAGACCATATGTAGTTCAGGATCCGTTGGCGGAGTATGTCGATGGAGGCTTTCAAGAACGGATGCAGTATTTAGGACGGGGTGAATGGTTGAAGTCTGATAGGGCTGCGGGAACTGGAGCGGGATCGCTCCTACTGAGATGGACGTTGCTCGCAGTTTCACCTGCAAATAAGCAATACAAGCATATATGGTGCGTAATTTAAACATGATGCAATTTCCCGTCGGACCATGAATGTTGTCTTTGGATGATTAGGATGACGTCCTCAGACCATGATGTCCTGGGCCATGAAGTGTATAATAAAGGATTTGCATGCCATGAAATGATGCTATCGGGCTATGAGAATGATGCCTTCGAACCATGATGACTTTGAATAATGATATGCAAAAGATTAAAAAAGGGGGTCCTCAGGCCATGACATGGTATTCTCGGGCTATGAAAATGGTGCCTCCAAACAACGACGCCTTTGGACAATTTGGCGATCTTTCAGCCCATGAGATGCAGTAGGTGGCGATTTTTCAGCCCACAAAATGAATTAGTCAGCGATCTTTCATCCATGCAAACGTAAATAGGGTAGCGATCTTTTAGCCATGCAAACGTAATAAGGTGTCGATCTTTCAGCCATGCAAGTGTAAATAAGGCGGCGATCTTTCAGCCATGCAGATGCAAATGGAGGTAGAGCTTAACCTCGGAAGGCAGAATGGTAGCCTTATGCAATGCAGAAATGCAGATGGAGACAGGGCTTAGCCTTGGAAGGTAGAATGGTATCCATATGCAATGCGAAAATGCAGATGGAGGTAGAGCTTAACCTCGGAAGGCAGAATTTTAGCCTTATGCAATGCAAAAATGCAGATGGAGACAGGGCTTAGTCTCGGAAGGCAGAATGATATCCTTATGCAATGCGAAAATGCAGATGGAGGTAGAGCTTAACCTCGGAAGGCAGAATGGTAGACTTATGCAATGCAGAGATGCAGATGGAGACAGGGCTTAGTCTTGGAAGGCAGAATGGTAGCCTTATGCAATGCAGAAATGCAGATAGAGATAGAGTTTAGTCTCGGAAGGCAGAATGGTAGCCTTATGCAATGTAGAAATGCAGATGGAGGTAGAGCTTAACCTCGGAAGGCATAATGGTAGCCTTATACAATGCAGAAATGCAGATGGAGGTAGAGCTGGAAGGCAGAATAGTAGCCTTATGCAATGCAAAAATGTAGATGGAGACAGAGCTTAGTCTCGGAAGGCAGAATGGTAGCCTTATACAAGAAATAAAAGGGCAAATGGCGATAGAGCTTTCTTAGCTGATGGCGGATTGCGATATTATGACTGTTGGGGACACTGTGTATGCTGGGAGCACTGTGTGCGGATAACAGCTGTGAGTAAGTGCAACGGTTCTAAGAGTTGTATTGCTGGGCAATGCTTGTCTAGTGAGCGTACAGTATATTTGATGATTTGCAACTCAAGTGTGTGCACCCAAAGAAAAATCGTGAGTTTTGTAAAGGGGAGGTTAGTTCGTATCTCTGTTGGCTTTGCTTGACCTGCTCGGTTCTGATCTGGTGATATTGTATGTATCACTGGGGTAGTGTTGCTAAACAAGGCAATTTCGATAATAAACACGCATGACTTAGTAAAATACAACATAAATACATAATAAAAAATAGTTTTCTTTAGATGAACCGACGACTGCGACGTGGTTCAAGACATTGCAACCTTTCTTACTACGGAATTTTGAGGTTATTCCTCAAAATTCTGCCCCAGTTTAATGGGTTGATGCTTCTGATTGTTGCCTGTGATGATTGGCTGAAATTACTTCAGAATTTTGAGGGTCCTCATCAAAATTCTGCCTCAGTTTCCAATTGCAGGGGAAATGAAAATTTTACTAAATTATGACAGAACCCATAGGGCTGCCTACGTATCCCCTCTTAAATGGGAATTAGGTCAGGCGTAGTTCAATTACATCATATAGGAAAGCATGAAAATTACACGTAGTAACGCTTGACCGCATCTAAATTAATTGGTTTTGGCTAGACTTCTACGTCCATTTCTGCAAGTATGAGGGCTCTCCCTGTTAGAACCCAGTGAACCATGTACGGACCTTGCCAGTTGGGAGAGAATTTCCCCTTGGCTTTATCTTTGTGTGGAAAGATTTTCATTAACACCTGCTGCCCCGGTATGAACTCTCTTGGCTTGACTCTTTTGTTGAAGGCTCTGAACATTCTGTTCTGATAAAGTTGACCATGGCAGAGTGCATTCACTCTTTTCCCATCTATAAGAGCCAGCTGCTCGTAGCAACTCTTCACCCATTCTGCATCGTCGAGCTCTACTTTCTGTATGATTCTTAAGGAAGGAATTTGCACTTCGACGGGAATGACGACTTCTGTTCCATAAACCAACATATAGGGGGTTGCCCCAGTTAATGTGCGGACTGTGGTGCGATACCCCAATAAAGCAAATGATAGCTTCTCGTGCCGCTGATTATGCTTCTCTATCATTTTCCTTAGTATCTTCTTGATGTTCTTATTGGCAGCTTCTACGGCCCCGTTCATCTGAGGTCTGTAGGATGTAGAATTCTTGTGTTTGATCTTGAAAGTTTCACACATAGCTTTCATCAAGTCACTGTTGAGATTGGAGCCATTATCGGTAATGATTGGTTTTGGAATCCCCAATCGACAAATGATGCGATCGCGGACAAAGTCTGCCACGACTTTCTTAGTTATCGCTCTGTAAGATGCTGCTTCGACCCATTTGGTGAAATAGTCGATTGCTACTAGGATAAACCTATGCCCGTTAGATGCGGCAGGTTCGATTGGTTCAATAACGTCCATTCCCCAGGCGGCGAACGACCATGGTGAGCTTGTTGCATTGAGTTCGTTTGGGGGTACCTTTATCATGTCTGCATGTATCTGGCAGCAGTGGCATTTTCGGACATACTGGATGCAGTACGTCTCCATAGTCATCCAAAAGTAACCAGCTCGGAATATCTTCTTTTCTAAGACGAAACTGTTCATATGTGGACTGCAGGTCCCAGCATGAATTTCCTCTAGTAGCCTGGATGCTTCCTTTGCGTTGACACACCTTAACAATCCAAGATCAAGAGTCCTTCTATACAAGATTCCTCCACTATGAAAGAAATTATTGGACAACCTCCGAAGTGTGCGTTTCTGAGTAGGATTTGCAAGTTCTGGGTATTCTCCTTTTGCTAAATATTCCTTGATATCATGAAACCAAGGCTTTCCGTCTACTTCTTCTTCAACATGGGCACAATAAGCTGGATGATCATGGATCCTTACTGGAATGGGATCAATGAAGTCTTTTTGTCTGGATGTTGTATCATAGATGATAGGGTAGCCAATGCATCAGTGAACTCGTTCTGGACTCTGGGAACATGTTGGAATTCCATTTTTGTAAACCTCTTTCTCAGTTCCCGTACATAATGCAGATACAGGAGTATCTTGGAGTTCTTGGTCATCCATTCTTCTCGGACTTGATGTATAAGTAGGTCCGAATCTCTGATCACTAGCAACTCCTGAATGTTCATATCAATAGCCATCTTGAGCCCTAGGATGCAGACTTCATACTCGCCATATTGTTGGTGCACGGGAACCTGAGTTTGGCAGACACCAGATAATGCTGAGCGGTTTCTGACATTAGGACTGCTCCTATACCAACTGTGAGCACGTGATTTTTGCCTCCCACGAATTACTCCAAAAGAATTCCCAAAATTAGGTCTTTTCTTTAATTATGTGTTATTCTAGGAATTACTGTGCGATTTTCCTGATTGTTTGCATAATTTTGTGTGCATATTTAATTTTATTAATGCATTAAAAAATATAAAAAATATAGCATCTGCACTTAAGATTTGATTTTATATTTTTTGGTTAGTTTAGTAAAATGTTGTTTTACAAAAATGAAAAATTCACAAAAAATAACGTATTTTTGCATTTTAGTGTTTAATGTCAAATTTTGCGATTTTCTTTTAATTTGGTATTAATTATGTGTGATAATTATTATTTAGAGACAATTAGTATTTTAAGATAATTTGATTTTTTTATAGGATTTTTAAGGTTTAATTTTTGAAAGAAAAAGGAAGAAAAGAAAAGAAAAAGAATTAATAAAAGGGAGGAAACTAGATCTGGGCCAAAAATCCCAGCCTAAACACAAAACCAATCAAAAACCCATCAGAAAACTGTCCAAACCCGTTCGAACTAGCCCAAATAGCCCAGACCCGTCTCCAGCCTCAACCAAACGACGCCGTTTCAGGCGTTTCAATCTGTACCGTTGAAATTAACTTGATCAAACGGTCCCAAAGTCTTGACCCAACCCGACCCCGACCCGTCACTCCAATACCCGCACCGCCCCAGTGCTACTCCAAACGACCCCGTTTCATTTAATGAACTAATCTGAGCCGTTGGATTCCAATTATCCAACGACCCAAATTAATTCGCTAATTTAATATACCCAAAACCCTTACCCCTACCCCAAACCAAACCCCTCTACCTCTTCGTCTCTCACCATCTCTCAGAGACCCCCCTTTTTAACCCCGCCCTAAACCACCGCCTGCCGCCCGCCGAAAATCGCCTACGGCGGCGCCCGACATCCAATCCCTTCCAAAATTATACCCCAAAACCACCACGACCCCCTCTTTCTAAATCCCCGCTCCGTTTCCCTCGAATCTTGCCAGAACCTCTCGAATCTCAAATCTAAGATCGAGCCCTAAAAGTTTAAAATCGGTTTCCCACGAACCCAATAACATGCATCGATCCAGATCCCTAATCTTCACCATTAGAAGGATTGATTCACTACAAAACCGATGATGCTCATTTATTCTTGACAAAGAACAAATGATTGGCATCAGTTTCATGTGAATCAGAGTATCAAGTGAAATTTCAAGTTTAGCCGGTAAGTTTTCCGAGTTTATTAGTTATTCTTGATTAGTAATATTCTGTTGTTCATCCTTCCTCATCTCTTTTTATTTTTCTGATCGATTTCAATTGAAACTCGACCAATCCGTAGCTTTAAAATAGCTTCCATCCATGGGTTTTGTTGATTGTGAATATGTTATTTGTTTCCTTAAAATAGTCGATTTAACTAACATTAATCTGATAATTTGGTTAATTTCTTGTTTAATTATGTTGATAAGAATTGATTAGTATAAGTTTAATTCAAGTGTTTACCTAATTTAAGGAAGCTTCTCAATAGTGGTAGGGTAGAAATTGCATTACTGAATTAATTAAAGGCACTAGGCTAGTGGAGATAATTAAAATAGAAAAGGGGATTGGTAATGGAAATGACACTAATTGATTAATTTAGAAACTAAGTCAGTGGGGATAATTAAAATAGGGAAGGGACACTTGTAATGGGGATGGCACTAATTGGTTGCCTATAAAAGGCTAAAGAATACAGAGAGTTAGGGGGAGAGGGTGATAGAATCAGAAGTGAGGAAAAATTGCTGACCACTGTTCTTGCTATTGTTCTACTGCTGTTTCCTCATTTTTTGTGTTGTTTTCAAATTCCAGGTACCTTCTTAGCCCCTGAATAATGAGTGATTGTTGAACATGTAAATCAGGTGGAATACTGATTGAATACAGGCTGCATTTGAACTTAGTTTCCCCTGTTTCTCCTACTTCTTTAATATTATGTAATAGATATGTAGTTTTAGATGTTATCTAAGCTATCATTTGCACATTTAATGCTGTGTATGTTCAGTAGTTATATGTATGGGTAATTGGACATGTATGTATGATTCTGCTGTGTATGTTCAGTAGTTGTATGTATAGGTAATTGGACATATATGTATGATTCTTATTTGAGATCAGTATGGTTCGAAGTATTTTGCAAGCATGTTCTGTGTTTACATTTGCTCCTGAATGAGTTTAAAATGTCCAAGGATTATATTGAAAGCTTTAGTATGATTTTCTGGAATTCACGGGAGAACCAAATTCTAATGTACTGGTTTGGTGACTGATAGTGTTAGGGAAAATTCAAGTTAGTTAGTTATGTTGAAAATGATTCATTGGTTGTCTACTGTTGCTTTCATGTCAATTGAGAAGATTTGGTTGTTTTAAGATCATGGTTTTAAATTCTACAAGTTTTGTCAACGTGAGGTTTAATTGAGGTTTAAATATCAGCATTTCAAGTTAATTTAGGGCTTTGAAAATTTAGAATCATATGCTGTATAGTTTCTCAAGAATCGGATCCTTAATTATTTTCTATTTCAAAATCGTGGCATTGTTTGTATGTTGTGTATATGTTAATCTTGTGACTAGCTATTTGGGTTCATTTTGAATTTTTGCTGCTCAGCTATCACTTGAGCACGATACAGACTCGATGTCGAGTCTCATTGTTGTTGGTTCTGAGGCTTTAAAGAATTTGGGCCTTCTGCTTGGGCTCAATGTGGGCCCAGAATTTTAAAATTAATGAGAAATGAAAGTGATAGGCCCTGCTGCATGAGCTTTTTTTATATTTGCTTGAAAACAGGGTTCTTCACTGTTAGTCGGAGTTGGTATAATTTCGTTTTAAGACTGGCCCAGTTCCCCAATGTTACAAATCGATTGTATTTAGTTTCTTTAAAATGGGTTACCATACCAGTTGGGCGAATAATTATGGCCCTTTAATTTGGTGGTTGCTAA
Organism: Nicotiana tabacum; assembly: GCF_000715075.1. Classification (NCBI taxonomy): domain Eukaryota; kingdom Viridiplantae; phylum Streptophyta; class Magnoliopsida; order Solanales; family Solanaceae; genus Nicotiana; species Nicotiana tabacum. The sequence continues at coordinate 22,783,817 of NC_134095.1, read as the reverse complement.
TTAGTAGGATTGCGATTTTGTTTATGTAAGTAGAAGTCATGCAAACTTTCTTTAGTTAATTAATTGGGTTTTAAGAATAGATTAGAGGCGAGCCGTATTAGATAACACAAATAGTTTATGACCCTCCAAATGTAGTTTGAATTCCCTTTTAAAAATTGGAATTGAGTGCGCCGCGCCAAATAAAATCTCAAATGCATGGCCATCATTTAATTATTTGTTTTAAAATCCTTAAAATTCAAGGTGTGCCATTTAACAAATTTTCATGACCCTCGCAAAGTTAAAAACGCGTAGTTGCTTTAGGCACGTTATTTTAATAATATTACTTTCCTAAACTCGGGTGTGCATTTCATGTGACCCAAATCCAAATCCTAATAACGTTGAATAAAAGGTGTTTCGGATTGCGGGTGCATTTCATGTGGCGCGATCCAAAGACATATTTTAGGCGATGTTAAATCTTTTTTAAAAATGAGAAAAAAAGCGGTTAAAAGCTAAAAATGTACAATAGGCTAAAACATGTATTAAAATAAGATAATAGACCAATTATAATAGTTCAAGCAACCGTGCTAGAACCATGAAATCCGGGGGTGCCTAACACCTTCCCTCGGGTTAACAGAATTCCTTACTTAGAATTTCTGGTTCACAGACTTCAAAAGGAAAGTCGAATTTCCTCAATCTGGGATTTTAAAATAAACCGGTGACTTGGGACACCAGAAAAATATTCCAAGTGGCGACTCTGAGTTCCAATTGAAATAAATCCCATTTCAATTGTCCTTTAATTGGAAAAACTCCCTCAATACCTTTCCCGGGGTAGTGTAAAAAGGAGGTGTGACAACTCCGGCGACTCTGCTGGGGACAATGAACCCAGAATCTCTAGTTTAGGGTTCAAGAATTTGAGCTTAGAATAACTGTTATATTTGGCTTTATTTATTATCTGGTTTTATTCACATGTTTGAGCCTAATGTGCTAAATGTTGCTTTTTACCGCTTTGATATTGTTGAACTATATATAAAATTGCTATGAATCCCCCCTCTTTCTGAGTCTTCTAAATCATGGAGAAGGGTGCACTTCGTGTGGCTTCTCTTCTGTCTAGAGTCTTATCCAATTTTAGAACGAGGTTCGGACAAGTTGTAAAGCCGGTGAAGCTTCTGTATTTCCGATACGCTGCCCCCCTCGGCTCGAGTTGTCCGCTCGGGTAAGCCAGGTCTAGAACAATAAACCCAGGTTTTAAAACCTAGTATAACAAAACCTCATACCGGATCCCTAGTAGGAACATTTGTTTGCATCACGTTCATTTGATTTTGGAGACTCAACACAGGGGTTGGGTCTGTCTAGGACAGGTGTACCCGAAATAATCAAAGACCATAGTGATGCATATTTTACGTGCTACTTGTGCATTTATTTGCTTTGGGTTTGCATGTTGATCGACTTTTGAATGATGAGAGAAAAATAGCGGTATAAGAGTTGAGTGAGTTAATCACCTGTTTTGAAAAAAACCAATGTCCAAATAGTACTGAAACTCCGCCGATTTTTTTTTTTGAGAAAAATGAAATGAAAAAAAAGAGTTTTTCAAAAAATAGTTTTATTTGCCCGAACTACGCTAGTTTGATTCTCATCGGATGTGGGATACGTAGGCAACCCTCATCGGGTCCAACTTCCCTTTTTGCAAGAATAGCCCAAAACAACAAAATTTTAATTTGTGTCACAAATAAGTCGGGTGATGTCATTCTTGTTTAAAATAAGCCGAATGTCCCCAAAAGGGCGCCGGAAGGCTGTTTTTGCAAGAACAACCACCTTGGGTCATTTTTAAACGGTTAGCAGGCACAACCTTAAAATCTTCTTCCTGAAGTGCTGAAAGGCCGTATTTGCGAAGCCAAGTTTGAAATATTTGAAAAAATGGTGTTACTTTTTCTTTTTAGGTCTAAATAATCACCTTAATAAATGTGCATATGAGCACAAACAAAATTGAACCCTTCACAGTCCTTAATAAGATCCCCTTAAAGCTCCACATGTGGTGGAATGATCTAGGAAGAGGCAGTAGAGAAATAGTGGTAAAAGTTCTGGGAGGCCTCGTCGGACTATTGAATGTCAAGCCAAGGTTGGACATAATTGAAGCTTTAATACCTTTTTGGGACCCGACTCGCAATGTGTTCCGCTTTTCTAACTTTGAGCTTACACCTACATTAGAGGAAGTTGCAGGTTATGCAGGCCTTAATAGAAACCTTAGAAGTCGATATCCATTGGCACCAAGACCGGTATCCCCCTATAGATTTCTGGATTTGCTGAGTATTAGTCGGGATATTCAGGATAGGAACTTATCTGAAGGGTATTGCAAGCTCCAGTTCTTGTATCATCGGTATGGTAACCCCCGAGGTTTTGAAGAACCGAACACTGGTCTAACCCATGCCGGAAATAAAGACAAATAGGAGGCAAGGCGAGGTTTAGCTTTCATGGTAGCCTTCTTGGGTGTTGTGGTTTGTCTGCGAAAAGATGGTAATATAGAGATAGGTCTTGTGGAATGATCGATGTTGCAATCAAGAAAGCCAACAACACTGTGGTTCCTCTAATTTTATCTGAAAGCTACCGAGCCTTGACTATCTGTCAGGAAGGGGGAAAGTTCTTCCAAGGCTGCAATCTGTTGCTACAATTATGGATGCAAGAACATCTCTGCCACCGGGTTGGGTACATGAATTATGGTTTGACCGGTTTGAGCTGCATTGAAGAATTCGGAAGCCGAGTGGCAGGTATTGAATTCCCCGAAGGCAGTAAAGCTTGGCTTACACATTTGAGATCCTTGACTGATGATAAAATTGAGTGGGCATTCGGATGGCTTCATGTCACCGAAGCAGTGTACACGTCAGCTAAAGTATGTTATATCCTCTTAATGGGCATCCGAAACATCCAGCCTTATGCTCTCTTTAGGGTTTTGCGCCAATTAGGAAGATTTCAAATTGTCCCTAATGATGAAGATTTGAGTAAATATGCCATTGAACTGGGCCCAAAAGCTGCATTTCCAGAAGGGAAAATTCGCCAGATATGGAATGAATGTAGGTTTGTTGAACCTAAGACCATGGTGCGAGATTTAGCTAGAGGTGAAGTGGACCCTAAGTACAGTGTCTGGTTCGGCAAAAGATTCCAGATGCTCGAGAGGCCCGCAAAGATACCCCATGTCCAACAATTTACCGATGGGGAACAGGTGCAATGGGACTAGTTGACCAAAGAAAACGAGTACAGGGCCAAAATAAGCCAATTAGAAAGGCGAGTCATGGACCTTCAGTTTGAAAAGGCTGTTCAAGCCGCTGCAGACAAGGGAGAAAAGAAAAAACTAGTTCAGGAAAATGAGGCCCTCAAAGCTCAGATCCAGAAGGTGAAAATAGCTGCCAGAAACCCGGAAAGAACCCGGGCTGATAAAAGACTCATAAGCAGTCTGAAAAAGAAAGCCCTCGAGTATCAAAAAGACCTGGAAAAATCTGAAGCTAGTATAGCGAAAATCCGGGCAAAATGGACAAAAAAGGCAGAAGAGCGGGCACGGTTTGTGCAAAAAATGAAGAGTAACTATGAAGGGACCATCACTATCCTAAGAAGAAAGATAACCACTCTCGAGAATAAGGCAGTCAAGCAGGCTAAAGATTTCAAAGCTGATAGGGAGCTCTATTATGATCTGATGGCTCAGATGGAGGAAGGAATGCAGCAGTTGCAAAATCAACACCTTCATGACTCTCAAGTGTTAGAAGCCCGGAATCAACAGATAGGGCGGTTGCTTCAGGAAAAAGGCAGAATTAGATAAAGGATCAGAACCATTGCTGACTACATTACCATGAAGTGCCAAGCGTGTGAGGACATGACTCGTACCATCTTTTTCGCTGCAGTGATGACTTTCGTCCACCAAGTTATGAGTAATTTGAGCGACTACAAGGGGATCTCGCATTTAGGCCCGCGGCAGACCGAATGATGTCCAGCGGGCACCAGGAGCATTAATGTATTCTTGATTTTACTTGAGTCTGTACCTTTCTTTTTCTGTTGGAGTCTGTTGTTATCCTTTTTTGAGTCTTTTAGCTTTGAATAGTTGTAATGAAAAGAGTTTTCTTTTTATGAGAAGAATTGAATTTTTTTTTATTCATTTTTACATCTTATCGCTAGAACTACGCTCGGTCTGATTCATGCGGGGTCATGATACGTAGGCGATCTCCATAGGATTCGACCACAACCAAATGAAAAAGAATAAAATGGAAAAAGAAAAAGAGGGAATAAAGGATAGGAAAAGCCTTTATAGAAATGCATGATAGAAATGACTAATTGCCTAGGTGCATTGCATTCCTATGTGCGGTTACCTATTTGTTAAAGCTTTAATCACTAACAAGTTTTGTTGTTGATATTATAATTCAAGCAGTTAGTTCACCTAAGCATAGTGGCAACCCACCCATAGCAAACCAGATCCAAAGGCGAAATAATCATGTCTATCCCAGATGTAGACACCAGTGTCATCGAACGAGAAGAGTTGGACGTTAACACCATGAAAGAAAAGATGTACAAATTGAAACAACAAATGGCCGAAATGTATCAGGCATGGGCTAAAGGACAACTGCCATCCGCTTACCTGGCTAACCCTACCTTCACTCCACCACCAGCTCAAACTCAGGATCATCCTACCACCAATCTATCCCCTGACCTTTCCCATTTACCAACACTACCGGGGCACCACTTCTCATACGCCACAGTCTCCACCCCCTGAACCAATTCCATACCTTCCTCCACTAGTAACTCCTGTCTTCGTAGCACCTCCACCAGCTAAACTCCACAAATCTCCTAGCAAGCCAATGTTTCAGGCCCAGGTCAACCAATACTACCCCTCGGAGCCCACTTTCAAAGCTCCAGAAACCCATTCCTATACTCCTCGCTTTGACTTCCCGATAGAAGCTGATAAACCATCCAAAAATCCTAAACAGGAAGAGATGTTCAGGAAAGTCAAAAGCTTAAAACAATCATTTAGGGACATACGGGGATTGGGAGGTCAAGTAAGTGTGGCTTACAAGGACCTATGTTTGTTTTCGAATGTGCAATTGCCGGCAGGTTTCAAGATGCCCAAGTTTGAGCTATACATCGGGCATGGTGATCCAGTAGCCCACTTGAGAGGTTTTTGCTACAAGATGAGGGGAGCAGGAGGAAAAGATGAATTGTTAATGGCTTACTTCAGTCAGAATTTGAGTGGATCAGCATTGGAATGGTATACCCGCCAAGACCATGGAAGATGGTACACATGGGATGATCTGGCGCAAGCGTTCGCTTGTCACTTCCAGTACAATCTTGAGATCATTCTAGATCGACTGTCCTTGACTAAACTGGAGAAAAAGCACAGCGTAAAGTTTTAGGGAATATGGTTTTCGATGGAGGGAGCAAGCAGCAAGAGTAAATCCCCCAATGAAGGAAAGTGAGATGGTGGATTACTTCCTACATGCTTTAGAACCTACCTACTATGGCCATCTGGTCTCAGCTGTGGGGAAGTCATTCAACGAAGTGGTGAAGATGGGGGGCATGGTAGAAGAAGGCCTCAAGTCTAATAAAATTATGAGCTATTCGGCTATCAAAGCAACTACTCAGGCTATTCAGGGAGGCATAAGAGGGATTGGGAAAAAGAAGAGAGAGGAAGCAACAATGGTTGATTCAGGAACTTGGTCCGGACCCAGAGGCTCACCTTACCACTATAATCAACCTCGATCCCACCAACAAACTTACCACCACAATCCACCACAATACTACTATCCCCCACCAGAACCTCATTTTTCTAACCAACCTCCCACCCACCCGCAATGGCGTGCTCCCGTTCCACAAAATACTTACCCATATCCACGAGCCTACCAGAACACTCCCGGACCAAGTTTTCGGCCTAGTCAAGCATTCAAGGGTGAAAGGTTACAAAAAAAGAAAACCTTTACTCCGTTGGGAGAATCATACACTAGTCTATTCCACAGGCTAAAACAGTTGGATATGCTAAGGCTGATACAGTCCAAACTGCCAAATCCTCCTCCAAAAAATCTTGACTATACTATCAGCTATGAGTATTGTTCTGGAACTCCAGGTCATGACACAGAGAAGTGTTGGCACTTAAAAAGTGAGATACAGGAGCTCATTGATACCAATAGAATTGAAGTTCAAGCTCCTGTGCCACCGAATATTAACAGGAATCCTATGCCAGCCCACTAGGAGGCAAATATGATTGAAATAGTGCATGAGGAGGGAGAGCCCAGGAAGCCATCACAGACCGTCATGATGATTCGATCTAGTGGAGTCAAAATAGTTGAACAATCAGCGACTGAGAAGTCGGTGCTCAAGTCGAGCAAAAAGAGTGTTGAGCCATTTGTGGCAGTTGAGAAGGGATCTTCAAGCAAGGTTGCAGCGAAACAGGAAGGAGTGAAGGTAATCATAACCGAAGCGGCCAACAAACCCGTCATAATCGTGGAAGGTGCCCGCGCAGATCGGGTTATTATCAAGTCGGTAACCCAGTTACCAATAATCAACAGCAAGGCTATTCCATAGAATTACGAACAAGTAACAGTGATGTACAATGGGAAGGAGGTTAAAGAAGAAGTCTGTGAAGCCCAGGGTATGACTCGCTCGGGAAGGTGTTTTACTCCCGAGGAGTTAAGAAGAACAAAAGATAATTTGGCATTGGTAAAAAAGGCCGTAACTGAGGGAGAAGTAGAAGAATTCTTGAGGAAGATGAAGCTACAGGACTACTCTATCGTGGAACAATTAAGAAAGACGCCTGCTCAAATTTCCCTATTGTCATTATTGATCCATTCGGATGAGCACCGTCAGGCTTTAATGAAAATCTTGAATGAAGCGCATGTTCCTAATAAGATCTCCGTGAATCACTTGGAAAAATAGCCAACAAAATCTTCGAAGTAAATAGAGTTACTTTTTCCGATGATGAATTGCCTGTAGAGGGTACTGAGCATAACAGAGCCCTTTACCTTACAGTGAGGTGTGATAACTCTATGGTTACCCGGGTATTGGTTGACAATGGTTCCAGTGTGAACATTTGCCCTCTCTCCACTTTGAGCGAGCTGAAAGTGGACAATGATAGAATTCACAAGAATAGCATTTGTGTTCGAGGGTTCGACGGCAATTCAGTAGGCGATATATTGCTGGAACTGACAATAGGGCCCATTGAGTTCACTATGGAATTCCAAGTATTAGACGTGGCAGTTTCTTACAATCTTTTGCTAGGGCGACCCTGGATTCATGCCGCCAAGGCAGTGCCGTCTACTTTGTATCAGATGGTTAAATTTGAATGGGAAAGATAGGAAGTTGTGGTGTACGGTGAGGATAATATGTGTGCCCAAAGTGATGACATCATACCTTTCATCGAAGTTGAAGATGACAAAGGGCCATGGGTATATCAGGTTTTTCACGCAGTATCAGTTGAAAAGATCCCAGAGGGGAAATACATTCCATATTCGAAGATAACCGCCGCATCGGTCATGGTGGCCTATGAGATGTTGAAGAATGGTTTTGTACTCGGTAAAGGTTTGGGCTCATCTTTGCAAGGCATCATACAGTCGGTGTCCCTTCCTGAAAACTTGGGAACATTTGGTCTGGGATTCAAGCTTACTGCCGCAGACATAAGAAGGGCCAGAAATCTAAAATAGAAGGCATGGGTCCTTCCAAAGCCTGTACCACGTCTTTCCAGATCATTTGTCAAGTCCGGTACCAGAAGTCGCCCAGTAACAGCAATTCCCAGTTCTGTGACTGATCCTGACAATGAGTTAATTGAAAGATTTGAGAAGTTGTTTGACAGTGTGAACATGGTGGAAATTGGAGAAGGTTCTAGCAATGCAGAAGTGCAATTTGTCGGGACAAAAACAAAGCTTAACAATTGGAAGGCTACTCCTCTCCCCACTCGGAAGGAGTTTTGGTAGTTTATTTTGATTTTCCTTCAAGTTTTTCTGGGTTATTCCAGGGTCGTAATCCAGATTGTTATCTTTCAGTTTGTTTGAGTGTGCAAACCTTGTTATCTTTTATCGTTCAATGAAATGCAATTTCTCTTTCTTCATCATTCCCGATGTTTTTCCTTTTTCTTTTTCTTTTCTTTTCTGTACAGTTCTTTTTATGCTGGTTCTAATGATATGACATGCATGAGGAATCCTCAGCCCAGTTTAAACATCAATCTGATTTTGAAATAATAATTCAAGAAGTAGAGTGTGATGACGAATCAGAATATGACAAGGATGAAGCCTTCGAAGAGATTAGGAAGGAGTTAATTCACTTTTAAGGAAAACCCAAACCCTACCTGAATGATATAGAAGCCATCAATTTAGGGGACGCAGGTAATATCAAAGAGACTAAAATAAGCATCCACCTTGAACCAAAGATCAGGAAGAGATAATCAAAGCACTGATTGAATACAAAGATATTTTTGCATGGTCATATGATGACATGCCAGATTTGAGCACTGATTTGGTTGTCCACAAATTACCCACCGACCGGGCATTCCCGCACATTAAGCAAAAATTGAGGAAATTCAAAACTGATATGAGTGTGAAGATTAAAGAAGAAATTACCAAGCAGTTGGATGCAAAGGTTATTCGGGTCACTCGATATCCTGTTTGATTGGCAAATGTCGTGCCTGTGCCGAAGAAGGACGACAAGATCAGAGTATGCGTCGATTTTCGCAATCTTAACAAAGAAAGTCCGAAGGATAACTTCCCCTACCCAATATCTATATTTTGATCGATAATTGAGCTAAGCGTGAGATTGGATCTTTTGTGGATTGCTATGCCGGGTATCATCAGATTCTAATAGATGAAGAAGATGCAGAAAAGACGGCATTCATCATGCCATGGGGAACTTATTGCTACCGGGTAATGCCATTTGGTTTAAAGAACACGGGGGCAACTTATATGAGGGCAATGACTACTGTATTTCATGATATGATACACAAGGATATTGAGGTATATGTAGATGACGTGATCATAAAATCAAAGCATCAGGCCGACCACGTTGGGGATTTGAGGAAATTCTTCCAGAGGCTTCATAGATACAAACTCAAGCTTAACCCTGCCAAGTGTGCATTTGGTGTTCCATCCGGAAAGCTGTTGGGGTTCATAGTCAGTCGGTGAGGCATCGAGTTGGACCCATCAAAGATCAAAGCCATCCAAGAATTGCCACCTCTGAGGAATAAGACTGAAGTGATAAGTCTGTTAGGGAGGTTGAACTACATCAGCAAATTTATTGCTCAGCTCACAACAACTTGTGAGCCTATTTTCAAGTTGCTAAAGAAGGATGCTGCGATCAAGTGGACTGATGAATGTCAAGAAGCATTTGATAAGATAAAAGGATACTTGTCAAACCGACCCGTGCTGGTTCCGCCAGAACCAGGGAGACCTTTGATTCTTTACTTGACAGTCCTAGAAAATTTATTTGGTTGTATACTAGGGTAGCATGACATCACCGGCAGAAAGGAACAGGCCATCTACTATCTTAGCAAGAAGTTCACGGCTTATGAGGTTAAGTACACTCACCTGGAAAGGACATGTTGCGCCCTAACTTGGGTAGCACAGAAATTGAAACATTATTTGTCATCCTACACTACTTACCTCATTTCGCGCTTGGATCCATTGAAGTATATCTTTCAAAAGCCTATGCCGACAGGAAGACTTGCGAAGTGGCGGATTTTGCTCACAGAGTTTGACATCATCTATGTGACTCGGACTGCGATGAAAGCCCAAGCATTTGCCGATCATTTGGCCGAGAACCCGGTCGATGATGAGTATGAGCCATTAAAAACTTATTTTCCCGATGAAGAGGTGATGTATATCGACGAACTGGAGCAGATTGAAAAACCAGGTTGGAAACTTTTCTTTGATGGGGCTGCCAATATGAAAGGAGTTGGAATAGGGTCTGTGCTTATTTCTGAAACAGGGCATCACTATCCTATTATGGCTGAGCTTCGGTTCTATTGTACCAACAATATGGCTGAGTACGAGGCATGCATTTTGGGTCTAAGACTAGCTGCAGGCATGGATATCCAGGAAGTCTTGGTCTTGGGAGACTCGGATCTTCTGGTACATCAAATTCAAGGAGAATGGGAAACACGAGATTTGAAGCTCATACCGTACCGACAATGTTTGCATGATCTTTGTCAATGATTTCGATCAGTGGAGTTCAGGCATATTCCGAGGGTCCATAATTAGGTTGCCGATGCTTTGGCTACCCTGGCATCAATGTTACACCATCTGGACAAAGCTTATGTCGATCCTTTGCATATTCAAGTCCGAAACCAACATGCTTACTGTAACTTGATAGAGGAAGAACTTGATGGCGAACCATGGTTCCACGATATCAAGGAGTACATCAGAATGGGGATATATCCAGCACAAGCCACGAGGGATCAAAAGAGAACAATTCGACAGTTGGCAAGTTGGTTTTTCTTAAGTGGAAGAGCTTTGTATAAAAGAACTCCAGACCTTGGATTGCTAAGATGCATAGATGCTAGACAAGCTATGGCTGTCATGTCCAAAGTACACTTGGGAATCTGCGGACCACATATGAGCTGATATGTGTTGGCAAAGAAAATTCTACGAGCAGGTTATTATTGGCTCATTATGGAGCGAGATTGTATCAATTTTGTGCGCAAATGTCATCAGTGCTAGATACACGGAGATTTGATTCATTCTCCATCATCGAAATTGCACACAATGTCGGCGCCATGGCCCTTCGTTGCTTGGGGTATGGATGTCATTGAACCAATTGAGCCAGCAGCATCCAACGGGCACAGGTTCATTCTGGTAGCCATCGATTATTTCACCAAGTGGGTTGAGGCTAAAACTTTCAAGTCTGTAACCAAGAAAACAGTGGTTGATTTTGTTCACTCAAATATCATATGTCGGTTTGGAATCCCAAAGGTGATCATCTTGGATAATGGTGTTAATCTTAACAGTAATTTGATGAAAGAAGTATGTCAACAGTTTAAGATTACACACCGCAATTCTACCCCATATCTCCCCAAGGCGAATGGAGCAGTCGAGGCAGCCAACAAAAACATAAAGAAGATACTTCAGAAAATGGTAGAAGGTTTGAGGCAATGGCACGAAAAATTACCATTTGCGCTATTGGGTTATCGCACTACTGTCCGTACTTCAGTAGGTGCAACTCCTTATTTGTTAGTATATGGCACTGAAGTAGTAATACCTGCAGAAGTTGAAATCCCGTCCCTTCGGATTGTTGCTGAGGCTGAAATTGATGATGATGAGTGGATCAAAACCCGTTTGGAGCAGTTGAACTTGATTGATAAAAAAAGATTGGCGGCAGTATGTCATGGCCAATTATATCAAAAGAGAATGACAAGAGAATACAACAAAAAGGTACGTCCCTGAAGGTTTGAAGTGGGTCAGCAAGTGTTGAAACGTATTCTTCCACACCAGGTTGAAGCAAAAGGCAAGTTCGCCCCAAATTGGCAAGGGCCATTCATTGTGACCAAAGTATTGTCCAATGGTGCTTTATGTTTAACAGATATCGAAGGAAAATGCATAGACATGGCTATCAATTCTAATGCAGTCAAGAGATATTATGTATGATTTCTTTGTTATAATTGTTGATTGTTTGTACTTGGCATTATTTCGAAGAATGAAATGACGAAGGCAATTTGTTCCGCTATCTAAACACTCTACCCTTTGTTCCCCTTTTTGAGTCGTATTTATTTCTTTCATACCCCTCTTTTGGAATCAATAACAAAAAGAAAGAGAGAAAAGAAAGAAAAGAAAAGGAGAAAAGAAAAGAAGTGAAAAGAGAAAGTATAACAACAAGGAAATTCAGGTGTGAACTACGTTTGACCTGATTCCTGTTAAGGATACGTAGGCAGCCTCACAGCTCGATCATAGTAAAATAAAATATCAAAAGATCCTCAAGCAAGAAACTGGGGCAGAAGTTGTGATTGTGATAAGAAATCTGATTCCAAAAGTTGTAATTTTAACCCATTCGAGATACTTGGAGCCTATTCGATACCCATTTCTTTCCAAACATACCCAAGAACCCACTTGGCTATCCAAAGAAAGACCTCCCAATCAGTTTTCTAGAAATGCCAAATCAAGCAAGTAAAGAGAATTCATATCAGGGGCAACACTCCGGGTTAAGCAAGAGAAATCAAAAAATGAGAGAGTCTTATTGGTGAAAACCCTCATGGGCACCATGAGTTAACAAAAGCTGAGAGAAAGTAAAAATGAGAGAGTCTTATCGGCGAAAACCTTCACGGGCACCATGAGGCGACAAGGAATCGAGGAACGAGCAAATGAGAGAGGTTTGTCGGTGAAAACCCTTTAGGGCACTGCAAGTCGAACGAGGTCCGTAAGTTGGCGGAAAGTAAATTGGGTTATGGAGATCTTGGAGCACAAAGTAAAACAATTGAAAAAGATATTGGTTAAATAGACTGGGCTGATTAATCCAAAATGCATACCATGATCATTGGTGCCAGTGACTCCACTCAGATAAGTTCCTCTTCCTATCTCCTACAGTCATCCAAATTTGGATTTTCTTCTTTATTCTTAATTCTCAAAATCGTTGCATTTCATCGCTGTTAATTTTTACTCCTCTAAAGCTCTCCCAAGGTTAGCCTTGTTTTCAACAAATAAGAAGGAATGTCAAAGTGTACTACCAGATTCAAAATTGCACAAAGCAAAATGCAGCTAGGACATGCTAGAGATAGTATGATGAAAAGTGGGACATATGGTGTAAGCAAAAGTTAAATCGGTGAAATGGTTCAGTAATGTCGTGGGAGATATACGAGTTCAGACAGAAAGGTCAGAAATGGAGAACAACAGTTGGGGATCCTGCAGTTAAGGATTAGTCAGAAGGTCAAAACAATCCTTCAACCATGTTCGAGGCAGTCGGTCGAAGCAAAGCATGGCAAAGAGAAAACCATCCCCAACAAGAACGCCACAACTAACCACCACGTTTTAACGGACAAGATTTTCTTTGATTTGAGACAGGGGCAAAAATGGCATTTGTTTCAGGAAGCACCCTGTAAGGAAAGCAAGTACCATGCAGGTTTGATCGTAGAATTCTCAGGACCCTCCTGGAAAATGGGACTTAGTTTAAGATCTAAAATAATCATGAGTAGCAGAATTACAAGTGGAACTTCGAAGTTTTGCATGCTTGAGATACATTTTGGACATTACCCCTAGAGGCCTCGGAATTCAGCATAATTAGGGAAACCTTCATAGCCCCGGTCTCTCAGGCTGACTAACAAAGGGACCAAAAAGAACACATTTCCGTTTCCTTTCTCTAAAAAAAACATCCTTTTCCACCTTTTTCCCTCAAGTAGAAATACCATCTTTTTCCACATTTTCCCCCCAAGCGAAAACACCATCTTTTTCCACCTTTTTACCCTATGAGAATAAAGATTCTGACTTCTCTTCTTTCCCAGACTGGTGGTTATGATTTTCTGCTTCCTCAACCATTTTCCCCAAGCAGAAACACCATTTTTTCCCACATTTTTACCATATGAGAACAAAGATTCTGACTTCTCTTCTTTTCCCAGACTGGTGGTTATGATTTTCTGCTTCCTCAACCTTTTTCCCCAAGAAGAAACACCATCTTTTTCCACCTTTTCCCCCAATTTAATTGGAAATTTTCAAGACCCTCCTGGATAATGGGACTTAGCTTTAATTCGAAATATTCATGAGTACAATATCTAGCATAAGCTCTACTTTGTGAAAATATAAGTTGGTTTGAATTTTTCATTTTTTAAGACAAGACTCAATTTGAAACTTCAGGACCCTCTTGGAAAATGGGACCTAGGTTAAAATCCAAAACAAACATAAGTAGTGAATATAGGACAAATGTGCACCAAAAGAGATATAAGTTGGCTTCAAAGTTTGCATAAGAGTTTTCAGGACCCACCTGAATAATGGGACGTAACTTTAAGCATTCCATTAGATAAGTAAGTGTTGTTATAAGAGAATACAGTTTAGCGTTGAAATTGTCATTCATAAGATAAGCTTTAATTTGAAATTTCAGGACCCTCCTGGATAATGGGATGTAGTTTTAAGACTGTCATAGATAACAAGATTCGACGGAAATCATACCTCTAAAAAATATAATATAGCTTTGGAAACTTGCTAGAGATTTTCAGGACCCTCTTGGATAATGGGATGTAGCTTGCAGATTGTTAGAGATATTTGGTAAAAGGATTCAATTAACACTTACAGATGCGCCCGGTTACCAAACTGGGGCAGAAAATTTTCTTTTGTTTTGTCTATTTTGTTGAAAGTCAGATATCTGAAGAACAGGGAAGAGCAACATGGATGTTAAGGACAAAAAGCAGTTTAGGATCAAGTAATCAGGAGCCCACGTGGAGAATAAGGGAAAACAAATCAAGTTTCAAGGAAGATTGGCACAAGTATTAGCAATCAGGCATCCACCTGGAGAACAAGGAAAGACAGTTGAAATATCAGCAATCAGGCATCCACCTGGAGAACAAGGAAAAGCAATTGAAGATTCAGTAATCAGGCGTCCACCTGGAGAACAAGGAATAACAATTCAAGTTTCAGCAATCAGGCGCCCACTTGGAGAGCAAGGGAGTACAGTTCAAGTTTCAGCTTTCAAGTTCTTACTGATATTTGGTAACATGATTTAGTTTACACTCACATATGTGTCCAGCTACCAAATTGGGGCAGAAAATTTTCTTTATTTTGTCTATTTTGTTGAAATCAGGAGCCCACCTAGAGAACAAGGGAATACATTTCAAGTTTAGTAATCAGGAGCCCACCTAGAGAACAAGGGAATACATTTCAAGTTTCAGCAATCAGGAGCCCACCTAGAGAACAAGGGAATACAATTCAAATTTCAAGTAGTCAGGAGCCCGCCTGGAGAACGAAGGGAAGAAGTAATTCAAGTCGAGTAATCAAGAGCCCGCCTGTAGAACAGAGGATAGGCAACAATGGTCAAAGGAAGACGTTTAAAGGTTCAGCGATGAGGTGCCCGCCTGGAGGAAAGAGAAAGCATCTCAAAAATACAATTCAAGTCAGCAACAAAGAAACTTCCGTTGGAAAACACGAGTCAATGAGGCAACAAGAATCACAAGATCAAGCTTGAGAAGTATATAGTAGATCTTTGTAATGCATAGATCATATTTTAGTCTAGCTTCTTTATTTTTGTCATGGTGTAATAAGGAGGTCAGTAAGCAGTAGCAGCAGCAGCATCAACAGTAAAATCACAGCTTTATGGTAGTCCCAGCTACCGAAAACTTTCCGAACTACATTGACATGATTCCTTTATAGCCAAGGATATGTAGGAAACCTTTGAAGCAGAGGTTCGGTCAAATCTTTCAAAAAATGCTTCCCACGGAGTATTCAAACGGGCAAAAATCGCTCGTATCCGCTCACTTTATCTTTGCACGAAAACTCTTCATGTTTCCGGGCAAAGAGGGGCAGCCGTGAGCATGTGATTTTTGCCTCACACGAATTACTCCAAAAGAATTCCCAAAATTAGGTCTTTTCTTTAATTATGTGTTATTCTAGGAATTACTGTGCGATTTTCCTGATTGTTTGCATATTTTTGTGTGCATATTTAATTTTATTAATGCATTAAAAATACAAAAAAATATAGCATCTGCACTTAGGATTTGATTTTACATTTTCTGGTTAGTTTAGTAAAATGTTGTTTTACAAAAATGAAAAATTCACAAAA
The DNA here is from genome assembly GCF_000715075.1 of Nicotiana tabacum. Classification (NCBI taxonomy): domain Eukaryota; kingdom Viridiplantae; phylum Streptophyta; class Magnoliopsida; order Solanales; family Solanaceae; genus Nicotiana; species Nicotiana tabacum. Next base: position 22,768,136 of record NC_134095.1, on the reverse strand, counting down.
AATAACGTATTTTTGCATTTTAGTGTTTAATGTCAAATTTTACGATTTTCTTTTAATTTGGTATTAATTATGTGTGATAATTATTATTTAGAGATAATTATTATTTTAAGATAATTTGTTTTTTTTTTAGGATTTTTAAGTTTTAATTTTTGAAAGAAAAAGGAAGAAATGAAAAGAAAAAAAATTAATAAAAGGGAGGAAACTAGATCTAGGCCAAAAGTCCCCAGCCCAAACACAAAACTAGTCCAAACCTATCAGAAAACCGTCCAAACCCGTTCGAACTGGCCCAAATAGCCCAGACCCGTCTCCAGCCTCAACCAAACGACGTCGTTTCAGGCGTTTCAATCTGTACCATTGAAATTAACTTGATCAAACGGTTCCAAAGCCTTGACCCAACCCGACCCCTACCCGTCACTCCAATACCCGGACCGCCCCAGTGCTACTCCAAACGATCCCGTTTCATTTAATGAACTAATCTGAGCCGTTGGATTCCAATTATCCAACGACCCAAATTAATTTGCTAATTTAATATACCCAAAACCCATACCCCTACCACAAACCAAACCCCCTACCTCTTCGTGTCTCACCATATCTCAGAGACCCCCCAACCTTTTTAGCCCCGCCCTAAATCACAGCCTGGCGCCCGCCGGAAATCGCCTACGGCTTTCCCTCGAATCTTGCCAGAACCTCTCGAATCTCAAATCTAAGATCAAGCCGTAAAATTTTAAAATCGGTTTCCCATGAACCCAATAACATGCATCGATCCAAACCTCTAATCTTCACCATCAGAAGGATTGATTCACTACAAAACCGATGCTGCTCATTTGTTCTTGACAAAGAACAAATGATTGGCATCAGTTTCGTATGAATCAGAGTATCAAGTATAATTTCAAGTTTAGCCGGTAAGTTTTCCGAGTTTATTAGTTATTCTCGATTAGTAATATTCTATTGTTCATCCTTCCTCATCTCTTTTTCTTTTCTGGTTGATTTCAATTGAAACTCAACCAATCCGTAGCTTTAAAATAGCTTGCATCCATGGATTTTGTTGACTGTGAATATGTTATTTGTTTCCTTAATTGTATTATCAGTCATATCTTGTTAATCACTTAGTCGATTTAACTAACATTAATCTGATAATTTGGTTAATTTCTTGTTTAATTATGTTGATAAGAATTGATTAGTATAAGTTTAATTCAAGTGTTTACCTAACTTAAGGAAGCTTCTCAATAGTGGTAGGGTAGAAATTGCATTACTGAATTAATTAAAGGCACTAGGCTAGTGGAGATAATTAAAATGAAAAAGGGGATTGGTAATGAAAATGGCACTAATTGATTAATTTAGAAACTAAGTTAGTGGGGATAATTAAAATAGGGAAGGGACACTCGTAATGAGGATGGAACTAATTGGTTGCCTATAAAAGGCTGAAGAATACAGAGAGTTAGGGGAAGAGGGTGATAGAATCAGAAGTGAGGAAAAACTGAAACTACTGGAAAAAAAATTGCTACTATTCCATTGAGCTTTTCTTTGATTTCTGAAGTTTTCGATTTCTGAAACACTTACTGATTCATCTGGATTTAGAGTGGATGTAGTTTGAGTTTGTAAAATCTTGGTTTGAAGTTCTGACCGAGTTTTGTTGAGTGTTGCACTTCATTCTTGGTTTAAAGCTGGTTTTCTTGGTTGTCTCTGCTGCTGACCAGTGTTCTTGCTATTGTTCTACTGTTGTTTCCTTATTTTCTGTGTTGTTTTCAAATTCCAAGTACCTTCTTAGCCCATGAATAATAAGTGATTGTTGAACATGTAAATCGGGTGGAATACCGATTGAATACAGGCTGCATTTGAACTTAGTTTCCCCTATTTCTCTTATTGCTTTAATATTCTGTAATAGATATGTAGTTTTAGATGTTATCTAAGCTATCATTTGCACATTTAATGTTGTGTATGTTCAGTAGTTATATGTATGGGTAATTGGACATGTATGTATGACTTTGTTGTGTATGTTCAGTAGTTGTATGTATAGGTAATTGGACATGTATGTATGATTCTTATTTGAGATCAGTATGGTTCGAAGTATTTTGCAAGCATGTTCTGTGTTTACATTTTCTCTTGAATGAGTTTAAAATATCCAAGGATTATATTGAAAGCTTTAGTATGATTTTCTGGATTCATGGGAGAACCAGATTCTAATGTACTAGTTTGGTGACTGACAGTGTTAGGGAAAATTCAAGTTAGTTTAGTTATGTTGAAAATGATTCACTGGTTGCCTTCTGTTGCTTGCATGTCAATTGAGCAGATTTGGTTGTTTTAAGATCATGATTTTAAATTCTACAAGTTTTGTCAACGTGAGGTTTAATTAAGGTTTAAATATCAGTATTTCAAGTTAATTTAGGGTTTTGAAAATTTAGAATCATATGTTGTATAGGTTCTCAAGAATTGGATCCTTAATTGTTTTCTATTTCAAAATCGTGGCACTGTTTGTATGTTGTGTATATGTTAATCTTGTGACTAGCTATTTGGGTTCATTTTAAACTTTTGCTGCTCAGCCATCACTTGAGCACGATACAGACTCGATGTCGAGTCTCATTGGTGTTGGTTCTGAGGCTTTAAAGAATTTGGGCCTTCTGCTTGGGCTCAATGTGGGCCCAGAATTTTAAAATTAATGAGAAATGAAAGTGATAGGCCCTGCTACATGAGCTTTTTTTTATATTTGCTTCAAAACATGGTTCTTCACTGTTAGTCGGGGTTGGTATAATTTCTTTTTAAGACTGGCCCAGTTCCCCAATGTTACAAATCGATTATGTTTAGTTTCTTTAAAATGGGTTACCATACCAGTTGGGCGAATAATTATGGCCCTTTAATTTGGTGGTTGCTAATTAGTAGGATTGCGATTTTGTTTATGTAAGTAGAAGTCATGCAAACTTTCTTTAGTTAATTAATTGGGTTTTAAGAATAGATTAGAGGCGAGCCGTATTAGATAACACAAATAGTTTATGACCCTCTAAATGTAGTTTGAATTCCCTTTTAAAAATTGGAATTGAGTGCGCCGCGCCAAATAAAATCTCAAATGCTCAAATCTCAAGCGACAATGCTATGACCACGGAATCCGTAGGTGCCTAACACATTCCCTCGGGTTAACAGAATTCCTTACTTAGAATTTCTGGTTCGCAAACTTCAAAAGGAAAGTCGAATTTCCTCAATCTGGGATTTTAAAATAAACCGGTGACTTGGGACACCAGAAAAATATTCCAAATGGCGACTCTGAATTCCAATTGAAATAAATCCCATTTCGATTGTCCTTTAATTGGAAAAACTCCCTCAATACCTTTCCGGGGGTAGTGTAAAAGGAGGTGTGACACTAACTCCTTTGAAATTTGCCGCACCATTGATGAACATTCTCCAATTGTCATAGGATTCTGCAATATCTTCTCATATGAATAATACCTCCTCGTCAGGAAAATACGTTTTCAGGGGTTCGTATTCTTCGTCCAAGGGATTTTTAGCAAGGTGATCTGCTAGCACCTGTCCCTTGATTGCCTTCTGATTTACATAGACAATGTCAAATTCGCTCAACAGGATTTGCCACTTGGCTAGCTTGCCAGTGGGCATAGGCTTCTGGAAGATGTACTTTAAAGGATCCATCCTTGATATAAGATATGTAGTATAGGCACAAAAGTAGTGCCTTAGCTTCTACGCTACCCAAGTCAAAGCACAATAGGTGCTCTCTAACAGAGAATACCGGACCTCGTACGGGGTGAACTTCTTACTGAGGTAATAAATGGCCTGCTCCTTCCTCCCCGTTTCATCATGCTGCCCAGAACGAAACCAAAATCTCCATCCGATACTGCAAGGTAGAGTAATAAGGGTCTACCTGGCTCAGGCGGGACTAAGACTGGTGGTGTTTACAGGTATTCCTTAATTCTATCGAAATCTTTTTGGCAGTCGTCAGTCCATTGGTAGCGGCGTCCTTCTTTAACATTTTAAAGATTGGCTCACAGATAAATGTAGATTGTGCTATGAACCGGCTGATGTAGTTGAGTCTCCCCAAGAAACTCATCACATCCTTCTTGTTCTTTGGCGGTGGCAATTCTTGAATAGCTTTGACTTTTGATGGGTCCAATTCTATCCCTCGAAGACTCACAATGAACCCAAGCAGCTTTCCAGCTGGAACCCCAAATGCACATTTTGCGGGATTCAGTTTTAGGTTGTACCTTCTCATTCTATTGAAGAACTTCCTCAAATCTTCCATGTGATTAGTGGCCTTCTTGGACTTGATGATAACATCATCTATGTACACCTTTATATCCTTATGTATCATATCGTGGAAAATGGTAGTCATGGCCCTCATGTAGGTGTCCCCTGCATTCTTTAACCCGAATGACATCATCTTGTAGCAACACATTCCCAAATGCGTAATAAAAGCCGTTTTCTTAGCATCTTATTCATCTATCCAGATCTGATAATAACCTGTGAAACAATCTACAAATGATTGCAACTCATGCTTGGCGCAATTGCCGATCAGGATGTGTATGTTTGGCAAAGGGAAATTGTCTTTTGGACTGGCCTGGTTGAGATCCCGGTAATCGACACAGACTCTAATCTTCCCGTCCTTCTTTAGTACTGGCACGATGTTGGCTAACCATGTCGGGTATTCTACTACATTGAGAACCTTAGCTTTGAACTACTTAGTGACTTCTTCCTTGAATTTCTGACTCATGTCAGGCTTGAACTTTCTGAGCTTTTGCTTTATCGAAGAACATGTTGGATCGGTTTGCAGTTTATGAGCCACAATAGATGTACTTAGACCAGTCATGTCATCATACGACCAGGCGAATATGTCCTCATATTCTCTTAGAAATTCCATGTACTCCTTCTTTTCTGATGGCGATAAGTGGACGTTGATTCGTGTTTCTTTGACATTTTCTGCCTCTCCCAAGTTAACCACTTCTGTTTCATCTAGGTTAGACTTAGGTCTGTTCTCAAAATTCTCAACTTCCTTAACAATCTCTTCTAGCACGTCATCTTTCTCTGAATCTATGTCCATTTGTTGCTTTGTTTCGTTGCGTGTCACAATTATTGGTTCATCAGGATAAGTAAAGTAAAGAGAGAAAATAATAATGAGAAAGTTAAAATGCTTTTGATAAATTGCATGATCGTTTTGGAACATTGGATATCTTATTGCGGGAATTAAAATACAAAAAGAAAATCATTTAGTAAATGAAAACAATGCATAATGCTTGTTTTAGCCTTGCTACCTCGAGGCTCGTTGGGCTCTGGTCGTCCTGATGGTCCAGCTATTGAGGCGTGCCCCTCTACTTACAGCCTGTATGGAAGGGCCTTGTTAAGTAAGATGATGATGCCAGAGTGCACGAACTAATCTTTGGGGAGGGGAATAATAAACAAAAAGCAAAAAAAACAAAAATGTAACAAGTTAGTGAGGATTATAAGAAAATATTGCAATATTTAAACACATAATGCAAGAATGTAAATCGTGTCCTAATTTGGGAACCTCTTTGTGCCCGAGGTAGACCTAGCGAATAGTTGATTTGGAAAACTCAGAATACTAAATGCCTCATTTCATTGATTAAAAAATAGATGAATCCCAAATCGACACTAAATAACAGGAAATAAAGTCACTAATGGCCATTGGCCTTATTACATTTCTTAAAGAAAAAGAAAACTCCTATTTATTTGGTCCCAGAAGGAACTTCCCTAGACTCGGCATCCTTGGCTCCGTCGAACAGCTTTCCCAGCTCGTGAAGTCCCAGCAATAGGTAGGCTCGGGCTAGATGTTCGGCTTCTTTTCCTTCAGCATTTTGGCAGTCCTCGACCCTCTTAAGAAACTTCCTTTCTAGCTCTACTATGCCTCGCTCCAAGTATCCCAGTCGCTTGTTGGCACTGACAGCCATGTCTTTCCACTCCTCAATTAGCTTTTGGTTGGCTTCTTGTATCTCACGGTGCTTGTTTTCGCACTCCTGGATCCTTTTGCGCAGTTGATTATATTTAACCTATGCCTCAGCCCTCTCATCTATGATCCTGTGACCCTTAGCAAACCCTGGCTAGCCCAGACCATCGTGATTATCTTCCAACTAGCCCGAATAGTAGGGAGCGCAACTAGCGTTGTATCTGTCTAGCTCAATGGTATCTCTCCCCATAATGATCTTGCAGTGCCACATATGATGAGCTTGGCACTTATAAGGACTATCATCAGCCTGGAAGTCGGCCCGGAAATGACTCATCTTGTCGACCCTGGGTATAACCTGCTTCCTACCAGCTTGCCTCATAACCTGGAGATGGACATAAGGGTATGTTCCTCTCAGATCGATCAGTATCAGAAATGGTGCATCCCTGGACCGGGCGATGAATTCCTCGGTAGGGAACTGCTCGAACATCCATTGTACCTGATCCTCAGTTAGATTTTCTAACAGCTCTACCATCCCTTAGCGTCTTCTGGCAGGGCGACCATGTTGGGCATATAATTCATTCACTTCGGATGATGGAAAGTGATATGATCATCCCAGTCTCTTCGTTGGATCTCTTGTCAGTATTCACCTCTTTGAAGATGCTCCATGAGCTAGAGCTGAAGTAGCAAATTGCAGCCCTCAAAGTGTTTGGCTCCTCGTTGACACTTTTCCAAGGCTCGATATATTTCCGCAATGATCATGGGCACAATACTGAATGGTTGCCCACCAATGCCCTCCATCAGAGTTTTAGTTACCATAGCCAGCCTGGTATAGATCCTTGCTTTCTTCATCAAAAATACCATTATCCCCAGGAAGCAAAACATGAAGACAAAGACCCTTCGGTGAATATGCCCCAATGATGTGAGGGCAAATTCGTTAGGGTAGGTACGATAGGACTTGTTGTGACCATACCTCTCGTACAAATAATCAAAAGGGATGTAGGATTCTAAACACGTTAGGTTTGGATTCTTCTTTAGACCCATCATCTTGAGGAAACCCCTGCCCTTGCGGTTTTCAGACATTAACAAACCCGGAGTTTCCCATGGTATACCAGCCAATCCTCTTATTTCTTCTAGCAAGGGGGTCATTTCAATATCCCCGAAGCGGAACACAGACCTCTCGCAATCCCAGAATAGGGTAGCAACTTCTATGATCTTGTTGTTGGGTTGGATTTCCAAAAGGGAAGGTAGATTTCCCAGATATTTTCGGACAAGAGTCTGATCATTGGAATAAAGATCCTCCCACCAGCTTAGCAATTTTGGGTGGATGTTGGTGACCATGCCGAATCTGGGGACTTCGTGCCTCATATTTCTACAAGACAAAAAGGTTAGGCCCTTACACCCACCGTACTCGACTATTTAATATCAACAATTGGCATAAAAACATTTAGTTCTCCAAATAAATGCATAGAACGTGATAATGTCCGTTTGGGTTTTAGGGAAACCCAGTAGACGTTGGATAAGACTATCTTAAAGAGTCATTATGTGGACAACATAACTGACTCGGCTAGGCTGACCATGATGCATGCACAGTTTAAATAGAGTAAGGTTACTATGGGGTTTTAGACTAGTACCCTTGAGGGGACAACTCAAGGGGGAAAGGCACAAAACCATCGACTACACTGTTGATCGACTGGTTTGACCACAAATACGCCTTTTCCGGATTTAGGGGGTGATAATATCGGAAGAGCGCAACCACTCATTATAAGTGTTGCTATAGGATTTGTTTTGGCACGAGTGGAATATGATATTGAACATGATTATGCAACAATTAAAGGCATGTTGTCAAATATTTGCACGTTTAAGAAAGCAATAAATACAACAGTTTCACAATTTAAAGCAGTGGTAAAGGAAAGCAGTAAAGGAAAGAAAAAAGAAGACAAGTTAGTTTGGCAATTGAAAAAGGAAATTGAATGCTTAAAAGAAATAAACATATAATTGCGCATAAATTCACAACAATAGTCTAAAATGGTAAAAGCCTAAAGATCCCCAGCAGAGTCGCCACGCTGTTGCGCCCCCTTTTTCCTTACGGAGTTCAGGTTTATGACATTTGGAGGGACAACTCGTTCCTTTTGGGAACTGGGTTTGTATTTAAAGATTCGCCACCTAATGATTAGGGTGCATTAGGACACCAAAAGGGCTTGATTTGGATAACCAGAGATAGGGTAAGGGCTTGAAATTATTCTAAGGGGAAGGTGTTAGGCACCCCTCAGAATTCACTAATATGGTTCCCGACCAGACACTTATTGTGAATTTGGAGTGCAATTAACATAGAAGCAAATAAGGCTCAAATAAGAGGGGATTTCAGTACATAATGGTTTGAAAGTAAACAAAGTTTGAAAGAACAATTAGAAAAGCTATTTTTTTAAATAAGGAGTTAAAAATGCTGAAAGAAATAAAGAACAAAGGAAAGGGGTCCTACATTTATTAAAAATATGGATCACCCTACACAATGTCCGGTAATCACTCCTCAATGAGGGGCTACACGTGACATTATCGCGTGGTCATCATATCCATATCTATCCTTCCCACCCCGTTAAGGTCTTTAAAGCGCGGATTGGTATCGATTACTTATTGCATGCTATTACCCGTCCCACTCCTATCAGTCCCGGAGGCACTTAGGGCTACTAATCCTAAAGGGAGGGATATTAGGCTTATTTGAGGTTTCAAAAGGTAAAAATTCTAAGGCGACATACAAAAACACACATTGCACATTATGGGGAAAAACATATAAACAAACAAAGGCTCAAGTATACCTCCTTGAACAAAAAGCATATAATTAGCACGACTTTCACATACTTTTTAGGTCTGATTGAAAATACTAAAGATGAGGGAGATGAGATTGTCGAGGCAGTTTTAGTTTATTACATAACTTAGATAAGAAGTCTGAATCAGGCCTGCCTACTGGTTGTAGCGATTAATAGAAGCAGATTCAGTTTATAGATATTACCCTAAGGCTTGCCTAAGTGTTTAGACTGGGTCCTATAGGCATGATATCTACTGAATTCAGAAGGTGATGAGACAGTAGAAACTTGAAATAAATTATGTGAAATCCTATGGGTATGCTTGCTAGACCTTATTGAGCGAGGGAATTAGATTGTCACAGAGATGCAGAATTAAACCAAATTTATTACAGGTTCTGCGGATTACTGATTTTATATCTAACATTGAGTGAAGTAAATTAGATTCATTTAGAAACTCTTATAGGCATGCTTTCTACACGTTGCTGATTTTGAACTCTTATAGACGTGGTATCTAAATGCAGAAACTCGTATTAAACCTTATAGACATGGTATCTAAATACAGAAATTTATATTAAATCTTATAGACATGGTATCTAAAAGCGGTTTGAATTATGCAGAATTAAAAGTACCCTATAGGCAGGTTTTCTACATGAAGTTGAATATGCATAATTAAAATAGTCCTATGGGCATGATTTCTATATAGAGTTGGGTATGCAGAAATTAAAACATTCCTATAGGTAGGGTTTCTAAATGTGATTGAATATGTAGAATTAAATAGTCATATAGGCATGGTTTCTATCCTTTGCATGCATAATTACCCACCATTTTCACTAGCCATCCCCAAATATTCATTACAACTTATTACAAATCAGAATGAATAAAATTACATCAGAAAAATACGTCGAAAAGTACAAGTAGAGGAAGCCTGATTCTTGACTTCCTCTCTGAGTTATGAGATAGACAAACTCAAAGACCATTGATTTAAAGCCTTTCTCCGATTTGAGTATGTCAGAGTTCACTAAGAGCCTCAATGGGACTCCGGGCAGTGCTCACACCCAAATTGTATCACTGGAATGAGACAAGTGCAGTGTGGAAGGGCCAGGCCTCAAGTTTTCAAGTTTATAGGGAGCTCAATGGGTCCCAAGGCAAGGCTCACAAGAGGGGGGCAGAACATAAGTCTAGGAGAGAGTGCAAGTGAAGAAACAGAATTCTGAGGGGATAAAGGAGAGGGAAACAACCATAAACAAGTTGATAGTTTCATACAAAAGGGGTTCAGGGGGGTTGGGGAGTTGCAAAGAGCCTGTGCTTAGGCAAGGATAAGCTTTGGGCATGCACAACAATAGAGGATGCCGGCATGCCTATAGGCCTACTAGAACACACAATAGCAGAGAAACATAGAGGTTAGGATCCCAGGGATCAAGCTTGAGTCATGGGTAGTAATATTCAGTACTGTCATGCCTCAAACAAACCATAGCATCAAACACATTGGGGTGGGGGTTTGAGATTCATAATAGATTCAGAACAGCCAGAAGGAAATTATAGCATGCTAAAATTAGTACTGAACTAAACACATTGTTGTGATGCTGGAATTTTAATCAGAACATACCAGTTCAAAGAAGCAAAAATACAGCAAAAGCAGGTAGCAAGACTTTGAAAATAACTCTAGCTTTCAGCCAGCTGAATGGGTCATAGTAGTTGTAAAGCAGGAGAGAATGTAAGAGATTTCAGAACTAAAGTGTTCGTGTGTTTGTGCTAATGAGAGAGCAGGGTACTTATAGTTTGAAAACAGGTAGAAAATAAGGCAAGAATCATAGTTTAGCAATAATTATGGAACTATGTACTAATTAAAATCAAATCAGTATAAGGACTTCCTTTAATTAAGGAGTTAAAATCAAACGGTAATAGGCAGAAAACATTTAAGGAAAGAAATCAAGTAAGCATCATGTGCAGAGTAGACAATTATGAGTAAGTGCATAGAGGTTCAATTAAGTAAACAACTATTGAAGAGTCAATAGAAAATACTCGGTTAACCAAATAAGGTAAGAAACACAATAGATTTGCAAAATATGGAGACAATCAGCTCACAGTAAATCAGGGAGTCAAGGATTTGAAATTACTTATTTAAGGAGAATCACACGGGTTCCGAAGAATAAGCAAATAAACCAAGTTACAAATAGGAGAATCGAGAGTCTAAGGAAAGTTTTCAAATCAAAACAAGGAGCTCAGAATCAATCAAAGGGAGGACCATGAGTCCTATTTTAGCATATAAATAGAATGCACAAAACATTAGGCATGCGAGGTTAAACTATGGTAAAGAGAAGCAACATGCAATAATAACTACAAAGTCAGTAGACAATGAAACATGGTAGTCACATAGGTCAACTCAGTGATAGAGAAAAGAGGGTATCAGAAGCATGCAAAGGGTCAAGTAAAAAGACCTTTCTGAAAAATATAGTCGAGTTTCAACAATAGCAGGAAATCAAAATCACATAAAGAAACAGAAGTTGAAACAAAAGATTTTAAATCCAGTTGAGCTACAGATGAAGCAACTTCAGAAGCTCGAATAGGTCCAAAGAAATTAAGGTTTTGAAACCAATTAAAATATGGCGAACAAGTAAATCACATAGCAAATAGTCTCAGGACTCGAATGAACCCAAAGTTTTAGGGTTTTCAACACCAGTCGAGTTTAGAGATAAAAAATCGAGTAAATCAGACAAACACTAACAAAAATAGGTTCAGAAATCCCAAAAGGGTTAAGGCCCTTAACATGCACACTCAAGTAAAGCAACGACATAAGGAAACACAGTAGAACATGTTAAAAAGTCAGAGAAAGCTTCGAAATAACTTAACAGAAACCCAAATCGGAAAAGATAAGGGTTTTTGAAGGTAGAGTTTTGAAAGAAACCTTGAGAAAACGTTAAAAAGTTCGAAGCAAACACAGATCTAAAAGGAACCAGAAGAACCTTAAAGGTTAGGGTTTCAGAAGAACCCCAGATGGTGAGAAAGGCTTGAAAAATCATCGATCTACGCAGGAGAATTCAAGACTCAGGCTCGAATAGTCATGGATGGCCGAAGCAAAGTCAAAGACGACCGGAGACAGCCATAGAACTAAAATCCACCAAGGTTGGGACCAAACTTTTCCAAGATCTAGCCTTAAAACCATGACAATCGGGCATGTAGAAGCCAAAGGAGGTAGATACAGGTCTCCAATGGCTTTGGAAGCCATTGATTTGGGCGGTTTTAGGGTGGAAGCTGAGGGAGGCGGCTAGGGTTTGAGAGGGGTTTGAGAGAGAATTGGGATAAGGGGGAATTCAAAGGCAGTTGCAGGTGAAAATGATTAGGGTTCGGGGGTAGTTGGGAATAAAAAAGGAAAGGGCTGTTGTGAGCCGTTGATCTAGGCGATCAATGGTTGGGATTAAAAGGAAATCCGGGCGGGTCGGTTTGAATGGAGTTTGGGTCAGGGTAATTGGGTCTCAGATTGGGTTCAAATTGGAGGTTCAAATAAGGCTAAAATTGAAATAAAATGAGGCTAACATTTAAATAGCCACTTTTCCCTATTTGATTTATAAAAATAATAAAATTATTTTTGTAAATAAACTAAAGGTACTAAAATGATTAATAGTACATAATTATCAAATTAAAAATATTGGACCTGATTTTTATAGACATAAACGTAATTAAATCTAAAGGAGGCTAATATTGCAATTATATGCAATTTAGCTTTTAAAATATGGAATAAATTAATAAAAATATGAAAAAATTATGTTAGCTATATTTTAGTATAAGTATAAGAATCCAATAAATGAATTACCAAAATGATAATTTTGGGAATAATTATTGGGTTTCTCTTGATAAAATAGGGCAATAAATTGATTTTAAAATCTTTAAAAATTAAGGAAAAATATTAAAACATTTGGACATACTTATATATGCATACATGCGCTATTTTGAAAGTATTTTGCATATATTAAAATATATAGGGAAAATTGGGTATCAACAAAGGGGTCCTACGTTTTTTAGCATGTAGGATAATTTCCATGCAATACTTGGTAACTTCCCCTAAATTGGGGTGTTACACATAGCATTAGCGCACATGTCATCATCTTCTTTACTATCCCATTACAATCTTTCAGTTGTTACCTAAGCGTTCTAGTAGCTTCTAATGCGTACCTTATGCGTGCACTACCCGTTCCTTACCTATAGTCCTGGAGGTGATTAGGACTTCTATTTTGGATGGATCTAGACTCACCTACATTGCTTAAAAATGTGACTAAGCGACAAACAAAATTCAGATAGGACTATCATGTAAGGAGAAAATAAGGGGCTCATGTGAACCTCCACAAATATCCAACCAATGCACGCAATTCAAACAAACAAAGTTTTATAGTTTAGAATCCTATAGACAAGATATCTAGATGAGCATGAACAGAATATACAACAGCTTTATTAAAGCGAACAATAGTACCTATCAGTTTGCTTACTGATTTTTATTAATATTCTGAATTTGGGCGTGCTTCAAGCAGCACGAAATCACAGTTTTTGTAGACCCAGAATTCTTAATTACCCTACAAGCTTGCCTAAGCGAGGACCAGAGTAGAATCCCATAGGCATGGTATCTAAAACTGTTAATTAACGACTATAGTTTATAAACCAGTTACTGATTTTAACAAATAGGATTTTATCTCTTTAGATCCTATAGACATACTTTCTAATTTATAGAATCAGTTGGCTCCTATAAACATGATTTTTAGGTGTTAGGACTGATTTATTTATTTCCTATAGACATGATATCTAAATTGCATAAACTGATTTTAAATTCCCTATAGGCATGATATCTAAATTGCAGAAACTAATTTTATATATCTCTTATAGGCACTGTATCTAATTGATTTTTAGTTCCTATAGGCAGGATATATATTAATCACGTGTGGGCAGAATTCACATTGCCAGGAAAATTGTTATTCAAACCGACAATATCCTATAGACATGGTTACTAATGCATGTAAAATGTGCATGGATCCTATGGACAGGATTTCTAAGGCAAAGAATCTATGAACAGGATTTCTAGCATACGAGTGAAGTACAGAACAAAGCAATCAGAAAGTCCTATAGACATGATCTCTAAACAAGTAGTAATACTTACATAATCACCAATAAACCTATAGGTAGGATTTCTACCCGAGTTCCAAGCAAAGATATAGAATAAACCCCCCAACTTTTACTAATAACCCCATATCTATTTTTAAAAGAATTATTATATTACTACAGACCAATATGAATGAATTACACAAAGCTATTCATTACATTATAGGGAGCCTTAGCAGGCCCAACATCAACCTGGAAACCAGGCCTTCAAGAAAGTAGGTCTGATGTATACAGGTAGTCCATCCATAATACACAAATGGGCTTCTAATGTGTAAAAGTTCCCAAGGGCCTCAGGGACCCCGGGAAATGTTCACACTAGAACTTTCAAAGAAAACAGTTTTATAACAGGTTGGAAGACCAGCCCCAAAATGTCAGAGTTTAGAGGAATCTCATGGACCCTAGGCAGTGCTCACACTGGGGTGGTAGGACCCTAGATAACTAAGAGTGGAAGTTTAAAAATAGTGTATAAGGGGGCAGGGGATAGTTTTAGAAAAGCAGTTTGATTTTTGGGGGAAAACAGGTTTAAAGACTGCAAATAGAACAAAAACTTCATTTAGAAGATTGGTTTGAGAATAGATACCACTAATTAAACAGTCACAACAAGAGCAGGGACACTTGAATTATAGACAGAACTGCCTACACATATTTGCAGTACCCAAACTAAATCAAACAAAGTCTCACATTATTGAAGATTACTTAGCTTACTAATTATTATTAGGTGGAACCGTATAGACATGTATTAAGCAGAGAAACATGCTGAAATTACTATGAACAGAACAAGATAACAAGAACAGAACATGAACTCTATGCCCAGTAGAAGCATGTTGGAATTTGAAACACTTAACCACATAGATATATATAATAAAGAGATAACAAAGGCTAAAACATACTAGTGGATAGTAAACTAGAAACATATAGTGAACATATCGAGGTTCAAATAAGCTAGTCATACAAGTCACTTGGAATAAGAATTACAGCATAGTAGTTGAGAAAGAGATGATCAGGAAATGGATATTAAGATAGAAGCATGTTGATGTCTATAGTAAACTGATCACACAACATATATAATAGAACATGATAACAGAAATTGAGACATACCAACTAAGGAAATAGCAAACAGGAAGGTGAAGACAAGTGGAATCCAAAAGTCTAGCCTTGTCTTTCAGCCGGCTAGACAGTGCAACAAATCAGATTGAAGGAAAGAACTCAAGTTATGTGAGTGTAAATGTGTAAGTGTAGGTTTGTAGGTGTAAGCTTGTGTGTCTCAACGTGTATTTGAAAATCAGAACAATGATGGATTTTATAGCATATAGTAGAATAAAACCAAATAAGATAGGAGAATCAATAGCACGCAAATAAGGTATGACAATCAATTAACAATCAGTTAACGTTGTCATAGATCAATTAACATGCATAAATCAAGCTAGAATCAGTTAATGAAATCAATCAGTAGTCAAATAAGGTAAGGAATAATTCCATAATCAATTAGAAATCGACTTTAATAACCAAAGCATAAAATCAGGCCAGTAAGGTTAAGTCAACGAGAAGTAGCATAACTTATTAATCAGACATTGGTCCAAATAAGGTAAGAACAAGTAAATTGAACAAAATAAGAAAGTATTAGTATCGTACAGAAAAGGAAAGATTAAAATCTCAGTAATGGGTTTCAAAACCCTAATTTTGGGTAAACCATAAAGTCAGCAGAGAAACAACGGCAAAATAATCACACTGTGCATAATGAACATAGACAAGAGGTTTATTTGAAAAGCACAAGGAATCGAACTAGAGAAAATCTGAAATCCTAATTCTAGGAAGAATAAATTATTTTAGAATAACATAGATACACATAGATACACGAAGACATTAAAGGAAAAATACTCAAAATTAAGGAACCTTGACATATCTGAAAAGATCTGGGCCCTAATTTTAGGGTAAGTAAAATAAGGCGAAAACCTGTTAACGAAATCATGAAAAGAAACACAAGTAGTCATGCAAAAACATAGATATGCTTTTTAGCAAAAATAAGTACTGAATCTTAACAGATTTCAAAGGATCTGAACCCTAGCTTTTAGGGTAAAATAAGGAATAAACAAAAATCTCAGAGATTCAAACCATAGGGAGACGGAGAAAAAACATAGATGGAAAGAGATAAAGATTCGAACCAGATTTGATTCAAGAGAGATCCACTTGCCATGTTAGGCAACTGATTATGTAACACCATAATCGATTAGCCAGTAGAGAAAGGGAGCCAGATAAGGTAAGAAATTACCAGATGATTCCATATTTGGTTGGAATCAAAGGGGATTTGGTGGGAATTTGGGGTGATGACGCTTAGGGTTTGAGAGTGAAAGAGAAGAGGTTGAGAGAGTTCAAGGGCGGTAGAGACGGGATGATGAATTAGGGTTAGGGGCGTTGGATATATTAAAAAGGCACAGGTGATTGGGAGCTGTTGATCGTTGAGATCAACGGCTGAGATTTTACAAGGGGCTTGGGTCGGGAGTTTAAAAATGGGTATGGGTCTGGGTTGAACGGGTATTGGACTGATTATTGGACTGGTGTATTGGGTAGTTTAGGTCCGAACTTGGGTAGGAATTTAGGCTAGTTTTTAAATACCCATTTAAATTACAAAAATAATTTATAAAAATAATTAATAAATGATAAAAATGCCATTTATGCGTGAAGATGATTTAAAATAATTACTTAACATTATAAAAATACAAAAAGTCATTTTCTATATAGATAATATCATTATGCATATGCATGGGCTGTTGTTGCAAAATGTGCAATTCTAGCTTGAAAATGCAAATGTAATTACAAAAAATATAATTAAAACATTTAAGTACTATTTGGGCATAAATGACGAATTTAGATGATTAAATCATCATAAAAAATAATATAAGAGATAATTATTGGATATTTGTATAGTAAAAATACAGAAATAAATTGGTTGAATGCCTTTAAAATTATAGAACAAATTATAGAAATATTTATGCATGTTTGTAAATGTGTGTGCACTATTTTTGAAAATATATATGCATATTAAAAATATATGAGAAAAAAATTGGGTATCAACAACTAGCTTACTGGGCTGCTAGCGGGTTGGAAATTTCTGGGTTAAATTGAGCCCGTCCGAGTTCGGGCTTAGCGGGTCTGGACTGGGCCAGGTTATTTTTTTAGTGTATTATGTTTTCCTTATTCAATGTAATTGATAATTAATTATTTGCAAACTTTTAATTAAGGAAATAAGTATTTTAAGGCATAAAATTAAACTTTTAAACTTTATAGTTTAAAGTTTTAAACTTGAAATTTGATATTTTAAAATTGAAAGTAAGTGGCTCCAAAAAAATATTTAATAAGACCAATATGTAAGGATCAAACTCCGAAGGCTTTTGTTTCATATTTTTATTGAATAATAAACAATACTTCAAATTAATTTGCAAGTTCTATTTTGATTTTTTTTATTTTTCAACTCGCAAATTAAAAGTTTACAACAATTATAAAAATTAAGAAAGTTTACATCACATGCTTTGCATAATTTTTGTAAGTTTATCCATGTCAACATGAGGTTCTTAATTTTTGACATTTCTTGGATCGGAACCATAAACCATTATATCTCCAATTTTTTGATCCTCCGTTTCATCTACCTCTTCACGCCCTTGATTTCACCGTTCTGATTTTATCCAATCTCTGAAGTACGCTAGAACTTTCAAAGCGTTGTTACCTAATGAATGACATGTATCTCCTAGCTGTTGCCTTCCTTTGCTAAATGTGCTCTCTGATGCAACTATTGGAATCAGCACATTTATCACGTCTCGAGCCATGCCCGAAATCATAGGAAATTGATTTGAGTCGCTCCTCCACCAACCCAGCTGTAGAAATTCCTTTGTGCAGCGTTTTGGTGACTTTTACAAATAGAATTGGAGTTCATCAATATTGCTGCTATTGGTTTGTTCATGCTCTCCTAGTATAGACCAAATCAAATAATCTTCAACACCATCATTATCCTCCCAAGCACCGGATGCAGATTTGAAAACTGAACTTGAAGGAATATTTGCATCTACAGCAGCAGAAGCATCAATAATGTTAGTATAATAATTATATAAAGTTTGTAAATGCTTGTGTAGATCAGAAATACAAGTTTCAAATCAGGGGTTTCAGTTGGTCCAATATCCATATAAATATATAAAGCAGTGATTAATTTGCGACAAGTGACCATTTTGATATAGGGGTTTAAAATAACACCAATTAGGTAAATAGAGAGAATGGGATATAAATATTTCTTAAATTTATCTAGCATATATTCAACAATAGAACTATATCCTTCTTTCTTCTTAAAATTATGGAGTAAAAGAGAAATTTCAGCTATATGTACTAAACCATTTGCAATTGTAGGATAATAAGCTCCAGATAGAATCGGTACAATGAGAATTAACAAATTCAGTTATAGGCATTTAATATTTATAACAACATCTTAAGAATAAATAAGTATAATTCCACCTAGTAACTGTTTCTTCAGGCATGAGTCTTGATTTTAGTCCATATTGTACACATTTATCCTTAAATGCATTTAATCTAGTACTTCTATTATTTTCTTGAATTACACCAACAACCCTTTTAACTAAAGTGATCTCATTTCTAAATAATTCAAAGCCACGCTTAACAATTAAATTATAAATATGACATGCACACCTCACATGAATTATCTTAGAAAGTGGTGGGAGTAGATACAATTTTAATAGTGTAATAGTAGAATTGTTGTTAGAAGCATTATCAAATGACATACACAAAACTTTTTCTGAAAGATTATAAAATATAGCAACTTCATGGATAGTATTACTTATAAATGAACCAGTATGACTTTGATCTTCATCATATTTAAAGAAATAATACGTTGTTGCATACAAAAATCATTTCCTTCCAATGTCATATAACAGTCAAATAATCATTTCCATTAACAGCACTATTGATACCCAATATTGCCCTCATATTTTTTAAATAGTATATTTACTTTCAAAATATCATTTTTTGCATCATTACTTAATTTACAAGAGTTATATAAGTATTTCTATAATTTTTCATAATTTTTGAAGCTTTAAAATCGATTTTCTTCCATTTAAATATTTATTAATTACTCTTTCAAATTATTTTGTGATGACCTAATCATCCAAATTTATTATTTACATCTACATATATTTTCTATAATATTTTACTTCATTTCATATAATTACTTTGCATTTTTGAGCCATTTACATAATTTTGCAATAATAGCCGATATTCTATGCATAATTACGTTTATTACATTATTCATGCTAAATATAGCATTTTATATTTTTATAATGTTAAGTTATTATTTTCAATCATTTTATTGCACACGTAATATTTTATTATCTATTAATTATTTTTATAAATGACCTTTTAAATAAATTTTTGTATTTAATTCTTAGCCCAATTTTAGGCTAATTTTCGGACCAAAAACAGGCCCAAAACATTTAGCCCATCCCCATTTCACTCTTCAACAGCCCAAGACAAAACAACCCTCGTCAAAACCCGGTTGCGAACCGACCTTAACCCTCCCCGCTCCTCTTTCAATCTTGGTCGTTGATCCCAAATGATCAACGACCCAAATTAAGCCGACCCCTTTCCATATATCCCTACCCTCTAACCCTAGAGACCCATTCCCCACTTCAGCCACCTCTACTCTCTCTATTCCTCTCTTCTTCTTTGCAAACTCTAGCCGCCACCCCAATTCTTCTCTGAATTCAACTCATCCATGGTTTCTTACCATGATTTACTTATCTTTTCGGGATTATACCTCTATTACCTGTGTAAATATGGTGTTACTTAGTACTTGCCCATTTTTGGCGATTACCTGTCTCTGAATCAAAGGAGATTGGCTTCACTCTCCAAGATTTGGGCGATATTTTGTCGGTATACGTTCATAGCAAGGTTGTGAGGATCCCATTCACCAAGATCTCCTGCCAATTTTTGATCCTAGTCAAACTAGGGTTTACTTGGTTTCTTCTCCTAATCTGATTCTAAATTTATTTTTTCATGTTTTTCTTTCCTTGTTTATGTTCGATTGATTGTTCTCTTATTCTTTCTTGTCTAATACTATTCTAAGTCTCAACCTTTTGGTCGGCTGAAAGCCAAGGCCACCAGAATTCAATCCTCGAACCTTTCTCAATGTGAGCACTGCCCAGGGTTCATTCGAAATCCTTGGAAACTCTGACACACTGAGATTCTTAGGTTCTACTGCTCGTTTTTCTATTAATATTGAAGTGTTGCTGAATTACTCCCCTTGTTTACTTGTTCATCTGTAGCTAGTATTATAGCTACGACTCTTGCAATTTCTTTCTTTTTTCTTCTCGTTTGAATTCCTACTGTGTATATTTATTCCTCTGAGATTTTATGAAACAACATGCTATTGTCTGCTTTGAAGCTATCCTTTGAGGATGTATGCCTTCTAGTAATAAACTTGCCCAATTGCTGCCTTAGTTTTGTTTCTTCTTAAGTTTGTCGGCTCTAATGTGTGTGCGTGAATGTTTATCACTGTTGTTTAGTTCGAGTGTAGCAGCTTGACTTGTTCTGTACTCTTAGGATGAGTTGAGTCATGCCCAGGACCTGTTCTGATTCCTGTTAAGCCATTTATGTGCAACTTAATAATGTTCTATAGTTAACTCCTGATCATGTTTTTAGCCTAAACATGTTTTCCTTGCTACTTGTGAATTAATGTGTGTCCCCTGCCTTGTCCTGTACCTTTGTTATAAGTCCATACATGTGTTTCAGACCTGGTTACGTCGCTCCTATCCAACCTGCTGAATTCCTGATGTTATACTAGTTAGCTAAAGCCTGTTTTCATGCCATTTAAGCTCTAGTGTATGTTTGGAACTTATGTAATCCTGTGCTTTTCAACACTGTCTGGGACCTTAGGAAACCTCATTATATGACAAACTTGTGAGGTTCAATACTATCTTATCTTGATTTTGAAGATTGGCATGCCTTTCCTATTATGATTAGTGTTTAGCATGCTAAGATTTTCCTGTTCCATTAAGCTGTCACTTGATCATGAGTTTTGCTTTGTTTAAGTTGTTCTTTTCATTGGTTTTTTACGATGAACATTCTATGTGTTGGCTATACTTTGTTTTCTTCTTGCCTGAATCTGCTAGACCTTCATCTAAGGTTCCCTAGATTGACTCTGAATCATGCTTCATTATAGAAACTCTTTAGAATGGTTTACTATCCTATGTAGTCAAATAGGCCACTCTCAAACCTTGTCATTAGAACTATGAGCATAAAGTTTCCTTATATGTGTCTTGTATGTCTTCCAATTTAGCATGATTCTGTTTATATACTTTGGCAGAGTTGCTGCTAGTTTCACTTTTAAGAACTGAGCGTTTAAGTTGTTCAATTAATTCTATGAGTCGTTTGTTACTCGTTTGGTCATGTCACAGGACTCAAGGGCACTCTAGTTGTTTTCTTGTGAGCTTGTAGTTTGGGCCTGTTGCTTTGTACGGGAGTAAGGCTATTGAAGGCCTGGGATATCCCTGGGTTACTTTGTAATAGGCATGTTATTGCCTTAGCGGGCTTGTACTTGTTTTAGTTTGTAGTTTGTCATCTTTAAGTATGTATTATTCATTCTGGGCCTGTAATGATGGGGAGATTAATAAAAGTAAAAATTGCACGGGGCGCCCTATTTGGTCGCCCCCATTTAACCTATACTCATTTTTTTTAAACTTTTAACTTACACCCACTTTTAAACAACTTCAACCCTCTTTCTCCTCCTCTTTCTTCTCCTTCGTAGTTAATAAAATGTTTCAACATGAAGTTATGACTTAGTTGTCAGTTCTGTTTATGGTAAGAAATCAAGCGACCAGTCTGTAGTTTTATCACATAATTATCAAAAGAAAATTGATAAGGAAGCAACATATTGAAGACAATAACAGTTCGATATAAACACTTACTCATTAAACAAAGACTCAGAAAGATAGAAAGGTTGACTAACTCTGACGTGTGTGATTTTTCAACAAGAGGGAAGCCTCGTTGAGGCCCGAAATTAAAAGCAAACGTCTCTAAGTCTTAAGTCAACTAATAAATCAAGAAGTTTATTCAACTGATATTGGTGCCCAGTTCTTTGGCTCGTATAGAAAGAGTGTGATTCTGAATACTGCCTACTCTGCTCAGATGCTAACTTGTTTCATTATCTTCTATTTTCATGTGTGAGACAAGAGCAAATCAGAAAAACTTCAGCTCTAGAGTTGAAGTTCGCCAGTTACAAAAACAAAAACTTTAGCTCTAGAGCTTAAGTTCGCCAGTTACAAAACAAAAACTTCAGCTCTAGAGCTGAAGTTCGCCAGTTGCAAAAACAAAAACTTCAGCTCTAGAGCTGATGTTCGCCAGTTACAAAATAAAAACATCAGCTCTAGAACTGAAGTTTGCCAGTTACAAAACCAAATACTGAAGTGTTGCGTGATTGCCTTTGCTACTTCAGCCCTGTATGCTGAAGTTACGTGAAAAAGTGGGTACGCTTGCAATTGTTTTTGCAAAGCGGGCACAAGTTAAAACGTGACCTAAAAAGCGGGTATAGATGCAAATGCCCCTTAATAAAAAGGGGGCTGGGGGTATTCTAATGCTTACATAAAAGGGCAGAAAACATGCCTACATGGTCTATATGTTCTATTTGCTATTTCGTTCAGCATGCCTTATATGATTTCGTTTAGTGTGTTGCACATTAATAGAAATTATGCCTATAGGAATCACAACACACACTTCACTTAACATGGCAAACCATGTTGGCTCAAGTAATTGCTACGCTTGTTTCCATGTGTACTAATAAACGCTTTTGATATCATGCCTATAGGATACAATAACACATGTTTTGCTAATGTCCATCTAGATACCATGTTTTTAGGGTTTTAATTAATCAATCAATCAACTGCTTCTATTTCTCTTTGTACGCTGCTCTTTTAGATATCATGACTATAAGATCTTAGTCAACTAATCAACTACTTTGTTATTTCGTCGCATTGCCACACTTAGATGGCATGCCTACAGAATAGAAGAAAATAAAATCAATTTCAATCGTCAACTTGTCATGACCCAAAATCTACTATAGGTCGTGATGGCACCTAACACCGCCGTCAGGTAAACCAATGGTGATTGATCAACTTAATTACTCATTTTTATTACTTTTGAAATCCTAATTTCTATTAATTAAATAGTATAAAATAGAATTTATAGGGTAAAATAATAATAATTACGTGAACTACCATACTAAACATCCAGTAGAAACCCCTGAAACTCAGTGTCATAAGTGCATGAGCTTCAACTAGAAAATATAATAAAATACAATATCAGTCTGGAATACAAGTTAGACAGGAGAATATAAATAACGCTGATGGAGACTCTGTATGTTGCGGATCGTAATATAGAATGCAGCTCACCATAAAGTCCCCACAATAGTTACGCCTCTACGCCCAAAAGACCACCAGAAATGTAAACCTGCACAATAAGTGCAGAAGTATAGTATGAGTACGTAAATCAATGCGTACCTAGTAAGTATCTAGCCTAACCCCGGAGAAGCAGTGACGAGGGGTCGACATCGACACTTACTAGTGATCTAATAAATCATGTACAGTAATAAGTAAACAAGTATGAGGAAGAGTAAATAAACGGTATAAATCAATATAAATACGGGGTACAATCCTTCTCTGAATGGTAAACTCAAGCTCTCAACTACCAATTACCTCCTCAACCGGAGTATATATAAAATGGATCTCACCAGATAGGTCGTCACAACTCAAATCAGGAAAAACACATGGATACGCTGGTTTCTTGTCAAATATTACGCACAACGCTCCCTAGGCGAATGGCTCGATCCACAAGAGTGTTTTATAGAAATGTTGCCGCGAACGACCCAATCCCATCATTATGTGTGCATTGTCGAGGGTCGAACAATATGAACCATAGATGTATTTATTATACTACCGAGGCGAACGACCCGCTCCTATAAGAGTGTGGTACATAATCTTACCAAGGCGAATGGCCCGACCCCAGTAGAATAAGAAACTTTAACTGGTCCTTGACTCCACTCATGAATAAACGTGTGAATTATGAACTTTAAGGAAAACTTTTTGATGAAAACACATAGCGCGGGAGAAATTCGTAAGAGAAGTATTCTTTCTACGGCTGAACAAATAGCTAGTCAAGTATCTAAAATAGCGAGTCGATTACTTTACGCGAGTCTAGTCTCATGTCATAATTCGAATTAAAGCAATTGAACAGGCAAGAATAACGCAAATAATACAATTAAAGCATGGCGTGAGTCTAAGTCACCCGGACGTAATTAGGAATTCTAGCATACACACGGACACTCGTCACCTCATACGTGCGTATCTCCCACAACATGTAGCATATAACAAGTATAACACCTACGGAGTAATTTCCCACTCACAAGGTTAGACATGAGACTTACCTCGCTCTGAAATCCGGTAATCAGCTTCAACGTCTTTCTAACACCTCAAACCGATGCCAAACGATCCGAAACTAATCAAACAACGTGCAAACCAATCAAAATATACTCCAATACTCGTAATTTAACAATTAAAAGTAAATTCCCAACTCTTCAAGAAAAGTCAATAAAGTCAACCCATGGCCCACATGTCCGAATTTCAAAAATTATTGAAAATAATTATTACCCATAACTTATATAGTTTATATTCCAAAAATTATCCAATTTTGTCCATGAATTGACCCTCAAATCAAGGATTTACCATTTCTCAACTTTGGGGCTCAAAATTCCAATTTCTACAATCCACACATGGATTAGAAATAATAAAAAAAAAACAGAAATAATCATGAGGAAACATCAAAACAAAGGTAATATATTTACCCCCTTGTTGATACGAGAACAACGCCGCAAAAATTACCTCAAATGGAGCTCTAGAACTCAAGATAGGCCCAAAATACTAAAATTCTCGGTTTAAAACACTATCTAGATGATTTTTCTTCATCGCCTTCGCGGGAGACCTTCGCGTTCGCGAAAAGAAATTTTTCGCGTTGAACGGTCAACCCAAAAATCCTTCTTCGCATTCGCAGAACCTCTCTAGCGTTCGCGAAGAACAAAGCTTCGCACCAGAAACCATTAATTTTGTCCTACACGAAAATGGGCATAACTTTCTTATACGACATTGGAATTCGACGGTTCTTATTGCTATGACTCCGTAATTATGATACGGATCTGATGGTCCAATCTAATCACAAATCAAAGGTCTTTTTCTCAATATAATACCCTTTATGTCCAAATAAACGACGTTGAAACATCAAATAAGAGCGCGATACGACCCAAACATATATGAAACACACACGAGGCCCCCGGGACCCCGTCCAATTACACAAACCAGTCCCAAAACATAACATGGACCTAATCGATGGATCAAATTATACCAAACAACATCAAAACCATTAATCGATGATCAAATCCTCCTTTTAACTTTCAAACATTCAAACTTCGACGAACGCATCCGAATTACACTTAAATATTCCGGAATGACACCAAACTTTACGTACAAGTCATAAATCACGATACAAACCTATTCCAAGTCTCAGACCTCCAAATGGAAATCGATAATACCACGGTCCACTTCAAACCAAACTTAGGAAACTCTAAAACTTTTGAATTGCCAACTTTCCACAATAAGCGTCGAAATGCTCCCGGACCACCCGATACTCAACTCGAAAATATGCCCAAGTCCGAAATCATTATAAGAACCTATTGGAACCTTCAAATTCTGATTCTGAGGTCATTTACTCAAAAGTCAAACGTTGGTCAACTCTTTCAATTTAAAGCCTCTAAATGAGAATTTTCCATCTGAATCAACTCCGAACTTCCTGAAATTCAATTTTGACTATGCGTATAAGTCATAGAACATGGAGTGAAACTACTCAAGGCCTCAAAATACTGAACGGCGTGCTAGATCTCAAAACTACCGGTTGGGTCGTTACACAACTGTTAGAAACCATGCCTATATGATATTAATGTCTGCCTAAAGTGCAATCAACCTTAGTAATCTGCTAACATGTATCATTTTATTATTTCACCAACATTTAGAAAGCATGCCTAATAGGACTTACGATGTTTTAGCCTGCCTATACGCTGATTATAATAATACGGGAATCCAAAATCACCTAGAAACCATGCCTATAGGACTTTAAATTTTTATTTATAAAATGTCTATTGCTGAATTTGCCTGCGTGCAATTTGCTGTTTATGTGTGGAGGTTAACTTGAACCCTTTCTTACATTTATGTGTAGTTCTATATGTTTGAATGTGCGCTAGTTTTATCATTTTTAAGCATCCTAAGTGAAGTCTAGAACCACCCAAATAGAGGTTCAAAGCCTCCTGGACTATAGGCATGGGACGGGTAGTGCACACATAGGGTACGACCAAGAATTAAATAAGAGCGCCTTTGTTGATACTCGATTTTTCCCTATTTTAGCAGTACAAAAACCAATAATTATTCCTCAAATAATCATTTTGGTGATTAACTTATTTTATTCTCATATTTATACCAAAATATAGTTAAGGTAATTTTTACACATTTTTACAAATTTATTTAGTATTTTTAAAGCTAAATTGCATATAATTGCAATTTCAGCCTATTGTAAGATTTAATTGCGTTTATAATTACAAAATTGATTCCAGTATTTTTAGTTTAATATTTGTGTATTATTAATTAATTTAGTACCTTCAATTTATTTCCATAAATCATTTTGCTATTTTTTATAAAAATAAAGAGGGAAAAAGTGGCTATTTAATACTAGCCCTACCTATTTAAATTTTAGCCCAAATCGACCCCCCAATTAACCCAAATTTCAGTTTCAAATGGACCGGCCCAATTCCTAAACTACCCGCCCCTGATCCAATTAAGTTCAACCCGCCCAGCCCCCCATTAAATCCAGACCAACACCCATTAACCTAAATCATTTCACCTAACCAGCCACCTCTGAAACCCTCCCCTCTCTCAAAACACTCTCGAACCTTCTCTAACCCTATCCGCCTCCCATCACTTCTACCTTGAAACCCACCGGGATCCATGGCTTCTCAGGCTATGGAAGTCTTATAATCACCTCCCCTTGATCTTACACACCTGATACCTGAATATTTGAGGCCAGGCCTCGAAGGTTTGCACCAGACCTCTGCCGATTCAAGGTTCCAGAGTCATCGTCGGCCTTGCTCCGGCGTACAATGGTGTTTTGAGCCTGGTTCTGACCTCTCCAACTCAGATCGGTGACCTTTTCAAAGCCTTTCTCATTTCTAGGGTTCTTCTGAAACCCTAACCCTTCGAGGTTTTCTCCGATCTTTATAGATCTGTTGTGTATTTGTGCTCTCATTGAGTTTCCAAACGATCTCCCTAACTTTTCTTTCGAAAATTACTTTTCAAAGTCTTTCTTTTACGATTTAGGGTTTTCTGAAAATGCTTAAGTGTTTCTCTGACTTTCTTTCCCTTTTCTTTTGTGTGTATTTGCCTCTACTGTGTTCTATGTTTTCCTTCTACTATGTATGTTCTTCTACTGTGCTTTCTATATTCCGTTCTTGTATGTTCTTCTATTGTGCTTTCTATACTATGTTCTTGTATGCTTTTCTACTATGTAATGCTATTTTCTTCTACTATGTTCTGGTATGTTTCGCCTACTGTATTCTTCTACCATGTTCTTAAGTGTTCTTACTATTTTTCTTCTATTGAACTTTGTTTAAGTTTCTTTTAAAAGGACCTTCTTAAGCATGCTTTCTTCTATTGTTCCTATCAGTCTTTTCTCATCATGTTTCGAATTAGTTTCTTTACTCTATTTTCCTTGAACCCCTCTACTATATTTACATGCTATTCATGAGTTCTGTTGCTGGAAGAAGCATGTTAGAAGTTTCAGTTCTTTTGTGAAACCTCTAAACATGTTTCGATTCGACTACTTGCCTCCTTATCTCTATACTTGATTCAAGGTGGAAACCCTAGAATTTGGGGGTTGTGCCGAGGTTTGATTGAACTAGGGTTTTATTTTAGAACCCTTAACTATTTCAGACTGACTTTGAGTCTCTGAACTGAGTTTGGACATCTTTGTTTTCATACAATGCTGAACTTTTTGCTAAACTCTGCTACACTGGATTTTTTCTACTAATTTACACGACAGTCTTCTTTCATGCTCACATGCTCCTTATATATGATGAATTTTCCTCTAAATGGTTTTCAAATTTGCAGTTAGTGCAAACTTCCTTCTGAATATAGCTTGATTGATTTCTTTCCATCTTTTACTGATTTCCTCTGTTACTCGACTTAAGTAAAACCCTTCTTCATCTTTTCTGACTTGGTTCATTCATACAAATCTCAGACCTAGTGATTTACTAGCTGTTAATTGACTCCCTTACCTTATTTGCACAAACCGTGTACTGTAAAAACCCTGTCCTTAAATAACCTTTATGTATTTGCCCTAAATTGCATGTTTTACACAAAGTGTTTATTCAATTCTTTTCCTTAAACGGTTTTAATCGTTTTGAATCTGAATCCCTTAATTAAGGGAAGCCTTGTGTAATTGATTGACAATCAGTTTTCAAACTATTTTCTTACCTTATTTCTGCCTGCTTTCTATACTATAAAAGGCATGACCCTTTTCACAAACACACACTTCAGACTTCACAATTTCACAATCTCTTCTAAACTCACACTTATAGTATTCTATCTTCCTGTTTGCACTTTGGCTTTTACAAGACTACTGCTTTTTCTACTTATTTCTTCGAAACTGGTATGTCCTAATTTAAGTTTCAGCATCACCCCAATGTGTTTACTTACAGTCTTTGAATCCATGTCTACTTTATTGTTTTCTGTAGAGTTCGACATTTAGCTTAGTATACCTATGTTCTACTGCCTGTTTCTGTTGTGAATCTTTGCTCCCTATCCCATTACCCCTATGTTTTTGTAAACAGTGGCTTAGGGCATGGAAATATGAGTTGTTGTCTATGAACTGA
Organism: Nicotiana tabacum; assembly: GCF_000715075.1. Classification (NCBI taxonomy): domain Eukaryota; kingdom Viridiplantae; phylum Streptophyta; class Magnoliopsida; order Solanales; family Solanaceae; genus Nicotiana; species Nicotiana tabacum. The sequence goes on along the minus strand of NC_134095.1, from coordinate 22,739,278 downwards.
GCTTTGAACCAATGGGGTCTTAACCTCTAAACAGGTTGTAGGGTATGCCAGCATATCCCATTGCTAGGTATGCCCATCAACCTGCTCTTCTAGTGCTCTCGCAATCCCTCATTCCCTATATCCCTATATGTATTGTTTCCCTTCTCTTTTTCCCTTTTAGAATTCTGCACTTGCACTTTCTCCTAGTCTCTAAGTTCTGTCCCCCTCTTGTGAGCGTTGCCCTGGGACCTTGAGTTCCCTCTGAACTTGGACACCTGAGGGCTGGCCCTTCCACACTACACTACGGCGATACATTTGGATGTAAGCACTGCCCGGAGTTCTTATAAAACTCTTAGGGAACTCTGACATACCCAAGTGGTAGAAAGGCTTTGAAACATGATCTTTGGAGTTGGTTTACTTCATACTTCAGACAGGAAGACAGAATCAGGCTCTCCTTAGTTGTCATTTTCAACTTCTGATGTATTTTTTTTACTTTATTTTTTCTGGATTGTAATAACTTTGTAATAAACTATTGGGGATGGCTAGTGAAAAATGGGGGGAATAACTATGTATGTAAAAGGGGTAGATATCCTGCTCATAGGGAATTTCTGATCTTTGCATATCACATAGATATCCTGCCTATAGGAATTCTGCACTTTCATATTTAGATACTATGCTTATAAGGAATTCTGCACCCATATAGATATCCTGCCTATAGTTTTTCTGAAATTCTGCATTCTCATATTTGATGACCCTGACCTATAGGAGTTTCTGCACTCTCATGTAGATACCTGTGAGCACGTGATTTTTGCCCTATATGAATTACTCCCATAAATTCAAAACAAAATAATTTCTTTTCATCATTTGCAATTTTTGTGGATTTTGTGGCATTTTCTACTAATTGTTTGCATTGGTCTGTGCATTTTTATTTTTGTTTAATTAATGAATAATACAAAAATATGCTGCATCTGCATTTAGGATTTAATTTTACATTTTTTTTAGATTAATTAGTAAATTAGTTTGTTTTTTAAGATATGAAAATCACAAAAATAGTTCATTTTACATTTAAACTCTTTAATTTTGAATTTTATAGTTTTTCTCAAAATTTAGGATTTAATTAATTATTGTAAATACTATGATGAGTGATTAATCTAATTAGGTAGGTTAATTTGATTTTAAAAATTAATTTAGGTTTTATTTTAATTTGAAAAGAAAAAGGACTTGAAATTGAAAAAGAAAAAGAAAAGAATAAGAAGTCTGTTTGGGCCATTTTTATTTAAAATTCCCCAGGCCCAAACAAATTACATGTACAAACCTCCCAAAACCGGCCAGAACCAGTCCATAACCCGACTCCCATTTCCCCTTAAACCAACCGACACCATTTAGTCAAGATAGATCTGAGCTGTCGAGGTTAACCGATCTAACGGCTCAGAAGTGAGGTACACCCGACATATATATGTCCTAACAGCCCCCCACCCACCTAGTCATCTCTTTCACACCCTCAGAGAGCCCTCACCGTCTCCGCCGTGAGCCGTCTACCGGAAATCGTCTCCGCTGGCGGCGTTGTTCCGATTAATACCAAATTCACACTATAGATTCCCCTCCTTCTCCTCTTTCCAAATCTCCAAATCTCCACTCTCGAATCCTAGCCCAGCCTCTCAAATCTTGAATCGAATGGAATGACCAAAACCCTAACTCATCCAATCAGCCCCAAAATTACACCCCATGAGCTCCGTGACCCCCTCTTCCTAAAGCACAGACCAGCTACCCTCGAATCGGCCCCAAGCTCCTCGAATCTTAAATCTAAGTCAAGCCCTAAAATCCCAAAAACCTTGAGTTTAAGATTTTAGTAAGGATTTAGGTCTAGTTCGACTTTATTCATGTGTTCTTGATAAGAACACATGATTAATGTCAAACTTGGCCGGATAATTTGAAGGTTCGAAGGTTTTTTTTGCATTTCTTACGGTCCAGGCCATGGTTAGGTATTTTTCTTTACCTTTTGAGTTTTAATTTTCATGTGTGTTTCCCTTCTCATCCTACTTTGTTTCTTTTGTTTGTGTTTTAAGTTTTTCTGTTTTTCCGTTCTTACAATCATGTCTGCATGTGGTTCTTTTTAAGTTAAGATTAATGGTTAGTTTTATGGTTCGTCAGTTTTGTTTGAATTCGTTAGGTTAGTTCGTTTGATTGTTCCCTTTAGTCTTGGGCTGGTTGAAAGCATTTGGTCCAAAAAGCTGAAATCCTAATTGCCTTTCATTTTTCTGCCTTCTTGATTCTTCTGAGTTTCTGACTTGGACCTGGGCCCAAAAGAAAGGGACTAGCCCGGGTTTTCGAAGGCCCATATCTGGTTCTCCTTGGGTCAGCATTGACCCATACCCATTGGGTTAAAAAGGGAAATAACAGGGGCAAGGGGGTTAGTTTGGGTATTTGTTTGAGGGAATCACTCTGATAACAGAATAGGGAAGCTTCTAGGAAGCTGGGGTGGGGGCTATTTTGAATTTTGAAAATTAAACTAAGGGCACCTAGGCTAAAATGAAAATTTCAGAAGGGCCTAAGTGCAAAAATTATTTCCTTAAGGCTGCCCTACTTGCCTTGCCTATAAAGACATCATTTCTTGCCTTTCAAGGCAAAGTTTTAAGAGCTGAAAATCCAGAAAAATATAGAGGCTGCATAAGTTTACTATTTCATAGAATTTTTTACGAGCTAAAATACAGAAAAAAGAGGCAACTAAAAATTCACTGAAAATTACTGCTTTCATTGAACCTCTTCTGAATTTTGGAGGTTTTCAATTTCTGAATCAACTCCTGATCTAGCTGGGTTTGAAAATGGTTTGGATTATAAGTTGTGGCTGATTTCTGTTGCTGTTGGCCTATTGTTGCTGCTTCCTCTTAGTTTCAGACTAATTTTTGGTCTATTTTGCTGTTATTCAGGTACACACTTCTGCATTTCAAATGTAAAGCTGGAGTTGGAATCGAAATGAGAATCTGGAGTTTTCTGAGTAGTAGTCCCAATTAGTTGTGTTCATAGCTTGGTTTACTTCGCTTACTTGTTTAATTTCTAGTTTTATGGTATATGACATTTTGTTAGCTGTTGACAGATACTATGTTGTAGGTTGTGTTTGGTTTGAAATGAGGGATAAGGGTTCATTTGATCTTGCACTTGATGAGTTAAGTTAAATGACTGATGTCCTATATGCATCTTTTAGAGAGTTTCACTTATTGTCTTTCTGACTTGGAATAGGTGATTGGCAATTGGGATTCAGAACATTATATGTTATCTTGTCATTTGGTTCTTTCCTACATATAAAATCTCGAGTCTGAAACCCTTGGTGAATGGCAGTTAATTTTGTTAGATGGAATTATGTATAATGGGATGTTGATTCAGATGCATGTTTCATGGTTGTGATTTGAATTGCAATGTTAGACCCTTCCCGATGTTGGTTTAGCAAACTTGGGTTTTTTCTCCATTGTTCATTTCAGATCTGTTTTTTGCATAGATTAACATATAGTACAGTTCTGCCTTTGCTAATGAATGAGCATCTTTAATCTTGAAAAGATTTTGAATAGAGTTTAAGCTTGGCTTTTAGTTTTTTGATTTTAGCTTTGTCCAATTTTTAGGTTGAAGTATGAGTTCCTGTAGGAGCATAGAATAGCATATGTTTCTCATATTCTGTCACTATGATGCTATGCATGTTGTAGATTGAGAGTAATAATGAATGCTAGATAAAAAAAAAGGACTACTGTCTGATTGTATTATGTCATAGGAATCAATTGGCATTAAATATGCCATGGTATTTGTGAAAAAGAGGATCAACATTTGCTTTGACTCTTAGGCAATAATGTGACTTGCAACCTTAAACTCGAACGCCTTATGCTTTGCACCATGTGGAGACTCGATCTCGAGCCTCTAAGTCTGTTGGAGCCGGTTTATCCCCAGTCCAGGCTCTCATTCGGGCCCAACGTGATTTTACTATAAAATTGTCAATCTGGGGCAGCCTCGCATTCGTAGGTTATTGGGCCTCACGCACAGCCCAAGTAGTCTTTAAATAATCAGCCTTCCCTTCTAGTGGCAATGTCATTTTTAGTTATCTTAGGCAGTAATAGAATCCCAATTCCATTAATGTTCGGATAATTAAAATTCTTCGAATGGTGGAGGTGAGCCATATTAGATAACACAAATAATTTATGGCCCTCATCAGTTAGTTTAGAAACCTTTTGGTTAGAATAAATCGAGGTGTGCCCTGTCGAACAAAATGACAATTGCATGGCCCTCGTTTGATTAATCTTTTTTATCCTCAGAAATCGAGGCGTGCCATTTAGCAAATTTACGTGGCCCTCGCAAAGTTGCTAACACGTAGTTGTTTTAGGCGCATATTTTAATAATTTACCTTCCTAAATTCGGGTGCATTTATGTGGCCCAAATCAAATCTCAACAACGTTGGATAAAATGTGTCGGGGACCGCGGGTGCATTTATGTGACGTGGTTCAAGATGTATTTTAAATGACGTTGCAATCTTCCTTAAAAATAATTAAAGCGGTTATAAAGTTTTGAAATTGAACCATAGGTTAAAATATGTATTAAAATCAGATAATAAGCCAATTATAACAGTTGAGCGACCATGCTAGAACCACGGAACTCGGGAATGCCTAACACCTTCTCCCGGGTTAACGGAATTCCTTACTCGGATTTCTGGTTCGCAGACTGTAATACAAAGTCAATATTTTCCTTGATTCGGGGTTGGAACCAGTGATTTGGGACACCATAAATCTCCCAAGTGGCGACTCTGAATTTTAAATAATAAATAAATCCTGTTTCGATTGTCACTTTAAGTTGGAAAAAACTCCTTTATACATCCCTCTTCCGAGGTGTAGGTAAAAAAAGGAGGTGTGACAGCTCTGGCGACTCTGCTGGGGAACCGAACCCAGAATCTCTGGTTCAGGGTTCAGAATTCGAGCTAGATGAATTGTTATATTTGACTTTATTTATTATTTGATTTTATTACTTGTTTGGGCCTAATGTGCTAAATGTTTCTCTTACTGCTTTGATATTATCTGAACTGTATATACAAACTGCTACGAAACCCCTCTTTTCTCTCTCATGAGGAGTGCACGCTGGTCATGACTTCTTTCTGTTAGTGTCATATCCCAAATAGAACAAGGTTTGGACAAGTTGCAAAGTTGGATGATCTTTTGGTTACCGGTATGCAGCCCCCCACTCGGCTCGAGTTGTCCGCTCGAGTACACAGTCTAGAACAAGACACCCAGGTTTTAAACCTAGAATAACTCACCCTCATGCCGGATCCCTAGTAGGAACGTTTGTTTGCATCATGTGCATCTTACTTTGGGGACTCAACACAGGGGTTGGGTCCGTCTAGGACAGGTGTACCCAAAATAACAGACCATCTTGATGCATCATATGTGCTACATGTTGCATTTCTTCAAGGGTAAAAGGGTCATTTGGCAAACCAATGATAATTGAGGGCAAATGAAAAAAAAAGAGAAAAAAGAGAGAGGCTAAAGTGTGAGGATGAAGCGAGTAGGGCCCAATTATATTTGTGTTACATTTTATTAAGAAAAAAAGAGCATGGAAACTTCAAAAAGATTTTGCGCTTTTTATCATTTTTCAAAAATCAAAAAAATCGAAAAAAAAAAAAAGAAAATCCAAAAAGAGTTTACATGTTTCATCATTTTTCAAAAAAAAATATTTTCGCTGAATTAGTTATTTTTCTTTTAATTTTCGCCCGTATCCAATTTGTCTGAACTACGCATACCTGATTCTCGTCTTTCGGGGCGTGATACGTAGGCAACCCACATAGGGTCCGGTCTTCCTAGTAAATCTTAGGTTTTTGGCTTTGCGGGGTCTTAGCCAAATTTTGTACTTCTAACCACTTTTTCGCCAAATAAGTCATTGCAAAAATAGCCTCAATTATGTCTTGCATGTATCTAGTAGGGAATGTTATTATCTCACATACTGTTGGTTTAAGTTTTTTCATATAGGTGTAGATCCACTTACCAGAGTTTGAGCATGACAGATACCCCAGGACCACCGCATTCAGGAGTTGCTTAAGGAGATTTTTTATATTTGTTATTTTTATTTTATTTTTATGTTTTGAGTATGTTTTTTTTATGTCGTCTTTTACTTTCTAGTTTTGTACAGAAATGTTGAGTTTTTTGTTATTGTACTTTTATTTTGTATTTGAAAAGGTGTGGTGTAACTCAAAAATCCAAAAAAAAAGATATTTTGCGTTTCTATATTTCGGTTAGAATTTTCTTTATACTACTCCTAGAAATCAAGAAGAAAAAAAAGAAAGTTTGAGGTGGTTTTATTTTAGGAAATTAGTATCTAGAATTTTTTTTAAAAAAAATAAAATTTGCTTTTATACTTCCCTTAGTATATTAGGACCAAAATTCAAAAAAAAAAAAAAAGAATTTTCTTTTAGTACCTCTTTAAAAGTTTTTTTTAAGGCATTATTTCCAAAATCCTAAAAGATTGTCTTGTGAGGTGTTTCTTTGGGAAATTAATGAAAGATGAAAAAAAGATTTTTTTTTATTTTCATTAGAACTTTAGGATATTGTACATAGAAAAAAAGCATACTTTATCTTTTCTTTATCATTAGAATTTTTCCTTTAGGTAATCAAAATTGAAATCCAAAAAATATTTTGTTTTATCTTTTTCATTGCTTGCTTCGAAATCTTGCGTCAGGATATCAAATGAAAATTCAAAATATTTTTCTGTGGTTTATTCTTTCGATCTTCTTCCTAAAAAAAAAGAATCAAAAAATATTTTTTTTTCTCTTCTAGGGTTTTTCCTTACTAATTTCCCATAGAGTGTTTATTTCAAAAAGAAAAAAAAAGGCAAAAAATATATGCTCGTTAAGCTGGAGTTTGTAATAGGTTATAGAACATTAAGTCTAGAAAATTCAAAAACAAATAAGAGATTTGTTTCTTTTATTTCCCTTTTCTCGTCAGAGTCATGAAGGTAAAAAGAAGAGAATGTTAGTTTGTTTTCTTTATTCCCGATCTGCCAGAACTACGCAAAGATCTAATTCATGCGGGGTCATGATACGTAGGCAACCTACATAAGGTTCGATCGAATCATTTTTTATTTATTAAAAGAAAAAAAAAGATGGTGAAATTGTGGGATGTGAGATATGAGAAAAAGAAAAGAGTGATGATTAAAAAAAAAGAAATGAAGGAAAATGGGCAAGCCAAGAGGTGCTAGAAAAGCAGAGAAAAGAGAGGCTGAAATGAACAAATTGGGATGATGTCAATTGACCTTTGTACCCTCGAAGTCATTTTAGAACCGATAACTGTGGCTAGGTGCATTGCACATAAAGTGAGATTATCTTATGTTAAATGCCCTAATGCTAACGTGGTGGCTTCATTTTGTTATACTCATAGCAGAAGGGTGGTTGGCTTGTGGTTTTTAAAGTGGTAACTCTTCTCTACAACACAAAGTCAAAAAGCAATAACAGACAACAACAAAACTGAGTTGGTTGATACCGGTGCTCGAAAGCAGTCGGTTGAACGGGACAATGGGTTGGTTGAAGAGGTAAAGATGCTAAGATAACACATGGCGGACATGTATCAGGCTTGGATGACTGGGAAGGCACCACCCCCACCACCACCTAGCTTCCTAAATGCTTCCCTTACCCAAACACCGGTCACAGTGCCAGATGATCCTCCATATTCTCCAGATCCACCCGTTTATCATCCCAACCACCCTAGTAGCTCCGTCACTCATCTTCCAATTACCTTTCCCCCAAATTGCCCTCCTGCCATATCCACTATCCCCAACAATGAACACCCACTCAAAGCTCACGATGCCCAATATTACCCCTCAGAGGTTGCCCACAAAGTTCCCAACTCATACAAGCAGGGCCCGCGGGATGAGCCTCATGTTGAAAATGAAAAGTTCACAGGAAGAAAGGGGAGAGATGGGATACCCAAGAGGCTGAAAGGCATAGAACAGTCCTTAAAGAACAAGCAAGGAATGGGAGACCAGGGTAGCATGTCTTACAAAGAATTGTCTATGTCCCCCGACATTCGTCTGCCTGCGGGGTTTAAAGTGCCAAAGTTTAACTTGTATGACGGGTGTAGAGATCTGGTAGCCCATTTGAGGGATTATTGCAGTGAAATGAGAAGTGTTGGCAAGAAAGATGATTTGTTGATGGCGTACTTCAGTGAGAGCCTGACCGGAGCAGATTTAGAATGGCATAATCGTCAAGATGTTGGTAAGTGGCCTACATTGGGTGACATGGCTTCGATACTTTCAATACAGATGGAGGTAGCAAGTTGCTCGAGTCAATACCCCGATTGGTGAAGAAGAAATGGTTTAGCTTTTCCTACAAGCCCAGGGGCCCACCTACTTCAGTCATTTGATCCCGGCCTTGGGAAAGCCTTTCAAAGATGTGTTAAAAATAGGGGAGCTAGTGGAAGAGGGAATCAAGTCAGGCAAAATCATGAGTTGTTCGAAAGATATTCAGAACACTCCAGTAAGCTTGGGTGAAATAAAGAGAAACAGAAAAGATGATCCAATGGGCTTTCCTGTTCAACACTTCCAGCCTCGACATCGTCCCCGTGGATATCCTTGTACGCCAAATGATCCTCCGCAATGCCACTTCTCTCCATGGAACTCCCAAAATCGTACATCACTTTCCCTGTACCCAGCTCCACAAAATGCCTATCCACCCCCACGAGCCTACCAAAAACCTTTAAGATCAGGTTTCCGGCCCAATCAAGCATTTAAGAATGAGAGGTTGCTGAAAAAAGAAAAGGCTTTCACCCCTATTGGAGAATCATACACCAGTTTGTTCCAAAAGTTGAAGCAATTGGACATGTTGAAGACGATTCATATAAAAATGTCAAACCCTCTATCAAAGAAGTTTGATTTTTCTCAAAGGTGCGCATATTGTTCAAATGCCCAGGGGCATGACATAGAGAAGTGTTGGAATCTGAAGAAAGCAATTCAGAAGCTTATTGATGCAGGTGACATTGTCGTGCAAAATCCAGATGCAACAGACACTAGCCAAAGTCCATCGCCTGTTCGTAATTAGATGCATATGGTGAGTATGATTTGTTTTGAAAAGGAATATGAGAATTCTTCTGAGATCCTCGAAGGTCCACGCGCTGCAAAGGTTTCAGTGCTATCAGAGGTTGATCTTAAGAACGAGCCAGCAAAGGGAACCCAAAAGCAATTTATTAAGAACAATGTGATGGAGGTTTGTGAGGGTCCTAGTAATGTTGATGCGGAATTTAGTGGCTAAGATGCCGAGCTTGACAATTGGAAAGACGCTCTTTTCTTGGTTAGTCAAGGAGGAGTTTTGGTGGTTTATTTTGTTGTCATTTCTGTTGTCCGGGTTATTTTAGGGTTGTAATCTGGATATTGTCTTGGGGCTCAAACCCTTCTATCCTTTTAATTTTCCTAGTTTGTTTAGTCATAGTAGCCCGTCTAGTGTTGTCTAGGTTTGTTCTAGGTTTGTGACCCCAGTTTAGTTTGTTTGTTTTGTTGTTCAAACCCTTTCACCATCTGTCTAATGCAATTTTCTGTTTTTTGTGATTTCTAGTCATTTTCGTTTAGTTCTCTTTTCTTTTATAGTTCTTTTTCTGTTGACTCTAGTAACATAACATGTATGCGTAATTCTCGACCTGGTCTTAAAAAGTCAGTTTAGTCATGAAGCAATGAATGAAACAATTTTGAAGATGATAGGGATATTTGAGGGAAATAAGTAAAGGCATTTTGAGATCATTTCAAGCCCGAATTGTGTGAAACTGGGGCAGATAGAATATGAAGAAACCCTATTGAAATGCATCATGCCGCATCGGTTTGAAGCAAGTTTGCCCAAATTGATAGGGGCCGTTCGTGGTAATGAGAGTAAGAGTGTTGTCTAATAGTGCTTTGTATGTAACAGGTTAGAAGGCGAATATGTGGATATGGTTATCAAGTCTGATACAATCAAAAGGCGTTACGAATATTTTCCTTTGTTAGCTTAATTAAGTCGGCATGTTTTGAAGATTGGAATGATGAAGGCATTTTGTTCTGCTATCTAAACACTTTATCCTTCGTTACCCCTTTGAGCCTCATTTATTTTCTTTCATACCCTCTTTTGGAATCAGTAACAAGGTTCAGAAACGCAAGCGCAAAAGATAAGTAAAGGAAAAAAAAAGAGAAAGAAAGAATAAAAAGAGAAAGAAAAGAATGAAAAGAAAAAAAAAGAAGAAAAAAGAATAAAAACAACCAAAAAGAGAAAAAGAAAGCGAAAAAGAGAAAGAAAAGAAAGAGAAAAGAGAAAATCATAACAGCAAAGTAATTCCTATGTCATGAACTACGTTCGACCTGATTCCTTTTAAGGATACGTAGGTAGCCTCACGGTTCGGTCTCATCAAAATAAAAATCCAAAAGTCTCCAAGCAAGAAACTAGGGTAGAAGTTGTGGTTGTTGTAAGAAATCTGATTCTGAAAGTTGTAATTTTGAACCCATGTGAATTGTTTTGAGCCTTTGATATCCTTTCTTTTTAACCCCTATCCAAAAGCCCACGTTACGGTCCAAAGAAAGACCTTCCGAGCAGTCTTCGAGAGATGGCAAGTCAAGCAAGGAGAGCTAATTCATATTAGGGGCAACACTCTAGTCCAAGCAGAAAAATAATGAAAATGAGAGAGTCTTATTGGTGAAAACCCTCACGAGCACCGTAAGGTGACAGGAACTAAGAGAAATCAAAAATGAGAGAGTCTTATTGGTGAAAACCCCCGCGGGCACCGTAAGGCGACGGTAAGTGGAGAGAAAGAATAAAAAATGAGAGAGGCTTGATGGTGAAAACCCTTCGGGCACCACAAGTCGAATAAGGATTGTGAATCAGATTGGATAATCGGAGCATTGAAGCCCAGTTTCATGGTTTAGGGGTATAACAGGAGTTGAACATCAAACTTGCTCAACAAAATAGGCCACATGTGCATGTCATGGTCATTATAGTTGGTATCCACATCTGATAGGTTTCTACTCTGTAGTTTTCTTGTTAGGAATCACCTCTTTCCTTTGTCCTTTACTCTGTTCCTTTTGTTTTTTTACTTCCTCTTCCTGAGTCTGTTTAGTCAAAATAAGTGAGAAATGACTTCAAAATTTTCCACCAGCTTTCCAATTGCATAAAACGGGATCTAGCCAGGACATCAAAGTGGCATAAGTTAGGAAAAAACAACAAGCGCACTGAGTTGGTAGCAATCAACATGTTTTGGGGTCCATGAGAAATACAAAGGTTTGGTATATTTCAATTCGTGAACAGTGCAACAGATGGAGGGTGTAGGGTGAACGGATCAAAGGTATTTTCTATGATAAGATTGACAAAGAAAGTGGTTAACTAGTGACAAGCAAGGTCTTCCAAGCAAAAATCAAAGTTATTATGGCAAGTGAAGGAGCAATAGACCTTAAGGCCAAGGCTAGTGGTTTAAGCAAGAAATAACAACATACGTACTGAGTGGGTGGCAATTGACGCACTTTGGGATTCATGTGAAACACAAAGGTTGGTAAATGTCAGTTCATGAGCAATGCAACAGATAAAGGGAATTGGGTTTGAACGGAGAAGGGGTATTTTCTGTGATAAGGATGACAAAGAAAGTGGTTAGTCCATAAGCAAGCAAGGTCCTCGAGCTGAAATCAGTTATCAGGGGAAGTGAAGGAGAAATCGCCCTCAAAGTCAAGGCCACAAACTAACCACCATATTTTTAAACTGACAAGATTTTTCTTTAATTTGAAACAGGGGTAGGAAATCTCATTTGTTTCGGAGAAACCCACCGCAAGGAAAGGCAAACGCCAGAAGGTTTGATTGTAAATTTTGAGGACCCTCCTGGAAAATGGGACCTAGTTTAAAATTCAAAACAATCATGAGTAGCATAATCTAGCATAAATGTAACCCCAAGGAATATAAGTTGGCTTCAAAGTTTGCATGTTTGAGATAGTATTCAATTAAGAGTTGTCAGGACCCTCCTGAATAATGGGACCTAGCTTTAAAATTTCCATTGGATAACAAAATCTAGCGTAAGTTCTAGTGTAGGGTAATATAATTTAGCCGTGAAATTGTCACTCTTAAGATAAAACTTGACTTTTGATTTTCAGGACCCTCCTGGATAATGGGATGTAGTTTTAAGATCTTCTTAGTTAACAAGAATTAGCGGAAGTCATACCTTTGAAAGATATAGCTTAGATTTAAAATTGTCATTTAATTAAGAGTTGTCAGGACCCTCCTAGATAATGGGATCCAGCTTCCAAATTCTTAGTAATATTTGATAACATGATGTAGTTTTACACTTACATATGTGCCCAGATACCCAAACTAGGGTAGAAAATTTTCTTTGTTTTGTCTATTTTCTATTGAAATCAGGTACCCACTTGGAGAATAGGGAGAAGCAGTTCAAGTCTAGCAGTCAGGAGCCCGCCTGGAGAGAAGGGAATACATTCAGGTTTAGCAGTCAGGAGCCCGCCTGGAGAGTAGGGAATACGTTTCAAGACAGCAGTCAGGAGCCCGCCTGGAGAGCAGGGAATACATTCAAGTCAGCAGTCAGGAGCCCGCCTGGAGAGCAGGGAATACTTTTCAAGTTCAGCAGTCAGGAGCCCGCCTGGAGAGCAGGGAATACATTAAAGTCAGCAGTCAGGAGCCCACCTGGAGAACAAGGAGTAACAGTTCAAGTTAGCAGTCAGGAGCCCGCCTGGAGAGCAGGGAATACATTCAAGTTCAGCAGTCAAGAGCCCGCCTGGAGAACAAGGGAGTACAATTCAAGTTTTAGTTTTCAAGTTCTTATTGATATTTGGTAATGTGATTCGTTTTACACTTACATATGTTCCCAGATACCCAAACTGGGGCAGAAAAATTTCCTTTGTTTTTGTCATTTTGTTGAAGTCAGGAGCCCGCTTGAAGAGTAGGGAATACATTCAAGTCAGCAGTCAGGAGCCCGCCTGGAGAGCAGGGAATACATTTCAAGTTCAGAAGTCAGAAGCCCGCCTGGAGAGCAGGGAATACATTCAAGTTCAGCAGTCAGGAGCCCGCCTGGAGAGCAGGGAATACATTTTAAGTCAGCAATCAGGAACCCGCCTGGAGAACAAGGGAGTACAATTCAAGTTTTAGCTTTCAACTTCTTATTGATATTTGGTAACATGATTTAGTTTTGCACTCACATCTGTGCCCAGCCACTAAACTGGGGCAGAGAATTTTCTTTGTTTTGTCTATTTTGTTGAAGTCAGGAGCCCGCCTGGAGAGCAGAGAATACATTTTAAGTCAGCAGTCAGGAGCCCGCCTGGAGAGCAGGGAATACACTCAAGTTTAGCAGTCAGGAGCCCGCTTGGAGAGCAGGGAATACATTTCAAGTTTAGCCATCAGGAGCCCGTTTGGAGAGCAGGGAGTACAATTCAAGTCAGCAGTCAGGAGCCCACCTGGAGAACAAGGGAGTGCAATTCAAGTTTTAGCTTTCAAATTCTTATTGATATTTGGTAATGTGATCCATTTTACACTTACATGTGTGCCCGGCCACCAAACTGGGGCAGAAAACTTTCTTTGTTTTTGTTTATTTTGTTGAAGTCGGGAGCCCGCGTGGAGAGCAGGGAACGCATTTCAAGTTCAGCAATCAGGAGCCCGTCTGGAGAGTAGGAAATACATTCAAGTTCAGCAGTCAAGCGTCCACCTGGAGAAAAGAAAAACATCTCAAAGTGTAGTTGGCAGTTAGGCATCCACCTGGAGAAAAGGAAAAACATCTCAGATTACAATTCAAGACGGTAACAAAGGGATTCCACCGGGAGAATACAAGTCAACAAGGCAACAAGAACCACACGAGCAAGTTTGAAGATATAGATAGGATTTTGTAATGTATAGATCATAGTCTAGTCTAGCTTCTTTTTATTTTATCATGGTGTAATAAGGGGATACAGTAAGCAGTAGTAGCAGCAACAACAACAGTGAAATCACAGCTTCATGGTAGTCCCAGCTACCAAAACTTTCCGAACTACACTGACCTGATTCCTTTATAGCCAAGGATATGTAGGCAACCTCAGAAGCAGGGTGCGGTCAAATCTTTCAGAAATGCTTCCCACGGAGTATTCAAGCGGGCAAAAATCGCTCGTATCAGCTCACTTTATCTTTGCACGAAAACTCTTCGTGTTTCCGAGCAAAGAGGGGCAGCTGTGAGCACATGATTTTTGCCCTATATGAATTACTCCCATAAATTCAAAATAAAATAATTTCTTTTCATCATTTACAATTTTGTGAATTTTGTGGCACTTTCTGATAATTGTTTGCATTGGTCTGTGTATTTTTATTTTTGTTTAATTAATGAAAAATACAAAAATATGCTACATCTGCATTTAGGATTTAATTTTACATTTTTTTAGATTAATTAGTAAATTAGTTTGTTTTATAAGATATGAAAATCACAAAAATAGTTCATTTTGCATTTTAACTCTTTAATTTTGAATTTTATAGTTTTTCTCTAAATTTAGGATTTAATTAATTATTTTAAATACTATGATGAGTGATTAATCTAATTAGGTAGGTTAATTTGGTTTTAAAAATTAATTTAGGTTTTATTTTTATTTGAAAAGAAAAGGGATTTGAAATTGAAAAAGAAAAAAGAAAAGAATAAGAAGTCTGTTTGGGCCATTTTTATTTAAAATTCCCCAGGCCCAAAAAAATTACCCGTCCAAACCCCCCAAAACCGGCCATAACCAGTCCATAACCCGGCTCCCATTTCCCCTTAAACCAAAACGACACCGTTTATTCAAGATAGATCTGAGCCGTCGAGGTTAACCGATCTAACGGCTCATAAGTGAGGGACACCCGACATATATATGTCCTAACAGCCCCCCACCCACCTAGTCATCTCTTTCACACCCTCAGAGAGCCCTCACTGTCTCCACCGTGAGCCGCCTGCCGGAAATCGTCTCTGCCGGCAGCGTTGCTCCGATCAATACCAAATTAACACCATAGATTCCCATCCTTCTCCTCTTTCCAAATCTCCAAATCCCCACTCTCGAATCCTTGCCCAGCCTCTCGAATCTTTAATCGAAAGGAATGACCATAACCCTAACTCATCCAATCAGCCCCAAAATTATACCCCATGAGCTCTGTGACCCCCTCTTCCTAAAACACAGACCATCTACCCTCGAATCGGCCCCAAACTCCTCGAATCTTAAATCTAAGTCAAGCCCTAAAATCCCAAAAACCTTGAGTTCAAGATTTTAGTAAGGATTTAGGTCTAGTTCGACTTTATTCATGTGTTCTTGATAAGAACACATGATTAATGTCAAACTTGGCCGGAAAATTAGAAGGTTAGAAGGTTTTTTTTGCATTTCTTACGGTCCAGGCCATGGTTAGGTATTTTTCTTTACCTTTTGAGTGTTAATTTTCATGTGTGTTTCCCTTCTCATCCTACTCTGTTTCTTTTGTTTGTGTTTTAAGTTTTTCTGTTTTTCCGTTCTTACAATCATTTCTGTATGTGGTTCTTTTTAAGTTAAGATTAATGGTTAGTTTTATGGTTCGTCAGTTTTGTTTGAATTCGTTAGGTTAGTTCGTTTGATTGTTCCCTTTAGTCTTGGGCTGGTTAAAAGCATTTGGTCCAAAAAGCTGAAATCCTAATTGCCTTTCATTTTTATGCCTTCTTGATTCTTCTGAGTTTCTGACTTGGACCTGGGCCCAAAAGAAAGGGACTAGCCCGGGTTTTCGAAGGCCCATATCTGGTTCGCCTTGGGTCAGCATTGACCCATACCCATTGGGTTCAAAAGGGAAATAACCGGGGCAAGGGGGTTAGTTTGGGTATTTGTTTGAGGGAATCACTCTGATAACAGAATAGGGAAGCTTGTAGGAAGCTAGGGTGGGGGCAATTTTGAATTCTGAAAATTAAACTAAGGGCACCTAGGCTAAAATGAAAATTTCAGAAGGGCCTAAGTGCAGAAATTATTTCCTTAAGGCTGCCCTACTTGCCTTGCCTATAAAGGCATCATTTCTTGCCTTTCAAGGCAGAGTTTTAAGAGCTGGAAATCCCGAAAAATACAGAGGCTGCATAAGTTTACTCTTTCATAGAATTTTTTAAGAGCTAAAATACAGAAAAAAAAAGGGCAACTAAAAATTCACTAAAAATTACTACTTTCATTGAACCTCTTCTGAATTTTGGAGGTTTTCAATTTCTGAATCAACTCATGATCCATCTGGGTTTGAAAATGGTTTGAATTATAAGTTGTGGCTGATTTCTGTTTCTATTGGCCTATTGCTGCTGCTTCCTCTTAGTGTCAGACTAATTTTTGGTCTATTTTGCTGTTATTCAGGTACACACTTCTGCATTTCAAATGTAAAGCTTGAGTTGGAATCGAAATGGGAATTTGGAGTTTTCTGAGTAGTAGTCCCAATTAGTTGTGTTCATAGCTTTGTTTACTTGTTTAATTCCTAGTTTTATGGTATATGACATTTTGTTAGCTGTTGACAGATACTATGTTGTAGGTTGTGTTTGTTTTGAAATGAGGGATAAGGGTTCATTTGATCTTGCACTTGATGAGTTAAGTTGAATGACTGATGTCCTATATGCATCTTTTAGAGAGTTTCACTTATTGTCTTTCTGACTTGGAATAGGTGATTGGCAATTGGGATTCTGAACATTATATGCTATCTTGTCGTTTGGTTCTTTCCTACATATAAAATCTCGAGTCTGAAACCCTTGGTGAATGGCAGTTAATTTTGTTAGATGGAATATGTATAATGAGATGTTGATTCAGATGCATGTTTCATGGTTGTGATTTGAATTGCAATGTTAGACCCTTCCCGATGTTGGTTTAGCAAACCTGGGTTTATTCTCCATTAGTCATTTCAGATTTGTTTTTTGCATAGATTAACATATAGTACAGTTCTGCCTTTGCTAATGAATGAGCATCTTTAATCTTGAAAAGATTTTGAATAGAGTTTAAGCTTGGCTTTTAGTTTTTTGATTTTAGCTTTGTCCAATTTTTAGGTTGAAGTATGAGTTCCTGTAGGAGCATAGAATAGCATATGTTTCTCATATTCTGTCACTATGATGCTATGCATGTTGTAGATTGAGAGTAATAATGAATGCTAGATAAAAAAAAGGACTACTGTCTGATTGTATTTTTGCATAGGAATCAATTGGCATTAAATATGCCATGGTATTTGTGAAAAAGAGGATCAACATTTGCTTTGACTCTTAGGCAACAATGTGACTTGCAACCTTAAACTCGAACGCCTTACGCTTTGCACCATGTGGAGACTCGATCTCGAGTCTCTAAGACTGTTGGAGCTGGTTTATACCCAGTCTGGGCTCTCATTCGGGCCCAACGTGATTTTACTATAAAATTGTCAATCTGGGGCAGCCTCATATTCGTAGGTTATTGGGCCTCACGCCCAGCCCAAGTAGTCTTTAAATAATCAGCCTTCCCTTGTAGTGGCAATGTCATTTTTAGTTATCTTAGGCAGTAACAGAATCCCAATTACATTAATGTTCGGATAATTAAAATTCTTCGAATAGTGGAGGTGAGCCATATTAGATAACACAAATAATTTATGGCCCTCATCAGTTAGTTTAGAAACGTTTTAGTTAGAATAAATCGAGGTGTTCCCTGCCGAACAAAATGACAATTGCATGGCCCTCGTTTGATTAATCTTGTTTATCCTCAGAAATCGAGGCGTGCCATTTAGCAAATTTACGTGGCCCTCGCAAAGTTGCTAACGCGTAGTTGCTTTAGGCGCGTATTTTAATAATTTACCTTCCTAAATTCGAGTGCGCATTTATGTGGCCCAAATCAAAATCTCAACAACGTTGGATAAAATGTGTCAAGGACCGCGGGTGCATTTATGTGACGTGGTTCAAGATGTATTTTAAATGATGTTGCAATCTTCCTTAAAAATAATTAAAGCGGTTATAAAGTTTTAAAATTGAACCATAGGTTAAAATATGTATTAAAATCAGATAATAAGTCAATTATAAGAGTTGAGCGACCGTGCTAGAACCACGGAACTCGGGAATGCCTAACATCTTCTCCCGGGTTAACAGAATTCCTTACCTGAATTTCTGGTTCGCAGACTGTAATACAGAGTCAATCTTTTCCTCTATTCGGGATTGGAACCGGTGACTTGGGACACCATAAATCTCCCAAGTGGCGACTCTAAATTTTAAATAATAAATAAATCATGTTTCGATTGTCACTTTAAGTTGGAAAAAAACTCCTTTATACATCCCTCTTCCGATGTGTAGGTAAAAAAAGAAGGCGTGACAATACCATGTCTATAATTACTCGAAAATCTGAATTCTGCATATGCATGTAGAAAATATGCCTATAGGATTTTCTGAATCTTTCATATCCATTTCTCATTAGGCAAACATGTTTATAGGTCTTAGTAACCAACTGCAATTAGATATCATGTTCATATAGTGCAGCACCTAGATATCATGTGTGTAGGATTTCTGTATTTCACTATGTCTATGAAGGTGTTCTAAAATCAACAAACGCATAGAAAGCATGCATATATGAGCTTTAATCGAATCTGAATCGCCTCACTCATTTATAAGCCTAAAATCAGCAGTAATAATGTATTACCAATTGCAGAACTGGCGATCTTTTGCTAAAAACTCGCCTTTCTTTCTTCAGTATGTAATCAATTCACTTCATTGTTTCTGGAATCAGTAGATATCATGCCTATAGGTCTTCGTCCAGCACTTAGGCAAGCCATAGGGTGAAAATTTATAAACTAAATCAGATTTTATACGATACAACCAGCAGGCAGGCCTGATTCGGGCTTCTTATCTGAACTATGTAATAAATCAGTCTGCCTCGACCCTTTAAGTTTTAATCAGACCCTAAACAGTACATGCAAGTCATGCTACATTATGTGCTTTCTTTGGTTTAAAGGAGGTCTGTTTGAGCCCTTTTATTTGTTTATATGCTTCCCCAAACTTGTTATATGTGTTTTGTTTGTCGCCTTAGTATTTTACCTTTTGAAACCACAAATAAGCCCAATACCTCCTCCCTCTAAGATTAGTAGTCCCTAGTGCCTCCGGGGCTAATAGGATTGGGGCGGGTAATAGCATGCAATAAGTAAACGAGACCATTCCGCGCTTTAATACCTTAACGGGGTGGGAGAGGGTAGATATGGATATGATGATCACGCGATAACATCACGTGTAGCCCCTCACTGAAGAGTGATTGCCGGATGTTGTGTGGGGTGATCCATATTATTAATAAACCTAGGACCCCCCCCCCCTTCCCTTTGTTTTCTTTGTTTCTTTTAAATCTTTTTAAACCATTTCTTTTAAGAAAATCAACTCTTTTTAGTTCCCTTTTCTTACTTTTGTTTATTTGTAACCATTACGTGAAAATCACCTCTTATTTGAAGCCTTTATTTGCCTATGTGTTATTTGCACTTAAGTCACAACAATAGTTTGGCCGCGAACCACACTTGCGGATCATGAGGGGT
The DNA here is from genome assembly GCF_000715075.1 of Nicotiana tabacum. Classification (NCBI taxonomy): domain Eukaryota; kingdom Viridiplantae; phylum Streptophyta; class Magnoliopsida; order Solanales; family Solanaceae; genus Nicotiana; species Nicotiana tabacum. The sequence continues at coordinate 22,719,852 of NC_134095.1, read as the reverse complement.
GCCTAACACCTTCCCTTTGGGAGAATTTCAAGCCCTTACCCAATCTCTGGTTACTCAAAACAAACCTTTTTAGTGTCCTAATGCACTTTAATCATTAGGTGACGACTCTTCTATGCAAACCCAATTCCCAAAAGAAACGAGTTGTCCTCCCAAATGTCATAAACCCGAACTCCGCGAGGAAAAAGGGGGCGCGACAGCGTGGCGACTCCGCTGGGGATGACTTTTAGGCTTTTACCATTTCAAGCTATTACTGTGACTTTACATTTTTTATGTGCTTTTTTAATACCTTCAAGGATTTAATTCCCTCTTCTACTACAAAAACTAACTTGTCTCTTGTTTCTTTCCCTTGTTTCTTTCACTGCTTTTCTTAACTGCACTCCTTTATTACTGTTTTAAATTATTGTAATTATTACTTTATGAACGTGCAAATACGTGACAACTTGTTTTAGTTATTGCATAAGCATATTTTCAACATCATATTCCACTCGTGCCAAACAAATACCATAGCAACGCTTATAATGAGTGGTTGCACTCTTCTGATATTATCACCCTTTTAAATCCGGAAAAGGTGTATTTGCGGTAAAACCAATCATCAACGGTGTGAAAAGAGAGGGCCCCAACATCGGTATGGTTAGCATACCCTCACTCTTGCTAGACTGGTGGAGGAGTCTTCCATCAAATGACCAAATCAACGAGTGAAAAGAGAGGGCCCCCAAAGCTAGCAAAAAGTTGGAATATCTGGAGTACAGTCTGCTGGAATTGGAAGGGAAAGTGAGGAAGAGAGTCACCGACTGCCAGAACAAAGGAGAACACATGGCAAAGGCATTTCTACTGGTGAACCTACACGAGCTGGAGGATTTGATTAATGAGAGCATTCAACCTGAGGAAGGCCCTTCTGGAACCAAATAGATAGGAATCTTTTCTTTTTGCTTTAAGAAATGTAATAAGGCCAATGGCCACTAGTGACATTTTATTCCTTGTTATTTACCATCGTTTTGGGATTCGTCTACTTTTATCAATAAAATGAGGCATTTAGCATTCTAAGTTCTCCAAATCAATTTGTCGCTAGGCCTACCTCAGGCACAACGAGGCTCCCAAATTAGGACATGATTTACATTCTTGCACTATGTGTTTAAATATCGCAACATCTTTTCCTTATAATCCTCACTAACTTGTTACCTTTTGTTTATTTTTTTATTTTTATTCCCCTCCCCAAAGGTTAGTTCGTGCACTCTGTCATCGTCATCATATTCCACAAGATCAAAAGGCCCTTCCATACAGGCCGTAAGCCGAGGTGCACGCCTCAACAATTAGACCATTAGAACCACCAGAGCTCGAAAAGCCTCGGGGTAGCAAAGCTGAACAAAGCATCATGCACTATCTTTTATTTTTACTAGTTGATTTTCCTTTCGCATTTTTGAATTTTCGCAATAAGATCTTCCAATGTTCAAAATAGTTATGAAATGTATCAAAGCATTTAGGTTTCCTTACAAATCTTACTCTTATTATTTTCTCTCATTACTTTACTTATACATCATTACTATTACCTATCTTGATGAACCAATGGTTGTGACATGAAACGAGACAACGCAACAAACGGACATAGATTCAGAGGAAGATGATATATCGAAAGAGATTGTTAAAGAGGTTGAAAATTTTGAGAACAGACCTAAGTCCAACCTGGATGAGACCGAGATTGTTAACCTGGGAGATGCAGAAAATATCAAAGAAACTCGGATCAGCGTCCATTTGTCACCGTCAGAAAGGGAAGAATACACAGAATTTCTGAAGAAATATGAGGACATATTCGTCTGGTCATATGATGACATGAATGGTTTGAGCACATCTATTGTGGCCTACAAACTGCCAACTGATCCGACATGTCCACGGGTAAAACAGAAGCTTAGAAAGTTTAAACCCGACATGAGTTTGAAAATCAAGGAAGAAGTCACTAAGCAGGTCAAAGCTAAGGTCCTCAGGGTAGTATAATATCCGACATAGTTAGCGAATATTGTGCTTGTGCCAAAGAAGTATGGGAAGGTTAGAGTCTGTGTCGACTACCGGGATCTCAATCGGGCTAGTCTGAAGGATGACTTCCCTTGCCGAACATACACATCCTGATCGACAATTTTGCCAAGCATGAGTTGCAATCATTTGTAGATTGATTCACTGGATATCATCATAACTGGATGGACGAAGAAGATGCTGAGAAAATAGCTTTCATTATGCCGTGGGGGATGTACTACTACAAGATGATGTCATTCGGGTTAAAGAATGTAGGGGCCACCTACATGAGGGCCATGACTACTATCTTCCATGATATGATACACAAGGGGATTCAGGTGTATGTAGATGATGTCATCATAAAGTCCAAGAAAGTCACTGACCACATGGAAGATTTAAGAAAGTTCTTCAACAGACTGAGAAGATACAACCTGAAACTGAATCCCGCGAAATGTGCATTTGGGGTTCCTACCAGAAAACTACTTGGGTTCATTGTGAGTCGCCGAGGGATAAAACTGGATCCATCTAAGGTCAAAGCTATTCAGGAACTGCCATCGCCAAAGAACAAGAAGGACATAATGAGCTTCTTGGGAGCACAATCTACGGTCATCTGTGAGCCGATCTTTAAGATGTTGAAGAAGGATGCCGCTACCACATGGACCGATGATTGCCAAAAAGCTTTAGATAGAATCAAGGAATACCTATCAACACCACCAGTCTTAGTTCCGCCTGAGCTGGGTAGACCTCTATTACTCTACCTTGCAATATTGGACGGAGCGTTTGGTTGTGTTCTGGGGCAGCATGATGAAACGGAGAGGAAGGAGTAGGCCATCTATTACCTCAGTAAGAAGTTCACCCTGTACGAGGCTCGGTATTCTTTGTTAGAGTGCACCTGTTGTGCTTTGACTTGGGTAGCTCAGAAGTTGAGGCACTACTTCTGTGCCTATACTACATATCTCATATCAAGAATGGATCCCTTGAAGTACATCTTTCAGAAGCCCATGCTCACTGGCAAGCTGGCCAAGTGGCAAATCCTATTGAGTGAATTTGACATTGTCTACGTGACTCAGAAAGCAAACAAAGGACAGGCACTAGCAGATCACCTTGCTGAAAATCCCCTAGACGGAAAATATGAACCCCTGAAAACATATTTTCCTGATGAAGAGGTATCATTCATAGGAGAAGACATCGCAAAATCCTATCACGATTGGAGAATATTTTTCGATGGAGCAGCAAATTTCAAAGGAGTTGGCATAGGAGCAGTCCTAGTATCAAAAATCGGTCAGCATTATCCGATATCTGCCAAGCTCAGGTTCCCGTGCACCAATAACATGGCCGAGTATGAAGCCTGCATCTTAGGGCTCAAGATGGCCATTGACATGAACATCCAAGAGTTGCTAGTAATTGGTGATTCAGACTTGCTTATACACCAGGTCCGAGAAGAATAGGTGACCAAGAACGCCAAGATACTCCCTTATCTGCATCATGTACAGGAGTTGAGAAAGAGGTTCACAAAGACAGAATTTCAGCATGTTCCCAGGGTCCAGAATGAATTCGCCGATGCACTGGCTACCCTATCATCCATGATGCAATATCCAGACAAGAATTTCATTGATCCCATTCCGGTAAAGATCCATGATCAGCCTGCTTACTGTGCTCATGTCGAAGAAGAAGCAGACGGAAAGCCCTGATTTCATGATATCAAGGAATATATGGCAAAAAGAGAATACCCAGAACTCGCAAACGCTAATCATAAGTGCACGCTTCGGAGGTTATCTAACAATTTCTTTCACAGCGGAGGAATCCTGTACAAGAGGACTCCTGATTTGGGATTACTAAGGTGTGTAGATGCAAAGGAAGCATCTAGGCTATTAGAGGAAATTCATGCAGGGACCTGTGGTCCACCTATGAATGGCTTTGTTTTAGCAAAGAAAATACTCCGAGTTGGTTACTTTTGGATAACTATGGAAACAGACTACATCCAATATGTCCGAAAGTGCCACCGCTGCGAAATACATGCAGACATGATAAAGGTGCCTCCAAATGAGCTTAATACAACAAACTCATCGTGGTCGTTCGCCGACTGGGGAATGGATGTTATCAGACCAATCGAACCTGCCGCATCAAACGGGCACAGGTTTATCCTAGTAGTGATTGATTATTTCACCAAGCATCTTATAAGGCAGTGACTAAGAAAGTCATGGCAGATTTCGTCCGCGACCATATTGTGTGTCGGTTCGAAATTCTAGAGTTAATCATTACTGATAATGGTTCCAACCTCAACAGTGATTTGATGAAATCTATGTGTGAAACCTTCAAGATCAAACACAAGAATTCTACAGCCTACAGACCTCAGATGAACGGAGCCGTAGAGGCCGCCAATAAGAATATCAAGAAAATACTAACGAAAATGATAGAGAAGCATAAGCAGTGGCACGAGAAGCTATCATTTGCTTTATTGGGATACCGCACCACAGTCCGTACATCGACAAGAGCAACCCCTTATATGCTGGTATACAGTACAGAGGCAGTCATTCCCGTTGAGGTAGAAATTCCTTCCTTAAGGATCATACAAGAAGCAGAGCTCGACGACGTAGAGTGGGTGAAGAGTCGTTACTAGAAAAATAGCTCTTATAGACGGAAAGAGAATGAATGCAGTTTTCCATGGTCAGCTCTATCAGAACAGAATGTCCAGAGCCTTTAACAAAAGAGTCAAGCTAAGACAATTCACACCGGGGCAGCTAGTGTTAAAGAAAAATTTTCCGCATCAAGATGAATCCAAAGGGAAATTCTCTCCTAACTGGCAGGGTCCATACATGGTTCATCGGGTTCTGATAGGAAGAGCCCTCATACTTGCAGAAATGGACGGAGAAGTTTGGACAAAGCCGATAAATTCAGACGCAGTCAAGCGATACTATGTATAATCTTTATGCTTTCCTTATATGATGTAATTTGAACTATGCCTGACCTGATTCCCGTTTAAGAGGAGATACATAGGCAGCCCTATGGGTTCAGTCACAATTCAATAAAATTTCCATTTCCCCCGCTATTGGAAACTGGGGCAGAATTTTGAGGAGGACCCTCAAAATTCCGAAGTCGATTCCAGCCATTTATCATTAACAGTCATCAGAAGCAACAACCCAGTAAACTGGGGCAGAATTTTGAGGAGGACCCTCAAAATTCCGGAGCAAGGGAAGTTGCAATGTCTTGAACCACGTCGCAGTCGTTAGTTCATCTAAAGAAAACTATTCTTAATTATGTACTTATGTTATACTTTTACTGAATCATGCATGTTTATTACTAAATTGCCTTGTTTAGCAACGCTACCCTAGTGATATATACGGTATCGCTGGATCAAAGCCGAGAAGGTCAAGCAAAGCCATCGGGGATACGAACTAACCTTTTCCCCTTTACAAACTCACGATTTTTCTTTGGATGTAGGCACTTGAGTTGCAAGATCATCAAATATACTATACGCTCACTCACAAAGTTCAGGAATACAACTCTCTGAACCGTTGCACTTGCTCGCAACTGCTATCCGCACAATAGTGTCCCCAGCAGGCACAATATCCCCAACAATCACGATACCGCAATCCGCTATCAGCTAAGAAAACTCTATTGCCATTTGCCATTTTTACTTCCTGCATAAGGCTACCATTCTACCTTCCGAGACTAAGCTCTATCTCCATCTGCATTCTTTGCATTGCATAAGGCTACCATTCTGCCTTCCGATACTGAGCTCTGTCTCAATCTTCATTCTCTACATTGCATAAGGCTACCATTCTGCCTTCCGAGACTAAGCTTTGTCTCCATCTGAATTCTCTGCATTGCATAAGGCTACCATTCTAACTTCCGAGGTTAAGCTCTACCTCCATCTACATTCTCTGCATTGCATAAGGCTACCATTCGGCCTTCAGAGGTTAAGCTCTACCTCCATCTGCATTCTCTACATTGCATAAGGCTACCATTCTGCCTTCCGAGGTTAAGCTCTACCTCCATCTGCATTCTTTGCATTGTATAAGGCTACCATTCTATCTTCCGAGACTAAGCTCTGTCTCCATCTGCATTCTCTACATTACATAAGGGTACCATTCTACCTTCCGAGACTAAGCTCTATCTCCATCTGCATTCTCTGCATTGCATAAGGCTACCATTCTGCCTTCCGAGGTTAAGTTCTACCTCCATCTTGCATGGCTGAAAGATCGCTACTTCATTTACATCTTGCATGGCTGAACGATCGCCACTATATTTACATCATGCGTGGCTGAAAGATCGCCACTTCATTTACATCTTGCATGGTTGAAAGATCGCCACTATATATCGCCACTTCATTTACATCTTGCATGGCTAAAAGATCTCCACTTCATTTACATCTTGCATGGCTAAAAGATTGCCACTTCATTTACATCTTGCATCGGCTGAAAGATCGCCACTTTATTTACATCTTGCATCGGCTTAAAGATCGCCACTTTATTTACATTTTGCATCGGCTGAAAAATCGCCACCTTATTTACATTTGCACTGGTTGAAAGATCGCTACCCTATTTACATTTGCACTGGCTGAAAGATCGCCACCTTATTTACATTTGCACTGGCTGAAAGATCGCCACCTACTGCATCTCATAGGTTGAAAGATCGCCAAATCATCCAAAGACGTCATTGTTCAGAGGCATCATTCTCATGGCCCGAGAGCACTATTTCATGGCCTGAGGACCCCTTTTATCTTTTGCATGTCATTATTCAAAGGCGTCATAGTTTGGAGGCATCATTCTCATGGCCCGAGAGCACCATTTCATGGCTTGCGAATCCTTATTATACGCTTCATGGCCCAGGACGTCATGGCCCAGGACGTCATGGTCTGAGGACGTCATCCTAACCGTCCAAAGACAACATTTCATGGTCTGACGGGAACTTGCATCATGTTTAAATTTCCACACAACATATTGTTCATCTGCAGGTAAACCGGAGAGAAATGGCCTCTCAGCAGGAGCAATCCCGCTCCAGTTCCTGCAGCCCCATTAGGCCTTAACCATCCAGCCCAACCTAAACATTGCGTCCGTTCTTGGAAAACCTCCATCGGCATACACCGCCAACGGATCCTGAATTACATATGGCCTGATTCCTATAAGACCAGGGATATGTAGGTAGCTTAGGAACCAGAGCACGGTCAACCTTTTCAAACCATTTCGTTCAGTCAAAATTGGCCATCATATCTTTACCCGACAACTTTTTCATCCTTCCCGGGTAAAGAGGGGCAGCTGTTGATACCCAATTTTTTTCTATATATTTTTTATATACAAAATACTTTCTAAATAGCATATGTATACATATATAAGCATGTCCAAGTGTTTCATTATTTTTCCAATTTTTAATAGATTTTTAAATCAATTTATTGCCCTATTTTAGCAGTACAAAAACCAATAATTATTCCTCAAATTATTATTTTGGTGATTAACTTATTGTATTCTCATGTTTATACCAAAATATAGTTAAGGTAATTTTTACACATTTTTACAAATTTATTTAGTATTTTTAAAGCTAAATTGCATATAATTGTAATTTCAGCCTATTGTAAGATTTAATTGCGTTTATAATTACAAAATTGATCCCAGTATTTTTAGTTTAATATTTGTGTATTATTAATTAATTTAGTACCTTCAATTTGTTTCCAGAAATCATTTTGCTATTTTTTATAAAAATAAAGAGAGAAAAAGTGGTTATTTAATACTAGCCCTACCTATTTAAATTTTAGCCCAAATCGACCCCCCAATTAACACCAATTTCAATTTCAAATGGACCGGCCCAATTCCTAAACTACCCGCCCCTGATCCAATTAAGTTCAACCCGCCCGTCCCCCTATTAAATCCAGGCCGTTGATCAAAATGATCAACGGCCACAATCCTTCCTTTCATTTTTTAATCCACCAACACCCCTTAACCCTAAATCATTTCACCTATCCAACCGCTTCTGAAACCCTCCCATCTCTCAAAATACTCTCGAACCTTCTCTAACCCTAGCCACCTCCCATCCCTTCTACCTTGAAACCCACCGGGATCCATGGCTTCTCAGGCTATGGAAGTCTTATACTCACTTCCCCTTGCTCTTACACACCTGATACCTGAAGATTCGAGGCCAGGCCTCGAAGGTTTTCACCAGACCTCTGCCGATTCAAGGTTCCAGAGTCATCGCCGGCTTGCTCCGGCGTACCATGGTGTTTTGAGCCTGGTTCTGACCTCTCCGACTCAGATCAGTGACCTTTTCAAAGCCTTTCTCATTTCTAGGGTTCTTCTGAAACCCTAACCCTTCGAGGTTTTCTCCGATCTTTTTAGATCTATTGTGTATTTGTGCTCTCATTTAGTTTTCAAATTATCTCCCTAACTTTTCTTTCGAAAATTACTTTTCAAAGTCTTTCTTTTACGATTTAGGGTTTTCTGAAAATGCTTAAGTGTTTCTCTGACTTTCTTTCCCTTTTCTTTTGTGTGTATTTGCCTCTATTGTGCTCTATGTTTTCCTTCTACCATGTATGTTCTTCTACTGTGCTTTCTATATTCCGTTCTTGTATGTTTTTCTACTGTGCTTTCTATATTATGTTCTTGTATGCTTTTCTACTATGTCCCGCTATTTTCTTCTACTATGTTCTAGTATGTTTCGCCTATTGTATTCTTCTACCGTGTTCTTAAGTGTTCTTACTATTTTTCTTCTATTGAACTTTGTTTAAGTTTCTTTTAAAAGGATCTTCTTAAGCATGCTTTCTTCTACTGTTCTTATCAGTCTTTTCTCATCATGTTTCGAATTAGTTTCTTTACTCTGTTTGCCTTGAACCCCTCTACTGTATTTACATGTTATTCATGAGTTCTGTTGCTGGAAGAAGCATGTTAGAAGTTTCAGTTCTTTTCTGAAACCTCTAAATATGTTTTGATTCGACTACTTGCCTCCTCATCTCTGTACTTGATTCAAGGTGGAAATCCTAGAATTTGGGGGTTCTACCGAGGTTGATTGAACTAGGGTTTTATTTTAGAACCCTTAACTCTTTCAGACTGACTTTGAGTCTCTGAACTGAGTTTGGACATCTTTGTTTTCATACAATACTGAACTTTTTGCTAAACTGTTCTACACTGGATTTTTTCTACTAATTTACACGACAGTCTTCTTTCATGCTCACATGCTCCTTATATATGATGAATTTTCCTATAAATGGTTTTCAAATTTTCAATTAGTGCAAACTTCCTTCTGAATATAGCTTGATTGATTTCTTTCCATCTTTTACTGATTTCCTCTGTTACTCGACTTAAGTAAAACCCTTCTTCATCTTTTCTGACTTGGTTCATTCATACCAAATCTCAGACCTTGTGATTTACTGGCTATTAATTGACTCCCTTACCTTATTGTCACAAACAGTGTATTGTCAAAACCCTGTCCTTAAATAACCTTTATGTATTTTCCCTCAATTGAATGCTTTACACAAAGTGTTTATTCAATTCCTTTCCTTAAATGATTTTACTCGTTTTGAATCTGAATCCCTTAATTAAGGGAAGCCTTGTGTAATTGATTAATAATCAGTTTTCAAACTATTTTCTTACCTTATTTCTGCCTGCTTTCTACACTATAAAAGGCACGACCCTTTTTACAAACACACACTTCAGACTTCACAATTTCACAATCTCTTCTAAACTCACACTTATAGTATTTTGTCTTCCTGTTTGCACTTTGACTTTTACAAGACTACTGCTTTTTCTACTTATTTCTTTGAAACTGGTATGTCCTAATTTAAGTTTCAGCATCACCCCAATGTGTTTACTTACAGTCTTTGTATCCATGTCTAGTTTATTGTTTTCTGTAGAGTTCGACATTAGCTTAGTATGCCTATGTTCTACTGCCTGTTCCTGTTTTGAATCTTTGCTCCCTATCCCATTACCCCTATGTGTTTGTAAACGGTGGCTTAGGGCATGGAAATATGAGTTGTTTTCCATGAACTGAGCTTTGATCCAATGGGGTCTTAACCTCTAAACAGGCTGGAGGGTGTGCCAGCATATCCCATTGTTGGGTATACCCATCAACCTGCTCTTCTTGTGCTCTCGCAATCCCCCATTCCTTATATCCCTATGTATACTGTTTCCCTTTCTTTTTTCCCTTTCAGAATTCTACACTTGCACTCTCTCCTAGTCTCTAAGTTCTGGCCCCCTCTTGTGAGCCTTGCCTTGGGACCTTGAGTTCCCTCTAAACTTGGACACCTGAGGGTTGGCCCTTCCACACTGCACTATGGCAATACATTTAGATGTAAGCACTGCCCGGAGTTCTTATGAAACTCTTAGGAAACTCTGACACACCCAAGTGGTAGAAAGGCTTTGAAATATGATCTTTGGAGTTGGTTTACTTCATACTTCAGACAGGAAGTCTAAATCAGGCTCTCCTTGGTTGTAATTTTCAACTTCTGATGTATTTTCTTTACTTTATTTTTTCTGGACTGTAATAACTTTGTAATAAACTATTGGGGATGTCTAGTGAAAAATGGGAGGAATAACTATGTGTGTAAAAGGGGTAGATATCCCGCTCATAGGGAATTTCTGATCTCTGCATATCACATAGATATCCTGCCTATAGGAATTCTGCGCTTTCATATGTAGATACTATGCTTATAAGGAATTCTGCACACATATAGATATCTTGCCTATAGTTTTTCTGAAATTCTGCATTCTCATATTAGATGACCTTACTATAGGAATTTCTGCACTCTCATGTAGATACCATGTCTATAATTACTCGAAAATCTAAATTCTGCATATGCATGTAGAAAATATGCCTATAGGATTTTCTGAATCTTGCATATCCATTTATCATTAGACAAACATGTTAGGTCTTAGTAACCAACTGCAATTAGATATCATGTTCATATAGTACAGTACCTAGATATCATGTTTGTAAGATTTCTGCATTTCACTATGTCTATGAAGGTGTTCTAAAATCGACAAACGCATAAAAACATGCCTATAGGAGCTTTAATCGAATCTGAATCACCTTACTCGTTTATAAGCCTAAAATCAGCAGTAATAATGCATTACCAGTTGCAGAACTGGCGATCTTTTGCTGAAAAACTCGCCTTTCTTTCTTCAGTATGTAATCAATTCACTTCATTGTTTCTGGAATCAGTAGATATCATGCCTATAGGTCTTCGTCCAGCACTTAGGCAAGCCATAAGGTGAAAGTTTATAAACTGAATCAGATTTTATATGATACAACCAGCAGGCAGGCCTGATTCGGGCTTCTTATCTGAACTATGTAATAAATCAGTCTGCCTCGACCCTTTAAGTTTTAATCAAACCCTAAACAGTACATGCAAGTCGTGTTACATTATGTGCTTTCTTTGGTTTAAAGGAGGTCTGTTTGAGCCCTTGTATTTGTTTATATGCTTCCCCAAACTTGCTATATGTGTTTTGTTTGTCGCCTTATTATTTTACCTTTTGAAATCACAAATAAGCCCAATACCTCCTCCCTCTAAGATTAGTAGTCCCAAGTGCCTCCGGGGCTGATAGGATTAGGGCGGGTAATAGCATGCAATAAGTAAACGAGATCATTCCGTGCTTTAATACCTTAACGGGGTGGGAGAGGTTAGATATGGATATGATGACCACGCGATAACATCACGTGTACCCCTCACTGAGGAGTGATTACCGGATGTTGTGTGGGGTGATCCATATTATTAATAAACCTAGGACCCCCCCCCCCCTTCCCTTTGTTTTCTTTGTTTCTTTTAAATCTTTTATAACTATTTCTTTTAAGAAAATCAACTCTTTTTAGTTCCTTTTTCTTACTTTTGTTTAGTTGTAACCATTACGTGAAAATCCCTTCTTATTTGAAGCCTTTATTTGCCTATGTGTTATTTGCACTTAAGCCACAACAATAGTTTGGCCGGGAACCACACTAGTGGATTCTGAGGGGTGCCTAACACCTTCCCCTTGGGATAATTTCAAGCCCTTACCCAATCTCTGGTTACTCAAAACAAACCTTTTTAGTGTCCTAATGCACTTTAATCATTAGGTGACGACTCTTTTATGCAAACCCAATTGACAAAAGGAACGAGTTGTCCTCTCAAATGTCATAAACCCGATTTCGCGAGAAAAAGCGGGCGCGACAGCCTTTAGATAAACAACTTTAACATAGTAATCAGGTAGCAGGAGATGATAGTTTGTGCCCGCGGAATAATATGAGCAACTTTTACCTCAAAGGAGTTGCGACTATTATTTATGTTGCACGGGGTGATCCTTTAGGTTAAAAAATTTAAGACCCCCTTTCTTTATGTACTTGTTATTTACACATAGTCATTTAACATAGATCAATGTAGTTGTATCCTTGTAGTCGTTAAGATTTGTGCCGATTGTCATGTGTCATAATAAGACTCTTCGACTTCTAAATTTCCCTTTATTTACTTGATCACCTAGCCTAAATACATAATCTACATATTTTAAAGTTCGGCCGGGACCCATAGTTGTGGACCCCAAAGAGTGCCTAATCCTTCTCTTTGAGGTAATTTGAGACCTTACCCGATCTTTGGTGACACGGACTAGTCAAACAGAGTTATTTGCAAATAGGTTCCCTAACGCGCCTTATAATTATTAGGTGGCGACTCTTCTCTTTTAATACCCATTTAAAAGAGTTGTCACACGTCGAAATCCGCTTTCGTGAAAAAATGGGGCGCGACAAGCACGACCAATATCATAAGTAAGAGAAACTCTATAAGAAAGACTAGTGAACAAATAACGGATATATGTATGATATTGTCCAAAAAGCCTAAAGATATCAGCTCTGCAAGTATTTCTAGGAATACCTTTAAACAAAAGGTTATAAATTCCTTGAATATAAGTAATAAGATATGGTGAAGCAGCAAAACTAAAAGGTAAAGTTTTTATTGGCTGGGTGGTTATCTACCATATTCCTACAAAGTTGACTCATTCCCCCTTGCTTACCTCCGGTCTCATGCTTATAAACTTCCTTACAAATTTGCATCTTCATAAACTTTATCTTCTAGTCTTTCAAAAAAATTCCAACACTTACTTCTTAATCTTCGATACTTCTTAATAGAGAGCGAAGTCGGGTGTATTACAACGACCTCCGCCCCTAGTATTTGACTAGCAGTACCGGGTGTAGGTGGTGTTGTTTCAAGATTATCAGGTGATTGAATATCATTTAAATTATCACCTATACCATAATCTTCTTGAAATTGCTCATAATCTACATTTAAATTTCAGAAATATGTGTAAAGCTACTAGAAGAACTAGTACCACCTCTTAATCTTTTAGGATTTTTACTCTTATTACTACCATCCCTACTAGTACATACTTTTTTGACTGCTCTAAATATATCCATTATGTAAATTAAATTAAAAAACTTAATTAATAATTCTAAATAATAAAATAAAAATATACACCAAAAAGAGAAATAGATAGAACGAGTGTACCGGGAGTCCGGATACCGCAACTAATTTGATATAATACTTCAACTGATATTTGATGATATTGATACCACACTTCACTTGAATACTTGATATTTGATAATTATATTTTTGTAGTGGCTAAAGTAAATATTTGATGAAACTTGAAATAATAAGTAATTGACAACTTGAGAGCAATAAACAATATTATCAAGAGCGAATTGAGAGAGAATTAGAGTAATAAGAGAGCAAATTATGAGAAAAAATAAAGAAAATGGGGGAGAGGGGGATATTTTAAGTTTTTAAAAGGTTAAAATTGTAATTTATCAATTTTGTGGGGGCTATATTATTAAGGGGGGGGGGGGCTAAATGGCTAAAAATGCAAAATATGGTCGTTTCCCAACGGTCATTTTTGAATTTGACTGTTGGCAATAGTTAAAAAATTTTTTATATAAAGGTAATCGGGTTGGACCGGGCTGTAGCCCGGTAAAAACTCGATAGTGGGTTACCGGGCTAACCGAATTCCGGGGCATTGGTTATCAAAAAGGCCTGCCCCATCCGGATACAGCCCTAACCCTCCCCGACCTGTCCCACCTCCTAGCAGGTGGATCGGGCTGACTCGGACTAAACCGGGTTGTTAGGGAGCTGGCCCGGACCGTTTAACAGGTTTAGTTTTAATCCTTCAAATTTCCTTAGTTAGAGTCAGTGAATTTTTGATATGACTCAAAATTAATGATATTTGACTTAAAATATCGTTTTCTGTAATTTGATATGAGAAAAGAAAAATTCAAGCAAGAATAAATATAGGACTAATTTAGTTTTGAAAGTTGTGACATACTATTTGATTAGAGTTCTTGGAATTGGAATAAATTCGACCATGGACAACGAAATTTGGTGATATTCTCCATCTAATGAACGGGGAGCTTGTTTTAATATCATGACAAAACTGTAGAATGTAGGATTAATAACTTCAGCATGCATTAGCATGAAGTTTTAGCTTCAACGTGAAACAACTTCATGCAAGTGTGATTCTGAAGATGAATCTGGACAAGTTTCTGGTTTTTTGATAAAGGTGCTGAGAGGAGAGGGGGAGATCTTTTTCACGAATGAGGTTGCAGATCACGCGATTAATGCGTGATACAGGTTTTATATCTTTTGTCAGGGGTATAATTGTCATATTTGTGCGAATTTTTTGTCAGCTGGCTACCAAATTAATAATTTTTTAAAATATGGTGCATGTTAAAAGGTGTCATAAATATAGGGTGCAGATGCAAATCCCCCTTGTGTTTTGGGCTATTTCACACATATTAAGGGATTCACATTTTAGCATTAATTAACAATCAAATTGACCATATTAACCTTAATTTATTCATTGAAAATATAACAAATACTCTAAGCTCTTCACTCCAAGCGCAACTTTAAAAAAAGAAGTTAATTTCTTTTTGATATCTGAAAATAAAATATTATGGATCACAAAAAAAGGCCGAAAAGTCAAATAAAGTGGATCAGAAGGAGTACACTTTTAAGAAAGTACCCCTATATAATTTTGAGACAAAATAATAATTTTTTTTAAAAATAGAACTTGTAAATTGGACCACTAGAATGTCATATAAATTTAATTTTGTTAAGAAGAGATGGATTCATAAACTCTAGGACGCAAGTTTGGCTTAGGTATATGTCTAATGGTCGTCCTAATCACATGTAGCTTTAGCAATTTATATGTCCGAAGAATGACTTTTTCAAAGAATTGCTCAACTTCAGTTTAATTTCACATTTATTTAAAGGATTTAATTCACGTATACTAGCAGTATAACTTATTTTATACTGTCGGTGCATAATATATTTGTTATAGCGGGTCACTTGGATTATTTTTTAGGTAACTGTTTCGTATTTATCATAGATAGTTATATATAATTATCTTTTATACGACCTGATAGTATTATAAAATATTATTTAGATTATCCGTGTATAAACGTTGAACTCATAGTCATATTAAATTAATATTACGTGAGATGTGCTTGACAATCCTTTAGGACAACATTCTATATTTATTTATTTTTTTGCACTTTCTAGTATTTGAAACTCACCTATTCAACTAATTCGGATTCTTCAATGTTTATTCAGAGTATAAAGGATATTAAAATGAAACCTTTGGGAATCATAACTTGTGGTGAAGAAGCACTTAATAATTATATTGGCAATGATAAGTCATTGGATTCTAGTGGTTAGGAATGAAAGATTCTTGAGTTGGTATATTGCATGAGCTGTTAAAAATTTCTTCAGAGCTAGCAGAATAGCAACTACTAATAATAACAAGAAAAAGACACTTATTAAAGCCAGAGTGTGATTATAACTTTTTTTTCTAAACTCTTTAAATTTATCTTCAAGAAAAATAATTAAACATGTCTATGACAATTTCATCAAAAATTAAATCACCAATCACCTTATCTATTTCCCTTTTCTCCTCAAGTCCACTTGACTGTTCAAAAGAATTCAACAGATCAAAATGCATTAAGTTTTTAATATTAGTTTCATTTATAGAGTCTTGACTCCATAACCTAATGTTCTCCAATAGAAGCTCCCAAAGTTGCTCAGCTCCTAACATTCTTTGAAATCCTTCTTCTTCTTGAGGATCTTTCCTTTTCTGATTTTCCACCACTTCCTTCACACAGTCAAAAAGGAGCTGTTTTGATTGTTGTATTGCTTTCTTGTTATTAATGTACTGAAACTCAGGGCTTGTTTCCCCTGATTTAGAAACTGATTGGGTTGAAAATTCCTCTTGTAATTTCTTTGGCTTGAGACATTCTTGTTCTGTTTTTGTTACATAAAAGTAGTTAGAGTTAAGATGTATATTTACACTAAATTCTAGTATATGATTAAAGAAAGTTGCTATTATAAAAAATATTACTTAGCTTGTACTTACTTTTAAGATCTGGGGATTCGTCATCAGAAGATTCAGTTTCTTCTAACACTGACACAGGGCTGAGTTGCTTGCTTTCTTCAAGAAAATCCAGTCTTAGCTTTCTGTCTTCACAAACCTGTTACCTTATGAACAACCAATCTGAATTTATAGCAGTAAAGTCACTAAATTATTCTTTATCACATTAAAATTAATCTCACGTATGGTCAGTGGCGTAGTTACATACATTGAAGAGTGGTCCGGAAAAATTATACTGTGTATATATATAGCAACTTATATTGTGTATATAGGTTAAACATTACTTTTTATATATGTATATTAAATTTTGAACACCCTTTGCGAAATTCTTGGCTTCGCCACTGCGTATGGTCACTGATTTTTTCAAAGCCAAAATCTATATTTTGTCACATTTAAGTTAATTTTAGCGTATGATCACTGGATTTTATCGACTATAACAGTAAAGTCACAAACTACTATTAAGTTTCATATGCATGTTTAGTTGCTACAAAACCAAGTCTTTACCTGTTTTTCACTGAGGAAGTTGTCATCTGCAGCTTGTGGTGATAAATTCTCTACTTCTTCTACATCACTAGTATCTGAACAAGAATTGAACACAGTAGTACTGCTTGCTGAAGAAAAGTTATCGTCATTTGCTTTAGTATTGCCTTGGCCATTCTTGATTGTAGCATTATTGTGTTCTTCACTTGCCAAATTCTTGATTTTTTGGTTATGGCTAATGGTAACAAGCTTATTCAACACAGATTTTACAAGCTTAGAACAATTAGGAATAACTTTCCTTTTCTTGTTTGTACCACAACTGGCTGATTTCTTCAAGAATTTAGTTGTAGAATTTACAGAACAGCAGCGAAAATCGCCATTTGAGTTTGAGCTAAGGGTGTGGCCTCTTTCAAGAAGGTAAAGCTCTAAGGTAAAAGGTTCTTGTTTTTCTTGTAGGAATTCTCCTAGTTGTTTTGACATGTTTTGAACCATTTAGGTTGTAGAACTGTGGGTGCTAAAAGTAGAAATGAACTTGAACAAGTTATAATGTTGAAAGAGTTGCTGGTCAGGGCAAAAGGATAAGGAATTGGGCATTAATTGTGTTAAGCATCTGTCTCATTTTTGTGACAGAATAAGTGTTTGGATCAGAGAGAAATAGAAGAGAAGCACACTGCAGATTTAAATTAAGGGGATGGGGCATTTGAGAAAAGACAATAACATGATTCGCTTTTGTGAAAAAAATGGATTTTGATATTAAAATTTTTACCTAACCTTGTGAGACCATGCAATATGAAGTCAATATGCTAGGTATTTCTATAGTTAAAGCCACCAAGCCTCAAGAAGGCGGGTGTGCCCTGGTGGCCCCACCTGAAAGAAAAAATATTATTTAAGTTATATACAAAGATGACGTAAATTTTTTCACATTATTAGTGCAATTTAATGTGTTATCTGATTTTTTACACTCTCAGCATAGTTTAATATGTGATAACAAATTAGTTACAATTTTTATCAATTTTTTTTATTTATAGTTACTTTATAAATAATTTGATCATCGTATAAATATTCTTTTATACTACCAATGCATGGGACTTAAACTCAAAGAAAAAGCAAACAAAGAGACATGAACTTACTATAGTATGTGTGGTCCTGATAGGTTTTGGTTTTATTCAAAGAGCAACCTATCTAAAAAAAGCAACAAAGGAACAAAACGAAAATTGATGACTTTTGCATGGGAAGTTTAATTTGAACGTGACTGGTTACTGATTTGTCTAAGCAATAAGCTAAAGGAAAGATGAATATTTGTACTGTAGATAATTTTTTTCAGCATACTATAAAATATATTGAACACAAAATTTTGGAAATGTTCATTCATAAGTCATAATCAACAAAATTGGGAATCCAGTTAAGTAAATAGCGGGATAATTTGTCTCTCCTATATATGCATGTGCATCATCCTCAAACTTCGTTTTCATGTCCCCTTATCTTTTTCCTCTAGCTCTTTAATTTGACAAAAAAATTGGTGGGAAAATGTATGTGCTTTTTCTACTATATTTTGGGAAAGCCACATGGTAACATAAGACTCAAACCTAATTCGTTTCAACATTTTAAATGACTTCATTTTATTATGTAATAATAAATACTGTAATAGTAAAATCATGGTAAGTTTTTTATGAAAGGTGAAATAGCCATTTAATATACTATTCAAGGAGAAAAAGACGCTCGAATATGGAGATAGTTGCCTCCAACTAGCTTGAAAAACTATGTAGGGAGCTTTTTTCCCTCTAATAAACCTTAAATGTGAATTAGTTAGGCCAATAAATTTCGACTATCAAATGATTAATAAAAGAGTTAGTTTGAAAGACTAATTAAATTTAATAGGGCAAGGGTAATTTCGTAATTTGACTTTTAACTTAAGAGCTTCCTATCTTTAATATACTAGTTTTAGTATACGTGTGTTGCACGTGTGTGTAGTGTCTATCAATTAAAAATATATACAATGACGTTAAAATAAAATAAAATATTTTTTTAAGTGATGAAAATAATTTTTCTCACACTAACATAGTAACTGTATTCAATATCTTCTGGATTAGTAATTGTATTCAATATCTTCTGAATATGCATAGATGATGAATTTAGTTAAATTAGTTGTACATTATTTTATAATTTTACGTATCTTATACTCCCTTCATTTCAATTTAGATGACTCGTTTGGCTTATCGAGAGTCAAACTGTGTGGCGTTTGACCAACATTTTAAATATCTTTTTTTTTATCGTATTGACATGAGATAAATTATAACTTATAGTATTTTTACTATAGTTTTTGAATATTTAAAATACTAAGTTGAACTAATCTAATTTTGCTTCAAAGTTTAGTTAAATTAATTCTCAATAAGCAAAAATGTGTCATCTAAATTGAAATAAAGGAATAATATGATTTAGAAATATGTTAATCACCTGACATCTCTTTATGAATACATTTTGTCTTCTATTATTTCATCTTTTATTCCTTAAAGTTTGTATTTCAATTTAATTATTAATACTATAGCTGATTTTGTTTTATGTTCTAATTTTTTTAAATTCAAATACTTAATTATCGTTTTTAATCAATAAAAGAAATAATTTATTTTTTGAGGATTCAAATTATTAATATTAATTCATACCATATATTAAGTAGTTAATGATAGCTATATTTTTATCCACGAAAAATCTTTGTCAAATGATAAAAAATCAAAGTTTTGTATTTTATATGTGTCGTAGGTTTAGTAAATGACTTTTGTCAATCACTTTTCTTTCTCTCTTTGTCTTGCTATTATCAATATTTTTGCAATTATTTTTTCTAATTATGTTTTAAAATCTATATTAATATTTATATCTAAATAAATTATTAATCGAATAATAAAATTAATAGTTAGTGGACCAATCTCACGTAGAGTACTCATAGCATTTCTAGGTTGATTACTCATTTGGGATAAATGACAAAGCAAAATGCTTCCTCTTTCTTTAACTTTTTCTTTATTTTCTTTGTTTACATCATAATTTTTTACCTAAAAGTTAGCACAATTGTACAATCTGTTTTGCACTAAAAAATGTTCAAGTGGAGAATATTCATACGCATAAAGATTTAGCGTTATTTAATCATACTTTAATTGTAAAATTAATATAAGGTAAAACTTTAATAATTTTAAAGTACTATTTATAAGGACCTCTTACTTAATCTAATTAAGGAAAAACTTAATAAGTAATAAATCCGATTTAGCTTAAAACTCATAGGTATTAACTAGGAGAATAATTAAATGACTATTTTGTCTAGTATATTTTATTTTAAAAAGGATAAAAAAGACGACATTTCGCTAAAAACTTTCGTGCTTTTAGGATATGCGCGAGTACCATATATCAGTATATATATTTCATTTTAAAAAAATCATAAATATTATTAAACACAACATGTTTGAATGATAAAATAAAATTTAGAAAATATAAGTTTTTAAAATGATGAATATTAATTCTATTTAGTTAATAAAGCAGTGAATCAGGTAGCTAAGCATGATAACAATGTAACAAAGATAATATTGGAAGCTCAATTCTATTATGTATCCCTTTCTTTTGTTTTAATTTTGTATCAACGTGATCATTTAAGTAACATGTATTCTAAAGAGGTCAGCTGCAAAAAGAAAGAATTAGCGATGAACAACATATGTAGTTACAAAATAAAAATTCATCACTAATTCTATTTTGCGATGAATTAGCTACACATTATCCAAAGATCCTATTAGCTACAAGATGAATTTCGAGCTAACTCTTATTTTCGGTAAATTATGTAATAAATTTTCTTAATAATATTATTAGTTTCATTTTTACCAAAAAACAAAGTCTTTTTCATCTATTTAACGGGAATATGTATTAAATGTAAATGATATTTCTAGCTTTGGTTCTATTTCATTCTTAACAAATGATAATTTAAAAAATTTCATAAATAAATCAGTACTATTTTTTCTAATAATAATCATTATTATTTCAAAACCTAATGGTAGATAATTTTAAGAGTAGAAAAAAGGGTTTAACTACCAAGCTTCTAAAGAAATATGATTTAAATTTTAACAACAGCAAATTGTTCATATGAAAGGAAAATAAATGTATATCATTGATCTCGTATGATTAAATATAAGGACATAGAACCAAAAAAAAATAAAAAAATCGTGAAGTTTCCTTGTTCGAAAAGAAACTTTCCTCCTACTTTTTTTTATATATATTTTATTTACTTAATATTTTGTTTCTTTATTAGGAAAAGATCTCCAACAGAAAATTATATTGGAAAACAACTTATTTTATTTCGAACTCCTAAATATTAGGTAAATTTTTTGATTTTATAATTTTATCCAATGTAGAATATATTTTTAAAGGGTAAAAAAGGCGAACAACATTTTGCTAAGGGTCTTCGTATTTTTAATATAGTATAGATATAGATAGATAGATATAGATAGACAGGCTCATGTCGCGATAATAAGACCCTTCTAAATATCTTTTCGTATACACACATATGTCCACTTAAACATCTAATGATTTAAACTTCATAGACTCTTTAACATTTGTATGGATTCTCAACTTTAAACCCTAAAAATCCTGGTCGAGCCTAATCAATAATATGTGGTTCTATGTGTGAGAATGAATGCAATGAACATAAAGCTTCAGCTACTTTGATTCTTATGCACCAACAAACAATGAATGTCTATGATTTTCAGAGCATATCTTTTTCCTCAATAATTGTAGACAAGGCGCTGTTTGTTTTCGTTATTATAAAATTAAACCTCAGTTTGGGGCTGAATACGAGGAATTCTGCCAAAATCTTCCATTTTGTCTCATATTAGACGAATATTAAATCACCATCCTCTTCCCTTTTCTTTAGCTTTTAATTTGCCTACATTTCTTCCTTTTGTGCAATAGTGTATTGTGAATTTATTTTCATTTTGGGGGTTGTTGAATTGATTAAGTATCACCAAACGTATCAAGAAATTTAATATGATTTCTTGTGTCTACTCTCCATCCACGGAGATAGATGTATATAAAAAAAACTTGTCTTTCAATCGAGAAAGTTTGGAACCCAGTGTTGCGACCAAAAACACTCACGCAAGTGCACGTGATCGTTACGTAATAGAGTAGTGAGTAGAGTATCGTTCCCACGAAGACTTATGATTAACTATTGACTAATTCAAACTCAATTAATTTGTCTATTCAAGAGGTTTTTTTCACAAAATAGAGATGTAATTGTTTTACTACCTAACTACCAAGCAATAATCTAACTAGAGCAATTAACAAAACAAATAACAATTCTGAGTAACAAACAGTAGGAGAGGATATTCCAGGGTCACAGGCTAGTTAACAATCGTGTTATGTTCTTAGCTTAAAATGACTAATCGATTTACCTGAATTGTTGATTGACAGGGTTAATGTTACTCATAAGAATCTGTCGAGTCCTTACTTGCCTATTCAAGTTAACTCAATGCATATATGTCTATGGAATTAAGATTATCAAGAATGCATTTACAATTCATGTATTTCAACCAAGCAAGGCAATTGGGTATATGTCTATCCCAATTGCTAATCCGTTCCCCGAGGCCCGGGTTCAAGAACTTGCTCTATTTAATTCTATATGCAATCTAAAGTTCCTACTTTCGAGTTAAACTAAAGATTCGTAGATAGTATTTCACTGTTAGCTACTTAGCAAAATAATTAAAAACAGAATTAAATAAACAACTCAATATGATAAACCAACTTTGTCAAATTAAACTTCAAACAACAACATTCATGTTTCACCCATGACCCTAGAACAATGGGTTTTAGCTACTCATACTAGTGTTCATCACAAATAGGTTCAATTTCATCCCAAATAGCAAAAACCAAGAGAAGAAAAGAAGAACTTGACGGTCAAATCTCCTTCTTGCCTCTTGCCTCTCTATTTCTTGCACTAGACTCTGAAAAACTTCTCCTTTCTTCCTTGGGCGAGCTTGACTTTATATAGGTTAAGTGAGTTTTCCTCCAGATTTCCAATTCTGCCCCTAAATAACTCTTCCCGGATTTTGTACTAGCGCGACCGCGCACCTGGACGCGCATCTGGCCGCGGTAGTTGGCTGAGATTCTGTCATGGACGCGCTAAAAGGAGCGCGGTCGCGCACCTGGACGCGCATGTCCAGTTCGGTGTTTCATCACTTCTGTTCCTCGTCTTCAAGCGTACTCAGCTCTGAGGGGTTTTTCTTGCTCCAAAATGGTTCCAATCACAACTGTTTAAGGCATCACCTAGGCTCCTCATCCTGCAATATATACAATTCACAATTAGAGCCTATTTTTCATCAATTAATCATATTATGATATTGGAATATAATCAAGTGGGAGCATAAACAATCGCCAAATTACCTAGATTTAACCTATTATCACTCAGCTTTAGTTGGATAAAATCAGTACACTAAACATCACAATCTAACTTGTTTTTGTTAATCTTACTAGCCGAGGGTTTGTCAAAAATAGCCTTACTATCTGTACAGTATACAAGATAGGCATAAGGCTGTGTACTTATTTCGTTCTCCAATCTCAGATCACACTTATGAAATTACACCGGGTCTATTATTGTAGTTGCTAAAAGCTCAACTCTTCAAAGTTCTTTTCAATAATGACAGTCTTTGATTTGGCGTTAAGAGAGACGTGACTATACGAAATGACCAGCGTAAGATATCTAATGGGACTTCTCTTTTAAATTTCATTAATATTTGACGAGGACACTTATGTTTCTTTTTCCCTATTTTCCGTCTCTAGCGAAATTGCAAGAAAGTTCAGGGAAAGACAATGATATAATTGAGCTACAATATTGAACATGAGGTTATAGAGAAGACACGTTATACATCAATCTTCATTTCCTTCCAAGAATAAGATGCCTACATCTAGAAGAAAAGAGAACTAAACGCAAAACAGTAAGGTACAAAAATACCCAAGTCTTCAAATCATTTACTCATACCGTCGGTAAACTCGTGACCTCGCGTGAACATAATTGAATTCAAAAATCAAAAATTTTACTAATAAATGAAGAATATTAGCAATATTACCTACTATACTTTTGGGACAAATTGTCGCAACTTTAACATAAATGTATATTTTTTTTTAAAAAAAAAAAAAAAGAAGAAATGTTCGCAATAGTATAGTAGCAACGCGAAAACTTAGTGGCTAGAGATGAAACATTCTCTGAACAGATAGAAAGAATCCTCAGCTTATTACGCCTTGTGCAGATTACAGCAGTTAGAGCAGACAGAGTTATGGGCACAGGAGATGCTTTGGTAATGACGTAACCATGGAACACCATACTGTTTCATGTGCACTTGTTTCAAACTTCAAACATGAAAAGACAAACAAAAACCAAATCTGCAGGTGCTATCTTCATTTCTGCTCACGACAAAACTATCAATTATTTGTCTCAGTAAAACCATCCTGCGCTAAAAGACAAACAGAAACTTGAGGCGATGAAGTTTTTTCCTGTTACCATTATAGACCTATGTTCCTGTTACCATTATAGACAAGTGACAAGTGCTAGGTGTTTGTTGCATCACAAATTTGTATGACTTACATTTCTTTTGATATAATTCAAGGGTTTTTTAGTTTCTACATAAAGAATTTTTTTGATGAAGTCCCATTTGAGACTAGGTTATTCTAGTCCCTTGTTTGAAACCGTAATGATACAAATTCTAATAGAGAATATAGGGACATTTGGTTTGTTCTGTCACCATTTGCAAGATATTTTTATTCGAGCGAAGAGGGTTTTCGAGGGTTATGTAAGTACACAATGGTGTAATCTTGTATGTCACTATGGTCAATGCATTACACAGGAGTAGTACAGATAAATAATTCAATTCATAATGGGATCCTGAATAGTATTTAGTTACTTGAATACAAAGCAAGAAGAAAGAATGAGACTACAACACCAAATTGTGCATGACTTGGGTTGTGTGACTTAAAATTGTGAATGAAACTCAACTCTCATAATCCAGGAGATCTGGATATACTGAAATTGGCTTCTGTGACTTAAAATTATCAATCACAGATTTGAAGTCACTATGAAGCGAGATGATGGATCTTTGTCGACATGCAAAAGCAACACTAAACTGTTTAATCTCGTCTTCGAGGTTTTTCCTCCTCGTTACTTCAGCATTCAAATCCTCCCATACCTTTCCCTTTTGGTTAGTAACCAGTTCTAGCTTCTCACTTGAAGTGGAAACTTTTCGCATCAACACATCCCTCTCTTCTTTCAAGAGATGAAACTCCCTTTCTAAGCTATTATATCTATCCCTGGAAGCGATAAGAAGCTGATTATTGAGGTCCAGCTCCTTTTCCAAGTTCTGGTACTTTGCCTGGATTGTTTTGATATCTTCATCCAGCTTCCTCTTCCAAGAAGCAATTTCTCCACCCAGAGTGCAGTCCTTGATCATATTAAAAACGTATACTTAAAGAAAGGAGGAAAAGCGTCTATAACTATCAAGATGGTTAAGCTAAAAACATGATTCCCCTTGTGGATTAACTACTGAAGATCATGGACCTCGGAACTTAAATTATCATGAGCCTTGAACTTAGCAGATAATATCCCATTGTCAGAATCGAAAAGCATGTAAGAATTAACAAGAGAGACCTTGAGAACTGTGACTGGGCAGCTACCTTATTTTGGGAGCTGAGTGGCTGATTCCCTGAGTTTTCATCCTCTGATAATACAAGTGATGAAATTGTTCTATTCAACTTATCATAAAGCCTGATACGTTGCGCTTCAATTGAAGAATTATTTCCAGCAGAGGACTTATCGCTGTGCATAACTACCGAGAAGTGAGATTCCAAAGTTGCAAAAAGACAAGTACCAATTTCACTTGTTGTCGAGAGCAATTTGGCCGTTGCAGATTTCTCATTAGCTACAAAATTCTGTTCAAAGGACAATGGAAAGAAGACATACATAAGAAAGAGAACTTCACCAGCCACAGAAATTTGCCGAACTTACACAATATGTAGGCATTACCTGTAAAACTGAAAGGACATCCTTGTATATATCTTTACAAGTTGTGACAGACTCGCACAATCTTTGAGGGATCTCACGGATCAAGAGTGCCTCTTGCTGAAGTTCAGATACCTCACTCATTAGCTGTTTATTTAGTGATTCTTGTTCTGTATGGTGTCTCTGAAAATTAAAGATTAAGGGATAAGCTGAGAACTAGTTGCAGCATAACAAGCAAATAGTTTGTCTCATTTCTCCTCAAAATGACTTGTTATATACTTCAGTAAGTCATGTCGTTCAAAATATTGTATCTCTTGGAAAAAACTAGGACCAGGAAGGATTAATCTATTGAACATCTCAATCTGGAAAAACGTCTTAAACAGTTGAATGCTAAAACAGGTGGGCGGTGACTGGTCAACTAAAACAAGCTTTAAGTAAAAAGAAAATGATCTCAATAGATACTAACCCTAAGTTCATCTCTTTCCTCTAAAACAAGTTCCAACTGCCTTCTGAGATTCTGTGCCTCCTGCTTGTAATTCTCTGGTGACAAACCCTGGTAGAAATTCTGGTAAGTCTTACAAATATGTATGTACAAACTTTGTTTATAAGAGTAAAGATTACTTAAATAATTGAAGGACAATTGAAACTGGAAATCATAACTTTCAATATAGTTAAATCCATGTTAACAACTATCGGTGAAAGAGATGATGCCCCATTTTCCACCCCCTTCCCTCTGAGCGCTTAGAAATAAGTTATAGATAAAGGGTGAGAACGTGCAGAAACTCATGCTAAACTATTTGCCTATCAGATTTGTAAAAGTTCAAGAAGGGTGCATATAACTTTCCCAGTGTAACTGAAATAGAGTAAAGCAAGTTGGCTTGCATTTTGTTGGGGAAGAGAGAATAAAAATATAATGGGTAACAACGGCATAACTAATAGAAGTAGGAGATAGTTTTGAACATTTTGGTAAGAAGTAAGATCGCAGCATATGTATGCGAAAGTAGACTCACATCATTTTCATCATTGGGTAAAGATGATTGAGCTTTTACAGCAGGAGTCATGTGAAGTGAATCAAGATCAACCACAAAGCCTTTATTTATTTTCATCCAGGTGTCTTCATCGGCAAAATTGCTAAAAGCATCTGGCATAGGGCTGTATTCTAGCTGCTGAGACCGTTGTGATCTCTTAGCAACAAAGGCACTGGGACCTGCCTTCAAACAAGGGGTACTATAAGCATCTTCCTGGCAAGTGATACTGCTACTGCTTTCTTCCTGGTTGGAAGAATGGAAATTAAACTTCAGTCAGCACCATACATATAAAAAAACAGAGAATTGTCATTCAAATTAGAGCTCTCCTATAAAAAGCATGAGGGAGCCCTTATCTACTTTTTCGTAGTCAAAATTCAATTAGAACTACAAGTTCATCAGCACGATGAAAGTAGGAAGTGCCAGAATATGAGAAAATTTTAAGGTCACTCTCTCTCATAAGAACTAGATATCCAAATTTTGACTCTCATACACTTCTACTGTACAAACGTTGTGGCGAACATTTATTTCTTCTGTGTGAATCATTTTTTGAGGAACGAAATTCAGAACATAAAGGGGTTAAAAGAGTAGCAAACGGAGATGACAAATGTTAAATCCACAGATATGTGGAAGGAGATGGGCACTGGTAATAACCGCACAACATCACTCTCATGTATGGAATGCCTAACCATATACACTCAAACTAGAAAAGCACAGTACATTCAGAGATGAAAAAGAAACAGAAATCAGGACAGGAAAGTCCGAGCATCTCATTGTGTCACAAGTGGAGCGTCCACCTGATATTCTAAAAAGGACCTGAGCTCGGGACGAAGTGACAAGATAGTCTAATGAAGTCCACAGCCGCGCAATTCACATATTTTACCTGTGTAGCATGTCCATTAGAGTCTGAGATAGATGCAAGATTACTGAGATTATGGATTTTTTTCTGTTGCTCAAGGATGCACTGCTCTCGCTCTTTCTGTGATCTTCTCTCTTCCTCCAACTCCATCGCAAGCTTTTCTCGCTCGTGTTCGTACTGATGAATGAAAATAAGGAGTCATGAACTATCTCAATGTAAGATAAGATCAAGCTTCTACCTTTAACAAAAGAAAGTAGTAATAATAATTACCTTCAGTAGGTCATTTCTGAGTTTCAGTATCTCTTGCTCGAGCACCTCGGAATGTGATCCCTATGTAAGAGGTTTCATCCCGTTTAAGATATTGTTATGGAGTTATGAATATGAAGCCTGAGAGACATGACAATCACCTGAAGTTTCATGCGTAGCTCCTCTATTTCCCGCTTTTGCCGCTTCAGTAAGGCTCCATCAGTTAATATCTACAAAGTAGTTGAACTACAATAAGCTCTGCCTTAAAGTCAAAGAAATAAGCTAGTAACTAATAAGAAGTCTCATCATTTGGTTCCACTGGGCAGAAAATCTGCAACAAATAAGAAGTCTCATGAAACTTCTCATAGGCAAGCAGATGAAATTACACGTAACCAGTTCAAGAATGCTCTATACTACTTGCAGGCAAAACTCACCTTCCTCATGCGTTAAAAATAGGTGCTTGAATGGATGTTTAAACTGTTCTGTCAATTAGGAACTTTCAGAGAGATAAATCTTATCAGAAAGGCAGAGATTGCTAACCCTTGGTCATGACAGCTAAAACAATGGAGTGCCTAAGTGCTGCAATTTC
This sequence comes from Nicotiana tabacum, assembly GCF_000715075.1. Classification (NCBI taxonomy): domain Eukaryota; kingdom Viridiplantae; phylum Streptophyta; class Magnoliopsida; order Solanales; family Solanaceae; genus Nicotiana; species Nicotiana tabacum. Next base: position 22,691,273 of record NC_134095.1, on the reverse strand, counting down.
ATTATTGACATTTGAACTGCTATCACTTTCAAGCAGTAAATAGAGTTTTCTCGATACATACTGCAATTTCAAAAATTAGAGATTTACCATCCAATATCTTATTAGTTATATTTCGCTCTTTCTCTGTTAACAAGCATGCCTGGAGCGTAATTTGAAATCTCTGAGTGCAAGCCGTAGTGTCTTAGCAACTAATATCAAATTAACCTGTTATACTAACAAGAATACTTCTATTTACAGGAACACACGCGACCATTTAATCTCATTAGGTGTCTCTAGAGTGGATCATAAACAAGTAATTACATAATAAAAAAATAGTAAACGGAACCGACCTCATTCACTTGAACACAGTTGGTGATCCGTTTAGCTCTACTAGCAAATTGGAGCGTTCCCTTTGATTCCTCTACGTGAACCTGGACACAAGCATTGAACTCTTTAAACTTATATACAATTTGATTTCTGTTGTCACAACATGGGTAATAATAACTAGGTTACCTCTTCTGGTGCTATTGTGCAAATTATTGAAGTTTTAGCATTGCCACCTAGAGCAGGTTGAAGAATGCGCGTGAGCTTACTGTCACGGTAAGGAATGTGTCCCCTGCACAAGTAGATAATCAGATTAGTCTCACACTTATTCTGTGCATGAACATGTATTCAACAGAGTTTCAGAAAAAATTTACCTTTGTTTTATGCCTTCACTTAGTTTATTGATAACGTTACCAAGGATCATTAGGCTCTTGTTAATGTGCTTTCCTTCCTTAAGACGAACTCCCCCAGCTCCAGTTTTGGCAATCCGTTCAGACCCAGCTAAATCTACCAAATTCTAGATTCAAGATTGAGTTGACAAATTAGACAATTAAATTAAGTAAACACTATAAATGAGGGTAAAGGGTAAGAAAGGTCAATGACCTGAATGTTAAAAAATATAAGAACGTTTTGGATTCGGGATTTAGGCTCTCCAGCCCTATGGGCTTCTTAATACACTACAACAATTCAAAACTAACTGATATGCTTTTTACTTCTTGAATTGCACCAAATAAAGCCATTAATCAGATGATCCACAGAAACTTGACATTCAAAATGACCTACACAGAGATACTTCTGCAACAACTACAAATTTATAAAATTCTCGAAATTCCTGAGAGATCTATTACTCCTCAAAGATCTCATTTTTCGAATTTGTTTTAATCAACTCTGAGAATTTTATAATAAATGATCCCAAGAAGTGTATATGGCACAATAAATTGATTCCATAGAACTTGAAGAAATGAATACCAACCAAAACAGAGACACGAACAGCATCGTCTGGATTATGCTTTCCTTTGCTTTCAATTACCTAATTTAATAGAAAAGAAGGTGGAAAAGAATCAATTCAATATTCTCATATAATAATTGGAGTCAATATACATGAGCATTCAGAGGAAACATAACCAATTTACAATTCATTCAAGATTATTACCATCCTGAAGATGGTGTGAGATCTACTGCTTCTAACATTCATGTTAGTTTCGCCAAAATGTCTGTTAACTGCAAAATTTATTGCCACATGAAGTGCATTGGTAACACAGATTAAAAAAAACTATAATAATTATAACAATCAATAAAGAGTAGACTAATTATATAAAGAAAAGTGTCATTTATTATTCTTCATGATGTCAAACCTTCTCCGCGCTGAATAAGCTCAAGTACTTGTTCAGCATCATTTACTATTTCCTCCCTCAACCCTGCGACAAAAACTCCACGCTGGAAGATAATATACATTAAGTTTCCCTGACACAATAGACTTGTGAAAGTATTACATGATGTGAAAGTATATCATTTACTGCACACAACTTACATCCAAACTTTCATGAATCTGCAATTTCTGGTTCTCTACAGCAAATAGATCATTAATGTCTTCATTGTAGATTTCCATATAAGAGACTCGAATCAGAAACTCCCTATTAGTCGTCTGAAAAAATGAACTGGAGTAAGTAAAAGAAAAAGAAGCTTCATGTGCAAAACCCCAATAAAGAACATACTATTGAGATGTATATTTATGTATCAGTTACTTAGTCCCTATATTAGTTTGTTGCTTAGCTGTCACTTAGTTGGTATATTAGTTGATAGTTAGTTTTGGATATTCTTTTGGTAGTTTGGTGAGTGGAGCTGTACACGTGTACATGTATATAAACTCTACAGCACACCAATAACAGTTCAGTTTTCATTCTCTCAAAATATCTTCTCTCCGATTTTCTCTCTACAAACTTTCCAGACTTCCGCCATTAGAGCTCGAGTTCGAGCTCAATCTATCTGCTGCTTTTGCAGCTTTACACATACCAGGGTAGAAACTGGAGAAAAAAGAAAATAACTACTCTATTTTCTATTCATAACAGAAGTTATAGTAGTAACAAATAAAAAGATAAAATAAATACCATCTCAATTTTCTGAAATATGTCATTAACTGCACGCTGGATGATTCCTGGATCATTCTGAGTACCATTCATAGTAAAAGTTTTACCACTACTGGTCTGTCCATATGCAAAAGCAGTTCCTGAACAAAAGTTCAACTACAACATAAGGACCTTTTGAGTTGAGTGAAGTGTAGTTCAGAGATTTTTCACATGAGACTAATAACAAGCACCATCTCTTCTCAAAACCAGAAAAGTTATTACCCAAAATTAGCATTAAGAAGTCTATTATGACGGGCTAATTTATTATGAAAATCCTCCAATGAGTTTTGTGATTTCCGTAAATGTTGATCCACAGATAACACATAGATTAAGTTCTGCTGTATCTTCCTTCTGAAATTAACAAATTTGTCATGAAACCCAAGTGCAGTCAACTATCAGTCCCAGTCTTTCCAAAATTTTGGAATTTGGTACACTATTCCCTAATAACCTCAAAATGTTTTACCTTTAAGCAAAACAATTAAGTTCTACGAAAGAAAATTATTTAAAAAATAAACTGCTATAACTGCCTCGAAGCAAAATTAAAATCAAACATGTATGGTAAAATTCGTCCTTGATTAACACATTAAAGCATATACATTTCCTTAAAGCTGAAAGGAGCTCACACATTAAACAAAACACATTGGCGAGAAAGCATACCGTTGAAACCTTCAAGAGCAGCATGAATAATGTCCTTAGTAAGAAGGTCATAAACCCTAGCATTGGAACAATCCTGATCGAACACATGATCTGCCAAAAATCACACATTTTGGTAAAACTTACTTCAAGTTCACACACACATATGTAATCGAAGATAGACAGTGAAAAAATTAGATACCAAAAGTGTAGGAGGCGCCGGAGATCGGAGTGCCGAGAGACTTGTGAAGAGAAATGCGATTGTCTTCAACCTTCCAGAAGGTTCCATTGTAGTTCTCTTCGTTACTCCTTGCAGGTCTCACTCTCACTGCTACGCACACCTTCTCCATATCTTGCTTTAACACACAGACAGTGAACTGAAGCTGGATATGATTTGGTTCGGAGAATTGGGGATTACAGGCTTGAGACGGCTATGGCCTTTAGGAGGGGCTTTCATTTGAATTATTTCTAATCGTTGTGATTTGAATTTGCATTCTTTTACATAAATGCCCTTGATATTGTTTAGAATTTACGAGTCGGTTTGATGGGCTGATGAAAAATGTAAATATGTTTTTGGGCCATAAGGTGTTAGGGTAGGCCCAACGGGCTCATTTTCATAGGAAAATGGGGTATTATCACTTTTAGCCCACGCTAGAAATTATTTATATTTAATAGTCGAAAAAGTATATAATTTTTGTATAATACAAAATAAATATTTTTTTGGCTATTATTTTGAGAACGGTTATACAGCGTCATTTTCCCTAGAAAAATCATTTATTCATATTTTTATTTTTTCTTATGCATTTATGGTCCGTGCGAGGCTTTTTTTAGGTCAAATATAAATCAGCCGAACTACTTGCATTCGATAGTCAATATAAATAAATATATATATATATATATCATTTGTATCTGCTATAGAGTGGCTAAAATATGCAATTAAAAAAAATCTTTTTGGGGTCCATGTGAGGATTTACAAAGGTTTTACCTCCTTAATACACAGTAGGGGTCGCTTACTCCCCAAAGATGAGAGATAATCTTAGCATAAAATTATATATAATACTATTATATCGTCTGATTTTTGTCATAAAAACTCTTAATTAGGAATATAACATTTGATTATCAGTGTGATTTTCTTTAATAATACAAGAACAACCTTTGCGATAATTACATACTTGAGTATTTTATGTGTGATAGGATATGAAGTATGAATGTGTATTATTGTACGTTATACATGGATAAGCGAATCTTTTAAAAACTAAAATTGTTGTTGTATCAAATAGTTAGAATTTGCAATGCGCCTCTTCATCCTCAAGATTGAGTGGTTTGCTTTCAACTCTCATCAAATAGCATATATACTTAACTGCTAGTGATGTCGACGCTATATCTACATAAAATTTGACATTTCAGTCAAACCAAAAAATTTGACATTTCAGTCAAACCAAAAAATTTGACATGACTTGGGATAGTATGATGAAGAATACAAGAAAATATCTTGGTTAGGTACTCTTTGTATAATCCGACACCTTTTAAAACAAAAAAAGTAAGTTAATTCCCCAGATTCTTTCTTAATCCGTGGACCAAACCAAACGAGTGAACTAACTCATCCGTTCAATTATCTTTAATCTCCCTTATCTCATTTATTTTTGTTTTCTTTTTAAATCAGTGAGGAGACATATATACTATACTTTTTATTACCAACAAGGAACCTAATTAGAAGCATCTTCAAGGCCCTATGAAAAGTTGCCTTATCACCAGGAAAGTGCAATATCACAAAAATATGAAAAAAGGCAAAGCAAAGGAAGAGATTGCAAACCACTGAGGTACAAACTAAAGTAAACAAAGACACGTACATCTCTGTTGCTATCAACTTTATTAGGTGATAAAATCAACTTTGTCACTCAACTCTTCCCAAACTAGTCAAAAGGGAAAAATAAATTGACACTTTCAAGAACCTTCTTTGTTGAGCTACCAAAAAACTTGGAAATGAAGAAAAAGACTGACTAGAAAATTATTAAGACATGGCCCCACAAAGATGGACCTAGAGTTTAAAGTCTATGGAGTATATTATTTGTCATTAAACTCACAATTTATTCTAGCTACTTAATTCGTAATTAAATATTTATAGGTTGTTAATAAATTTTCTATTATAAATATATAATTTAAGCAAAAGCTAACGAGTTTGTCTGAATCCGTAGCTAATATTGTGGCTCCACCCATAAGCCCATGTATTGATGAAAAGGAAATGACACTGTATAACTGCTTTTATATATAAAAAAAAATTTATATACTTTTTTGAAATGTAAATAATTTCTGGCGCGGGCTAAAAGCAGGAAAAAAAAAAAAAAAACCCGGCTCGCGGCTCCCCAGGAAATTGGAAGGAAATAGCAGCCGAAAAGGCCAAAAAGTGATCATATATAGATAACAATATTAATTAATACTAATTCATGAAACTAAAACAACCGTTTAAAAGTAGGTTTGAACAACGTCTAAGGTGTCTTTTATATGATTGGTTCAGGGAAATGCTAAGGGTACATCTAAGATTGATAACTAACTACTTATGCAATTTGTGGTCTTTGTTTTACTCTTTATGTTATATCAACTTTATCTTTTCTTTTTCTCTTTGGACTTAGGGAAAATGATTTGATTTGATGGGGGCAACAAATCTATTCCCATTCATACAAATAACCTTCATATATGTTAGTGGTTCGTTAAAGAAAATCATAGGAAATCTCCTTATGCATGCATGCATGCATATATTCATTTCATTTTCGTCTATTTAAGATTGAGAATAAATACAATGTATAAACCTATTTTAGAAAGATAACTCTTCCACTCAAGCGCTTGAAATAGTTTTAATTAATTATTTTTTGGTATATAAACTTGGCACGATATATATACTCCAGTTTCTATTAAAGTTGAAGCTGTTTTATTTACGCGGTAACTTTTTGAACATTTCAGTTCCAACTTATCGTGAATTGATAAATAAAACCAAAAACTTTGTGTGCCGACATATAAAGGTTTTAAGACTATGTACGAAATGTCAGCGTCAAAACCCAAAACGAAAAGAAAACAGGAAAATTTTTATTTTGTGTCTTGACACTAGTTTTGTGAGACCTCTTTTTTGTTTCACAACTGTGTGGGTCCCAAAATTTGTTGGACCCAGATATGTAAGATATGGATCCACAAATATGTGAGATAAAAAGAGACCTCACACAATTAATGTAAATTGTGTGAGGCACAAAATAAAATTACTCAAAGAAAACGCATATAGGAGTTGTGTGATAGCTCCTTCTGGTTTTTGGGTCGTGGTATTTTCTGTATTTTCAGGAATTCTCGGAGTATTGGAGACAAGTTGGGCGCACGAGCACTGGCAAAGGAAAGCAACCTGGGCGAGTGTCAGCAAAGGGCGGTAGGAAGTGGTGCGTAAGCGTACAACTACATCGAGTACAGCAAATCAGCCACAAGTTTTGTTATTGGGAGTTGGTACCTCCTGTTTTACTGTTTCCCTTTTGGTGTTAGCTAAATTACTGTTACTTTACTTCGCAATAGTTAAACCTTTCAACTAGGATACTAGTTACCACTTGTTTCCTTCTAGTTTGATTTGTTGTCTGTTGTGTACTAGCGAGTCTTCCTTAGATTATTGTAGGTGTAGTGGCTGCAGTCTGGGATGATAGAATAAGGGCATGTCCTCGGGTGGGGCAGAGTGGGGGGCTGGGGGCTGGGGGTGGGTCGGGTAGCAGGGGAGGTAGAGGGGGCAAGGGAGCCTATAGGTTAAGAATCGGGTCATGGAACATAGGTTCACTACCGAGTAAATCCATAGAGTTGGCGAAAATCCTGCAGAAGAGGAAGATTAATATAGCGTGTGTCCAGGAGACTAGGTGGGTCGGATCGAGGGCGAAAAACGTGGATGTGTATAAGTTGTGGTACTCTGGTGTCCTGAGGGGTAAGAATGGAGTGGGTATCCCGGTAGATAGCCATCTTAGAGAGTTCGTGGTAGAGGTCAGGCGGGTGAATGATAGACTAATGACTATTAAGTTGGTGGTGGGTGAGGGTACTTTAAATGTCGTTAGCGCATACGCACCGCAAGCAGGCTTGGATGAGGATATTAAGAGGCGCTTTTGGGAGGGGTTGGATGAGATTGTTCGTAGTATACCGCCTTCTGAGAGGTTTCATAAGAGGAGATTTCAATGGTCATATTGGGTCATCTGCAGGTGGGTACACTGAGGTGCATGGCGGCTTTGGTTTCGGGGAGCGGAACGGAGGGGGCATTTCGCTGTTGGACTTTGCCAAGGCTTTCGATCTCATTGCGAACTCCAGTTTTACGAAGCGGGATAAACATTTGGTTACTTACCAAAGTTCGGTGGCGAAGACTCAGATTGATTATCTCCTCCTCAGGAGATGCAACAGAAGGTTGTGCGAGGACTGCAAGGTTATCCTAGGTGAGAACCTCTCAACACAGCATAGGCTTTTGGTGATGAATATTTGTATTAGGATAAGGAGGAAGAAGAGGCCAGTACAAGGACGCCCCAGGATTAGGTGGGGCGCCTTAACTAAGGATAAAGCTAAGGAGTTGGAAGGAAGGTTATCGGCAATGGGAGCTTGGAGAAGTAGTGGGGACGCAAACACAATGTTTTCGACGACAGCGGACTGTATAAAAAAGGCGGCGAGAGAGGTGTTAGGGATATCTACGGGCCACAATGGTGGCCACAAAGGAGATTGGTGGTAGAATGCAGTTGTCCAAGGTAAAGTGGAAGCAAAGAAGGCGGCTTACCTGTGGTTAGTAGGGAGCACTAACGAGGAGGAGAAGAGAGAGAACAGTCAAAGGTATAAGGTAGCTAGGAAGGAGGCGAAGATGGCAGTGACGTAGGCTAAGACGACAGCTTTTGCTCGTCTGTATGAGGAACTAAGGAACAAAGGTGGGGAGAAGAAGTTATTCCGACTCGCTAAGGAGAGAGAGAGGACAACTCGTGATCTGGACCAAGTGAGGTGCATAAAAGATGATGACGGCAAAGTTTTGATGGGAGATGACCAGATTAAGAGGAGGTGGCAGACCTACTTTCATAAACTTCTAAGTGAAGAAAGGGATCAGGATATTATACTTGGGGAATTGAGGAATGCCGACAGTCACCATGAATTAAGTAATTGTAGGGACATTGAGATCGATGAAGTCATGGAGGCAATGCGTAAGATGAGAAGGGGCAGAGCTACCGGGCCAGACGAAATTCCGGTGGAACTGTGGAGGTGTGTGGGTAGAGCAGGCTTGGAATGGCTTACTGCATTGTTTAGTGTTATATTCAAGACTAATAGGATGCCTGAAGAGTGGAGGTGGAGTACAATGGTCCTGTTGTATAAGAACAAAGGTGATGTCCAGAGCTGTAACAACTATAGGGGCATCAAATTACTAAGTCATACCATGAAAGTTTGGGAGAGAGTGGTAGAAATGAGAGTGCGAAGGACGGTGTCTATTTCAGACAACCGCTGGAGATGTGTTTAAACTCTAAACTCTAGTGTAGCACAACATGGACACTTAGCCTCACTTAAGCAGCAACGCAGTGTAGGCGCCTGGCTCTGTCTTTTAAAAGGAGGTGTCAAACAATTTATAGCTGGCAAACAACTATACTAACGGTTAAGAAAATGTAATGGATGAGTATATCAATGATTAAGAATGAAAAATTAAAATTTTAGAATAAGAAAACTATCACAAATTCCAAATCAGAAACTTAAATTTGTATCTTTACATCTACCAAACAAACAAAAAAATGCATCTTTAATACTCCCTCTTATTCCAATTTATGTGATGCATTTTCCATTTTCATCTCCAATAAAGAATGATATTTTTTATATTTAGAAATAATTTAACTTTAAGCTTTCGATTTTAACCATAATACGATGATTTATAGCCGCTCAAATATCTGTGAGTTTTTTCAGACTAGCTTCAAATGTCTTTCTTTATTTAAACTATGTGTCCAATCAAAGTGAATCACATAAAATGGTACGGAGGGAGTATCAAATGTGTCTGAATATATAAATGATTTAGTAATGAAATAAATAGACCCCAATAAAGTGAATTGTATATAAAGGTCTCCTATAGCCAATCCCAAGTCCCAACTAGTTTGTGATTGCGATGCACTTAACTGATTTATTTAGTGCACATTCTAAGAAAAAATTGATGAATTTAATATAAAAGAAAGGTGCATTACTTGTCACAAATTTGCTTGGGAGTAGAATTTTCTTCCAAAGCTTTAGTCTCAGTAGCCGTGCCATATTCATCAGTACCACACATGTATATTGCATTGTAATTCCGAAGCCTACAGTATCTCGCGAACACGTCCGCACTCAACACACCTACAATAAACAAAAAAAGAACATAATTTGAATATAAAATGAGACATCAAAAACAGAGCAAAGAGAGGGAAATAAGGATTGAATTGCTGAGATTAATTACTTCCGATGATGTTTCCGAGGTGAGGAACGTTGTTGACGTATGGCAAAGCGCTTGTGATGAGGATATTCCGTTTTCCCGGTATCGGAAGTTTCGGAGTTGTCGGCGGCAGATAGTCGCCGTTGCCGGCGGTGGAAGAATCGCCCATTTCCGTCTAGGGTTTTAGATTGACTAGGGGTTTTTTGCTTGTTGGATTGCTTCTCTTGAGTTTTTGGGCCTTTGATCTTAATCTGCTTTGGTTTACTTTTTAAGTATGAGAATTTTACCATGAAGGAAGGAGAAACCATCCAAGAGATGTATACAAGGTTCACCACACTGACAAATGAACTAAAGTCTCTTGGAAGGGTTATTCTTGAAGAAGACAAAGTTGAAAAGATTTTGACAAGGGTTCTGCTAGTCTCTTGAGAAAGCAAAATCACTGTTATTCAGGAATCAAAGAATATTTCTACCCTCAAGCTGGATGAACTAATTGGAAACCTCACTGCCTATGAACTAAGAAGGCAAACCATGAAAATGGATGCACCCAAGAAGGAAAAAAGTCTGGCTCTTAGAATTGCTGAAGGTTCAGATCAGGAGGATGATGAAATGGCTATGATCATAAGAGATTTCAAAAAGTACCTGATGAGAGGAAAAGGTTCTTCAAGAGGTACAACCTTCAACAAACCAAGGGCTCTTGGGAAACAGACCACTGAGGGTTGCTACAAATATAGTAAGACTGATCACATGATCAAGAACTGTCCTCAATTGGAAATTGAGTGGAAGAAGAAAGGGTTGAACGAAGGAACAAGAGAACAGGTTCAACCAAGAAGGAACAAAGGATCAACAAAGGCTATAGTTGCTGCCTGGGGAGAAACATCAGATGAGGACTCGGAAGATGAAGCTGGAGATGAACAAGCACTTATGGCCATCGGAGAATCAGATGATGAACAAGAGGTAAGTATCCTTCATTTCAAAGACAAGATTAAATTCTTATCTAAAGAAAGGTTGTCTGAGCTATTGCTATATTTCATTGATGAGTCTGAAATAATTAACAATGAGAAGGAAGATCTGTCTAGGGAATGTGTGATCCTAAAAGCCAAGTGCAAAAACCTAGAGTCTAGGGCTAATGAGAGTGAGAGTAAAAATGCTGAGTTGAAGAACTAGGTTCTTGAACTTGACACCAGTATCCTAGAACTTAGATCCGAGAACTTAAAATTGAAACTAGGAACAGGTAAGAAGAAAGATGACCACACACATCTCACTCTAGAAGAAAACTTGGGAAAAATGAAAGATGAGTTGTACAGGAAGGATGAGTAGATAAAAGTCTTAAAAGAAGATATAGGGAAGGTAAAACATGAACTAGACAGAACTTGCAAATGGAACAAGGCTTCTGATGCACTTTCCTAGCTACAAGAACATCACAATATCAACAAAAGAGGACTTGGCTATGGAACTCAAGCACCTAAGTGGGATCCTAAAAGCAAGTATCTCACTCTTCCTTAGAACAAAATCTGCACACACTGTGGTAAGACTGGCCATTACAAATATGAATGTAATGCAAAAGAAAAGGCCAGTCAAACGAACAAAACTTTTGTTCAAGAGAAAAATAGGCTACCTGGTTGGGCCAAAAAGAATTTCATTTATCCCTTTGCCTATAGAAAGGGACCCAAACTAGTTTGGGTTCCTAAGACTAACCCTTGATTTCGTTTTGTAGGTCCAAGTGAAGGGAAGTAGTCAAATATGGTACATGGATAGTGGCTTCTCAAAACATATGACTGGAAGCAAAAACCAGTTCCTTTCACTTGAGGACCTAAAAAGAGGTAATGCTTCTTTTGGAAATGGGAAGAAATGTGAGATTATTGGGGTTGGAAAGGTAGGTAAGACAGATTCTCACTCCATTAAGAATGTCTACTTGATAGATGGCTTGAAATACAACCTGATCAGTGTGTCACAACTATGTGACAGAGGTAACCTTGTAGTATTTACCTCTACTAAATGTTTTGTGATTAACCTTACCACTGACAAGATTGTTTTGCAGGGAAAAAGAGTTAACACTATTTACATTGTAGATTTGTCTACTCTTTCAGAAAATGAACTCACCTGTCTAAGTATGTTGGATAATGATCCCCTCATGTGGCACAAAAGACTTGGTCATGCTAGTCTAAATCAGCTAAACAAATTAGTCTCTAAGGACTTGGTGATAGGGTTACCTAACATCAAGTTCAAGGAAGACAAAGTTTGTGAGGCCTGTGCAAGGGGAAGCAGGTAAGATCATCCTTCAAAATCAAGAAAATGGTAAGCACAACAAAGTCGTTGGAACTGGTCCATATGGATCTCTGTGGTCCAATGAGAACCATGAGTAGAGGTGGAAAGAAATATGTAATGGTACTTGTTGATGATTATTCTACCTTTACCTGGGGTACTATTTCTAACATCTAAAGATAAAGCATTTGACATGTTTACTGCTTTTGTTAGAAAAACTCAGAAACAATTAGGAAATCAACTTGCATCCATTAGGTTTGATCATGGAACTGAATTTGAAAATACTAAGTTTGTTGAATTCTGTGATGAGAATAGTATAGATCATAGCTTCTCTGCCCCTATGACTCCTCAACAAAATGGAGTAGTTGAAAGAAAGAACAAGACTCTTGAAGACATGGCTAGGACTATGCTTCTTTTTAGTAAACTGCCCCACAGCTTCTAGGCAGAGGCTGTAAACACTACACGCTACATCATCAATAGGTGCATGACTAGACCTCTTGTAGAGACGACTCCCTATGAGTTACTTAAAGGGAGAAAACCAAATATATCCCATCTTAGGACATTTGGATGCAAGTGCTTTGTGCACAATAATGGAAAAGACTCCCTAGGTAAGTTTGATACCAGAAGTGATGAGGGAGTATTCTTGGGATATTCTTCACATAGCAAAGCATATAAATTGTTCAATAAAAGAACTTTATGTGTAGAAGAAAGTATGCATGTAGTGTTTGATGAAACTAACATTCTTTCTGAGAGACAAGAACATGAAGATGAAGCCATTTGATTGATAAAGGATTTGACTGAATCCTCAGCACAAGTTAAAGTGACACCAAAAGAATGAACAGGTGATGGAACAGGTTCTTCCATTCAGGGTAACCTGACAGTAATTCTCTAACCCTCCGTATATACTTTTGTCTAACAAAAGAGTTAAAAAAAATCCTACCATAAGAGTGAAGAAAGCAAACTCAAACTGCAGGACTACAGTGGCTAAAGCTTGAGAAAGCAAACTTTAAGTTTTTTTTTTGTTCATTCTTTTCATATAAAGAGGTAAATAAACTTTCAGTTCCGAAAGAAATATATAAAAAAGTATAAATTTAGTAAATTATTTTCAGATTAGGCATATTATTAAACACCTTGTAGGTATAGATTTTTACATCTCATAACCGTAGTATTAGTTCATCCAACTATCACTATTAACAAATAATTTATTCCACAATCGTTCCTAACAAATTTATAACTTCCAACAATATATGCATGACCATCCATTCACACCCAACCAACAAATCTTATTAAATAATCACCTTTCAATCTCTACAATAATTATGTATTTATATTGGGAACTTATGGCTTTCAATCACCACACCAAGAGTTCAAATACTTAATTCATACTCATATTCCCATAATATAACCATATATGTAAGTCTAAGGGTGTAGGATTTACCTTTTGGAAGAAATCTTGCAAACCCTCCTTTGAGTTCTTGAAGGAATTTCTTGAAGATCTATGTGTTTTATGAGTAGATTTCATCAATACTAGTGTAGGAATGATGGAATTTTATACCAAGTTAATGGAGATTACTTACCTTGAAGATGGGAGGGGCTGGAGGTCTTGAGAGAGTGGAGTAAGACCCTAAGAGTCGTCCAAAAGAAATGGGAGAAAATGTATCCCGAAATTGTGTTTATTAGCCCAGATTTCGGATGTTGCCTCGGATTCTTCGCATCCCCACTTCACTCCTCTCAGGAGCTCGGATGCTGACCCGGATGCTATGGCAGCACTTCACTGCCAGCTCCTTTTTTGGATGCTGCCTCGGATGCTCCGCATCCGCGTAGTCCTCCGTCAGCCTTTGGTAATTTGGTCATAACTTCTTGTAGGAAAGTCCAAATGACAAACGGTTTGATGAGTCAGAAACTAGACTCAAAGAGATTTAATTTGATAGGTTGAGCATCACACAAAACCTTATATAAATGTAGATATGCATGTCCCAAGTGTGGTCTTGTGCGTACTCATTTGGAATTTTAGTCTATCATGTAATTTTCTAACTTGGCTTAGACTTATACGCTTATTAACATATCCAATTGATATCCATTATATCATGAATCCTCATTTTCACACAAAATAAAAAAATTAGCCTACCTTGGCACTACAAAATCTTAAATTACTTAGCAAAATTTTCCGGGGCTTTACTTTCTCCCCCGCTTAGGATCATTCGTCCTTGAATGATAAGTGGAGTCAATCCGCAAATACTTAGAATAACTTATCTCTTTTCTCACACCTCTTTAACTCCCAAATTTTGACTAACTCCCAAATTTTTCAGAAATTTTGGCAGAGTTTCCCTTATAACTGGGCCTATCCACCTGTTAGAGAATCCCAGAAACACACCTCAACAACATATATGTTATCAAATGACGCAACAGAACATAGAACAACACCAATTGTAGCCCCATAATGAACATATAATTGGAAAAGAATGCCTTTACATTAGCTGAACAAGCGATACAAAATTTATGTAAAACAACTTATAGAACTATTTCATTGTTATTCAAATAAACGAGGGTACTTCTTTTTCATTTCTTTATCACCCTCCCAAGTGGCTTCCTCAATTTGCTGGTTTCACCATAACACTTTCATGGAGGCAATTTCTTTATTTCTCAACTTTAGAGCTTGCCTGTCAAGGATGACAACTGGAATTTCTTCATACAACAAATTTTCATTATCGTCAATAGTCTCAATTGGTACAATAGAGGATGAATCTCCAACTACCTTCTACAACATGGACACATGGAATACCAGGGGTACTAATGACATCTCAGGTGGTAGCTCAAGTGTGTACGCCACCTGACCAATCTTTTGAATGATTCTGTGCGGCCCGACATATCTTGGACTTAACTTTCCTTTCTTTCCAAAACGCATGATACCCTTCATGGGAGAAACCTTCAAAAATACCCAATCATCTTCCATGAATTCCAAATCTCTTCGACGAACATCCGAATATGACTTTTGACGGTTCTGAGCAGTTTTCAACCGCTCCTTAACAATATTAACCTTCTCCATAGCTTGATGCACAAGGTCTGGCCCTATCAATTCAGCTTCCCCATCCTCGAACCACCAATGGAGATCTACATCTCCTACCATACAATGCCTCAAATAGTGCCATCTGAATACTAGCATGGAAGCTGTCGTTATAAAAAAAACTCTATGAGTGAACAATGATCATCCCAGCTACCTTTGAAATCAAGAACACAAGCACGCAACATGTCCTCAAGCGTCTGAATAGTCCGCTATGCCTGCCCATCAGTTTGTGAAGGTTGTACTTGAGTACCCAAACCTTGCTGAAATTTCTTCCAAAAGTTTGCCGTGAATTGAGCCCCTCGATCTGAAATGATTGAGACTGGAGTGCCATGCAACCTGACTATTTCTTTGATATATAACTGAGCATACTATTCCGCTGTATTGGTAGATTTAACTGGCAAGAAGTGCGCTAATTTCGTGAGTCGGTCCACAATCACCCAAATTGAGTCAAACTTGCGAAAAGTGCGCGGTAATCCTACCACAAAATCCATATTGATCATTTCCCATTTCCACATTGGAATTTCTATGCTTTGTAACAATCCTCCAGGCCTTTGATGTTCAACCTTCACTTGCTAACAGTTCGGCCATTTTTGCCACAAAGTCTGCCACATCCTTTTCATATTATTCCACCAATAAACTTCTTTGAGATCATGATACATTTTTGTAGAACCTGGGCGTACAGAATACCTAGAAGTGTTAGCTTCTGCCAAAATCCTTTCCCGAAGACTATCCATATCTGGAATACATAGCCGCATTTGGCACCGTAGGGTACCATCACCAATGCCAAAAGAAAAAGGTGTGGTCTAATGTTTATGAATTCCCTCCTTCAGCTGCGCTAACAATGAATCGTTGTAATGCTTTTCTTTGACCTCCGCTACAAGCGACGATTCAGCCTTATTCTGCACAATTACTCCCCCTTCACTAGAGTCCGCGGGACGAACTCCCAGACTAGCCAACTGGTGAGCCTCCCTGGCCAACAGCCTTTGATATACCTTCAAGTGAGCCAAACTTCCAATCGATTTTCGGCTAAGAGCATCCGCCACAACATTGGCCTTTTCCAGGGTGATAAAGAATACCGATATCATAGTACATAATTAACTCGAGCCATCTTCTCTGTTTCAGATTCAACTCCTTTTGTTTGAAAATATATTGAAGGCTCTTTTGGTCCGTAAATACATCCACGTTGACCCCATACACATAATGTTGCAAAATCTTTATACAAAAACTACTGCCGCAAGTTCTAAGTCATGTGCCGAATAATTCCTTTCATGATTCTTGGGTTGCCTTGAAGCATAAGCTATCAGCTGGCCATGTTGCATCAATAGTGGACCATTTATGTCATATTTCTCTTACATATGACCTCATAGTAATTGAGTTCTTCAATAAGTTCCTTGATATGGTTACAATATTTTGTGAATACTTGCATCTTGCTCTTCTAAATTCTCAACAAAAGACATTACTGGATGATTTTTCTTATAGGACCTTTTATTTCAAAGAAATCCTATCTTCTAGACTTTGCACACACCTTCATATCATTAACATGCACGACATTGCATCAAATGTAATGTAACCTTGTGCTCAGACCTTTCCTAGACACTCTTTTTCCTCCTTATGAATATGGATATGGACTTAGCTGGAGAAAAAAGACTGCTACAACTCAATGAACTTGATGAGTTTTGGTTGCATGCTTATGAAAATGCCAAGTTATATAAAGAAAAGACCAAGAAGTGGCACGACAAACACATCCAACATCGTGAGTTTGAGCCGGGTCAAGAAGTTCTCTTGTTCAACTCAAGGCTAAAGCTTTTTCCTGGAAAGCTTAAGTCCCGTTGGGCACGCCCTTTTGTTGTAGTAAGTGTAACAATTAATTCAACAGGCACGTTCTTCGTAAATGGGCAACGAATTAAACACTATTGGGGTGGTGCCTTCCGCCTTGGGCCGGATGGATCCGTCGTGGAATCGCCTAATATTTGTCCCGGACATCAAATACGGCATAAGAAACAATTTCTACCCACTCGAAATGACCACATTATATTTTTTGGCATTTTACAGCCATAAAATGCAAATCCGCGCGAGTCCCAAATTTTTGTGTGCTATAGCCCATGCCTTCCGCCTTGGGCCAGGATGGATCCGTCGTGGAATCGCCTAATATTTGTCCCGGACATCAAATACGGCCTAAGAAACAATTTCCACCCACTCGAAATGACCACATTATATTTTTTGGCATTTTACAGCCATAAAACTGTAGAATTTAAGAAACCACTCCACTTCCCTTGTGAACATTCTCATGATCTCTTTTTACTGTTAAACACTTCCCAAAACACATATCAATACCCTTCATACATATTCAATTCAGAAAGAGCCACTGGCCAGAACAATATGCTGGTACCATCTTTTCTTTCTAACTGGAACATTCATTCCCATTCTATTTTGCTCATAGTGCATAATTGATAGCCTTATTTTGCCCCACACTTGTCTACCTCCCGTGAACTTGTAATAACATTGTGCCTGGTTTAATGAGTTTATTATACCACAACTTCACCAGCAGTAGTCTCACTTTCCATTGTATGTAGACATGAACTGTCTCTAGATCCTTTAGTTGATATTCGGTGTCACCCAAGTCGGTTGCATTACGGTTAATCCTTTATAACTTTTATTAACACTTATACTCTAAGCGAGTCCACCATTCTGATACAAGATATTTTATGATAACCATGACCATCTCAATTTATAGGTTTTCTTCCCATTTTTTCTCACCTCATTCTTCCTAGCTAGTGAATAGCCATGCATTCTTCCATATGTTACGTGGTCTTTTACCTTAGTTATTTCATCCCTATTACCTCTCAACTCTTGTTAGGATATCCGTGGGAAAGTGTGTTCATCCGCATATCACTTAACACTTCTTTGCTTGTAAATATTTTTTTTAGGCTCTCCATCAAGCCCAAATACCCTCTTGGGTTATTATAGCATCACATTATTTCTCCCACTCGTTCCACCTTTCTTAATGCCTTGGTACTTTGGTTAAATCACAGATCTATGATTAACCCATTCTAAAAACTCGCAACCTTCCACATTTAACCTATAGTACTTCCTTAGGTTCCATTGTTCCTGACCCTCTAACAAGTATAAAATCTTTTTACAAATATACTCTTAGTTTCTAGGATCGTTGACCCTATCATTCATATTGCCATGTATGAAAATTTTACCTTCCTTAACCTTCCACCTTTTTTTGGGGTACTAGTGGTCTACCATTAGCATATCCTTTCAGATAATCATGTTATCCATTATTACTTTTCTAGACTACGCATGTCTTCAATAAAATATTCAAACATCATAGCTACATGGTCGTACTCTTGTTTCGTTGTATTTAAGTGGCCTTACTATGGCCCTTCCTCCCCCACTTAGGGCAAATGTCCCGGATTTCTATACAAGTCTTGAATTTGGCAACTTCAGGGACATATGCTCATGTCTCTATCTATCATATATATGTTCGACTATTAGGGAGATTTAAGTCACCATGGTATTAACCTCATAAGTTCTCTGCTCTTATTTAGCCACACAAGCTTGGAATTCCAATTCCTCATGTCAATATCCTTTAGGAGTGTAATATCACTTCGTACACTTCTAGATTTTTATAAAGTTCGTTGTACATGGGTCTTCTCATCATGGGTTCAATTGACTCTCCTTTCATAACTTCTTGTCTCCCGCGAGAGACCTACATGTTTGTCATTACTCTCCTGGTCATGCCTTACATATACCACATGCTTATATAACAAATTTTCTTTTACACCTTAGGATCATATACATACTTCCCACACTATCCACATGTGCCATATAAGCTCGCATCTCATTTATCAAGTCAATGTCTCCTTGGAGGTGGTAATCATTTTTAACACTTTTCTCGAGTAAAGTATGCTTCTGGTACTATGTACGTATCTCATATATTCGTACCATTCGTTCAACACGATACATATGCCATCTCTTTAATATTCAGGCCTTTGCCCATTTGCCATGTCATATGACAACATTACTTGGAATAGACGAAAGATAATTTAAACTTACCTTGAACCTTAAAGCACGTGTTAGAAGACAATCTCATAGTCAAGCTCTATCGCACAATTTGGAGTGTTGAAGAAGGATAACATTCCTAAAATGTCCATGTAGCCTCCAACTTGGAGATGTGGTCGACAATACCCCGATAAGAAGGACTCTACTAGACACGGCTCCGAGACATCCTAGGATACTTAAAAACCTTAGGCTTTGATACCAAGTGTGTCATGCCCCAAAATCCGAGGAGCGCGACCGGCGCTCAACCGAGTAAACCTGACTGAGCAAGCCTGTTAGGTTTCATACTACCCAAATTCGTCTTTGAATAAAGAGGAAATGTACACCATTAATCAAGCTCTATAAACATGCCATTAACAATTCCATTTCATTTCCATTAACCACTTCGTTCACAATTTTGAAGATATTACAAGTTTTATACATCATTGCCAAACATCAATATTTCCACTTTAATTCCAATACCCGACACTACCCACAACCTAACAACGGAGCTTCTAAATACAACTGAAGAGTAATATGGAAATACCGGCAACAAGGCTCTAACTATACCTTAAATACAATGTACATGATAAACAGATAACACAAGACCCCGAAACGAAGTGGGGCTCACCAAGTCAGCTGAAAGGATGATGCAGCACTAGCTGCGACCAACACTGCCTACTATAGAAACACCTACATCCATTTAAAGACATAGCACCCCCGGCAAAAGGGACGTTAGTGCAATCGAATAGCACTAGTATGTATAACTATACACCATCTAGTTAGAAAGAACTTCCATACCAAACATAAGTAAACCACAAGTATAACTCAAAAGATTCAAACGATCACAACATTATCAAGGTAAAAGAATAATACAATTTTCACATTTTGTTACCATAGCCTTTAGTTTGGAGCATTTCATATTGTTCATCATTGTTCATAATACCACCACTAGCTTGAGCGGAGTCCGATCTCGACCCGATCGACTAGGTTGCCTCATTAAAGACATACACTTCAATCACAATCTCATTTTCCCTTTTTATTCGGGATTCAATATCAATATAATACTACCATGTGTGCGGTATGGGATCCGATCTCGGCCCGATCGGCTAGGTCGCATTACTAAGGCATTTCCCTTTTTCCATCAATCATCTCAAATCAATCTTTGTTTCACATATGTCATTTCATAGACACTTGGGGCCACAACTATCACGTCATATATTTGGAACTAGGCCACATTTCACATCATTCCCAATTTCAATGTTAGATTTGTAATTTAGGATAATATGTGCACACAAGAGCAAATAAAATTGTAAGCATAGATGAGACTTCACATAGAGGACACAACATATGTAGCTCCAATCTCAATTTAAGGTCTAAGCATTTCAGTACATGATTCATATTCATTCCAGCTATCAAGAATAGCACATTTATCATATTGAGACATATCTTTCACTCATATAAGGTCGCAACCCCAAATTCATGTGAAATAACAATCAACACAACAATTCAACTTTGATCTTACCATATTTACACAAACACCGATGGAGCTCAATTTCTAAAAGATGGGGTTTTGGCCATACGTACCTGAAATTTGCCCCTTAATGATACTACAATGATCCAATACACTTAAACAACTTCAATCTACAATACAACATTCAATAGAGCCATTATTAGTAATAAATTCCATAACTTATGCCATTTAGGCATGTTATCAAACACCGTGTAGGTATAGATCTTTACATCTCATAACCGTAGTATTAGTTCATCCAACTATCACTATTAACCAATAATTTATTCCACCATCGTTCCTAACCAATTTATAACTTCCAACAACATATGCATGACCATCCATTCACACCCAACCAACAAATCTTATCAAATAACCATCTTTTAATTTCTACAATAATTATGTATTTATATTAGGAACTTATGGCTTCCAATCACCACACCAAGAGTTCAAATACTTAATTCATACTCATATTCCCATAATATAACCATATATGTAAGTCTAAGGGTGTAGGATTTACCTTTTGGAAGAAATCTTGCAAACCCTCCTTTGAGTTCTTGAAGGAATTTCTTGAAGATTTATGTGTTTTATGAGTAGATTTCATCAATACTAGTGTAGGAATGATGGAATTTTACACCAAGTTAATGGAGAGTACTTACCTTGAAGATGGGAGGGGTTGGAGGTCTTGCGAGAGTGGAGGAAGATCCTAAGAGTCGTCCAAAAGAAATGGGAGAAAATGAATCCCGAAATTGTGTTTATAAGCCTAGATTTCGGATGCTGCCTCGGATGCTTCGCATCCCCACTTTACTCCTCTCAAAATCTCGGATGCTGACCTGGATGCTCTGGCAGCACTTCACTGCCTGCTCGTCTTTTTGGATGCTGCCTCGGATGCTTCGCATCCGCGCAGTCTTCCGCCAGCCTTTGGTAATTTGGTCATAACTTCTTGTAGGAAAGTCCAAATGACAAACGGTTTGATGTGTCAGAAACTAGACTCAAAGAGTTTTAATTGGATAGGTTGAGCATCACACAACACCTTATATAAATGTAGATATGCTTGTCCCAAGTGTGGTCTTGTACGTACTCATTTGGAATTTTAGTCTATCATGTAATTTTCCAATTTGGCTTAGACTTATACGCTTATTAACATATCCAATTGATATACATTATATCATGAATACTCATTTGTACATAAAATAAAATAATTAGCCTACCTTGACACCACGAAATCTTAAATTACTTAGCAAAATTTTTCGGGGCTTTACACAAAGCAAGACAATTTTTTAGAGCCAGAAATACAATATATTTTGATTTTCCAATATAAATTTTTACCACAGAAAGTCTCAATTTTGTAAGGCCTCATTATAATTTTAACAAATAATATTATCTAAGTTTTTCCTTCTTATAAACATGATATATATCTCTGGACACCACGGACCCTCACATTTTCAAAAATTTCAAGTCATTAAGGAGATAATCTTTTTACAACTCATAAAAAGTTCTACTTTATAAATAACAAGCTAACAATACAACTTCACCCAAAATATTTTATCTCCAAATTAGAAAATATACATGACCAGAGATATCAAATTCATGAAAAAATGTCACCAACCTTTAAATAGTATATAAATATAAATATCATTTATTCTCGTGATCTCAAGCAACATAAACAAATTGTCCTTTTGACATGTTCGGAAATTTCACAACTACCGAAATAACTAATATCATATTGCCTCTTCAAGATGTTAAAAGAGAATATTTGAAACACTCTAGATCAAGATAACTACATAATTAATGCAGTATCTCTCACTATGCAAAATGCACATACAAAATTACAAATACAAATTCACATCAGCAAATAATGTACAACTATAAACACATCTAAAATTGAAAGGACATTATATGTATCATCTTGAGGTCAAAGTTTATCTGCCTATTATATTCTCGAGAATAAGCAGAAAATGACATAAATTTAGTATTAGTCCAATTATGCGTACATGGTAGTTAAATATTAAGTCACACAAAAATATGTAAAATGGAACAAGCTATCGTGTTTAAAGTAGTAACGACCTGGCTGGTCGTTTCGAGAGTTATAGCCTCGTTTTCCTATTTCTGCTTCTTTTTGTGTTCTTCAGCTATATTATGATATGTTGGGTTAGTTGGTTCGGGTATAGAGTGGTTTCGGAGAGGGCTTGAGACGGTTAGTCTCTTTTGTGAAGGTTTAAGTTTGAAAAGTTTACCGGATATTGAATTATGTGTAAACGATCTCGGACGTGAATTCTAATGGTTACGTTAGTTCCGTTAGGTGAATTTGGACTTCGGAGCGCATCCAGAATGTGATTTGGAGGTACATAGTAGAATTAGGCTTGAATTGGCGAAAGTTGAAAATTTGACGATTTCGGTCGGCAGTGGAAAAATTTGATATCGGGGTCAGAATGGAATTCTGGAAATTGAAATATGTTTGTTGTACCATTTTTGACATGTGCGCACAATTTCAGGTCATTCGGAGGTGATTTGATGGGTTTCGGCATCTTTTGCGGAATTTAGAAGTTTAGAAGTTCTTAGGCTTGAATCCGAGGGTAATTTGGTATTTTTATGTTGTTTTGAGTGTTCCGAAGGTTCAACTAAGTTTGTATATTAATATATAACTTGTTGGTGTGTTTAGTTGAGGTCCCGAGGGACTTGGGAATATTTTGGGTGATTGACGGAATACGTTTGGAATTTGAGGAATATTGAAGTTGAACTCAGCTATCATAACCGCACCTGCGTAGTGGGAACCGCAGGTGCGAGCCCACAGAAGTAGAGAAAGAGCCGCAGATACGGCCAAGGCTAAGGTAGGCAGGAGCCGCAGGTGTGATGGATAGGTCGCATCCGCAAGACCGCAAGTGCGATATTTTGACCGCAGATGCAGATTTGAGAGAGTAAGTGGAATCTGCACCTGCGATGTATTTTTCGCAGGTGCAACGTCACAGAAGCGACAGTGGGACCGCATATGCGGTATCTCTGGGCAGAAAGTATAAATTGCACACTTAGCGAATTTTGGTCCACTCTTCACCAATTTTGGTCGGTTTTGAAGCTTTTGGGAGCGAATTTCAAGAGGGATTCAAGGGATTTTCAGTGAGGTAAGTTTCTTGAGCCCTAATACTCATATATGTGATGATTTTTCGTTGTTTAATCATGTAATTAGTGGAGATTAGGGGTGAAAATGAGGGATTAGGGCTTGGGATTTTGGAGAGTTTGATTTGAGGATTTGAGGGGCCAAATGAAGTCGGATTTTGATGAATTTTGTATGTATGGACTCGTGATTGAATGGACTTTCTAGTTTTGTGATTTTTGTTGGATTTCGAGACGTTGGCTCGGCGGGCGGGTTTGGGTGAATTTCGGGATTTGTGTCCAATTAAGTAAATTTTCATGTGGAATTGGTTCCTTGGCCTATATTGATTGCATTGTATTGTGTTTTGTTAGATTCGGGACATTTAGAGGCTGATTCGAGGGGCAAGGGCATCGCAGAGTAGGATTTTGGCTTGATTGAGGTAAGTAACGCTTTGAAACTTAGTTTTGAGGGTTCGAAATCCTGAACTATGTGTTATGTGTTTAGTATTGAGGTGACGTACATGCGGGCGTGCACCTTGAGAATCGTGACCTGGTTCATTCCATGGCACCATTTAGTAACTCTTTATTGCTAATATCTGTGTTCATATCATGTGATTAAATAAATGAGCTGTAAATCATGCTAGATATCATGTTAGGGCTCCACACCGATACTATTGGGTGAATCAATTGGTTTCTAGTTACCTTATATCAATGAAGATATAATTTCTGGGCTGTTGTGAACCATGGGAATGAAGGCCTGGCCTGGCTGGGTGCATCTTTGGGTCTGCTGTAGGCTCACTATAGTTATTTATTTCTGTAATTTATGCCATTCATTTGGGTATGTAATAATGTTGTAATAACAACTGGGGTATTTGTGATGACCTTCCAAAAGGTCATCACTTGTTTTAGAAAGGAATTCCGCATTCCGAGGCCTTACAACCTCTTCTTTGTCTTACCTCGATTTGCGTGCGCAGTCCGAGCATGTATCCGGAAAGCCATTATGTGAAAATCTGTGGAAAATATTAAATTTTGTATTTAAAATGAATTAAGGTTGACTTTGGTCAACATTGTGGTTAAACGGACCCAAACCCGTGATTTGAAGGTCCTGGAGGGTTCGTAGGAAAATATGGGACTTGGGCGTATGCCCGGAATTGAATTCCAAGGTCCCAAGCCCAAGAAATAATTTTTTTTAAAAAAATATTTTCTGGAAATATATAAGAGTTTTTGGAAATGGAAGGTGTTTGAAACTGATGGTATCGAGCCCGTATTTTAATTCCAGATCCCGGTACAAGTTTAAAATAATAATTTGGTTAAATCTGTAAAATTTGGTAAAAATCGGAATTGGTTTGGTATAAAACGGACTTAAGGTTGAGAAATTAGAAATTTTGGTGTTCTTGAATGATTTCATGAATTTGGGGTTTAATTTATAGTTGTTGATGTTATTTTGAGGATTTAATTGCACGAGCAAGTCCGTATGATGTTTTTAGGTTGGTGTGCATGTTTGGTTTGGAGCCCCGAGGGCTCGGGTAAGTGTAACTTTTGGATTGGCCACAGAGCGAAATTTGGACTTAGAAATTGCATGTTTTCAGCTGGTATGTGTTACAGGCCCTGATCTCGCAATTTCGAGGTCAGGTGCCGCAATTGCGAGGTCTATGAACTTGGTAATTGCGAGGGGATCTTCGCTAATGCGAAGTAAGCCCTGGCCAGCCTTGCTCGCAATTGCGAGCATCCCTTCGCAAATGCGAAAACCCCCAGAAATCCCCAGTCGTCGCAAATGCGACAATCCATTCGCAAATGCGAGTTCACAATTGCGAACATCGATAGCAAATGTGAGGATAGCAGGTCCTAAAGAGGTTCTCAATTGCGAATCCTGGTCGCAATTGCGACATCTGCAACCTGCTAAATTCTAATTTAGCCAAAAATTTCCCATTTTCAAACTCTTTCAAAACATAAACCCTCTTGGGCGATTTTCCAAAGAAAAGTTCTTCTCCAAATTGATTGTGAGTCATTTCTAACTCGTTTTCTTCAATCCTTAATATCTTTTCACATGATTTCAACTCAAAATCAAGGGTTTTCATGGGGAAATTGGGTGTTTTGGGTAAAACCTAGGTTTTTCAAACTTTGAGGATTTGGACTTCGATTTGAGGTCTGATTTCATAACAAATTACATATTTGGGTTCGTGGGTGAATGGGTAATCGGGTTTTGGGTTCAAACCTCGGGTTTTGACCATGTGGGCACGAGATCAATTTTTGACTTTTTGGGGAAAACATTGACCAAACTTATTTCCATGCATTAGAATTGATTCATTTAGCATTTATTTATATAATTAAGTAACGTGTGGCTATATACAAGCGAATTGGTGGTGGAAACAAGAGGTAAAGCGGTAGTTGAGGCTTGAATTGTGTTCGTGGCATCGAGGTAAGTGTTTGGTCTAATCTTAGCCTAAGGGATTAGGAGTTGTGTCTTATTTGCTATGTGTTAATTATGGAGTACGACGTATAGGCATGGTGACGAGTATCTGTACGTCGGTGTCAAGCATACCCGTGGGTGTAGTGTTGTAATTGTAGTGACTCCGTTGAGATTTATTCATACTTAAAAATGTTGATTATTAATGTTGGTTCCCTTGTCGGGATGTTATTGTTTATAATATTGTCTCCCTTGCCGGGATGTTATTGTTATAACATTGTCTCTCTTGCCGGGATATTATTGTTTACGATATTGTTTCCCTTGCCGGGATGTTGTTGTTATACTCTTGTTCCCTTGCTGGGATTCTTTTGTGATTGTTGTTGATTTATAAATGGGATCGGGTGGCATGCTACCACGGAAATATATGAAATGGGAGCGGGTTGCACGCCTGCAACGAGATATATAAAATGGGAGTTGGTTGCACGCCTGTAACAAGAAATATGAAATGGGAGCGGGTTGCGCGCCTACAATGAGATATATGAAATGGGATCGGATTGCACGCCTGCAACGAGATACACGAAATGGGAGTGGGTTGCACGCCTGCAACGAGATATATGAAATGGGATCGGGTTGCACGCCTACAACGAGATATATGAAATGGGATCGGGTTGCAAGCCTGCAACGAGATACACGAAATGGAATCGAGTTGCACGCTTGCAACAAGATGTGAAATGAAAGTGAATTCTGTATTTGTTTTCCTTATCCTTGTTAGCAAATGAGATTTTGGTTTCTTTATATTCCTCTTGATATTCTGTTGTTATCTGTTACTCCACGAAGCATGTTTTTCCCCTCCCATCTTTAACTGTAATTATCTGCTTTTATTTTTCCGTTGTATATGATTTAACTGCACAGGTTTATTTGGTAGTCTAGTCCTAGCCTCGTCACTACTTCATTGAGGTTAGGCTAGGCATTTACCAGCACATGGGGTAAGTTGTGCTGATACTACACTCTGCACTATGTGCAGATACTGGTACCGAAGCGTTTGGACCGTAGTGAGGTTGTTGCCTTCAGTACAACAGGTGACCCGAGGTACTCTTGCAGGCGTTCGCGGGCCTTGACGTCTCCTTCTATCATTTCTTTTCTGTTTTTACTTATTCACAGACAAATTCATGTATTTCTTTTCAGACCTTATTTGTAGTATTCTTAGACAGTCTGTGAAATTGTGACACCAAATTCTGGGTATAGTTGTATTTAGACTTTCGCAGTTTGTATTAAGTTAAATTATCACATTTTGTATTCCGCTTAATTATTACCGCTATTTGTATGATATATACTCATCACTGATAATGGTTCAAACTGAAAAGGTTAAGTAATTAGAATAATTTGCCTTGCCTAGCTTTTACCAGTAAGCGCTATCACGACTTCCGAGGGTGAAAAATCCGGATCGTGACAGTATTAATAAATTGGAAAAAGGGGGCTTCTTAATGCTTGCATAAAAATGGGTAGAGATCCTGCCTATAGGTGCTCTACTTTGCTCAAATGTGTTATTATGCACAAATGCGTTAGAAAGCTTACCTATAGGTTCTATACTTTGCTCAAATGTATTCTGCTTTTACCTGTTAGAAACCATGCATATAGGACATTAAGTGACTAACATCTCGATGTGTACATGCATTATGTTGTGTAGGAATCTCTTAATTTACATGCTACCTAATCTGTAATTTAGATACCATGTCTATAGGATCTAAAATCAGTCTCAATCATGACTATAGAAATCCTGCCTATGTAGACATGTAATTTTTTATCCTCCTCGAGATTTTATACATTTTTAACATTTAAATATTTAGTTTAGGTTTAATATCGCTATTTTAAATAGTTTTGATTCTTTTTCTTTATTTTATCACAAAAAATAAAAATTACAAAAAATATTTTTTTCATCTTTAGTTTAAAGTCAATTAGTATATTTATATTTATAGTATTTTAATTTCACCGTGGCTTTAGCCTATTCTTCCTACTTTTTATTTTATTATAACATTTGAAAATACAAAAATTAGTTTCACTTTTAGTATTTAGTTTTATATTAGTTTATTTTAATTAAGAGTGATTTTTACACTTTATAGATATATTGTATTATTTGATCTTCTTAGCCTAAATTCAAACCCAAAAGACATGGTCCATCCCAATTTCCTAAGTCCAAGCCCATTTACACATTCTCTTCTTATATCCTAATTAAAAATAACTCTAATAACCCCTAGACAATCTTCAACACCCTTCTCCTTCATCTTCCTTAACACAAACCCTAGAGAAGAACCCTAAGGAGCCGCCGTCAACCTTCCTCCTCCACCAAACCCGCCGAAAATCCGCACCCTCACCACCACAACCTCACACCAACCAGCGACCTCTCATCCCGTTCACACTTCCAGCTGTTGCGCCATCCCCGCCACCAGAACTTGCAGAAAACCAGCAGCACCCACAAACAACCACCCTCCAGTCACTACACACACATGACCCATCTCTAACCAAACCAGTCGCCCACTTAGCCCTATCTCCCAGCAGCTTCAACACACACACATACGAGCAGAAACCGGCAACCACTCTCAAATCTACACCTCCCTTCACCAACCGGCCACTCCTCCCTCACCTCACCTCACAATCGCCGGACCTCCCACGAGAGTGCCACCAAAACCCACAAAAACCAACAGTAGCTCTGAGGAAAAAAGAGAGGAGAACGGAGAAAAAGGAACGACGAAATGGGGAAGGGGATTTCTGGTCTTAAAGTCTTTCACTTTTTTAACATAGAAATAAAGTTCCTTAAGATAATTGTTTAGATAAAAAGTCAATAGAATTGAATACAAGAAAATATATATATATATATATATATATAAAGAACAAGTCAGAATCGTAGAGCTCCATTTTAGTTGGAAATAGATTAACCAATTCTCGCCAGTTCGAGTTCTTGTTGCCGATCGAGTTCTCCGTTCGATTTTTCGGTCCAGGCCCTATTCCCAAGTTTCATTCAAGTACTTGTACGCGATCTCATGCATTTGCATTTCAAATCTTTCAAACAATCACAGTCAGATTTTGTTTCTGAGATCCATTTCTAAATCTTGTGCTTAATTGATTTTAATGTTCTTCCTTGTGTGATTTGATAGAGAATGAAGTTCTGGTTGATTCTAGTTTACCCAGTTGTGTGCATATGGCTATTTTATCTTGCACTGGTATATTAAATGTTTATTAATGTCTGATTTCTTAAACAAACAAAAATGCTTAGTGGATTAGCCGTGAATTGATTTGGGGCCGGGGTTTGAATATTATAAGTGTTGATACCCAATTTTTCCCTATATATTTTTTAATATGCATAAATACTTTCAAAATAGCATATATATGTATATATATATAAGCATGCACAAGGTTTTTATAATTTTTCTATAATTTTAAAGATTCTAAATTGATTTATTTCCTCCCATTTTACTCATAAAATCCCCGATAATTACCCCTCAAATTATTATTGTGGTAATTTAGTCATCTAAATTATATATTTAAGCAAAAATATTGTTAAAATATTTTTAATGCATTTTTATCATTGCATTTTTGTATTTTTAAAGCTAATTTACATATAATTATAATATTAGCCTTACTAATGTACAATTACGTTTTAGATGCATAAAATTGATCTTCTATATTTTTAAATGTTAAATATATATTTTAAATCATTTTAATAAACAAAATTATTTTCTAGGAATTATATGTTATTTATTATAAATTATATGGGGATAAATTGGCTATTTAAAATCTAGCCAGATTGCATTTAAATTTTAGCCTCAATTTTAACCCAACCCCAGCCCAATTTCGGATTAAATAACCTGACCCAGACCCTAATTACCCCTATCCAACCCAAAACCTATCAAATCCTAGCCGTTGATTTAAAAGATCAATGGCCCTTGTTCGTTCTTGCCTTTTTATTCCAAACGACCCCCAACCCTAATCATTTTTTCAAATCCACCGCCCTAAAATCCTGTTTTCTCTCAGTAACTCTCAACCAAACCCTAGCCCTTCAACCGCCGACCTCTCCTCTCCGGTCATCTCTGGTGACCTCTCATCGTCTCCTAAGCCTCCAATGGCTTCTCTCATGCCATGCCTGCCTTCTCTAAGGTCTTCAAGGACCCAGGGCCATGCCGACTTGCATCTAGGGTTCATCACTTGTCTGTTCTTGGCTACTCCAGTGTGATTTCGAATAAAATCATGTTGTATCTAACACGATCCTTGGGATTCTAGACAGGTTCTTTCATCTCTCTATGGGTTTCTTCTAAAACCCTAATTTCTTCCTATATCTCTTAGATCTGTACAGATCTAAGACGATTTGAGTTTGTTTCTTTAATGTTTTACACTGTCCTTGGAACTCTTTTGCAAGAATCATTGATTTCAAGTATTTTTCACCTTCTTCTAAAACTTAGGGTTTCAGAACTTCTTTTAAAATTTTGTTTAACTGATTCTTTGTGTTTAAACTTCTATTTCTTGCATATTTTTGACTGATCTTATGATTTTACTACCTCTTCAACTCGTCTATGTTGAAATCCCTAATTTTCTAAGTTTCTTCGTTTGGTTCTGTGTATTAACATGACTGATCAATTCTTCTTTGAGTTTCTGTGACTATCTTGCCTCGAATATGTTCCTACTATGTTTTTAGCCTAGCTTATATCACATCTATGTGCTTGTGTCCATCTTGATTGTTCAAGACTTGCTTCTTTCTATCAGTGTTGTTTAACCTTCATGTTTGCTATGTCTGGTTGTTCTTATCTCACTCTATTTATATGTTGAACACTGAATCATGATTTTCTCTTTGATTGATTCTGGATTCCCTATTTCATGGTTTGATTGGAAGACCTTCCTTATTCCTACTCTTTCTATTCAAATTGATTGATTTGCTTACCTTGTCTGCATTAGTATTTTATTCGTACTGATTATCTGTTTAATTAGAGTTTTCTGAACTTAGCCCTAATTGTTTACCCTATACTTACTAAATTTGAAATCTTTCCTTATTGGTCATACATTGATTTCTTTCCTTATTTGTTAGTTGTTCTTACCGTTTGAACTGATTCCCTTAACTTATGGGAATACTTGTACTGATTTTGCTCTAATTGGTTCTGAGTTCCATAATTACTATACTATTGTGATTATTGCCTTATTTTACCTAGTTTCGAACTACTATATATACATACTTTCTTATTGACACAAACACGAACACATTAGTTCAAAAACTCCTCCTTTCACACTAAAATCTTTCTGCTCTCTTTTGTGTTACTTACTACTATCTAAAGTCAGCCGACTGCAAGCCAAGGCTAACTACTGGTTTCTCTTTCACTTTGTGCTTACTATCCCCTTACTGGTATGTTCCAATTTTAATTCAAGTCCCAAAACAATATGCTTCTCCTATTACTTCAATTTGTCATGTTTCTAATATGCTTCTATCTATGATTTTGTTGTTCAACATGCAATTAATATGTATATTTCACAGTTTTCTTTGTTGCATGCTATATACCCCTTAGGATCCCCTTCTAGTATGACCCAATGTGACTATGTTTCTCTGATCCCTGGCATGCGCCTTCCGGTATGAAGTAATTGGCTATCATAAGCCTATTGATTCTGTATTAACTCTACAATTCATGATATATTTTAAAAGCCTTGACCCCTTTTAAGGCTCCTTTGATTCTGTACCTATGTGCATCTGTGCTTACTATGTACCCTATGCTTACCCCAAATCCCCATTACCCTTAAGTGGATGTGTGCACCTGTTTGACTCTATGTATTGAAATGCTGATGAACCTCTTTCTGGTTCTGTATTTGGTTTGACTGATTGTTAGTCACCTTACCTTTTTAATCTATCTTATTTAGTAACTCCCTATGTGTTTTCTTACAAAACTATTTCAAGCAAATCTTGTTATAACTCTATTTTCTCACTAAAACCTTTCAAACTGTGTCAAACACTCTCACTCTACTCCTAAGTCACTAGGTTCTGCCCCCTCCAGTGTGTGTACTGCCTTGGGATCCTCTTGAGAACCCTCTGAACTCAGGCACACTGAGGTTGGCCCTTCCACACTACACTTACTCATTTGGTTACAAAGTCTGGGTGTGAGCACTGCCCGGGATCCTTGAGATCCTTAGGAAACTCTGACGCACATAGATAATGAAATTTTCTATTAAATTGGCATTTGAGGCTATTGTAGGTCTTGGGAAATCACTTGGGCCCTTTTCTGGCTCCTTATAGTGTAACTTTTTCCTTTTCTTTTATCTATTTATGTAATTCATTCATCTGGTTTGTAATAATTTGTAAACGAATATTGGGGTGACTAGTGAAAAAGGGTGGGTAGTTACATATTTGTGGGGTAAATGGGTAGAAACCATGCCTATAGGATTTTATACTTGATATATTTGCCTTACCATGTTAGAAATCATGCCTATAGGTCTCAAATGGTTCCAATAATAGAAAGCATGTTTATAGGTCTTAATATCAACTTCACAAGTAGATGTCATGCCTATAGGATATGATCCAACTCAACTTTTGTTATGACGGGTATTTACATGTGTTTTCATTTGTTATCATGCCTACAAGTTTCTAACATCAGCTCTTAACAATTAGATACCATGCCTAAAGGGAACAACGTCAGAAATTCTGCCTATAGATCTAAAAATCAGTTTAGTTTAAATAAGTTATTCCAGTTCATGATTAGTTTACTTTGAAACTGGTCTAATCAGTGGTTTGTTTTCCCTGAAATGAATTCTTCCAAAAACTGCCCTAATCTGTCACTAGGCAACATGCCTATAGGAACTCAAGAGTTTGTTTTAAAATCTGCCCACTATTTTACTATATCAAATGTAGTATCATGCTCTTAGGATGCCACTATCCAGCGTTTAGGCAAGCCTATAGGGTAAGTATAAATTCTGCAACTCTAAAACTATTTCCGCTACTTAATGTTGTTCTGATTTTAACAAGCTTAAAATCAGTAGGTAAACGTATAGGGCCATCACTTCTGAGTTAATAAAACAAAAATGCATATCTCATGTGTTCTGATATTCGCCTAGACATCATGTCTTAGGATACAGTTTAACAATATTGCTCTTATTTGTGTTTGAGTCGTGTTGTTTACATGCATTATCTGTGGAGGTGAACTTGAGCCTCTAATTGCTTCTTTTTTGCCTTATGTCCTAAGGTCCTATTTGTTCTTACCTGTCTTCTTAGAGGTCAGATTTAGAGGTCCTAAAATACCTCCAGGGCCACAAGGAAGGGACGGGTAGTGCATGCGTAGGCATCGTCAAGTTTACTAGAACGCTTTAGGCTAAGACCGCGGGGTGGGAAGGGTAGATATGGGATATGATGATTATGCGCTAATGTCACGTTTAGCCTCTCATTGAGGAGTGTTTATCGGACATTGTGTGGGGTGATCCTGTAGGCTAACCAACCTAGGACCCCTCCTTTCCCAAAATCCCTTCTGTTTAAAACTTTGTTTATATACAACTTGTTTAAAGCCTTTGTCTTATTATTTAATGTTATACCATGTCCAACGTGCTTTACTTGTAAATTATTTGATTCAACTATTTATTTATTAATGGACTAATTCGTGAGTACAAGTTTTGCCGGGACCCACCATTGTGGACTGAGAGGGGTGCCTAATGCCATCCTCTCAAGGTTATTTCGAGACCTTACCCTAATCTCTGGTAATGCAAACTAGTCTAAGAGTTAATCGCTCTAGGTGCCCTAACGCACCATAATCCGTTAGGTGACGACTCTTCAAATACCCAATTCCCAAAAGAAAATGAGTTATTACCCCCATTTAGGCTCTTACCATAACGAACTTATCTTTTTACAAATTAGTCCAAGCATGCTTTATCCCATACCATTCTCCCTTATTTGAATCTAACTGTCCATTTTTAAGCATTTATGGTTCTTTATCCCTGGAACTGACTTGGCTCTTTATTTTCTTTTTCCTTGTAACTTCTTTCAATTATTTAAATGTTGTATTTATTTTTCCCTACGTGAAAATACTTGACTACATGTTATTAATTGCTGCATAAATCATGCTCCACATCATATTCCACTCGTGCGTATCAAATCCTATAGCAATGCTTTAATGAGTGGTTGCGCTCTTCCTATTTACTACACTTAAATTCGGAAAGGCTTATTTGCGGTAAAACCAATCGATCAACAGTGTAGTTGACGGTTCCGTGCCTTCCCCCTCGAGTTGTCCGCTTGAGGGTACCAGTCTAAAACCACATAGAAACCTTACTCTGGTTAAAATTGTGCATGCATCATGGTCAAACCTAGTCGGATCAGTTATGTTGTCCACATAATGATCCTTTAAGATAAGCCTTATCCAAAGTCCATCGGGTTTTCCATAATCCCAACAGACACAACCACGTTATGTGCATTAATTTGAAAAACTAAATGTCGACATGTTGATCATAAATGTATACATAGTCGAGTCCAGTGGGGGTAAGGTCTAACCCTTTTATTTTGCAGAAAATGAGGCACGAGGTCCCCAGATTCGGTATGGTTAGCAACATCCCACCATTGCTACTAGATTGGTGGGAGGACCTTTTCTCAAGTGACAAGAAACATGTGAGAAAGTACCTGAGTAACCTGCCTTCCTTGCTAGATATTGAGCCATACAACAAACTGATCGAGGCTACCACTTTATTCTGGGATAGCGAAAGGGCTGTGTTCAGTGACATAGAAATGACACCACTTCTAGAGGAAATTGGAGGGCTTGCGGGATTGACTTGGGACAGTCCCGGGCTATTGGTACCAGAAAACCGTACGTGCAGGGGATTTTTGAAGATGATGGGGCTGAAGAAGAATGTCGACTTAGTGTGCTTGAAGGAATCTTACATACCTTTCGAATACCTATACGAGAGGTATGGCCATAGCAAGTCTTTCCGTACTTACCACAATGAGATCTCTCTCACTTCTCTAGGTCACATCCACCGCAGAGTGTTTGTATTCATTGTGTGCTTCCTAGGTCTGATAGTGTTCCCAATGAAAAAGGAAAGAATTCACACTAGGTTGGCCATGGTCGCCAAGACTTTGATGGAAGGGATTAATGGATAGACATATACCATAGTCCCCATGATCATAGCCGACATCTATAGGGCTCTGGAGCGCTGTCAAAGAGAGGTCAAGCATTTCGAGGGTTGTAATTTGTTGCTGCAGTTATGGTTGTTGGAGCATTTCCAAAAGGGTCGTTATCGCCAAGAATTTCCGCGAATGGCTTGGAACGACCATATTGCCTTCCATCACCCTAAGTAGATGACTTACATTCCAGATAGATTTGCTCATCCGGAAAGCGCCAAAGAATGGGTAGAGTTCTTCGACAATCTGACAGAGGAACATGTGTAGTGGATGTTTGAATGGTTCCCAACAGACGAATTTATTATCAGATACAGGGATGCTCCACACGTGGTGATGATTGGGTTAAGAGGGATATACTAGTATGTCCCTATGCGAGTTGTGAGGAAAGCAAGAAAAAAATAGGTTGTACCAAGGGTTGTCAAGATAAGTCATTTTAGGGCAGATTTTCAAGACGACGATGTCCCTTACAAGTGCCAAGCTCAGCACATGTGGCACTGCAAAATCATTGTGGAGAAGAATGTCGTTGAGCCAGACAGGTATCACGCAGGGTACGAGCCTCTCTACTTGGCATGGTTGGAGGACAATCTGAAAGGAATGGTGACACCAAGGGCCGGTCGAGGGAACAGAATCATAGATTAGGAAGCTGAAACTCAATTCAAGTATAACAGGCTACACAAGAGGGTCCACGGCTCTGAGAATGAGCACCGGGAGATACATGAGGGAATGCGAGGTTGATAGAGGAGTGGAAAGAAATGGCAGTCACTTCCAACAGGAAACTAGAATATCTGGAGCGATGAATATTGGGACTGGAAGGTAAAGTCATAAAGAGGATTGAAAATTTCCAGAACGCTGAAGGAGCTGAAGGAGGACATCTGGCTAGAGCCTATTTGCTGCTGGGGCTGTGCGAGCTGGGGGATCTATATAATGGAGTCCCGAAGATCGAATCTGCGGAAGGTCCTTCTGGGACCAAATAAGCTAGATTTATTTGCTTTTCCTAAATGTAATAAGGCCAAGTGCTAGTAGTGACTTATTTTATTATTATCTTAGTGTTATTTTGGGATTCGTCTATTTTTTATATTATGCAATGAAACATTTATTAGCATTAAAAGTTCTCCAAGTTTATTTATCTCTAGGCCTACCTCGGGCACAACGAGGTTCCCAAAGTAGGACAAGAATTTACATTTCCGCAATATGTATTTAAATACTACAAATGTTTTAGGATCCTCACTGACTTGTTACCTTTTTGTTTTCGCTAATTTTTACTGTTATTCCCATCTCCTTAGGTTGGTTCACTCATACTAGCCTCGTCAGTATATCACACCAGATCTAGAGGCCCTTCATCTCCTCCTCCTCCAAGCAACACAAAAGGCAAAGTCAAAATAATAATGGACGACTTAAGTGGTATCCGAAAGGAGAATATTGAGAATGCAGAGACTTCAGATGGCTATAGTACTCCGGCCCTAAATGATCTAGTCTTGAGATTGGAATAAAAGATACTGGAATTGCAGGGAGAACTTGAGCAGGTTCGTAACTTGGCAAACTTGTCACTCACCCTCAATGTCCCCAATATCCACCAACAAAACACAAAGAACCCAGCACCTCCTCAGAACACACAAAACCAATAGCCACAAAATCCCACCGCACCAAATCAATATGCAACTCCACCCCAAAATATCAATTCGTTTCCAATACCAACTCCACCGCAACATCATCATCAACCAATTCAGTACCCACCAAACACCACTTACCACACTCCCCAAAACACACCACAACTCATTCTCGATCCACAAAACTCTACCAATGACCATCACTACACCCAAGTTCCTGGCACCCATCAAAGCAACCCTATATATGTGGAAACTATACCTCATTCTGCCCAACCAACCTCCTGTACACCGAAATCTTCTGAGAAGGACTTGCTCATTAAAAACATGGCTGAAGAACTCAAGAAGTTAACAAGCCGAGTTCAAGGTGTTGAGGGCGACTGAGGAATAGAAGGTTTGAACTATGAAGATCTGTGCATACAGCCGGATGTCGAACTGCCAGAGGGGTACAAACCTCCCAAGTTCGAAATGTTTGATGGTAAAGGTGATCCCAGGGTTCATCTAAGGACCTATTGTGACAAGCTTGTCAGGGTCAGGAAAGATGAGAAGATCCGGATGAAACTCTTTATGAGGAGCCTTACCGGGGATGCTTTGTCTTGGTATATTAGCCATAATCCCAAGAAATGGTCTAGTTGGGTAAGCATGGCATCAGATTTCATGGACCAGTTTAGGTTCAACATAAAGAATGCACCAGATGTCTTTTACATTCAGAATCTTAAGAAGAAACCTACTGAGACTTTTCCTGAATACGCTACTTGTTGGAGGTCGGAAGCGGCCAAGGTCAGGCCCTCTTTGGACGAAGAACAGATGAATAAATTCTTCGTCAGGGCATAGGATCCACAATATTATGAGAGGTTGATGGTTATCGAAAATCACAAATTTTCTGACATCATCAAACTTGGAGAAAGAATCAAAGAAGGAATCAAGAGCGAGATGGTAACAAACTTCGAGGCCTTGCAAGCCACGAATAAGGCACTACAATCAGGGGGCATATCGAAGAAGATAGATGTTGGGGCGGCAATGGTGGCCCAGGGACCAAAATATCCACTTACCTATCAGACACCTCCACCCACATATCAGATACCTCCACCCACATACAAAGCATCCCCACCTACATATCAAACTTCATCTCCCAGATATTCCCAACCAGCCACTGTCCATCACACCTATAACTCTCAACCATCCCACTTCCAATCACTACCAGCTCGCCAAAATTATCCAAGACCAAGACCCAACTTCGACCATAAGCCACCCAGACAATACACTGCCATCGCTGAGCCCATCGACCAACTGTATGAAAAGTTGAAAGCAGAAGGTTACGTCACTCTTGTTCCCGCTGTGGCATTAGAAAATTCATCCCAATGGGTCAATCCAAACAAACTTATGTGTACCATTCTGGTATGAAAGGGCACACCAATGCTGAGTGCCGAACATTGAAGGATAAGATCCAGACGCTAATTGACAACAAGTCCATACAAGCAAAGGAAGCCGTACCTAATGTCCGCAACAATCCCCTCCCTGATTACAGAGGTGATAGTGTACATATGATAGAGACAAATGAAGAATGGTACCCTGAGGGGTCGATCAGGCTTATTCGAGAAGGCGATGACTTTAAGGCTGCAGTCACACTTACTCCTATTGTGGTTCGGACTCAGGCACCAATCGAGGTTGAGGTAACTACATCAGTTCCATTCGAGGTGGAAGTGGCTCCACCCGTAGCCACCCCCGCTCCATTTGAAGTAGAAGTGATCACACCTTTCACTGTGACAATATCAACCACACCCCATTCAAGTCAAAAGCAATACCCTGGGATTATGTCACCGAGGCTCGGCGGAAAGGGAAGGCCAAGTTAGAGGAATCTGATGCTGCACAAGGAATGACTAGAACCGGAAGAGTTCTCTCGGAGGAAAGTGCAGGCAAAGGAGTACTCTGTCGTTGACCATCTGAACAAAGTCCCTGCTTAGATATCTATCCTGTCACTATTGTAGAATTCAGAGGCTCACAATAATGCGTTAATGAAAGTGTTAAGCGAGGCTTATGTACCCAATAACATCACCAATGGAGAAATGGCCAACATGGTTGGGCAAGTACTAGAAAGCCATAAGATCATCTTCTACAAAGATGAGCTACCACCTGAGGGACTGAATCATAATCGAGCATTATATTACGGTGCAATTTGAAGACAAATTCATTGCTATGCTCTTGGTAGATGGAGGTTCGAGCCTAAATATTTTGTCCATTGGACACTCTGAAAAGGTTGGACAAAGGTTTCCATGAGATACGGGTAGGAAGCATGAATATGAAGGCTTTCGATGGGTCACAGAGGGCCATGATCGGGGAAATCAACCTTTGCTTGCAGATGGGGCCAACTTGGTTTGGCATTGAATTTCAGGTGCTTAACATACCAGCCTCATATAATCTTCTGTTAGGCCGGTCAGGGATCCATGCCGCTGGAGCCGTGCCTTTCACACTACATCAAGTCGTGAAGTTTGAATGGAACCGCCAGGAGGTAATCATTCACGGAGATGGAAGTAACCCCATCTACACTAGTCAATCCATCCCGGCCATTGGACATAGAAGAAGGCTAGGAGGGGAAACCTATCATCACATTGAACGGGTCAATGTCGTCGAAAAGGATAAGTGGTGGAGTAACAAAATAGAAAGCATACTAGCATGGTCTGGATATGAACCCGGCAAAAGGTTGGGAAAGAACCTCCAAGGTATCACTAAACCAATACAGCTAAAAATTATGGTACCACCTTTGTGCTCGGATACCAGTACACATGGCAAGAGTATAGAAATTGGTCGCCTCCATGGCGTGGACCGTACTACCCTCTTGAGCAGCCAGTGCTACGTTTGGAACAAGCTTTTCACCAAGCTGATACGATATGGAGGACTGCAGAAAAAGAAGCACTAGTTGGGTTGAAGAATTTGTTCTTGGAGGATGAAGACATGGACTGCAGTGCCATAATTGAGGAGGAGGAGGAAGAAGAAAACCTCACTATTCAGACTGTAAAGAAGGGAGTTGTTCTCAGAAACTGGACCTCCACACCATCCCGAGCCCGCCGAGTCCCTGGGTAGCTTGGCAGAATTTACTTCTATAAGCCATTTTAGGCATTTAAAATTTCTCATAATTTTGTTTTAAGTTTTACTTGTTTCAAAATGAATGCTCGATTCGTCGAGCCATACATTGTTTAGACAAATTTCAAGTTTTAATCAAATGCATTTGCTTTTTATTATTCACTACTATCTTTACATTTTTCCTCTCTACAACAGTATTATTACTTTTCCTGGTGAACCAGTGACTGTGACATGTAATGAGGCAACACAACATGAGAATAGTGATTTAGAGGAAGAAGATGAGATACCCTAAGAAGTTGTCAGGGAGGTTGAAAATTTTGAGAATAAGCCCAAGTCCAATCTGGACGAGACCGAAGCCATAAATTTGGGAGACGCTGAGACCGTCAAGGAGACCCGCATCAGCATTCACTTGTCACCAGCTGAGAAGGACGAGTACATTAGTTTCCTAAAAGAATATGAGGACATTTTCGCATGGTCATATGATGACATGACCAGTTTGAGCACTTCCATAGTGGCTCACAAGCTGCCTATTAATCCCATGTGTCTGTCAGTAAAACAGAAACTCAGAAAGTTCAAACCAGACATGAGCCTGAAATTCAAGGAGGAAGTTACCAAGCAAATCAAAGCAAAAGTTCTCAGGGTGGTTGAGTACCCAACCTGGTTAGCTAACACTTTTCCAGTTCCAAAGAAGGATGGGAAGTGAGAGTATGTGCTGACTATCGGGATTTAAACAGAGCAAGTCCTAAGGCCGACTTCCTACTGCGAAATATATACATTTTGATCGAAACCTACGCTAAGTATGAACTCCATTCCTTTGTGGATTGCTTCGCGCGCTATCACCAGATTTGGATGGATGAAGAAGATGCAGAGAAGACAGCTTTCATCACACTATTGGGTGTATATTGTTACAAGATGATGTCATTCAGTCTGAAGAATGCTGGGGCCACTTACATGAGAGCCATGACAACTATCTTCCATGATATAATACACAAAAATAGAGGTATATGTGGACGATGTCATTATCAAATCCAAGAGGGCCGCAGATTACATAACAGACTTGAGGAAGTTCTTTGACAGGCTAAGGAGGTAGAACTTGAAACTAAACCCCACAAAATGTGCATTCGGGGTTCCCGCAGGAAAATTACTGGGATTCATCGTCAGTCATCGAGAGATCGAGCTGGATCCGTTTAAAGTCAAGGTTATTCAGGAGTTACCATTACCTAAGAGCAAAAAGGATGTGATGGGCTTCCTAGGACATCTCAACTATATCAGTCGTTTCTTAGCACAGTCCACAGTTATATGTAAACCTATCTTCAAGATGCTGAGGAAGGATGCCGAAACAAGCTAGACAGAGGATTGTCAGAAAGCTTTTGATAAGATCAAGGAGTACCTGTCCACACCACCAGTTTTGGTCCTGCAAGAACCAGGATAACCTTTGCTACTATACCTATCTGTGTTGGATGGAGCCTTCGGATGTGTTCTAGGACAACATGACGAGACGGGAAGGAAGGAGCAAGCCATATATTACTTGAGTAAGAAGTTCACACCTTATGAAGCACGGTATTCTCTGCTTGAACGCACTTGCTGCGCTTT
Source organism: Nicotiana tabacum (assembly GCF_000715075.1). Lineage (NCBI taxonomy): Eukaryota > Viridiplantae > Streptophyta > Magnoliopsida > Solanales > Solanaceae > Nicotiana > Nicotiana tabacum. Next base: position 22,650,011 of record NC_134095.1, on the reverse strand, counting down.
GACCTGGATAGCTCAGAAATTGAGGCACTACTTCTACGCCTCACTACATATCTCATATCTAGGATGGACCCTCTGAAGTATATATTCCAGAAACCCATGCCGACCGGGAAGTTGGCTAAGTGGTAGATACTACTAAGTGAGTTCGATATCGTCTATGTAACTTAAAAGGAGGTCAAGGGAAAAGCATTGGCAGATCACCTTGCTGAAAATCCGGTGGGAGGAGAATACGAACCCTTGAAAATGTAATTTCCTAATGAAGAAGTATCATTCGTAGGAGAAGAATTACCGAAGCATATGACGGTTGGAGAATGTTCTTTGACGGAGACGCAAATTTCAAAGGAGTGGGCATTAGAGCAGTTTTGGTATAAAAAATGGGTCAGCATTATCCGGTATCTGCTAAACTCATATTTCCCTACACTAACAATATGGCAAAATATGAAGCCTGAATATTAGGGCTCAAAATGGTAGTCAACATGAACATTCAGGAGTTGCTGGTGATCGGTGATTCAGATTTTCTTGTGTACCAGGTACAAGGAGAGTGGGCCACCAAGAATTCCAAGATATTGTCATATTTGCACCATGTGCAGGAATTGAGAAAGAGGTTTACAAAGATAGAATTCCGACATGTGGCCAGAATTCAGAATGAGCTTGCCGACGCATTGGCCACTTTGTCATCCATAATACAACATCCAGATAAGAACTACATTGATCCCATTCCGGTGAGGATCCATAATCAGTCGGCATATTGTGCTCATGTCGAGGAAGAAGCAGATGGAAAGCCTTGGTTCCATGACATCAAAGAATACTTATCATAAGGAGAATACCCGGAGCACTCAAATCACACTTAGAAACGCACGCTCCGGAGATTGTCAAATCACTTCTTCCACAGCGGAGGGAACTTATACAGAAGAACTCTTGGTTTGGGTTTACTAAGATGTGTTGATGCAAAGGAAGCTTCTAAGCTACTTGAGGATGTGTATGCTGGGACCTGTGGTCTACACATGAATGGTTTCGTCTTGGCTAAGAAAATACTCAGGGAAGGTTACGTTTGGATGACCATGGAGATGGATTGGATTCAGTATGTCCGCAAATGCTTTCAATGTCAAGTGCATGCCGACATGATAAAAGTGCCGCCAAATGAGCTTAATGCAACAAGCTCACCTTGTCCATTCGCCGTAGATTTTGTCAAGGATCGTATTATCTGCCGATACGGAGTTCCCGAGTCCACTGTTACCAATAACACCGCCAATCTCAACAGTGATATGATGAAAGCTATGTGTGAAACTTTCAAAATCAAGCACAAGAATTCCACAACCTACAGACCTTAGATGAATGGAGCCGTAGAAGCCGCCAACAAAAACATTAAGAAGATACTAAGGAAAATTATAGAGAACCACAAAAAATGGCATGAGAAGTTACCCTTTTCTCTATTGGGGTACCGCACCACGGTTCACACATCAACCGGGGCAACTCCCTACATGCTGGTTTATGGTACCGAGGTTGTCATCCCAACCGAGGTAGAGATTCCTTCTTTAAGAATCATACATGAAGCTAAACTCAGCGATGCAGAGTGGATAAGGATCCACTATGAACAATTGGCCCTTATAGATGGAAAAAGGATGAACGCAGTATGTCATGGCCAACTTTATCAGAACACAATGTTCACAGCTTTCAACAAAGGGGTCAAACCAAGGCAATTTGCACCAGGTCAGTTGGTGCTGAAGAAGATCTTCCCACATCAAGATGAATCCAAAGAGAAATTCTCACCCAACTGGCAAGGTCCGTACATGGTTTATAGGGTGCTAACAGGAGGAGCACTCATACTCTCGGAAATGGATGGAGAAATTTGGTCAAAACCAATCAATTCAAATGCAGTCAAGAGATACTATGTTTAGATTATTTACATTTCATCGTCTGATGTAATTGAACTACGTTTGACCTGATTCCCATTTAAGAGGGGATACGTAGGCAACCTTATGGGTTCGGTCATATCATAATAAAATTTTCATTCCCCCCCCAAGACCAGAAACTGGGGCAGAATTTTGAGGAGGGTCCTCAAAATTCCAGAGTAAGTCCAACCAACGCCAACATGTGTCAGATGGTCAGTAACCAGTTAAGAAACTGGAGCAGAATTTTGAGAAGGATTCTCAAAATTCTGAAGAAGTTTGGGCAAGATCCATTATCCGCAAACGGTCAAAGATCATCTACCAAACTGGGGCAGAATTTTGAGAAGGACCCTCAAAGTTCCAATATGAGAGAGTTGCAATGCCTTCGAGATGTGTTACAGTCACTAGTTCATCAAAAATTACTTGATATATTAATACGTTTCCAAAACAACTCTATTTTTATCAATAATTGCATATTTTTGAAAACTCTATTTCCATAACAGTCAGGTGTCACCCAGGGGAACTCGAAAGGCTTTCAGAACGGAGCAAAGCAAAGCCAGCCGACAGGAGCATGAACCAACCTCCCCCCACAAAACTTATGATTTTTCTTTGAACGCATGCACATTTGGCATAACGATAGCATTTAAAAAACATGTATACACAAAGATAATTCACTATCAATCAGGCCATCAAACATTGAATACATCTCTAGCTAAGACATACACTACTCTTATTTGCTGCTCACTCTTTGCATGGGACTAATCCTTGTCCCCCATATTTGCATTAGACTAATCCTTGCCTCCCCATGTTTGCATGAGTCTAATCCCTGACTCCACACTTGCATGAGGCTAATCCTTGCCTCCCTATCTGCATGAGTCTAATCCTTGACTCCATGAGGCTAATCCCTGCCTTCATACTTGCATGAGGCTAATCATTGCCTCCATACTTGCATGAGGCTAATCCCTACCTCCCTATTTGCATGAGTCTAATCCCTGACTGCACATTTTCATGAGGCTAATCCTTGCCTCCCTATCTGCATGAGTCTAATCCTTGATTCCATGAGGCTAATCCCTGCCTCCATACTTGCATGAGGCTAATCCTTGCCTCCCTATTTGTATGAGTCTAATCCCTGACTCCATGTTTGCATGAGTCTAATCCCTAACTCCACACTTGCATGAGGCTAATCCCTGCCTCCCTATTTGGATGAGTCTAATCCCTGACTCCATACTTGTATGAGGCTAATCCTTGCCTCCCCATTTGCATGAGGCTAATCCCTGCCTCCCCATGTGCATGAGTTTAATCCTTGACTCCATGAGGCTAATCCTTGCCTCCACACTTGCATGAGGCTAATCCTTGCCTTTCTATTTGCATGAGTCTAATCCCTCACTCCCTATTTACATGAGTCTAATCCCTGACTCCATACTCGCATAAGGCTAATCCTTGCCCCCATACTTGCATGAGGCTAATCCTTGCCTCCCCGTCTACATGGGATTAAGCAATGTCCCTATTTGCACGAATATTGCTCTATTTCTAAGTACTCTTTATTAGCTTTTCAATCGGGCAAAGCTCTGCCCTACATTTCACAAGACTAAGCATTGTCTTGATAACATCATGACTATTGCATATCATGGGCTGAAATATTGCCAACATATCCAAAGGCATCATAGTCTAGAGGCATCATCCTCATAGCCGGAAGACACCATGCCATGGCCTGAGGATCTCTCAAACTTGCATATTATTATTCAAAGGCGTCATGGTTCAGAGGCACCATCTTCATGGACCGAGAACATCATTTCATGGCCTGCGAATCCCTCGCTAAATAATTCATGGCCCAGGACGTCATGGTCTGAGGACGTCTTCTTTAACCGTCCAAAGACAACCTTCATTGTCCAACGGAAATTTGCATCATGTTTAATTTTTCTCATATACATGCTTGTAGCATCTTTTATCTGCAGGCAACCAGCAAGCAACCGTTATCCTAGAAGGAGAGATCTCGTTCCAACTCCTTCAACTGTTTCGAGCTTTAACCGCTCACCATAGCCGCTTTGGCACCTCGTGTCCGTTCTTGCAATGATTCCAAAGCATCCCGCCGGTCAACATTGGCCATTATTTCTTTACCCGAAAACTCTTTCATCCTTTACGGGTAAAGAGGGACAGATGCTCAATTTTTCTCTATATATTTTTTAATATGCATATATATATATATATATATATATATATATATATATATATATATATATATATATATATATATATATATATATATATATATATATATATATATATATATATATATATATATATATATATATATATATATATATATATATATATATATATATATATATATATATATATATATATAATAATTTTTCTATAATTTTAAAGATTTTAAATTGTTTTATTTCCTCCCCTTTTACTCATAAAATCCCCGATAATTATCCCTCAAATTATTATTATGGTAACTTAGTCATATAAATTCTATATTTATGCAAAAATATTGTTAAAACATTTTTAATGCATTTTTATAATTGCATTTTAATGCTAATTTGCATATAATTACAATATTAGCCTTATTAATGTACAATTACGTTTTATATGCATAAAATTGATCTTCTATATTTTTAAATGTTAAATATATATTTTTTAAATCATTTTAGTACAAAAAATTATTTTTTAGGAATTATCTATTATTTATTATAAATTATGTGGGGATAAATTGGCTATTTAAAATCTAGTCAGATTGCATTTCAATTTTAGCCTCAATTTTAACCCAACCCCACCCCCAATTTGGATTAAATAACCCGACCCTGTCCCTAATTACCCCTACCCGACCCAAAACCTATCAAATCCTGACCGTTGATCTAAAAGATCAACGGACGTCATTCGTTCTTGCCTTTTTATTCCAAGCGACCCCCCCAACCCTTATCATTTTTTCAAATCTGCCACCTTAAGATCCTCTCTTCTCTCAGTAACTCTCAACCAAACCCTAGCCCTTCAACCGCCGACTTCTCCTCTTCGGTCATCTCCGGTGACCTCTCATTGTCTCCTAAGCCTCCAATGGCTTCTCTCATGCCACGCCTGCTTTCTCTAAGGTCTTCAAGGGCCCAGGGCTATGCCGACTTGCATCTAGGGTTCGTCACTTGTCTGTTCTTGGCTACTCCAGTGTGATTTCGAACAAAATCATGTTGTATCTGTTACGATCCTTGGGATTCTAGATAGGTTCTTTCATCTCTCTATGGGTTTCTTCTGAAACCCTAATTTCTTCATATATCTCTTAGATCTATACAGATCTAAGACGATTTGAGCTTGTTTCTTTAATGTTTTACAGTGTCCTTGGAACTCTTTTGCAAGAATCGTTGATTTCAAGTGTTTTTTACCTTCTTCTAAAAATTAGGGTTTTAGAACTTCTTTTAAAATTTTGTTTAACTGATTCTTTGTGTTTAAACCTCTATTTCTTGCATATTTTTGACTGATTCTATGATTTTACTATCTCTTCAACTCGTCTATGTTGAAAGCCCTAATTTTCTAGGTTTCTTCGTTTGGTTCTGTGTATTAGCATGATTGATCATTTCTTGTTTGAGTTTCTGTGACTATCTTGCCTCGAATATGTTCCTACTGAGTTTTTAGCCTAGCTTATATCACTTCTATGTGCTTGTGTCCATCTTGCCTGTTCAAGACTTGCTTCTTTCTATCAGTGTTGTTTAACCTTCGTGTTTGCTATGTCTGGTTGTTCTTATCTCACTCTATTTATATGCTGAACACTAAATCATGACTTTCTTTTTGATTGATTCTGGATTCCCTATTTCATGGTTTAATTGGAAGACCTTTCTTTAAACCTTCGATTCCTACTCTTTCTATTCAAATTGATTGATTTGCTTACCTTGTCTGCATTAGTATTTTATTCCTACTAATTATCTCCTTAATTATTATTTTCTGAACTTAGCCCTAATTGTTTACCTTATACTTACTGAATTTGAAATCTTTCCTTATTGGTCATACGTTGATTTCTTTCCTTATTTGTTACTTGTACTTACCGTTTGAACTGATTCCCTTAACTTATAGGAATACTTGTACTGATTTTGCTCTAATTGGTTCTGAGTTCCATAATTACTATACTATTGTGATTCTTGCCTTATTTTACCTAGTTTCGAACTACTATATATACCTACTTTCTTATTAACACAAACACGAACACATTGGTTCAAAAACTCACTCTTTCATACTAAAAGTTTTATGCTCTCTTTTGTGTTACTTATTACTGTCTAAAGTCAGCCGGCTGCAAGCCAAGGCTAACTACTAGTTTCTCTTTCACTTTGTGCTTATTATCTCCTTACTAGTATGTTCCAATTTTAATTCAAGTCCCAAAACAATATGCTTCTTCTATTACTTCAATTTGTCATGTTTCTATTTACTTCTATCTATGGTTTTATTGTTCAACCTGCAATTAACATGTATACTTCACTGTCTTCTTTGTTGCATACTATATACCCCTTAGGAACCCCTTCTAGTATGACCCAATGTGACTATGTTTCTCTGATCCCTGGCATGCACCTTCCAGTATGAAGTAATTAGCTATCATAAGCCTATTGATTCTGTATTAACTCTATAGTTCATGCTACACTTTAAAAGCCTTGACCCCTTTTAAGGCTCCTCTGATTTTGTACCTATGTATATTTGTGCTTACTATGTACCCTATGCTTACCCCAAATCCCCATTACCCCAAAGTGGATGTGTGCACATGTTTGACTCCATGTATTTAAATGCTGATAAACCTCTTTCTGGTTCTGTATTTGGTTTGACTGATTGTTAGTCACCTTACCTTTTTAAACTGTCTTATTTAGTAACTCCCTATGTGTTTTCTTACAAAACTATTTCAAGCAAATCTTGTTTTAACACTGTTTTCCCACTAAAACCTTTCAAACTATGTCAAACACTCTCACTCTACTCCTAAGTCACTAGGTTCTGCCCCCTCTAGCGTGTGTACTGCCTTGAGATCCTCTTGAGAACCCTCTGGACTCTGGCACACTGGGGTTGGACCTTCCACACTGCACTTACTTATTTGGTTACAAAGTCTGTGTGTGAGCACTGCCCGGGATCCTTGAGATCCTTAGGGAACTCTGACGTACCTAGACAATGATATTGTCTATGAAATTGGCATTTGAGTCTATTGGAGGTCTTGGGAAATCACTTGGGTCTGCTTCAGGCTCCCTATAGTGTAACTTCTTCTTTTCTTTTTATCTATTTATGTAATTCATTCATCTGGTTTGTAATAATTGGTAAACGAATATTGGGGTGACTAGTGAAAAAGGGTGGGTAGTTATATATTTGTGGGGTAAATGGGTAGAAACCATGCCTATAGGATTTTATACTTGATATATTTGCCTTACCATGTTAGAAATCATGCCTATAGGTCTCAAATGGTTCCAATAATAAAAATCATATTTATAGGTCTTAAAATCAACTTTACAAGTAGATGCCATGCCTATAGGATATGATCCAGTTCAACTTCTGTTATGATGGGTATTTACATGTGTTTTCATTTGTTATCATGCCTACAAGTTTCTAGCATCAGCTCTTAATAATTAGATATCATGTCTATAGGGAACAACGTCAGAAATTTTGCCTATAGATCTAAAAATCTGTTTAGTTTAAATAAGTTAATCCAGTTCAGGATTAGTTTACTTTGAAACTGGTCTAATCAATGGTTTGTTTTCCCTGAAATGAATTCTTTTAAAAACTGCCCTAATCTATCACTAGACAGCATGCCTATAGGAACTCAAGAGTTTGTTTTAAAATCCGCCCACTGTTTTACTATATCAAACGTAGTATCATGCTCTAAGGATGCCACTATCCAGCGTTTAGGCAAGCCTATAGGGTAAGTTTAAATTCTGCAACTCTGAAACTATTTCCGCTACTTAATGTTGTTCTGATTTTAACAAGCTTAAAATCAATACGCAAACTAATAGGGCCATCACTTCTGAGTAAATAAAACAAAACTGCATATCTCATGTGTTCTGATATTCGCCTAGGCATCATGTCTTAGGATACTGTTTAACAATATTGCCCTTATTTGTGTTTGAGTCGTGCTGTTTACATGCATTATCTGTGGAGGTGAACTTGAGCCTCTAATTTCTTCTTTTCTGCCTTATGTGCTAAGGTCCTATTTGTTCTTGCCTATCGCCTTAGAATTTTCTCCTTTTTAAGCACCTTAGGGGTCGTCTAGAACTGTCCAGATTTAGAGGTCCTAAAATACCTCCAGGGCCACAAGGAAGGGACGGGTAGTGCACGCATAGGCATCATCAAGTTTACTAGCACGCTTTAGGCTAAGACCACGGGGTGGGAAGGATAGATATGCGATATGATGACTACGCACTAATGCCACGTGTAGCTTCTCATTGAGGAGTGTTTACCGGATATTGTGGGGGGTGATCCTGTAGGCTAACCAACCTAGGGCCTATCCTTTCCCAAAATCCCTTCTGTTTAAAACTTTATTTTGTGTACAACTTGTTCAAAACCTTTGTCTTATTATTTGATGTCATACCACGTCCAACGTGCTTTACTTGCAAATTATTTGATTCAACTATTGATTTGTTAACGGACTAATTTGTGAATATAAGTTTGGCTGGGACCCACCATTGTGGACCGAGAGGGGTGCCTAACACCTTCCCCTCAAGGTTATTTCGAGCCCTTACCCTTATCTCTAGTAATGCAAACTAATCTAAAAGTTAATCGCTCTAGGTGCCTTAACGTACCATAATCCCTTAGGTGGCGACTCTTCAAATACCCAATTCCGAAAAGGAAATGAGTTATTACCCCCATGAATGTCGAAACTCAGACTTTCTCCGTGGAGGAAAAAAGGGGGCGTGACAATAAGACAACTAAAAGAAATTGGGCTGGAAATGAGCTCATTGATAGAACGTTTTTTGTCTATTATCGTGATTGTGTATACGTTCGTGTAACATAATTATGATTCTTAAAATAAATCTAGGTATGCGTTCGCGCAACTTCGGCCAAATTTTCTTAATAATAATAATAATGCGTGATTAATTGTGGACACATGCGTGTGACATGATTCTTGATGCGCCAAACGAAATGAGTACACGTACGCGTGACTCGTTTCAGTTTAATTTCTTAATTTAGAACTGTAAGGGTAAAATTCACATAGGTTCTAAAGTACCTAACTAAACAATTTATTTAAGCCAGGTATGATTAAAGCGACTGTGTTAATACCACGGAACCCGAGAATGCCTAACACCTTCTCCCAAATTAACAGAATTCCTTACTCGGTCTTCTTTGTTCGCAGACCATAAATAGAGTCAAACTTTCCTCGATTTGGGATTTAAAATAACCCGGTGACTCGGGACACCATAAATATTCCAAGTGGAGACTCTGAATAAAATAAATAATCCCTCTTCGATTATGTCACTTTAATTGGAAAAACTTCTTTATATCCCTTTAGGGTAAAAAAGGAGGTGTGACAGCTCTGGCGACTCTGCTGGGGAAAGAACCCAGAATCTCTGGTTCATGATTCAGAATTCGATCTTGTTAATATGATCTATGCTTGGCTTTATTGTTTGTTGATATTATTGTATTCGTTGACCTAATGTGCTAATTGCCGCTTATTTACAGTTTTGATATTATTCGAACTGTATAAACTACCTTCTTACGTCTCCCTTTTAAGTCTTTCGAACTATTGGTGCACATGTACGCGTGGACCACTTTTTGTTAGGAGTCATACCAAATAGAACGAGGCTAGGCCAGTAACTAGTCCGGGTAGACTTTCGTGCTCCCGATACGTTGCCCCTACCTCGGCTCGAGCTGAACGCTCGGGTAAGCCAGGTCTAGAACATAACCCCTGGTTTAAACCTAGAATAACATAACCTCATGCCGAATCCCTAGTAGGAACATTGTTTGCATCATGTGCATTTGACTTTGGGGACTCAACACAAGGGTTGGGTCCGTCTAGGACAAGTGTATCCAAAAATAAAAGACCATCCTGATGTATCTTATGTGCTACATGTTGCATTCTTCAAGGGTAAAAAGGGGACATTTGGCGGACCAATGATGGTTAAGGGTAAATGAGAGAGAAAAGAGAGTGAAGTGTGAAAATAAAGCAAGTAGGGCCCGGTTATGTTTTTCTTTCACATTTTTTAAGAAAATGACAAAAAAATAGAAATAAATGAAAAATCCCCAAAAATGATTTTGCACTTTCCCATCATTTTCCAAAAAACAATAAAGAAAATCCAAAAAGAGTTTATATGTTTCATCATTTTTCAAAAAAAGAAAAAATTGTTTTCTCCAAATCAGTTATTTTTTTATTCTTGCCCATATCTAATCTTCCAGAACTACGCATACCTGATTCTCGTCTTTCGGGGCGGGATATGTAGGCAGCCCATATAGGGTCCAGTCTTCTTAGTGAATCTTAGGTTCTTGGCTTCGAGGGTCGTAGCCAAATCTTATATCTTTAGCCACTTTTGGCCATATTGGCCGTTTTGCAAAATAGGACTATTTTTGCAAAGTGGCTTGTTTAATTATTTTTGGAGAGTCTTCAATCCACAATAAGTTGTCTCCTTATTTTAAGTCCCGTCCTTCTTGAATTTGCATATCTAGCCACTTTTAGGCCGCGTCAATCGTTCTTACAAAATGGGGCCATTTTCGCAAAAGCAGTTGTTAACCCATGTCTTAGTGTCCTTAGTCCACAACAAAGTGTCCTCTCTATTTAAGGTTCATTCTGTTGAACTTGCATGTTAGCCATTTTTTTGGCCACATAGGCCGTTTCTACAAAATGGGTCATTTCTGCAAAGTAATTTTTCCATGTCTTAGAGGTCACTTTTGTTGAGTTTGCACTTCTAGCCACCTTTTGGCTGCATAAGCCATTTTTCAAAATAGCCTCCTTGCATGTGTCCAATAGGAAGTCTTATTATCTAACACAATGTTCTAAGTCTTTACTCTATTTGGTCTTATTTTTCTCATACAGGTGTGGATCTACTTACTAGAGCTTAAGCGATAGACACCCAAGGACCCTCTTTGTCAGGACCGTTGCATCCAGGAGTTGCTTAAGGAGATTTTTTATTTTTATTTTTATTTTTTGAGTCTGTTTTTTTTTGTGGTCTTGTACTTTATAGTCATGTTCAGTAGCACTAATTCTTTTAGTTGGTGTTAGAGTTTGTCGTAGTATAGTTGAGTTTGTCAAGTCTCTGGTTATCGTATTTCCTGTTTTATATTTGAAAACCGAAAAAAAGTTATAAATGAAAACTCAAAAAGATTTTTGTTTTTAGTTTATTACATTTCCAGAACTACGCTTGATCTGCTTCATGAGGGACATGATACGTAGGAAACGGGGCAAGAAGAGTGAAATTAGGATGATGTCATCTGACCTTCGTACCCTCGAAGTCATTTTAGAACCAACAAATGTGACTAGGTGCATTGCATATAAAGTGAGATTATCTTATGTTAAATTCCCTAAAGCTAACATGATGACTTTATTTTGTTCCTCTTTGTTATCTTCATTATGGCAGAAGGGTGGTTGGTTTGTGGTTCTTAAAGTGGTAACTTTTCTCTACAACATAAAGTCGAATGGCAATGGCAGATGACAACAGAATTGAGTTGGTTGATACTGGTGCCAAAAATCAATTGGTTAAACAGGACAATGGGTTGGTTGAAGAGGTAAGGATGTTAAGACAACACATGACGGACATGTATCAGGCTTGGATGATTGGGAAGGCACCACCCCCGCCACCACATAGATTCCTAGATGCTACCCTTACCCAAACTCCGGTCATAGTGCCAGATGATTCTCCATACTCTCCATATTCTCCCACTTATCACAGATTTCCCAACCACCCTAGTAGCATCATCACTCGTCCTCTAACTACCTTTCCCGTAAACTGCCCTCCTGTCATATCCACTATCCCCACAATCACAACTTCTCAACAATCTTCCCTTCATAAATCCAATAATGAATACCCACTCAAAACTCATGATGCCCAATATTATCCCTCAAAGGTTGCCCACAAGGTCCCTGACTCATACAATCATAGCCCTCGGATTGAGCCTCATTTTGAAAATGAAAAGTTCACAGGAAAAGAAGGGCGAGAGGAGATATCCAGGAAGCTGAAAGGTATATAACAGTCCTTAAGGAGCATGCAAGGGATGGGAAATCAGATTAACATGTCTTACAATGATTTGTGTATGTTCCATGATGTTCATCTGCCCGAGGGGTTTAAAATGCCAAAGTTTAACTTATATGATGGGCGTGGAGATCCAACAACCCATATGAGGGGTTATTGCAGTGAAATGAGAAGTGTTAGCGGGAAAGATGATTTGTTAATGGCGTATTTCAGTGAGAGTTTGAGTGGGGCATCCTTGGAATGGTATACTCGTCAAGATGTCAAGAAGTGGCACGCATGGGATGACATGGCTCAAGATTTTGTTCGACACTTTTAGTACAATCTAGACATTATCCCAGACCGCTCCTCCCTGTCTAAGATGGAAAAAAAACCCGAGGAAAGTTTTAGGGAGTTTGGGCTCAGATGGAAGGAACAAGCTGCTCGGGTCAGCCCCCCAGTTGGTGAAGAAGAAATGGTTGAGCTTTTCCTACAAGCCCAAGGGCCTACCTACTTCAGTCATTTGATCCCGTCCTTGGGTAAAACTTTCAATGATATGGTAAAAATGGGGGAGGTGGTAGAGGAAGGAATCAAGTCAGGCAAAATCATGAGTTATTCAGAATTGAAAGATACTATAGAAGACATTCAGAACATCTCAGTAAGTTTGGGTGGAAGAAAGAGAAATAGAAAAGATGTTGTTGAGCCCCTCCAACGACAGGATCTAGTGGGCATTCCTACTCAATGCTTTCATCCTCAATATCGATCACATGGATCTCCCTATGCTCCAGATAATCCTCACCAATGCTACTTTCTTCCACAAAATCCCCAAAAATCATACCTCACCTTCCCAGTACTCTATCCACAATGCACCGCCATATGCTCCATACCCACGAGACCTACAATGGCCTGCACCACCTCCACAAATGCCTTGCCCGCCTCCTCAAGCATATCAACCACCTACCCGAAAGTGGTTCCAACCAAGGCCAGAGTTCAAAATAAGAAGGCAACAACAAAGAGAAAAGTCTTTCACTTCTATTGGAGAATCATATGCCAGTATGTTCCAAAGGCTGAGGCAATTGGACATGTTGAAGCCAATCAGATAAAAATGCCAAACCCTTTTCCAAAGAATTTTGATTTTTCTCAAAGATGCGCATATTGCTCTAATGTCCCAGGGCACAGTATAGAAAAATGTTGGCATCTGAAAAGAGCAGTCCAAAAGCTTATTGATGTAGGTGACACTAATGTGCAAAATCCAAATGCAGCGTATACTAGCCAAAGTCCATTACCTTTTCATAATGATACGCATATAGTGGGCATGATTTGTCTTGAAAAGGAATATGAAAACTCTTCTGAGTTCATTGGAAGGCCACTTGCTGCAACGTTTTCAGCGCTATCAGTCTCGGTTCCAGAAATGAGTTGGTAAAAGGGACCCAAAAGTAATTTGCTAAGGTCAATGTGATGGAGACTTATGAAGGTCCTAGTAATGTTGATGCAGAACTTAGTGGCTAAGATGTCGAGCTTGGTAATTGGAAATATGCTCCTTTCTTGGCTAGCCGGGGAGGAGTCTTGGTGGTTTATTTTGTCGTCATTTTTGTTGTCCGGGTTATTTCGGGGTTGTAATCCGGATATTGTCTTGTGACTCAAACCTTTCTATCCTTTTATTTTGTCTAGTTCATTTAGTCGTAGTAACTCGTTTAACGCTATCTAGGTTTGTTCCAGGGTTGTAACCCAGTTTAGTTTGCTTGTTTCATTGTTTAAACCCTTTCACTGTCTGTCTAATGCAATTTCCTATTTTCTGTTATTTCTAGTAGGTTTTTATTTAGTTCTCTTTTCCTTTTATAGTCTTTTCATGATGATTCTAGTGACATGACATGCACGCGTAATTCTCAGCCTGGTCTTAAAAGTTAGTCTAATCATGAAGCAATGAAACAATTTTGAAGATGATAGAGACATTTGAAGGAAATAAGTAAAGATTTAGATATCTTGAGATCATTTAAAGCCCGAATTGTGTGAAACTGGGGTAGATAGTTTGAGAAGTTAATAGGATGCCAAGAATTTGTTACAAGAGAGTGCATCCCGAACAATTTGAAGCGAGCAGTTTTGAGCTCAAGTGCACCTCAATTCACAAGATAAAGTCAAGAAAGTTTGCTCCAAATTGACGGAGGATATCCATTGTGAAGAAGAAATCACCCAACGAGAGTTCGGTACTTGACAAGGCACTAAAAAAATGTGGAAGGCATATCAGTGATATCAATGCCGAAGTTGCAAAAGAAATGTTGTACTTGGCATTTTCAGGGATTGGGAGGTCCTCTTTCAGCTACCCAAACAATTTATATCATTCGGTACCTATTTTGAGCCTATACTAATTTTCTTGACCTCCCCTCTTTTGGAATTAAGTTAGAGTCATAAAAACAAATCCATGCCTCATAAGGTTTGTTTTAGAAAGTTCATTCCAAAAAAGAAGAAAAAGAAAAAAAAAGGAAACACGAAGTGAAAAATAAGAAAAAAAGAATAAAAAGAAAGTATTCTTTTGAACTACGTTCGACCTGATTCTTGTCACCACAAGATGCGTAGGCAGCCTTAAAGTTCGGTCATACCAAATAAAATATTTCATAATCCCACAAAGCCAAGAGAGTGGTAGTTTTCCGTAGAAATTCCATTTCAGAAAAAAAAATCAAATTCTCTTATTTTAGAAATTGGGGCAAAGTTTAGAATGGATTCCAAAAGTTGTAAATAAATTAACTCTGTTGTCTTAGTTATTTTGAGCCTTTATGATATCCCTTCTTTCTAACTATGTCCAAAAGCCACATTACAGTCCAAAAGACCTCCCAAATAAACTTTGAAAGTGTCGAGTCAGACATGCCAGGAACATATGGTATTTTTACCATGGTTAATGCCTTGTCATTTGTAGAATCAGAGGAAATAAGAAGAAAAGAACAAAATGAGATAGTCTTATTGGTGAAAACCTTCACAGGCACCATGAGGCAATGGTAAGTTGAGAGAAAGAACAAAATAAGAGAGACTTTATAGTGAAAACCCTTCGGGCACTACAACTCGAATAAGGACCGTGAATCAGATAGGATAATCGGAGCATTGAAGCCCAAATTTCACGACTCAGAGGTACAACAATAGTTGAACGTAAGACTTGCTTGACAAATTAGGCCACTTAATCCAAAGGTGCATGTCATGGTAATTAGAGTTGGTATCCACATCTGATAAGTTTCTACTTTGTAATTTTCTTGTTAGGTATCATCTCTTTCCATTGTCCCTTACTCTGTTTCTTTTGTTTTGTTTACTTCCTCTTCTTGAGTCTATTTGGTCAGAACAAGTGAGAAATGACTTCAAAATTTGCTACCAACTTTCCAATTGCATAAAATGGAATCTGGCTAGCACATCAAAATGGCATAAGTCAGGAAAGAACAGTATGCGCACTGAGTTGGTAACAATCAACATGCTTTGGGATCATGTGAAATGAAAAGGTCCGATAAATGTCAATTCATGAGCAAAATGCAATAGATAGAGAATATTGGGCTCGAATGGACCGGAGGTGTTTTCTGTGATAAGGTCTGAAAGAAAATGGTTAGTCGATAACATGCAAGGTCTTCCAGGTTGAAATCAAAGTTATCATGGCAAGTGCAGAAGCAGCCGCCTTTAAGGTCAAGGCCACAAACCAACCACCGTGTTTTAAACTCACAAGTTTTCTTTGTTTGAAACATGAATGAAAACTATATTCTTATCTAAGCTCGGAAGCTTGAATTTTTCAGGTGTAATGCCCCAATTCTGCCTACGCAAAGGCTATTGAGAAGATCACACATCACCCCTAGGAGAAGCATTTCCTGGTCTGGGTCTTTCAGGTTATATTTTGTTTGAGGAGACGCACTTCCTAAATTGAGTTTTATCCCTAGGAGATGCACTTCCTAGTTTGGTTCATTCAAGTTTCACCCCTAGGAGATGTACTTTCTAGTCTAGGTATTTCAGGTTATACTTTTGTTTTAGGAGACTCATTTCGTACATTGAGATTTTACCCCTAGGAGATGCATTTCCTAGTTCTGGGTCATTTAAGTTCATTCCTAGGAGACTCACTTCCTAGTTTTGGTCATTTAAGTTCACTCCTAGGAGACGCACTTCCTAGTTTGAGTCATTGAAGTTTCACCCCTAAGAGATGCACTACCTAGTCTGGGTTTTTCAGGATATACTTTTAGGAGACACACTTCCTAAGTTGAGATTTCACCCCTAGGAGACGCACTTCCTAGTTTAGGTCATTTAAGTTCACTCCTAGGAGACGCACTTCCTAGTTTGAGTCATTGAAGTTTCACCCATTGGAGACACACTTCCTAGTTTGGGTCATTTAAGTTCATCCCTAGGAGACGCACTTACTAGTTTGAGTCATTGAAGTTCCACCCCTAGGATGCGCACTTCCTAGTCTGGGTTTTTCAGGATATACTCTTAGGAGACGCACTTCCTAAATTGAGATTCATTCCTAGGATACGCACTTCCTAACTTTGGTCATTTAAATTCATCTCTAGGAGACACACTTCCTAGTTTGAGTCATTGAAGTTTCACCTGTGGGATGCGCACTTCCCAGTCTGGGTCTTTCAGGATACACTTTTAGGAGACGCACTTCCTAAATTGAGATTTCACCCCCAGAAGATGCACTTCCTAGTTTTGTTCATTGAAGTTCTACCCCTAGGAGATGCACTTCCTAGCCTGGGTCTTTCAAGTTATATTTTTATTTTTAAGAGACACACTTCCTAGCTTTGGGTCATTTAAGATCATTCCTAGGAGACGCACTTCCTAGTTTGAGTCATTGAAGTTTCACCCCTAGGAGACGCACTTCCTAGTCTGGGTCTTTCAAGTTATATTTTTGTTTTAGGAGATGCACTTACTAGTTTGGGTCATTTAAGTTCAACCCTAGGAGAACTTCCTAGTTTGGGTCATTTAAGTTCAACCCTAGGAGACGCACTTCCTACTTTGGTTCATTCAAGTTTCACCCCTAGGAGACCCACTTCCTAGTCTGGGTCTTTCAGGATATACTTTCAGGAGACTCACTTCCTAAATTGAGATTTCACCCTAGAAGATACACTTCCTAGTTTGGTTCATTCAAGTTTCACCTATAGGAAGACGCACTTCCTAATCTGGGTCATTCAGGTTTTATTTTTAGCAGACACATTTGCTAGTCAAAGTTTTCTTGGTTTTACTCACAGGAGACACAAATCCTAGTCGAGTCTTTAGTTTACACTCATCATTGCATCAATAGCATAAGCAGTTTACAATTTTTGCTAACAACTCACAAATCTTCCTAGTGCAAACTGGGGCAGAAAATTTCGTTTGTTTTGTTATTTTGATTGCAGGCACCCACCTGAAGAACAAAGGAATTCGTTTCGGAATTATTTCAAGTTTCAAGTCAGTAGCAGGCGCCCACCTAGAGAACGAGGGAAGTTATTTCAGAATTCAATTCGAGTTAGAAGTATCAGAAGCTCACGGCAAGAATGCGAGTCAACAGTCCGAGATGACCAATAGAAGTAGTCTCAACCAGAATAAAAAAAAGTGAATCCAAATGCAAAGCAGAGAAAGATGTGAACTGCTCAGGATATGGCCGAACTCATGAGCACTACATGTCCGGTTTTGATCCGAAGAAGTCATGGAAGAATGAACCAGCACCTACAGCTAGCAAGGATCAAGGTTCAAATCAAAAGTCTGCATGAAGAACCATTCAAGACTCAAGATTAAACTTCAGAAGACTTATAGATAGGAATCTTATAACTCATAGCTGATAGGCTTAGTTAGTCTTTTAGATTTAGATTTTGATGTAATAACAGGACCGCAGACCGGAACCTCGACGGAACGGCACCTCAATCGGCTCTCCACCTCGGTATACTCCATCAATGTTCCTACTTCTGAACTACACGTGGCATGTTTTCTTTATAGCCAAGGATATGTAGGCAGCTCAGATACCAGGGCTCGGTCACATTCTCCTTTCAGTTAGCTCTTGGTCTCTCTAAATAAGGGTCGGGTCAAAAACCTTGTCTCGTCGTTCTTTGTCTGAAAATACTTCGTGTTTTCAGTCAAAGAGGGGCAACTGTAGACATGTAATTTTTGACCCTCCCCGAGATTTTATACATTTTTAGTGTTTAAATATTTAGCTTAGGTTTAATATCGCTATTTTATATAGTTTTGACTCTTTTACTTTATTTTATCACAAAAAATATTTTTTCATCTTTAGTTTAAAGTCAATTAGTATATTTATATTTATAGTATTTTAATTTCACCCGACTTTAGCCTATTCTTCCTACTTTTTACTTTATTATAACATTTGAAAATGCAAAAATTGGTTTCACTTTTAGTATTTAGTTTTATATTAGTTTTTAATTAAGAGTAATTTTTACACTTTATAGATACATTGTATTATTTGGTCTTCTTAGCCTAAATTCAAACCCAAAAGATATGGTCCAATCCAATTTCCTAAGTCCAAACTCATTTACCCATTCCCTTCTTATATCTTAATTAAAAATAACCCTAATAACCCCTAGACAATCTTCAGCACCTTTCTCCTTCATCTTCCTTAACACAAACTCTAGAGAAGAACCCTAAGGAGCCGCCGCTAGCCTTCCTCCTCCACCAAACCCGCCGGAAATCCGCACCCTCACCACCACGACCTCACACCAACCAGCAACCTCTCATCTCATTCACCTTCCCAGCCATCGCGCCATCCCCGCCACCAGAACTCGCCGAAAACTAGCAGAACCCACAAATTACCACCCTCCAGTCACTACACACACACGACCCATATATGACCAAACCAGCCGCCTACCTAGCCCTATCTCCCAGCAGCTTCAACACATACACACATACGAGCAGAAACCGGCGACCACTCTCAAATCGCCACCTCCCTTCACCAACCAGCCACTTCTCCCTCACCTCACCTCCCAGTCACCGAACCTCCCATGAGTGCCACCAAAACCCGCGAAAACCAGCAGTAGCTTTGAGGAAAAGAGAGAGGAGAACGAAGAAAAAGGAACGACGGAATGAGGAAGGGGATTTCTGGTCTTAAAGTCTTTCAAATTTTTAACATGGAAATAAAGTTCCTGAAGATCATTGTTTAGATAAAAAGTTAGTAGAATTGAATAGAAGAAAAAATATAGAGAGAGAGAACAAGTCAGAATTGTAGAGCTCCATTTTAGTTGGAATTAGATTAACCAATTCTCGCCAGTTCGAGTTCTTGTTGCCGATCGAGTTCTCCGTTCGATTTTCCGGTCCAAGCCCTATTCCCAAGTTTCAGTCAAGTACTTTTATGCGATATCATGCATTTGAGTTTCAAATCTTTCAAATAACCGCAGTCAGATTTTGTTTCTGAGGTCCATTTCTGAATCTTGTGCTTAATTAATTTTAATGCTCTTCCTTGTGTGATTTGATAGAGAATGAAGTTCTGCTTGAATCTAGTTTACCCAGTTGTGTGCATATGGCTATTTTATCTTGCACTGGTATATTAAATATTTATTAATGTCTGATTTCTTAAACAAACAAAAGTGCTTAGTGGATTAACCATGAATTGATTTGGGGTCGAGGTTTGAATATTATAAGACAAACTAAAAGAAATTGGGCTGGAAATGAGCTCATTGATAGTCAGATTGACATAAGGTTTCAAAATATGGGCGAGGGAACATTGCAATTTCTGATGCTATTTTGTTCAAAATTTGAATAAGTTAAATAACTCATGAACACCGCTAGTATACTTTTAGGCACGCTTTTAGTCTATTATCGTGATTGTGTATACGTTCACGTAAAATAATTATGATTATTAAAATAAATTGAGGTATGCGTTCGTGTAACTTCGACCAAACATTTTCATAATAATAATAATAATGCGTGATTAATTGTGGACACGTACGCGTGACATGATTCTTGACGCGCCTAATGAAATGAGTATACGTACGCGTGACTCGTTTTAGGTTAATTTCTTAAGTTAGAGCGGTAAGGGTAAAATTCACATAGGTTCTAAAGTACATAACTGAACAACTTATTTAAGCCAAGTATGATTAAAGCGACCGTGCTAAAATCACGGAACCCAAAAATGCCTAACACCTTCTCCCGGTTAACAGAATTTCTTACTCGGTCTTCTGTGTTCGTAGACCATAAATAGAGTCAAACTTTTCTCGATTTGGGATTTAAAATAACCCGGCGACTTCGGACACCATAAATATTCCAAGTGACGACTCTGAATAAAATAAATAACCCCTCTTCGATTATGTCACTTTAATTGAAAAAACTCCATTATATCTCTTTCGGGTAAAAAAGGAGGTGTGACAACCTATAGGGTCTAAAATCAGTCTTCATTATTGTCCTGATCGTTTCTTTCAAGTGCTAATGTCGAATTTTCAACACTGTGCTAATTATCATTATTAGAAACCATGTCGATAGGACTCGACTAAGTAGTTCTGAACATATTTATGTGATACCATTGTTAGTTACTGCACGAATCACCTAGATATCATGCCTATATGCTTAATCTCTTATATGTATAATCAGTAGGCAAATGCGTAGTCTTTCAGAAATCATATTAAGAAATTGGCTTCCATATATGAAACTGCATGCCCATTAAATCCAGAATCATATTGTCACGACCCAAAAACCATTGACGTGATGGCACTTAACTTGACCCGCTAGGTAAGCCAATTAACCAAAAGAACCAAACCAAATAACTTAGAGAGAAAGGGGAAGTTAGAATTTATTTGAAATTTCACAAATTTACACAAGAACTAGTAGTACAAGTCACGAGCTTCTAAGATTTGGAATTTCAAAATTGATACAAATAAATACACATTCTGTTTGAAGATTACATAAACAGATCAACAGTTATCTAAACTACCAAGGACAAATGGCAGTTATATCCAAATGCACGAATGTCTTCCAAATCAACATCCGACATCACCAGCAGATCCGCTCCAAAATCTGCATGGGTCGTGCAGAAGTGCAGTATCAGTACAACCGACCCCATGACTGGTAAGTATATTGTCTAACCTCGTCGAAGTAGTGATGAGATTTTGAGTTAAAAGATGCAAATTATTATAATTTGTACGTTAGTTTAACAGTAAAAGTAGTTCAAAGCATGATAGGTAAGAATATCACATACAACTCGGCGAAACAGTCCACAATTACAAAAAGAACCATAGTAGAAGGTTTACGATCTTTCCTGGTACGAGAGGTATATCCAAAATATCAAGTCACGTGGCACGGTAACACCCTTCGTGATCCTATCGCATCCTCACCATATATAAATAAAGTTGTGTAACAATTCAATTAGCACGGCAACATCCTTCGTGCGTTCAACTCATCTTTCCAAATGATCATATAACAGAACCAACCATATGACAGAAGCATAATAACATGGATTACAAAGTAGGGAATATGCAAGAAACCACCATGGAAAAGGATATACATGTGGGCAACAATAATGAACTAAACGGAAAGCACTTGAGCAATAACAACTGGAAAGCAAGGAATGTCATATTCAATTAACTAGCATATTGGAGGTTTAAGTACAATCATAACAATTAAGACGGACACGCATGATCTTTGCAAGTTAACAAGTAACGGCATGAATGACAAGCATGGTAAAAGACTTAAACTAAAATGCAACAAAATAGACACATCATGAATATGATTACAAAAGCAAGAAAATAGGCACGATATTAGGAAGTTAAGCAAGTAAAAGACATGGACAGTGCAATAACAATTGAGGTAAAGGTCAAGTACAGGACAATAACAACAAGTCAGACAAAATACGTAATTACAACAGTAACAACTCAAGGTAAGGGCACAACGTACACATGGAAAGCAGATATTACATCATAATGCATGCCCCTCGTCCTCACTTGCGCGGAAACACCCTTTGTGCCATGACCTCACCATAACATACAATCATAACAATACAAATGAAATGGCACTGCGTCACCCTTCATGATTTTACTCTCAATAATATGGCACGACATCACCCTTCGTGCTTTTACTCTCAATAATATGGCACGATATCACCCTTCGTATATTTACTCTCAATAATGTGGCACGGAATCACCCTTTGTGCTTTTACTCTCAATAATATGGCATGGCATCACTCTTTGTGCATTAACTCTCACAATATCGACAAGGCATCACCCTTCTTGCTTTATCTCTCAAATCATGGAACAGCATCACCTTTCATGCATTAACTCTCATAATATCGACACGGCATCACCCTTCGTGCATTAACACTCACTCACAATATCATGCACGGCATCACCCTTCGTGCTTTACACTCTTCCTCACCCAAACAATAGAAATAATAACATCCCAACAAGGGAATCAACAATAGAAACAATAACATCCCGGTAAAGGATTCAACAATAGAAACATTAACATCCCGGCAAGGGAATCAACTATAACCAATATCGTTTCAACAGTTAGCTTCACAAATTAAGTCTCAACTTGAGTCAATACTCAACAATGGTTCTACAATCCTCAAGAACCATATTATTCCAATACTTTCACATATCCAATAAATGATCCAAAACACAAGTATAGAGTCTAGTATCCCAAGGAGATCGACTGTAGCAATGTATTAATGATTAAGCATAGAAATGACTGAATTAGAAACATCAATATATTCTCAGAATTCCATCAAATTTGATCAAGTTATAATAAGCTAAGTCTTGATTTCTATCATTTAATATTATGTTCTTAGTTTCTAAGAGTCAAGTAAGGCATGAAGCAGGAGATCACGAAATTCTACAAACATAAATGTAATATAGTCCATCCCCCGAGCATGATTAACCCTAGCACATACATATACGCTCGTCACCTCATATATGTATCACCCTGCATGTAGAAAACAATGGCAAATAGGAGGAAAAATTCCCTCAACAAAGTTAGGCAAAATACTTACCTCAATTCGGCTATTCTAACACTCAATTTAGCCTTTTCCTCTACAAATTCATCTCCGCTCATCTCAATCTAGCCCAAGACGACATGAATACATCACACAATGCAAAAGAAACAATTTTCAATTAATAAAGCTATGATTTTTATTCAATTTCTAAAAAGTCAAGAAAAGTCAAACCCCTGGCCCACCCAGTCAAAACCCGGGTCCAAAGGCAGGTCTTGACTACCCATAGCCCTACAAGTCCAAATATGTGTTTTGTTTTCAAATTAGAGTCTTATTCGACTATTAAATCTCAAATTTTCATTTTCCAAAACTTTGATAAAATCCCCAATTTCTTCCATAGTTTTCCCATGAATTTGATGTTAAATCTTGTATAAAATCATGAAATGTAGTTGGAAATTGATTAAAGATACTTACTCAATGATTTGGCATGAAAATCCCCTCTAAAAGTCGTCTCACCTGGAAGCTAGGGTTCAAAAATATGAAGAATGAAGCAAAAACCCAGAATTCTCAGAATTTAACAGGCTGCAGATGTCGCATTTGTGACAGGGGGTTCGCAAATGCGGAAAAACAATTGCAATTGCGAACATGACAGACTCCTGTTGAAGTCGCATTTGCGACTAAATCTTCGCAAATGCGAAGTTCCTGATCTCGCAAAAGCGGCAGCCTCATCGCAAATGCGAAGGTTTCCCAGCTGCCCAGGCTTCGCAAATGCAAGGTTCCTTCGCAAATACGATGGTCGCATTTGCAACCAGATTATCGCAAATGTGAAGAAATCACAACCAGCAATCAGACATTTATAAAAAAAAATCATTCCGAAACTCACTCGAGTCCTCGGGGCTCCAACCCAAATATACACACAAGTCTAAAAACACAATACGAACTCGCTCCCGCACTCAAATCATCAAAATAACTTCTAAAACCACGAATCGGAAGCCGAAGCACATGAAAATCAAACTTAAACATCAAGAACTTCTCGAATCATATCAAATCAACTCTGAATGGTGCCAAACTTTGCAGCCAAGTCCCGTATGACAAGATGAACCTACTCGAAGCTTCAAATCACACATGGTAACCTCGAAACGATGAATCACACCTCACGCAAAAGTCAATGAACTTTGAAACCTCAACTTTCACAACTGATGCTGAAACCTACCAAATCACCTCTGATTGACCTCAACTTTCGCACACAAGTCACATTAGCCATTACGGACCTATTCCAACTTTCAGAATCATAATCCAACCCCAATATCAAAAACTCCACTCCCGGTCAAACTTCCCAAAATCCAACTTTCGCCATTTCGCGCCAAATTTAACTACGGACCTCAAAATCACAATTCAGATGCGCTCCTACGTCCAAAATAACCCAACGAACCTAACGAAACTAACAAAACTCCATTCTGAGGTCAAATGCTAAAAGGCCAAACTTGGTCGACTCTTCCAATTTAGAACTTAAATCTTGAAGTTCATTCCACCAAATTGATTCCGAACAACCCAAAAACCCATACCGATGATTTACGCAAGTCATAATTCCTCATGCGAAGATACTCAAGCCCTCAAAACACCGAGCGAAGTGCAGATTCTCAAAACGACCAGTCTGGTCGTTACATCCTCCACCACTTAAACTCATGTTCGTCCTTGAACGTGCTAGGAGTCGTTCCAAAGCTATCAAACCACGGCGTAACCATACTAAGCATAAACCCGAGGGTGACCCCACGTCACCCTGCTCTACAAGGCCGAATCCCACAGTCACACAATGTATAAGTCTGAACAAGCTGTATCAAGTCATAATCATAACACAAGATGAAATCATATGATATACCCCATCACTTAGACACTCACAGTAGGAACTGATGACCACCAATACTGTCCAAACACAATTTGGTGCCTATAGTAAACCTCATACTGATTAGAACCTCGTTCAAAACCTTCATACCCTACCGATGATGAAATAAACACGCATAACTGCTCAACCACCCATCTGATCAATAAGCCAAGAAACTCACTTGCCCGACTAGGACCATTGCCCAAATCCTCAACAAATCATAGTGTTATTCTTCCAAACCTTCCTTGTCCCAATACCATAGCGCAACCTCAGTTCTAGAAACCTCATCTAGCCAATACAAGCAGCCACACCGACAAGTACCAACAATAAATATATGGAGCCTCACACAACCCGGTTCCGAACATGAACAAGTAATAATTCAGACAAAATAGATAACAATAAGAGAAATAAATAAGAAAACTGCTAATCAAGTTAAGCAGACATGGAAATTTAAGCATTTTATTAGGAACTGTTCTCAACAAGGTGAAAGCGAAATACACCAAATAGAAATAAGGAGTTACTTCTTCATCACTGTACCATTGCGGCGTGCAACCTGATCCCATCATATCAATTCACATAGGGTACCCTTCGAGCCATAATACTTGGGACCACTGATCACATGTGCATCAACATCAAGCACAACAGAGTGACAAAATATAACTGTGGGAAAAATTATTAGGGACAAACAATAATGAGAAGACAAGCGCAACTATGGTGCAATAAGCAAATCAACATCACAAAGGCTATCTCGCCCAAAATGCCATGAGGCATAAACTGAATCACAGTATGGGTATGAAGGATCATGTAAACCTTAGAACACACCATAGAATGAGAGAGAGAAACACGACATACACCCAGGCACGAATAATAATCCACTTCGCCCAACGATGTACATAGGGCACCAACTGTGCAAGAGCAAGCAAATCCAACATGATATAGAATACGCACCCTACTAAGCTCAAAATAATCCCCAGACCAAATTCCGATCATTCTCAAACATGTAATAAACCTTCCAATAATTCTATAACAACCTTTCCATAAAACCTACTATTGATCATCCAATCTTTTACATTTTCTTCATAACTCGCAACCAAGGAATAGTCCGCCAACAAGAACATTCAATCTCTCAGCCTCAGTATACCAGAATTTCATACCCAGTATCAACACCGCTACTCAAATAGCTGACACGAAATTCATACCCCATCATCTCACGGAGAAACACCCATAAGTCAAAACAGAATGCACCTGTCAATAAGCGCTCTGGGGAAGACACATAGTGCCAGCAAAACCTTGGACATCCGAAATTGTCCGAGACATCAGGAACTTGTATCCTTCCCTCCAATACTAAACTGCAACCTTGTACATGCACTTTTCAACCCCACACGGCGCATCGCCTCTAACATGCTAACTCGTAACACTACGAAAATCTCATAGTTAACTCTGAACCATAAGCAAATTGAACACCTCATCAACCGGGAATCTTTTATTTGACCCAATCCAGGAAAACACCACCATATGCAATATAGCCTATATACCTGTAGAAAAGATCAACTCCGACCATAATCATAACCATGATGAATTCTTCGGAACTCATTAACACATAATCGCGGTATCAGAATCAATCCTCTCTCACACAAACTAGTCACGCAGACTGACAACCTGAAAATAATTCAATTCAATACGCCCACCCTGAGGTAACCTCCTAGGAACACAAAGCCATTTCTTGCATCACCCCAATATTGACTTGTAGACCTTTCTTGGCAAGGAAATACTGCGAATCCGATTACTATTCGCTACACCATAGACAAATTCAAAAGTCCCTAAATCCACTCATCTTATTCTGATCTTTAATACGCAACTAATACATATTGAGAAACCCGTGCTTCACCAGTATATGCCCATTTAAAGAAATAACCATAAAAGCTCTCGGTCCGAAACGGATACAGACCATGATCCTACAATCCGATCGTCATTAGCAGCCTCCACCACTTAGCTCGAAGCCATAGAACACCTCAACAGCAACCCAAAGTAACATATCTCCACAGCATGCCTCGATACTACATGACTATTTAGTTGAATACTTCAAAAACCCATGCAATAATGATCATAGAACACCCCGAAGACTCTGACAAGCGCTTACCCATCCTTACAATAGCCTGGACACCAACCAATCTGCCCAAATCTGTGCTCACCAACCAGATATATGAACCCGCCTCTTACCACAAATGAACGACTAGAAGATTTAACACTACTTCTGCTTCTGAGGATAGATAGCACATTGCGATGTTAATCAAGCATCCATAGCCCATCGTAATCCATCTGTAGCATCACCGATCGTCAACACAAAGTGAATACTGAGAGCACAACATCACATATGAGCGATCAGGAAGAATCAAAGTCGTAGATTTCAAGCTAAAGAAAAGCGGCACGATAAGAGAAGAAGAAAGGGAAATTTTTCCTAAATGCCCTATAGCCTTCCGAGGATAGGTATGGATGTCATCATACCATTCCGCCAGACTCTACTAGAGACCTGCTCATGACTCGTAGAACCTACAAACCTAGTGCTCTAATACCACCTTGTCACGACCCAAAAACTACTATCGTGATAGCACCTAACTTGACCCGCTAGGTAAGATAATTAACCAAAAAAACCAAACCAAATAACTTAGAGAAAAAGAGGAAGTTAGAATTTATTTGAGCTTCTAACAACTGGTAGTACAAGTCACGAGCTTCTATGATTTGGAATTTCAAAACTGATACAAATAAATACACGTTCTATTTGAAGATTACACAAACAGATTAACAGTGATCTAAACTACAAAGGACAAGTGGCAGCTATATCCAAATGCACAAACCTCTTCCAAATCAGCATCCGACATCACCAGCAGCTCTGATCCAAAATATGCACGGGACGTGCAGAAGTGCAATATCAGTACAACCGACCCCATATACTGGTAAGTATTTTATCTAACCTCGTCGAAGTACTGACAAGATTTTAAGTTAAAAGATGCAAATTATTATAACATGTACGTTAGTTTAACAGTAAAAGCAGTTCAAAGCATGACATGTAAGAATATCACATACAACTCGGTGAAACAGTCCACAATTATAAAAAGAACCATAGTAGAAGGTTTACAATTTTTCCTGGTACGAGAGGTATATCCAAAATATCAAGTCACATGGCACGGCAACACCCTTCATGCTCCTATCGCATCCTCACCATATATAAATAAAGTTGTATAAAAATTCAATTAGCACGGCAATATCCTTCGTGCGTTCAACTCATCTTTCCAAATGATTGTATAACAGAACCAACCATATGACAGAAGCATAATAACAGGGAATACAAAGTAGGGAATACGCAAGCAACCACCGTGGACAAGGATATACATGTGGGAAACAATAATGAACTAAATGGAAAGCACGTGATTAATAACAACTAGAAAGCAAGGAATGTCATATTTAATTAACTAGCATATTAGAGGATTAAGTACAATCATAACAATTAAGACGGACATGCATTATCTTTGCAAGTTAACAAGAAGGGCATGAATGCCTAGAATGATGAAAGACTTAAACTAAAATGCAACAGAATAGGCACATCATGAATATGATTACAAAAGCAGGAAAATAGGCACGGTATTCGCAAGTTAAGCAAGTAAAAGACATGGACAGTGAAACAACAATTGAGGTAAAGGTCAAGTACAGGGCAATAACAACAAGTCACACAAAGTACGTAATTACCACAGTAACAACTCAAGGTAAGGGCACAACGTACACACGAAAAGCAGATATTACAATGTAATGCATGCCCCTCGTCCTCACTTGCACGGAAACACCCTTCGTGCCATGGCCTCACCATAACATACAAGCATAACAATACAAATGAAATGGCATGGCATCACCCTTTGTACTTTTACTCTCAATAATATGGCACGGCATCACCCTTCGTGCTTTTACTATCAATAATATGGCACGGCATCACCCTTCGTGCTTTTACTCTCAATAATATGGCATGGCATCACCTTTCGTGCTTTACACTCTCCCTCACATGATAATGTATAACCCTTCGCGCATTAACTCTCACAATATTGGCACGACATCACCCTTCGTGCTTTAACTCTCAAATCATGGCACGACATCACCCTTCATGCATTAACTTTCATAACATCGGTACGGTATCACCCTTCATGCATTAACACTCACTCACAATATCATGCACTGCATCACCCTTCGTACTTTACACTCTTCCTCGCCCAAATAATAGAAATAATAACATCCCGGCAAGGGATTCAACAATAGAAACAATAACATCCCGGCAAGGAAATTAACTATAACCAATCTCGTTTCAACAATTAGCTTCACAGAATAAGTCTCAACTTGAGTCAATACCCAACAATGGTTCTACAATCCTCAAGAACTGTATTATTCCAATACTTCCAAAAATCTCATAAATTATCCACAACACAAGTATAGAGTCTAGCATCTCAAGAATATCATTTATAGTAGTGTAGTAATGATTTCACATAGGGATGGCCAAATTAGATACATTAATGTATTTTTACTATTTCCATCATTTTTGATCAAGTTATAACAAACTATGTCTTGATATCTACCGCTTAATATTATGTTCTTAATAACTAAGAGTCAAGTGAGGCATTTAACTAAATGTCACAAAATTCTACAAACACAAATATAACATAATCTACCCCGAGCATGATTAACCCTGAAACATACATATACGCCCGTCACCTCATATATGTATCACCCCCACATGTAGCAATCAATGGTAAATAAGGAACAATTCCCTTAATAAAGTTAGGCAAAACACCTACCTCAATTCGGCTATTCCAACACTCAATTTAGCCTTTACCTCTACAAATTCATCTCTGCTCATCTCCATCTAGCCCAAGACGAGTTGAATACATCACACAATGCAAAAGAAATAATTTCATTTAATAAAGCTATGATTTTTATTCAATTTCTAAAAAGTCAACAAAAGTCAAACCCCGAACCCGCCGGGTCAAAACCCAGGTACAAAGGTTGGTCTTGACTACCATAGCCCCACGAGTCCAAATATGTATTTTGTTTTCAAATCCGAGTCTTATTCGACTCTTAAATCTCAAAATTTTATTTTTCAAAACTTTGACAAAATCCTCAATTTCTTCCATAGTTTTCCCATGAATTTGATGTTAAATCTTGTATAAAATCATGAAATATTGTTGGAAATTGATTAAAGATACTTACCCAATGATTTGGCATGAAAATCCCCTCTAAAAACCGTCTCACCTCGAAGCTAGCGTTCAAAAATATGAAGAATGAAGCAAAAACATGGAAGTCTCAGAACTTAACAGGCTGCAGATGTCACATTTGCGACAGGGGATTCGTAAATGCGTAAAAACAATCGCAATTGCGAACATGAAAAACTCATGTTGAAGTCGCATTTGCGACTAAATCTTCGCAAATTCGAAGTTCCTAATCTCGCAAAAGCGACAATCTCATCGCAAATGAAAAAGTTGCCTAGACGCCCAGGCTTCGCAAATGTGAGGTTCCTTTGCAAATGCGATGGCCACATTTGCGACCAGATTATCGCAAATGCAAAGAAACCAGAACCAGCAATCAGAAATTTATAAAAAAATCATTCCGAAACTCACCCGAGCCCTCGGGGCTCCAACCCAAATATACACACAAGTCTAAAAATACAACATGAACTCGTTCCTGTACTCAAATCATCAAAATAACTTCTTAAACCACGAATCGGATGCCGAAGCACATGAAAATCAAACTTAAACTTCAAGAACTTCTAGAATCACAACCGAGCATCTGAACCCTATCAAATCAACTTCGAATGGCACCAAACTTTGCAGCCAAGTTCCGTATGACAAGACGAACCTACTCGAAGCTTCAAATCACACATGGCAACCTCGAAATGATGAATCACACCTCAAGCCAAAATCAATGAACTTTGAAACCTCAACTTCCACAACTGATACCGAAACTTGCAAAATCACCTATGATTGACCTCAAATTTCACACACAAGTCACATTAGCCATTATGGACCTATTCCAACTTCCAAAATCGGAATCCGACCCTGATATCAAAAATTCCACTCCCGGTCAAATTTCTCAAAATCCAACTTTTGCCATTTCGCGCCAAATTCAACTACATACCTCCAAATCACAATCCGGACGTGCACCTACGTCCAAAATCACCCAACGAATCTAAGGGAACTGATGAAACTCCATTCCGAGGTCAAATGCTAAAAATCCAAACTTGGTCGACTCTTTCAATGTAGAACTTAATTCTTGAAGGTCAGTCCTCCAAATTGATTTCGGACAACCCGAAAACCCATACCAACAATTTATGCAAGTCATAATACCTCATGAGAAGATACTCGAGCCCTCAAAACATCGAGCGAAGTGCAGATTCCCAAAACAACCAGTCGGGTTGTTACACACATAGAGATTATGGTTATAGGATTCAATAACTTTAATTAATATAAAATCTGCAACTGACAAATGCTCAATGTGTTTGCGTGCATTCGTTGTCAAAGTGTGGAGGCTAACTTGAGCCCTTAACTGCTTTTATATGAAGTCCAACTTTTTTTTCATGTCGATTAGTTTTATCATTTTGAGCAGCCTAAGTTGAAGTCTAGAACTACCAAAATAGAGGTTCAAAGCCTCCTGGACCATAGGCATGGGACGGGTAGTGCACGTATAAGGTACAGTTTAGAATCAACTAGTGCGCCTTAGGTAACAACTTAAAGATAGTAATTAGGTAGCAGGAGATGAAAGTCTGTGCCCGCAGAATAATATGAGTAACACCCCATCTTGAGGGAGTTACAAAGTATTATTTATGTTGCATGGGGTGATCCTTTAGGCTAAAAAATTTAGGACCCCCTATCTTGTCTTTAAATCAATTATTTGCGCTTAATAATGAACTTCGCAAATCCCTTGTTTTCTTATCTTTGATCACATAGACTAATTGATATAGTTGAGTTCGGCTGGAATCCACAGTTGTGGACCTCGAAGAGTGCCTAACACCTTCTATTCGAGGTAATCGAGCCCTTACCCGATCTTTAGTGACAAAAACTAGTTAAATAGAGTTATTTGCAAAAATAGGTGCCCTAATGCACCTCAAACCTGTTAGGTGGTGACTCTTTATTTTAGCACCCTTCCTTAAAAGAGTTGTCACATGTCGAAACTCGATTTTGCAAGGAAAAAGGGCGCGACAGGAGCCCCTCTGGAGTTTGTAACACTCCCCCAGTAAGCGCAGATGATATTATTGAGGGATAGATCTTCCCTGGACATGGATCTTGTTCGAAGTATTTATACCTGGAGATGGATCTTCTCCATAGGTTTGGAATGGCCTTCCTCGGTACTGAGTGACTATTGTCAATGATATGTATCTATTTTGGGATGGATCTTCCCTGGGTCGGATGGTCATATACAGTATGTTGAGCACTTGAGATTGGAGGTACACGGTACATTTTCATGCATTCTGTGCATTGGCATGTAGATATTTGCTGAACTTTATACATCACATTGTCTAGATCTGTATTTACTTTATTGTTGAGCTGAATAATTGAATTGAAAGCATGCCTACTTTTCTGCACAGTTTATTCTGTTTACCTGTTGAGGTTAAATTCTCACTATCTAGCAGTCCATTGTTTGGACTTGTTATTTACTGAGTTGGTTTACTCACGTTACCCCATGCACCTTGTGTGCAGATCCAGGTATCTCTAGCCATAGTAGCGGCTGTTGACTATTCCAGTTGCAGACTTTCATCGGAGATAACGAGGTAGCTGCCTGGCGATCGCAGTCCTGTTTTTCTCCTTCTTTATCTTTCCTTTAGTGCACTTTGGTTACTCTCAGATTATGTTATTCTTGCTATCTTTCAGAATAGTTTGTAGTAGTTGCGCATGACTTAGCGACACCCTGATGTCGAGCTATTTATTTCCGCATTTTGTTTTCGAGTTGAACTCTTTTATGAAATTTCAGTATGAAAAAGGCTTTTATCTATCTTTTAATGAAATATTGAATTGTTTTGGGAGTGTGTCGGCTTGCCTAGTTTCATGATAGGTGCCATCATGACCGGGTTTAGTTTTTGGTCCTGACAAGTTAGTATCATAGCCTAGGTTACATAGGTCTCATGAGTCATGAGTGGGTGTAGTAGAGTCTCACGGATCAGTACGGAGATGTTTGTACTTATCTTCGAGAGGATGCAGAAACTTTAGGAAAAAACTTCACATTCTTGAATTCTTGTTATGCGAATCTGTTGATTCTGGTAACTAAACTTCTACTATTCTATTCTCTCACAGATGGTGAGGACACGTGCTATCGGTTAGGATGGATGGCCACCAATACCACCAGTTGGGGCAGCGAGAGACTAAGGTCGCGGTCGAGGTCATGGTAGGGGCATAGGTGTAGCCCGCACAGCAGCTAGGGCAACACCTACAAACCACCAACCACCCCAGTTCATGATTAGGTCCCAGTTGTGGATACACCAGTGGGACCAGCTCAGGCAACAGCTGTGCCTATTGTTATCCCAGGTCTTTAGGAGTCCTTAGCTCAGATTCTGATCGTGTGTACCAGTCTTGCTCAGGTGGTCGTTGTTTCTGCTATAGCAGCTACTTCCCAGGCCGGGGAAGGCAGTCAGACTCCTACCGCTCGTACACCCGAGTAGGTTATGCACGAACTTCAGACACCAGAGGCACCACCAGCCCAACCGGTTGCACCTGCTCAGGATTATATGGTACCATTCATGCTTAATGATGAGCAGCGTAGATTGGAGAGGTTTGGTAGACTTCATCCTCTGACTTTCAATGGTGTAGAGGGCGAGGATTCCTAGGGTTTCTTGGATAAATGTTAGAGGATTCTCCGTACAGCGGGTATCTAGAGATTAGTGGGGTCTCGTTCACTACCTTTCAATTCTCTGGAGCTGCCTTTACTTGGTGGGAGTCTATGAGAGGTGTAGTCCTGTTAGTGCAGCGCCCCTTACTGGCAGCAGTTCTCCATTCTCTTTCTGGAGAAGTATGTGCCGCACTCCCGCAGAGAGGAGTTGCGCAAGCAGTTTGAATAGTTGCGTTAGGATGATATAACTGTGAAGCAGTATGAGATGATATTTTTTGAGTTAGCTCCTCATATTGTTTGGTTGGTTCCTACAGACAGGGAAAGGATCGAGAGGTTCGTGGATGGCCTTTCATATCATCTACAGAATTTTATGACCAAAGAGAAGGTGTCTGGTGCTTCTTTTGAGGAGGTGGTTGACATTTCCTGAGAGATAGAGTCGGTTCGCCACCAGGAGCAAGTTGAGAGGGAGGCCAAGAGGCCTCGGGGATCTGGTAGTTTTGGTGGTGTTCCTTCTGGAGGTCAGTTCCATCACGGTAGAGGCCATCCATTCAGACATGCTCAGTCAGCTCGTCCAGGTCACCGTGATGGATCATCTAGCCATGGTCCTCACAGTTCTCATTAGGTCCACTAATCTCTCAGTGCCCTTCCAGCCTAGAGTTCGACTCACGCACCATCATCTCAGGGTTCATCTATGCCTAGTTATTCTAGTGGGTATCCCAGTGCTCGGGGCTCCCTTCAGTCCCCACCGCTATTTGCCGGGAGAGGTTTCTTTGAGTGTGAAGATTTGGGTCATATCAAGAGATTTTATCCCCTCCCCCCTACGGAAGGTTCATCTCAGCAAAGGAGTCAGCCTTCGGCTTCAGCACCAGTTACTTCCCCACCCTCCCAGCTAGCTTAGGGTGGAGGTCAGTCAGCTAGGTATCGCCCTAGAGGGGGAGGCTAATGTTATTGCTTCAGATGCTGTGATCACAGGTACTATCTCAATTTTCCACAGGGATGCCTCTGTATTATTTGATCCTAATTTCACTTTTTCATATGTGTCATCATATTTTGCTTGTTATTTGGATACTCCCCGCGGGTCTCTTATTTCATCTATTCATGTATTTACTCCTATGGGAAATACTATTATTATGGACCGCGTGTATCGGTCTTGTGTGGTGACTATTAGGGGTTTGGAGACTCGGGTAAACCTTTTGCTACTTAGTATGTTTGATTTTGATGTGATATTGGACATGTATTGGTTGTCTCCATGTCATGCTATACTGGACTGTCACACTAAGACAGTGTCGTTGGCTATGCCGGAGGTGCCATAGATTGAGTGGTGAGGTTCGTCGGATTATGTTTCCAGTAGAGTGATTTCATACTTGAAGGCCCAGTGGATAGTTGGGAAGGGTTGTCTTTCTTATTTGGACTTTGTAAGGGATGTTAGTGCAGAGACTCCTACTATTGATTCGGTTCCGGTGGTGAGAGATTTTTCGGATGTGTTTCATGCAGACCTGCTAGGTATGCCGCCGGATAGGGATATTGACTTCGGTATTGATTTGGTGCCGGACACTCAGCCCATTTCTATTCCATCGTATCGTATGGAACCGGCAAATTTAAAGGAATTAAAAGAGCAGCTTCAAGAACTCCTTGATAAGGGGTTTATTCATCCTAGTGTGTCACATTGGGGTGCACATGTTCTATTTGTGAATAAGAAAGATGGCACTATGAGAATGTGTATTGACTACAGGAAGTTGATCAAAGTCACAATCAAGAACCAGTATCCTTTGCCTCGTATTAATGATTTATTTGACCAGCTTCAGGGAGCGAGGGTATTCTCCAAGATTGATCTCAGGTCACCAGTTGAAGACTAGGGACTCGGACAATCTTAAGACAGCTTTTAGGACCCGTTATGGTCATTATGAGTTCCTTGTGATGTCTTTTGGGTTGACTAATGCCCCAGCAGCATTCATGCATTTGATGAACATCGTGTTTCGGCCTTATCTCGACTCGTTTGTTATTGTATTCATTGATGATATCCTGGTGTACTCTCGTAGCTAGAAGGAGCACGCCGAGCATTTAATAGTTGTATTGAAGTGATTGAGGGAGTAGAAGTTTTATGCTAAGTTCTCCAATTGAGAGTTTTGGCTCAGTTCAGTGGAATTCTTGGGGCACGTGGTGTCCAGTGAGGCTATTTAGGTTGATTCGAAGAAGATAGAGGCGGTCTAGAGTTGGCCTAGACCGTCCTCAGCTACAGAGATTCATAGCTTTCTTGTTTTGGCGGGCTACTACCATCGGTTCGTTCAGGGATTTTAATTTATTACATCACCCTTGACCAAATTGACCCAAAAGGGTACTCCTTTCATGTGGTCGGATGAGTGTGAGGCGAGCTCTCAAAAGCTCAAGACCACCTTGACCACGACTCCAGTGTTAGTTCTGCCATTAGCTTCAGGTTCTTATACAGTATATTGTGATGCTTCTCGGTTCGGCATTGGGTGTGTGTTGATGTAGGAGGGTAGAGTGATTGCTTATGCTTCTCGTCAGTTGAAGCCCCATGAGAAGAACTACCCTGTTCATGATTTGGAGTTGGTTGCCATTGTTCACGCGTTGAAGATTTGGAGGCACTATCTCTATGGTGTATCTTGCGAGGTGTTTACTGATCATCGTAGCCTCCAGCACTTGTTCAAATAGAAGGATCTTAATTTGAGGCAGCGAAGATGGTTGGAGCTGCTAAAGGACTATGATATTACTATTTTGTATCATCCGGGAAAGGCCAATGTGATGGCCAATGCCTTGAGTAGAAAGGCAGTGAGTATGGGTAGTCTTGAGTTCCTTCTTGCTGGTGAGAGACCTCTTGCAGTTGATGTTTAGGCCTTGGCCAATCAGTTTGTGAGATTAGATATTTCGGAGCCCAGTCGAGTCCTAGCTTGTGTGGTTTCTCGGTCTTCCTTATTCGATCGTATCAGAGAGCACCAATATGATGATCCTCATTTGCTTGTCCTTAAGGACAGGTTCTGCATGATGATATAGAGATGTGACTATTGGTGATGACGGGGTATTGAGGATGCAGGGCCAGATATATTTGCCCAATGTAGATGGGCTTCGGGAGTTGATTCTAGAGGAGGCCACAGCTCGCGTTATCATCCGAGTGCCGCGAAGATGTATCAGGATTTGAGGCAGCACTATTGGTGGAGGAGGATGAAGAAAGATATAGTTGGGCTTGCATCTTGGTGTCTCAATTGTCAGCATGTGAAATATGAGCATCAGAGACCGGGTGTCTTGCTTCAGCAAATAAAGGTTCCAGAGTGGAAGTGAGAGCGGATCACCATAATTTCGTAGTTGGACTCCCACAGACTTTGAGGAAATTCGATGATATTTGGGTGATTGTGGATCCTGACCAAGTCCGCGCACTTCGTTCCTGTGTGTACTACCTATTCTTCAGAGCGGTTGGCTGAGATTTATATCCGAGAGATTGTTCGCCTACATGGTATCCCAGTTGCCATCATTTCAGATAGAGGTACTCAGTTTACATCGCAGTTTTGGAGGGCCGTGCAGTGAGAGTTGGGTACTCATGTTGAGTTGAGCACATCTTTTCACCCTCAGACGGACGGGCAGTCCGAGCGCACTATTCAGATATTGGAGGACATGTTGCGCGCTTGTGTCATTGATTTTGGGGGTTCATGGAACCAGTTTCTACAGCTCGCGGAGTTTGCTTACAACTACAGTTATCAGTCGAGTATTCAGATGGATCCGTATGAGGTTTTATATAGGAGGCGGTGTAGATCTCCAGTAGGTTGGTTTGAGCTGGGTGAGGCTAGTTTTTTGGGTACAGACTTGGTGCAGGATACGTTGGTCAAGGTGAAAGTGATTCAGGATCGGCTTTGTACAGCGCAGTTAGGGCAAAAGAGTTATGCTGACAGAAAGGTTCGTGACGTGTCTTATATGGTTGGGGAGAAGGTTCTACTGAAGGTTTCACCCATTAATGGTGTTATGAGATTTGGGAAGAAGGGCAAGCTAAGCCCTCGGTTCATTGGGCCTTTTGAGGTGCTTCGGAGGATTGGAGAGGTGACTTATGAGCTTGCTTCCACCTAGCTTGTCGGGTGTGCATCCAGTATTTCATGTTTCTATGCTCCAGAAGTATATCGGCGATCCGTCTCATGTCTTGAATTTCAGCACGGTGCAGTTAGATAGTGATTTGGCTTATGATATGGAGCCAGTGGCTATTTTGGAGGGGCGGCTCCAAAAGTTGAGATCTAAAGATATAACTTCAGTGAAAGTGCAGTGGACAGGCCAACCCGTAGAGGTGGCTACTTGGGACACCGAGCAGGAGATATGGAGCAGATATCCACACCTATTTGAGGCTTCAGATATATTTCTAGACCCGTTTAAGGATGAACGTTTATTTAAGAAGGGGAGGATGTAATGACCCGGTTAGTCATTTCGAGAGTTATAGCCCCGTTTCCCCATTTCTACTTCTTTTTGTGTTCTTCAGCTATATTATGATATGTTGGGTCAGTTGGTTCGAGTCTGGAGTAGTTTTGGAGAGGGATTGAAATACTTAGTCTCTTTTGTAAAGGCTTAAGTTTGAAAAGTTGACCGGATGTTGACTTATGTGTAAACGATCTCGGATGTGAATTCTAATGATTTTTTAGCTCCGTTAAGTGAATTTGGACTTAGGAGCGCATCCAGAATGTGATTGGAGGTCCGTGGTAGAATTAGGCTTGAATTGGCGAAAGCTTGAAATTTGGCGATTTTGGTCGGCAGTGGAAAAATTTGATATCAGGGTCAAAATGGAATTTCGGAAGTTGGAGTAGGTTCGTAGTGCAAATTTTGACGTGTGTGCAAAATTTCAGGTCATTCAGAGGTGATTTGATGGGTTTCAGCGTCGTTTGTGGAATTTCGAGGTTTAGAAGTTCTTAGACTTGAATTCGAGGGTAGTGTGATATTTTGATGTTGTTTTGAGTGTTCCAAAGGTTCGACTAAATTTGTATGTAAATATATGACTTGTTAGTTTGTTTGGTTGAGGTCCCGAGGGGCTCGGGATGATTTTGGGTGATTGACGGAACAAGTTTGGAATTTGAGGAATGTTAAAGTTAAACTCAGCTATCATAACCGAACCTGCGGAGTGGGAACCGCAGGTGCGAGCATGCAGAAGCGGAGAAAGAGCCACAGATGCGGCCAAGGCTGAGGTAGACAGGAGCCGCAGGTGCGATAGATGGGTCGCATCTGCGAGACCGCAGGTACAATATTTTGACCGCAGATGCGGATTTGAGGGAGTAAGTGGAATCCGCACCTGTGATGTATTTTCCGGAGGTGAGGTATTGTAGAAGTGACAGCTGGACCACAGATGCGATATCTGTAGGCAGAAAGTATAAATTGCACACTTCGCGAATTTTGGTCCATTCTTCACCAATTTCAGTCGGTTTTAAAGCTTTTGGGAGCGATTTTGAAGAGGGATTCAAGGGATTTTCAGTGAGGTAAGTTGCTTGAGCCCTAATACTCATATATGTGGTGATTTCTCATTGTTTAACCATGTAATTAGTGAAGATTAGGGGTGAAAATGAGGGATTAGGGCTTGGGATTTTAGAGAGTTTGATTTGAGGATTTGATGGGCCAAATGGAAACGGATTATGATAAATTTCATAAATATAGACTCATGAGTGAAT
Source organism: Nicotiana tabacum (assembly GCF_000715075.1). Classification (NCBI taxonomy): domain Eukaryota; kingdom Viridiplantae; phylum Streptophyta; class Magnoliopsida; order Solanales; family Solanaceae; genus Nicotiana; species Nicotiana tabacum. The sequence goes on along the minus strand of NC_134095.1, from coordinate 22,610,775 downwards.
GGGCTTTCTAGTTTTATGATTTTTGTCGAATTTCGAGACGTGGGCCCGGGGGGAGAGGGGTTTGGGTGAATTTCAAGATTTGTGTCCAATTAAGTAAATTTTCTTGTGAAATTGGTTCCTTGGTCTATGATGATTGCATTGTATTGTTTTTGGTTAGATTCTGGACATTTGGAGACCGATTTGAGAGGCAAGGGCATCGTGGAGTAGTATTTTGGCTTGATTGAGGTAAGTAACACTTCCAAACTTGGTTCTGAGGGTTCGAAATCCCAAACTATATGTTATGTGTTTATTATTGAGGTGACGCACATGCCAAATGACGGGCGTGCGGGCATGCACCGTGTGAATCGGGACCTGGTTCATTCCATGGCACCATTTAGTGACTCTTTCTTGCTGATATCTGTGTTCATATCATGTGATTAAGTACATAAACTGTAAATCATGCTAGATATCATGTTAGGGCTTAATGCCGATACAGTTGGGACCCGAATGGTTGTTTCTTGCTGTCAACTCATTACTTTCATTGATATTCTGTACTTAGTCTTATTTATACATTTCATATCATGTCTCAGTATCAGTTGTTATTATTTGGCACATCATATCATTGTTCTGGGCTAGTTTCATGACATTGTGAGCTCGTGTGTGAGACTGGAGAGTGATGACTACGTGAGGCCGAGATCCTGATTATGAGTGACAGTTATGGGATCGGGCTGTACGCCGTAGCAGTTATGTTGATAATTATTATGATAGCGCTTGGGCTGTAGGAGCCCTTCCGGAGTCTGTAACACACCCCCAGTGAGCGCAGTTGATATTATTGAGGGATGGATCTTTCCTGGACATAGATCTTGGCCGAAGTATTTATACCTGGAGATGAATCTTCTCCATAGATCTGAAATGGCCTTCCTCGGTACTGAGTGACTATTGTCAGTGATGTGTATATATTCTGGGATGGATCTTCCCAGGGTCGGATGGCCATATATAGTACCGAGTTGTTGAGTACTTGAGACTAGAGGTACACGATAAATTTCATACATTTTGTGTATTGTCACGTAAAGATTTGCTGAGCTTTATACATCACATTATCTAGATCTGTATTTACTTTACTGTTGAGCTGAATAATTGGATAGAAAGCATGCCTACTTTTCTGCACAATTTATTTTGTTTACCTGTTGAGGTTAAGTTCGTCACTACCTATTAGTCCACATGGACTTGTTACTTACTGAGTTAGTGTACTCACATTACCCCCTGCACCTTGTGTGCAGATCCAGGTATCTCTGACCATAGTAGCGGCTGTTGACTATTCCAGTTGTAAACTTTCATCGGAGATAGCGAGGTAGCTGCCTGGCGATCGCAATCCTGTTTTTCTCCTTCTTTATCTTCCCTTTAGTGTATTTTGGTTACTCTCAGACTATATTAGTCTTGCTATCTTTCAGAACAGTTTGTAGTAGTTGCTCATAACTTAGTAACACCCCGATGTCGGGCTATTTATTTTCGCATTTTGTTTTCGAGTTGAACTCTTTTATGAAATTTCAGTATGAAAAAGGCTTTTATCTATCTTTTAATGAAATATCGAATTGTTTTGAAAGTGTATCGGCTTGGCTAGTTCCATAATGGGCGTCATCACGACTGGGTTTAGTTTTGGGTCATGACAAAAGTCACTAGAATCCAATTTTGAGTTCCAAAAGTACGAATACAGCAACAATAATATAGAAAACGTCAACGTGAACAATATACTTAATTGGTATTCTCCATAAGAATAAAGTGGTAAATATCCTTAAGATTGTTGGAAAAAATTGATGATTATGAGGAATAAAAGGTTTAGCTTGAGGCATGTCAATGACACTGTCGTTAAGGATATTTCGCCCACATCGTGATAAATAAAATTAGGCGTATCCCCGGAATTCAACAAGCTCTTCTAGTATAATCTAGGAACAGAAACAACAAAGATTAATCAAAATAAACCCAGTATATATATATATATATATATATATATATATATATATATATATATATATATATATATATATATATATATATATATATATATATATATATATATATATATATATATATATATATATATATATATATATATATATATATATATATATATATATATATATATATATATATATATATATATATATATATATATATATATATATATATATATATATATATATATATATATATATTTTGATAGTAAGCAACATTAAGAAAATTATTCAAAGTCATTAAAAGGCGGCTATTCAAATGGGTGTTACAAAATAAAAGCCATTAAGGCTAATAAAATGGTCAAATTTGACTTTGTCAAAATATTAACTTAAGGAAACCCATAATAGCTAGTAAATGGTCAAATTCAATTTGTTAGGATGGAATTCAAGCTTATCAATCATCAGTTACAAATATTAAAGAAATATATTCAAAATAATTAGTGTAATAAAAAATGCATTAACATAATTTTAAAAGAATGAACCTAGACATTAATTTAAATATTTCTGTTTGAGTTATTAAAATTATTTTTCTAACACCCACCCTCGCCCAACCCCTACCTCACCCTCACCCCACCCTAAATAAAAATATTATTAATAGTACTTTCTTTTCATGTTATAGATAGAATATTTTTTTTTCATTTCAACAAATAAGTATTTTGTTTTCATGATATGAACTTTTTTTTTCGTTTTAACAATAATTACTTTCTTTTTATGATATAGAAAAAAAATTCTTTCATTTTAACCAAACGATATAGTAAAAAATATTTTTTTTTATTACAACAAAAAGAGTATTTTCTTTTCATGATGTAGAAACAATATTTTCTTATTTCAACAAAATGAGTATTTTATTTTCATGTTGTAGAAATAGTACTTTCTTTTTCAACCAAAAAAAGAGTTTTTTTTTTTAGTTATGGAGCACAAATTTCAACGTCATTTTTGTATAAGAAAGTAAAGCAATACATTAGTTCTTTGGGTTTGTATGAATTTTTAGAATAATAATTAAATTCTTGAAAAAATTAGAGTCGCAAAAATATTGGGTATTTGGAGGGGGGGGGGGGAGGAGAGTAGCATAAAAAATTATTTTCCTAAAAAAATATTTTCTACTCTTTAACCAAATACTAGAAAATATTTTCCGAGAATTTTTTTTTATTCACCAACCAAACAAAAGAAAATAAATGATATAACCACTCATTTTCCATGAAAATATTTTCGTTCGTACCAAACACACCCTAAATGGGTGATGTTTTTCCATTTTCTTTTACACACGTAAGTTTTTGAATTAAATTACAATCCACAATGAAGAATATTCCAATATATGAGGACGACAAACGATTTACTATCTGAACAATGACATGTTTCTACCTATGTCCGTTGAAGAGTCCCATAAAACTAGCTAAGCATCAAAGTAAATGTACCAATAATTAAATTCTTGTTTTTTCATATATATATATATATATATATATATATATATATATATATATAGGTTGCAACTTCAGAGCGTTAAGTTCTACTAAACTCCCTAACTCATTGTTGAATATGGGTATTCAAATTTGAAAGAAGTGAAAAAAAACTCTCGACAAAGGGGGTTTAATATATATTATATACCTCTAAAATATAATATTTTACCAATATACACAGTATAATTTTTCGATAAAGGGTAGTCAACTGACCAGCCTTATTAACACCTGGCTTCGCCACTGTGGCCATCGCCAAGTGACAGCTTCTTCCTATTATATTATTGCATATCGCTATTATCTATAGGCTCTAATTCAGGATTCTTTACATAATTACTTTATTTTTTTTATCGCCAATATATTCAGAAAAAGAAGCAGAAAATGAAAAGCAATGGTGATGGCTGATGCTAAACTCATGTTTGTTAGTACAGATAACATATCTTTCGTTTGCATGTACGATGATTTGGTTGCCTAATTTTTTATAGATTTTGTGACATATGTGTTTTTTGGGTAAAACGTAAGAAAAATAACATAAGTTAATAATGGTAAAAAGCTGCCATCCTTGTCTTTCATCAGTGTTTTAACTCCGAGAATGGTTTTTCGGATTTGAATCAAATCTATAGTGAAAAAGTAAAGCTCTAATCTGTGAAACATTGGGGCCCATCAATATTTAGTCCGTATGTTTTAAAAAGCAGCGAGAATCTGTCCTTAAACCTGAATCATTTGCAGTTAGTCGTTAATTAACTATTTTTAATTACCTTTGTATTAATTAATCTTAGCTTCTAATTGCTTGTCTGTTTGTTTTGGTGGTAATTTGATTCTCTTTTATTATCCCGTTTATGTTTCCCTCATATAGTAAAAAGAAATAGATAAAAAAACAACAACAACAACAAAAAATATGGGCGCACTAGTTGAACAAAAAGTAATGAAATGAATGAGCTTCATTAAACATCTTCAGAAAGAAATGTTTATCAAACATGCTTTTGTCTTTAATTTTTTAAGGTTGAAGTTTGGTAATGTGCATGCACCAGTCATCTTACTTAAGTATTTTGCCTATAGAGAATTTAAGAATCATAATATAAGTTGCACTATTTTATACTAATAAGTTTGTTTAAGTGGATTGGACAAGTGTTAAGCCTGTAGATAAAGAACAGACAATTAAAGCCAACTTTTGTGGTAATCTCATTCTTGATTTAATTGTTTGATCCTCATTTTGTATACATTAATTGAAAAGAATCAAATTGTATAGAACACACAGGTAAAGCCAAAATTTGTGGTAGTTTCATCCTTGATTTAAGTGTTCGATATATCCTCATTTTGTATATATTAAATTATAATCAAATTGTACCATGATTTTGTTGTTCTTCCCTTTTTAAAATAATCAAATATGGCTAAATGGAGCAACATGAATAGTGAGAATTCATATAATATATATACTCCAATCTACTTGGAATTGAGATATAGTTATAAGTATTTTAATTACAGGAAACATTTTATGTAAAGAAGCAAGGGTTGAATTAAGAGAACGTGGATTTTAAATATAATAATCTATTTTTTAATTAACATTTGTATTTCTCGTAACTTTATCTAAAAAAAGGGGGGGACTTTTACCTTGGCGCTTTATGCATGGATGCAAAATCAGGTAGTATATAATTACTAACCACCCTTCCAATACCAAGAGGGAACAAATATATAAAAAGACAAACAATCGGATAAAAGAAGAAAGCATACTACTCATATTTACATTCATGATAAAACTACAACCTTAACTTTAATTTACAAAGCTTTTTACTCTTTAACCGTAAGAAAGAGCTTAGCCAATAAAGTAAAAACATTTAAAAAAAAAAAAAAAAAAAGGGGAACAGACACATACTGGCTAGACCTAAGACTTTGTTTGGTTAGGCGTAATAAAATATTTTCAGGAACATTTATACATATACTAGAAACTATTTACGCCTTGTCAAACATAGCCTTAACCAAACTAATTATCACGTAATTAGAGGGCTTAACCACACAATCAGTCAAATCCCTCATCCAAAAATCCATCATCTCCCATGCAAAATGTGCTATTTTTTCTCTATTTCCCTCCTTTTTCTTTTTCAACATGCCATGCATGCATATTATAGTCGGCGATTAACAGACAGATGGACAGACCGAAAGAAATAAGAATAAAGAAAAGAAGACTGAGGACAATTTTGGAATTTTTGAGAAATGATCATGACAACGATTTAGCTTCTTCTTTTTTTGTTTTTTGTTTTTTTTTTTTTTTTTTTACGCTAATGAAGATTATTGGAGCTGCATGGGATGCAAGATTTGGCATAAACCGGCTAATTTTTGTTGAAGGACAATAGACTCAAGTATAAGCCGGTCCGTTTCACTTTGAGCTGCTTGACACTGGTGCGTAGCAATGTACAGCCGGTTCTTTAATTCCCGGTTTTCGACTTTGAGCTGGTCCACTTGGTCCGTGAGGTTATCTAAGTGCTTTTTCTTTCGAAATCTGGACCGCCGGGCGGATTCACGGTTTGATACTTTTCTGCGTCGCTTCCTTTCTTCTAGGGTAAAGACCGACCGGGTTGTTTCTGAACCGGACGTAGACTGGGCCGGAAGTTCTGTTTGTAAAAAAGATAAAATTTCATGGATATCACTAGGTGAAAGAACATCTTCAAGAACCGGGAGATGATAGTGAACCGGCTCTTCAAACATCATGACAAGATTTTTTAAAACTAAACCGGAAGGAGAAAGGAAGAGGAAAAGGGAAGAATTGAGGTGCAAGAGAAGGGTATTTATGGAGGAAGAAGAATGACATGTGGGATCCACTAAAGATTGCACTTTGTAAAAGTGTGGGCATTATCGTCCACTAAAAAGTTAATTACTTCACAGTCTTTTGTGTTTTAAGGAGAGAGGGTATTCTTACCTTTTAACTTTAAAAAAAAACAATTATTTTATGGGTTGCCTTTTTCTTAAGATAGACTTTTTTTTCTTCTCTCTTAAACTTTTACTTTTCATAATTTCACTAGTGTCATGATTTGTGGTTAGGTGATGTCGCGTGCAACCAATTAATGCGACGTAGGGGATGCCAACATGGTGAAGCGGGGCTAGGGTTGAAGTCTTGGACTCTGTGGGGTAAAGAATCTAAAGCGGGACAGAGTGAATTTTTTGAAAGCGCAAAACATAAAAGTAGACGGAAATTAATTGTATTTATTAGCTAAAAAATTGATGTGGAATGAGAGCCTCATTCAAAATGTAAGGTAAAGTTTCGTACAATAGATTATTATAGTCGGCTCTTTTTTGAACTCCGCTACTTGTGTAAATTATATTCTTTGTTTAATTAATATATATATATATATATATATATATATATATATTTTATATATGTGGACCTAGAGCATAGAATACGGGTTCCCGGGAACCCAGTAACTTTTGCATAGATCCTGTATTTATATTAAAAAATTCACTAAATATTTATAAATATCTAACTGTGAACCCAGTTATTATTGCATATTAATTTGAAATTACGGTAGGAACCCATAAGCCTCAAATCCTGGATGTTAGAAACGCCCCTAGACTATTGGAAAAGGTTTAAACATTCTCTTCATTCACCTATTGGACTAAAAATACCCATCTATTCACCTTTTGGTTCACTTATACCCTTTGATCGTTAGATCAATGCTGAATTAAAAATAATTATTATTTAAATTTCACGTAGAAACTTCTTATTGGTCAAAATTAAAATATCTAACTCATTAGAAAGACACACATATCTACCAGTTTTTCGTACTAACCTGCTTCAAACACTAACCTGACCCGAACAAAATGTTCAACTAAAAAAAAAGGCCACACTTCTATCACACTCCAAGGAACAAAAGCTCCATGGAAGTTGCAGCAAACATATAGACATGAATTTACTATCTTTTTCTTGTTATGACATCTAGTTCAATTTACATGATAGACACAGATTGCATTATATTCAAGATGAGTTTAATTTAATTATTTTCACGCAACGGAAAGATCTCAAAGTGATTATTTGGAAGATATCATAAACCGTTGGATTACCCTTAGTTTTTCGTCCCACATTATTGTTAAGAAAATCATTAGCTCATTCATGCTAGGCTTTTCTTATTTGTTTAATTTATTCATGAATCTTTATTAGATGATAATAATATACATGAGATTGATGTAAATCCATGGGTTAGATAGAAATGGAGCATCTTTTTTTTATTTGAACTTTTTATTCGGGTCTGGTTAGTGTTTGGGGTGGGTTCGTCCGAAAAAGGGGTAGATATAGGTGGGTCTTTCTAATAGGTTAGATGTTTTAATTTCGACTAATAAGAAGTTGCGATGTGGAATTTAAATAATTATTTTTTTAAATTCAGCATTGACCGAACGCTCAAAGGATATAAGCGAACCAAAAAAGTGGATGAAAGGATATTTTAAGTCCAATAGGGTATTAAAAAATCCACCAAATATTTATAAATATCTAACTGTGAACTCAGTTATTATTGCATATTAATTTGAAATTACGGTAGGAACCCATAAGCCTCAAATCCTGGATGTTAGAAACGCCCCTAAACTATTGGAAAAGGTTTAAACATACCCTTCATTCACCTATTGGACTAAAAATACCCCTCCATTCACCTTTTTGGTTCACTTATACCCTTTTATCGTTAGATCAATGCTGAATTAAAAATAATTATTATTTAAATTTAACGTGACAACTTCTTATTGGCTAAAATTAAAATACCTAACCCATTAGAAATACACTCATATCTACTGGTTTTTCGTACTAACCTGCTTCAAACACTAATCCGACCCGAACAAAATGTTCACTAAAAAAAAAGAGGCTCCACTTCTATCAAACTCCATGGAACAAATGCTACATGGAAGTTGCAGCAAACATATAGACGTGAATTTACTATGTGGTTTTCTTTTTCTTGTTATGGCATCCAGTTCAATTTATATGATAGACACAAATTGCATTATATTCAAGATGAGTTTAATTTAATCATTTTCACGCAACGGAAAGATCTTAAAGTGATTGTTTGGAAGATATCATAAACCGTTGGACTGCCCCTAGTTTTTCGTCCCACATTATTGTTAAAAAAATCATTAGCTCATTCATGCTAGGCTTTTCTTATTTGTTTAATTTATTCATGAATCTTTATTAGATGACAATAATATACATGAGATTGATGTATATCCATGGGTTAGATAGAAATGGAGCATTTTTTTTATTTGAACTTTTTATTCGGGTCAGGTTAGTGTTTGGGGCGGGTTAGTCCGAAAAATGGGTAGATATGGGTGGGTCTTTCTAATAGGTTAGATGTTTTAATTTCGACTAATAAGAAGTTGCGATGTGGAATTTAAATAATTATTTTTAAATTCAGCATTGACCGAACGCTCAAAGGATATAAGCGAACCAAAAAAGTATATGGAAGGGTACTTTTAGCCCAATAGGTGGATAGAAGATATTTTTAGACCTTTTTCAATAGTTCAAGAGCATTTTTGCTTCTCCGTACATTATATGAATATAATACATATATGCACAAAAATATACTCCTTTGGGTTCACTTTAATTGATTTTTTGTTGTTTTCACACATATAAAAAAAATCACCTTTTAGCATTAATTAAAAATAAAATGACCATATTAACCTTAATTTGTTCATTAAAAATATAGCAAATACTCCTAGGCTCTTTACTCCAAGGGCAGTTTTTGAAAAAAAGAAGTTAGTTCCTTCTTGATATCTAAAAAATCAAATATTGTGGACCACAAGCAAAAGGCTAAAAAATCAATTAAAGTAGATCGGAGGGAGTACTATATTTATCGGCTATTATTTTTAAAACGACTAAAAAAATGTATTTTTTGAAACCGCTTATTTTGAAAGTTTTTACTTACAGTATCTTTAAAAGAATTTATTAACTTTTAGGGGAGGAAAAGGGGAAAAGGGAGGGGAATATTACATTGCTGGATTAGTAAATTACTCTTGTTAATGATTATTAAAGTTGTAACTCTAATAATTTTGAAAAGTGTGGGTACTTAATACTAACGTTTAGTATTGAAAGAAATAATAAATCTTTTAATTTGCTAAAAATGGGCAGAAAATTAAAAGGAAAATTTTTCTTGTACTCCTATTAACTTTGAAATTACTAGACATTAGAAGCGGGGCTTCACACCTGATTTTATATGAGATGGCAAGAATTCTTTAGTAATATGGCTTAAGCCAATTTGGGGAGGTTTTTCAACTACTATATATTACTACTAGACACTAGACAAAAAAAATCTGCTAATATGTATTGAATTCACAAGGTGACTCATTCTGTTGATTGATTAATGAAAAATGAATATAATCCAGACCTCAAAAAAAAAAAAATGAATATAATCCTATCTCCACGTCAAGCTTTCAATCAATAATATGTTTATCAATAAATGGTGTAGATGACTGTAACTAAGCTAATCAACTGCATACAAAGAACACACTAACCGCTATCAATTAAAGGGATCTGCTTGGGATTGATTATACGTATAGAATATTCTCTTTCTTTTTGTTTTCCCTTCTTTTTGGAGAACTAGCTAACACTTGTGAGAAAGGAGGCCTACGAATCAAAAGGAAATTATAGCCATATCCCACTCTGCTTGTACTTTGTCTCCATGGTAATTGGTATCATATCATGTCAAAGGCTTTATTCAATTAGTTTTGCCTCACCTTTTAGTCTTTTGTTCGACAGAAATAAACTTAAACTATATCATTTTTGTATATTAAAGTTAAATAATATTTTGAGGTAGGATATTAGGAGTGTGTAAGAATTTAGCAAAAGAGTATTGCGGATGAATGAGATTTCTCTACCCCTTAATTAGAGGTTTTAGATTCGAGCTTGGTGAATAAAAAAATCCTTGGTAGGTTACGAAGCATTCCCTTTTCATGGGTCCTAAGTAGCATAAATGTGGATTAGTCAGACCAACAGGTACCAGATACTAGATGGCTACACAAGAAAAGAAAAAAAAGAGGTATTATCACTTTTAGCCCGTACCAGAAGCTATTTACATATGTAGCCGAAAAAGTATATAAAATTGTACAATTTTTGTATATACATACATACATACATACATACATACATACATACATACATACATACATATATATATATATATATATACATACATACATACATATATATATATACATACATATATATATATATTTTTTTAACTATTATTTCTACAGCAGCTATACAATATCATTTTTCCAAAAAAAAAAATCATGGTTAAGTAATTAATAATAAAATTATATGTAAAAAAATCAAAACATATATTCTGGTTTGGTGTAAACATCAATATAAATAAGCATTTTCAGTTTTCAAGTTAAAGGGGTTAACAAATTAAGAACACTACGCCTTCCATTACAATTAATTAGTATTAGGGGTGTACAAAGGTCGGATTGGGTCGAGTTTTACAATTACCAAATCAAACAAATTAATTATGTCGGGTTATTAAATTTAAAGACCAAACCAAACCAATAAAATTCGGGTTTTTCAATCTCGTTTTTTCTTGAATTTTTGGGGTTTTCGGGGTTTTTTCGGTAAAATCTTCATAGAACAAAATATATAACTTATGCTCAAAATATTTCTTTAATCCTAGTAAGATACAACTATATAAGGTATTTTTTTAAGAAAATACTACAAAATATGAGATGTGTCATGGCATTATACAAAATATTCAATAATAAAGACAATAAAATTATGTAATATAAATATTGCTAATTAAAAAGCCATAATAAAAATAAACATAATCTAAAAGTACTAAGTCATGTTAAAATAAGTAGACTAATAAGGGAGTATTAATTACATGACTAAACGCTAAAGAAAAAATAAAAATAGATTATACATTTTTATCTAAATTATTGTAAAACAAAAAATAGATATTCAATACATTACCGTTCGTAGTATTGAATTGAATGTCTTTTGTTAGCATTAATATTGATTTAATTTTTGTTTGGGTTTTTGTTAGCATTATTTAAGTTACTAATATTAATGGCTATAAAACTTATTGGAACATTCAAAAGTTCTAAGTCCAAATTTTAAATAATATCTTTAAAGATAAAATTATGAAAATAAGTATATTTATATATTAAATATATCTAAATTTCTATATTTGTAATGTCGGATTGGCTTGGTTTCGGTTTGACTTTCTTTAGTTAAAAACCAATTATGGTCGGGTTTTTTTCCCCAACACCAAACCAAATCAAACCAAATCATAATTGAAGTTTTTTTTTCTGGATTTGACTCGAATTATCGGGTTGGTACAGTTTGTCGGTTTCCTTTGTACACCCTAATTGGTATCATCTATCTAGAACGTTTGTACAAGTCTACAAAATTCTTTGTTTACTGCCTCCAATTATATAAGTTCGGCTTTTAAACACTGTTGTCGGATACGATAAGGTCTATTTGTATAACCAAATTGAAGCTGAATTAACTATCATTAATCTGAAAATTGTGAGATTAGATCAAAACTGTCATCCTAATTAAAGTGAGAGTATTATCATATATGAATAGAATTTTGTGTAGAGGACAGGTGGACCCTTTACATGCTTTTTCACTGTAGTGGGGTTGTTCTGTAAAAAAGGGCGAAGAAAAAAAAACGAAAAGGCAAAAAAAAAAAAAAAAAAAAAGAGGAAGAAAAAGAAACGATTAGCTTAATGACGAAGAATCAGACCAAAAAACAGAAACAACAAATCAGATTACAGAATTAACAAAGGACAGTCAGTCATTGCCTACCTTATTCATGTGCCTTTCAGAATACTAGTAAAGCTATTACTGCTTAATTTTGGACACCCATGTGCCTTGTTTTTTAAGGTTTTTTTAATCTAAGCTTTTTGTCCTCTCGTGGTTTGAAAAGCCTACCATTTTTGGTATAAGTTTCCAGTGCTATGATACAATTCATTCTTAAGTTTAAAAAGCATTCAAGAATGAGAAAGTCGTTGGGAGTTCTTATTTGCATTATATTCTTGAAAATTAGATTACCAACAGTTATAAATGAAATTGTGGTATTTGGTATTGTCTTAATTAGAGTTTAAAAAAGGAGTCTACAATTTCACATGATTCTAAATTTATGAAACTCCAAGATTGTACTTTATATAGTATTACCATCCCGAAACATATAAGATTCCCCTGAATACTAAAAATACTCAAATCCGACTATTGTCTACAATAAAGGCGGGGGCCATTGACCCAACCCATACCTTATACACTAACTCTGCCCTTGGTTTATCATATCTTTCTTCATGACTCTTAACATATTCTAATTGTTGATTACCCTTCTGGTGGAGAACACGTTTGGCTGTGGAATTGCTAGATAAAGCTGCTCAAACATAAAATGCATGATCATATGTGGTTTGTTGTTTCCTTAATGTAAATCAGTTTTATAATGTTGTCGACAAAAGGAGAGCTTGTCTTTGTATGTTAGATTGCATTAGCACCAAGTAAAGAGAGCATACAAATGATTAAGTTAATTTAAATTAATAGAATGGAGAATATTCCCATTTCCCAAGGTCAGTTTTTTTAGTTGGGGTAGTTTTCTTTGTTGGCAGTTATTTCCTGTTTTGTCATGTTAAAACACAATATAGTGGAGAGCAGTGTGGCTTGGCTCTCTGTTACTTTGTTATCTATCGTCCTTCATTTGTAGATAAAGTAAACACTGGCACTTGCCCCCATTGTTTCAAAGCTAGTAGTAGGTTCCATGTGATGAGTACGATAAAGTCATAAAGAAGAGCTACCATTACTTGTTATCCTACTTTCTTTCTATTATCTGGGCAAGTTGGGACTCTATGAAGGGAGACAAGTCGACACTACCTATACAATAAAATGCCCAGTTTTTTTTTCCTTTTCCTATTCTTCTCAAGTAAGAAGATACCCTCTTATTTGTGAAACGTTTAAAATATGGGGGCTAGTGCTAGTGTGGGGACGTGGGGAGTTGAAAGACTTTTACTATTGGAGATGCAGAGAATTATTTTCTAAGGGAAGAACTGAACCTGAATAACCCAATACTTCTTTCTGTTGGTAAGAGATTTCTTAATCATAAATTGTTAAGTTGAGAGTATTTTATATCATAATTAAAATAAAACACATTATCCACTAAGACTGCTATGATAGTAAATTTTAAATAAATCGTTCATTTAAAAAATATTTATATTAACTTTCGTTATGTCTTTATTATAGTCCATAATTGTTTTATAATTATTTTCATAAATATTATTTTTTTCATGTTTACGTGATACAATACTTATTAATTTAATAGCTTAGTATTAGTTATTAACCATTTACAAATAATTAGTTATCATGGTATTGTATGGTGAATTATGTGTCAATTTATTAATTTGTTGAAACTTAAAAATAAATGATGCTAGAGAATTATATTTAAATTGTGAATAATATTTTTATATAAATTCTCTTTCAAATAGAAAGCATATTAAATAAAAGAAGTAATTTATAAAAAAATATCAAATTATAATATCGGAATTCTTTCAAGATTCATTACTCCTTAAGAGATACGTATAAAATTTCGTATCGAATACATTACTTTTGATGTTTGAGTTGTAACGACATTGCAGCTAATCTGCATATTATGATATATGTCATACTCTTCGTATTATTCATGGTTGAATTATCATTTATAAATATTTTAAGATTATTTATTATAATTTTGTGATTTTAATGTAATTTTTATAATTATTTTTTATTTTATACTATCTTAAAATTCTTGAAATTAGTAAAATTTAAAGATCCGTGGGACTTACGCCTCGCCTCGACAGAGGTAAAACGCTTCGCCTCACGCCCCCACCTTTTAAAACATTGCCCAGAATCACTTAAGTGACTTGTACAATTTCATTAACCAGAAAAAGAAATTTCAAAACGGAAAAAGAATACCACGACCGACCCAAACTACTAAAATTAATAAGCAAAAAGATAAAGATAACAAAAACGCATAGTATTCAATATTGGTTCACGCAAACGAATCCCACTATGACCCCAAGATGTCACACAGTTTCGCATTATATCTCAACCCCAACACGCACGACCTCAGTTGTCTATAACGGATCTTTGTACATATATAGCCAGTCCAATCCTCCATTCCCTTGGAATTTTGTGCCTATTTTTACATGGGAGTCAAATCAGTCAACCATGATAGAAGAAAAATAGAGCAATAAATGAATCTCAGGTAGCTAAGCTAAAAACATTTGTTTATAATGAACTACGTAGATAGCAAATAACATGCCAATTCAACACAACAGTTCCATATCTGCTAACATGCCGTGCATGGGAAGCAAATCTTGTGGGGGAAATGGGGACAGGCAACTTATATACATATTATCACCCCTTTTTTCTGTTTCATAATGTAGCAGCCATCTCGCCTTCCTGTAACGTTCTTTAGTCTTCTCCATCTCTGGAGTCAAAAACTTTTCAAGTCCTATTATTCTATTGAGTTTGATGAAGAGATTATACGGCCCTCTTTGAAACCCACAAGGCATTCTTACAGGTTAACTGGAGGACTTCCCTGAAATGGAAACAAGAAACTTCATTCAAGGCTCTACTCATGAAAGGAACTCCAGTGAAAAAAATAACCAAACACGTTAATCTGAAGGAAGAACAATGTGCTAATTGAAATAGCTCTCACCTTGAACAAAAGATCATGAGCAATATGTTCCCAAGGTAATGATATAGACATCAAGCAGCACTTAAGGGGGATCATTCCTTCATCTCGGGTAGCAGAAGCAGCAGCATATGCATGCTTTGCTGCCTCTGATGCAACTGATGCAGCTCGTCTCACAACAGCACTGAAGCTTAATCCTTTTCTAGAGTCGTTATCTACAGAATGATGGCTGAAGTCCTGCTTGCTTTGATCTGATACACAGAGAAGTAAAAGCACGATTATTAACTTTGCAGAAGGTCTAAATAGATCAATCAATATTAGGGCATACAATATTCATTACTTCAGCTGGAAGAAAAAATTAAACAATTTAATACATTTGATAGCAGCTGAAGTGAACAATTACAGTTGCAACATTGATTTGTATCAAAAGAAAATCTTCTAGCTCAAAAAAACGACAGCATAAATGGACTGACCCACTAAAATGCATCAAAGTTGCAAGAATGTCATGCATACTAGCACAATATTCAGGTTTCTCTAATATTCTAAGAAATTATCCAAATAAAATCTAATTACTGGCCTTTTTGAGTTATTGAATCAACTGAGCAAAATTGAGAAGATATAATAAATTACTGTTCAAGTAGTTAACCAACCACCAAGTTTATAGCAAGAAATCAAATGACATAGCCCACAAAGAGAGATCAAAGTTAGTGGTATGATATGATGAAGCAGTAACTGTTTTTCAGTTTACCTACAACACCAGACACAGCTACTTCAACTTCCCCACGTCCTCCAGGGCCTTTCATGTAAATCCTGTCAGTTTTCCCAACAGAATGAAGTGAGAGAAGGCTCCCAAATCCAGACCTTCCAGCTGCGATCAAACATAAAAGGAGTTAACAATTAGATTACCAGAATTCATTTTCCACTTAACTGCCATAAACACAGGACTAGGAAATCAACCTGCAACTGAAATTTGATCATTTACTACATCAACTCTTTCACTTAAAAATCAGAGCATTGCAGAGCTGTGATTGTGACATCAACCCCCTAAATGATCACCACCCCCCTCCCCCCACCCCCTCCCCCCCAAAAAAAAATCCTAATCTTTGTTTTGAGAAAGTACTCCCCCATCCTAATTGATGTGAGACTTCCTATTTTGATGCAGTTCTAAAAAAAAAAAAAAAATTAGACAAGTAAGAAACCAACTTTATAATAAGAAGAAGACAACCACTAAGATAATGCAAGAAAGGGTACTCATTCCACCAATTATATTATTTTTCCAACTTTTTAAAGTCTCAAGAGTTTGAAAAACTTTTACAGATGAATTTAAAACTCGATGCAATGTTTCATTCATTAAATTATCTTTTCAACTAATACCACTTTTGATCGCAAAGAGAGGATCAAAGATCGTAAGGTCATATTATGAAATGCAATCCTCACAATGTTCCCTATCAGTTTCACACCAGAGCAATCTTGTCTTAGTTGCTACACAGGTCATTTTGGTCTACAAAAAAGTGCAAGAGGAACATGCAAAGTGGAAAAGGTCTATGGTTCATCATTTCACGTTTAAAATTGATTAGGCAGCATAACTAAAAGAAACGAGAAACAATTAGTGTAAATGAAGACCACATGTTGAAATAGCAGGTTTACCATCATATGCATCTCGGACCATTTGATAGCTAACGAAGCCTGAGAAAAGAGTGATCTGGAATCACATTACAAACGGTCAAGAAGCCAACAACTTCACACTACTAAATTTTCATGAGAAGTACGATTATACGATAAATACAAAATAAAGTCAATGTCGAACAAATGAGGACCTGAAAATACATTGTCAAGAAGCTTGCAAGCAAGAGAAAACATAATCAAAACCCTTTCAAACATTTGAAAAAGCAAAATGTAAGTGCTTAATTTTAAGCTGTGCAAGTGAAAGGAAATATGATTGTAGAGAGGGTGGTCGGTAAGACGTCGAATTAGGACAGACGACCAAATACATCATCCCTAAAGGAAAATTTTTTGGAAGCCAAGCAGCCCAAAGACGATATATTCCATTTACCTCATAAAAAGCATCATCACTGGGTTGCTTGGCTTCTCTAAAGTTTTCCTTTAGGAGGCAGGTAAACAGATGAACACTTTTGCATGATTAATAGAAGTGTCTGTCAATTATATTAATTACACAAGTTTCCATTTCTCTAACAAATAATAGAGTAGAATTCAAAATGCTGTAATTCAATTTTACATCATGTCATTACAAACTAAAAGCACCAAAGCAAGAATTACAGATGCTATTCACTTCCAAAGAAAATCAATTTCTCGAACCTTTGAAGTTGGTACTTTTCCAGAACTTGTATCACTCTTTGAAGAATTAGCAGGACTGTAGTCCTGTTGTTTTCTCTCACTTGGGAATGCAGCCCCATCATGTGCATTTAAAAGTACACAATAGCAGTGATCTACATCTGTCAAAACCTGAAAGAAAGATAATTTGCAATGCTTCTATAGTTGTTGTCACATCAAAAAGTGAGAGAGGAAGCAATCATCAGACTCATTTCACGGAATGATGCCTGGATTTCATGCCTCCTCCCAATTTAATGGGAGAAATTAATCTCTGACAAAATTTAAGCAACATTTGTTCTTTCCCGGAAACTAGTCGGGAAACACAAGAATGAGTATCCCAATGTCATCTATTCTACTGCTCTATCAGGGTGTCATTCATGGCATCAATTATCTCTTCATATCAAAGTATTGAAGGATAATGTCAACCTATTGTACCAATGTCTTTAATCGTGCTCCGAGGACAACTCAAATCTTTGAGAATTAAGCAGCAGTAATACTGCTAAGGGGGTTCATACTCCTGATTTATTTTTTTATTTTTTTGAGAAAAGGTAATTATATAGGTGGCAACAATAGAATCGCCAACATGATTTGCAGGACTCTTTGAGCGTGAAGCAAAATTGCATTTCATGAAGCATACCATAATTTTCATCATTTAAAAACCCATGGAAGAGAATCACTAGACAATTAGGATCTGGTTGGCAAATTACCAGATATTCTTCCCAACAGAAAAAGAAACCAAAGTAGTAAAATTGCATAAGGTGGATAGAGCAAAATTAGGATTAAAAACATCTTTGGAAGATCAGATACTGCAAATTTCAACTGTCAGCGACTTGAGAGATGCAGCAAAAGCTTCTAGAATTTCGCAACGTCAAACATGAACACAAGCTATAGGTACAGAATTCTGGTATTATCAAATGAAGGTATTTTGAAGTCTGAAACTTCAAAAGATGTCCAAAATGCCTACTTCATTATACACGGATTACGTGCAAAATGGTAGCCCACCGTGATCCTTCAAAAGGTTACTGTTTGATTGAAAATCTAATGCAAATGAAATGTTAAGTAAACATGAAAACCAACAGTGATTAACGGATTACATGCAAAATGATAGACCACCGTGATCCTTCAAGAGGTAATTGATTGCTTAAACATCTAATGCAAATGAGATGTTAGAGTAAACATGGAAACCAAGAATGATTAACTGCTCTGATAATCCAAATCCAACAGCCTGAAAAGTATCTGAGAATGGGCAACAATCTTTGAACTTCGAAGTTACCAACAAACTTTCTTGTATGTTATACCTTTCTGTGAGTCACTAAAATATATATTTTACCACATAGCAACTTAACAAAAGTGGTGTGAGAGTAGATGTATTACCACTGCATCAAAAGTGGAATCAAAGTCATCAACTGCAAAACATATCTCTGGGTATGCAGAGGTCGTTTCTACTTCCTGATTGTATATCAATAATGTCATCAGAAGATACTTTAATCAAGCATAAAAGGAGCCATATGGATCTCTAGATGTTAGAAATACTTGCCTTCCTTGAGTCCAAGTGAAAATTGATACGACTTGGAGACGCATAGACAGTTTTGATAACCTGAAAAAGCATAGAAATAAAAGATAAACCCAGATTTGCTGTTCACTAATGTGAATCTTTGAGGAAAGAAAACTAAAATAGAATGAGCCAAGCACCCAACATGTCACAAAGATTCTACTTGGCTTGCTACAGTAATAAAAGTGGGAGCAGGTTTTGTTAAACAACTACTGCTTCAATAGTAATGCAAATCCGAGTAATATGAGCACTAATATGAAATTTCTGATCTGCCTACTTGCCTTGTATATAGGAGATAATGGTCTGTCTTTGCCAGTTTGGTAATTCTTAAGGACCTGCTGACTACAACAACCAAGAAAAAAAAAAGGAAAAGGGAAAAAACCATTAAAGAGAATACTAAAAGTTTGCTAAGCTTTAGCTGATACAATAAACATCTGATTAAACAACACTGTACATCCTGGCAAAAGTTAAATTAACAGCATAAGTTCCTCTTTTATCAAAAACCAAATAACAGGAATATTTTGAGAAGATACTCAAAAATTTTATAGGCGTTATTCTGATGATTCCCTTATTAACCAGAGTTCATGAATAACTCAAGAGTCACACAAACTTTCTTTCTCTCGTAAAACACTGAGTACAGTCAAAGAGATATCACAACCATGTGAAATAGAACATTAGACAGCCCATCATGGAACAAAGAGAAATAAGCAATAGTACCTACAAATTGCCACCGTCACACTAAAAGAAGTTTGAGCAATTAAGTTCAAGTAAAAGGAGCGCCTCCAATCAACATCTGATGAACTTGCGCCAGTTAAGTCATCCAACTGCCAGGAAGATAATGAACAATAGAAATTTGTCACCTTTGGAAACATCTTATATCATCTATTATATTCTGACGAAGGTAAATAACTAACTGTTTTTTATCAATCTCACCTTTAGCATAACCACAATCAAATATAAAGTTAAACAAATAATCAATTGTCTTAATTCATTCATCTTTCTTAACACTAGTTTATCCAAGCAACGAAGCTAGAGAAACCATCATCTCTCTCAATTACATAATTTCTATAGCTATTGTCAAATAAAATTCTTAACATCAAAGTTTGTCATCAATGTTGGAGTGAAGAATGTGTCCTTTAGATAATATCAACCCAGGCCCAGGACGCCCATGATTAATAAAACTTGAAGATAAGAAGAAAAGTGAACGTGGAATCTGGATGAAATATTATCTGATCACTGTATCTTACATTTTTCATATCAGAATTTGGCACTTTGCATTACTTAATCAGTTAATAAAATATATATCATGTAAGCAAGTAGAAGATGTTAAACCATAAATTTAGAGAACTTGAGAACCTATACTTTTCCTAAAATATACTTCCTCATTGGTGCTATATAAGTAGGAATAGACTTAAAACGAAAGTGGGACAGTAGTTCAAAATGAATGCAAAACGAAAAGGCAGAATACATAACTGGACCCTTAAACTTGGCCTTTTTTTGTCACTTGGACACCTAAAAACTTGGCCTTTTTTGTCACTTGGACACCTAAACAACTTGGCCTTTTCTTGTCACTTGGACACCTAAAAACTTGGCCTTTTTTGTCACTTGGACACCTAAACATAGAGTTGTTCCTATCAGGCCCTTCTAACTAAACCACATTTGTGTCAATTAGACACTTTGTAGTGACATGATTGAGTGCGTGGGGAAGGGCGCATGAACATGAGAAAAAGGTTGTTGATTATTATTATATTATTATTATATTCTAATATATTATTCTAATTAAAGCTAACTTTTACCCTACATTCCATTTTTCTTCTTCTTCACGTGAACCCATCATTTTTCCTCTTAATTTTTTTTTAAAAGAAAGTTTAGTGTACATGGATTTGACTATTCTCATTTGGCATGCTTGTTCTCTTTACACGACACTTGTAAGCTACACCAACTTAGACGAGGAATAGAGAGAATAGCGTGATAGTCCAGTGAAATTGAAACAAGAAGAAGTGAGATGAAGTTGAACGGAGGAAATTTTCAGTGAGCTTTTTAGGGCACTAAGTCGTCAGAGCCGACGGTCAGGTTTTCCATTTTCTGAAAATGAGTTTCAATTTGTTTTGGGGTTAATTCTATAAGGTGGAATATTTAAAGGTGTTAGAGGCATACACGCGTTTAATTTTTATAATAGTTTTTCTTAGATGGTCTACAAAGTGTCTAATTGGCATAGATGTGGTTTAGTTGAAGGGCCTGATACGAACAACTCTATGTTTAAGTGTCCAAGTGACAAAAAAGACCAAGTTTAAGGGTCCAGTTATGTATTCTGCCAAAGGAAAATCTACATCATTCTGCAGGATGAAGAATGTCAAGTCCTTTTAGTGTGACATGATCTTAAAACACAAATAGATGGAAAGTCCTCACAGCATACTGCCACATCCACAAATGTTCTGCAACGGTCACTGGCTCCCAGTCAAAAACATAACCAGGATAAGATCTCCAAAGTCTATGTCCCCAAGTAACATATGGACCAAATAAAAAGATAACCAACAAAGAGAAATCATCAGAAAAATTGAATGAGCTCTTACTGACATGCTTTTCTGACTACTAATCAGCAAATTAGGCTACAGCTTTTTGACGAACTTGTGAAATTCTAGTATTTCTATCAGTTGCAAATTGATCAACCATCAACCACTATTTAGAAAGGAGTCAAGGACTACTGCTGCATTGCCTATTTTGAAAGAAGACAACTCATCTTATGATGCAAAACCAAAATATAGGAACACCTTACCGCCACTCCTCCAAGTAGCATTTGGCAACAATAACCTTTTTTTTTTTTTTTTTTTTGCAACAGTTAATCAAGATGTAGGGCGTCCAACATCTACCCCTTTTCAAATCATAGATGTAATTTTCCAGTCCCATATACTTGGATTAAAGTCTCTATTTCAGGCTTAATCCAGAATCTTGAAGTACCTTAATTTTTTTCTTTAACATATAGATCATCAGAATCGACCTTCATGCATAAGCACTAAAGAGAGTTTAGCGAAACAAGAACAAATTATAATCCGTCTTAGCCGTTAGGCTGCGAAATTTCTTAAAATCCAAATTAAACTAAGTCCGGATAACTAAAGAAGAAAATCTAAATGAATTCTAAACCCCTTCAATTACATGAAAGACTAAGCTTGATGATTAGTACAAATTTCCAAGCTTATTGAACTGTAAAGATCATCACATTCTAGTGAATATACAGCACACATTCAACTGATTGACACCTTAAATGGACGGAAGTACTTCAATATGCATGTGATGGAATCTGAATGAAAAACTTGTGTCGCTTTTACCTTAGGTGCCCACCTGCGTACAAAGTATGGCGAGTTCACAGATTCATCTTCATTTGACCCGTGATTCTGCAAATGCTATACACCAAAATATATCCTCATAGTAATTCAATTTCAGTAAACTGTTGTTCAGATTCAGCAGGTTGCACCCAAAAACTCTATAACAAGGAGAAAATGATAAGAAGTGTACCAATTTTTTAACAAAAAATACAAGATCATCTTCCTGACGCCCCCTAGACTCCCTGCCACGAATGAAATACACGTCCATAATGTCATGCCAGAAAATGGGATCTGTTTCAACATCTGATGTTTCTTCATCTTCCACTATGGTTTTCCCTAACATATTTGAATTCTTTTTCACCATACATAGCAAATCAGACCTGCATGAAGTTTGAATTTGAGAAGGCATTTAACACAAATAGAAGCGGACAGTATAACACCCTTCACTTCCCCTATCATACTCTTACGCAATTCACAATAATGTATCACATAAACCTAGAAAATAAAGAAAAAAACCACTGATGAGGAGCAAAACAAAGCCATTTCGAACCTTCCATATTAATCATTCAACGCCGATCAGCTGAAGGAAAAGCCTTACCATCATTTCATTTCCAAAGGAAGTTGAAACTATATTGACTTGAAAACATGGTAATGCATGCCAGAAATTTGTTATCTACTTACCCAATATCAAGGGTAAGTGCCAAAATCAGAAGTTGATACTTCTTAAGCAAATTTGATAAGAAACTGTAAGCATCTTAGGAATCGTTACATTGTGAAATTCAACTTGGCAGATTCATAACTTCATTTAATTGACAAAATAAACGTGAAAGCCTATCAACTCCAGCTACTTGTACCTCCAACTAAGGATTTCATTTCAGCGACATAAGAAAATGAAAAAGATCAACAAGACAAACTTCAACTCCTAATGGTTAACTCCTAATTCAGCATCCTCCCATCGGTAATGCTATTCAAATCAATTTAGCAGGTTCACTATTTCTTCAATAACCAACATAATCGCAAAATCTTCTGTCTCAGGCTACTTGTATATTGTCTAGTACAAATAGAGATTTGAACAGCACAAATTTCAACTCCTAACTCAGTTCCTTCACAATCATAATGCTAGTCAAATAAATTTAGCAAGTTCATTATTTCTCCAAAATTAACACAACCCAAAAGTCTTCACTCTCTAGCTACTTGTACGTTAATGTAATCCAAATAGGGATTTCGACCACACAAAACTTCAGCTCCTAACTCAGCATCTTCGTAATCCGTAATGCAAGTCAAATGAATTTAGCAAGCGCATTATTTCTTTAAATAACATAAACATAAAACATTCTGAATCTCTTAGCTACTTGTACGTTGTGTAATCCAAAATAGGGATGCAAACTGCACAACATTTCAGCTCCTAACTCAGCGCCTTCGTAATCATAATGCTAGTGAAATCAATTAGGCAAGTGCATTATTTTTTCGATACAATACATAAAAACAAAAAATTGTCAATATCTTAGCTACTTATATGTCGTGTAACCCGAATATATTTTTCAAAAGCAAAAAACTTCAATGCAAAACTCCTTGACTCGCCAAAAACTCATTAGTACAAAAACAAATCACCACTGTAAATCCTTCGAGACCTAATTATAGAAATAGAATAACAAGAAGTAAAAGAAGAGCTAAAAGTGTTCAAAGTAGACTCACCGACTAGGGGTTTGGGCTCCATCCCCTAGCATTTTCTTCTTCTTTAGGTGAAAATTCTCCTCTTAACTACGCAGATTGATATAGCAAACTCCGCCACGCAAATTGATGCTGTTTCTCGACGATTGCGATACGTTTCGAGGAGAACGATGCTGTGGAAGTTGGAGAGTAGGAGGAGGACACCTGTTTTGTGTTGTGTTGATCTCAGGAAAGCAGAGTAACTTCTTTGTGAATGAAATTCACTATTTTTCTTTATTTTTTTGGGGGGTACGGGGAGATGTAACTGGAAAAATGTGTTGGAAATGACATTTCAAGTATTCCGTAGCCCGAAAGGATTTGGGAATTAAGTGCTGGTTATTACGGGGTGATAAAAGGTGGTCGAGGGCCAAATTAAAAACAGAAAAAATTTGGAGTAGAATTCAAAAAAACTAAAAAGTGTTATAAAATAAAAGCAATGCAGTAAAATGTAAACAAGAAGAGATAGAGAGAATGGAGAAGTGTTTTCTTCTTTCACTTTTGGTGTATTTTCCTATCTATTACAAGACCTTTATATAGACATTAAATATGAAGAAAATATGTCATGGAATATGTCATTGAACATAGAAAATATGTCATTAACCATTTGAGAGAAAGATCATGGAGGAAGAGTAGACATCCACCATATTTTGATTTTTATCATAACACTCCCCCTTGGATGTCCATAAATAATGTGTCTCGTTAAAACCTTATTAGGAAAAAAGTACACATATTTAGAAATACGCCTTTTGGTTGCCTCGTTAAAAACCTTGCAGGGAAAACCCAATGGGACAAAACCTTGTAAGGGAAAAAGAGTACAACGCGTATTAACTCCCCCTGATGAGAAATCACTTAATGTCTCGAAGACGACACATTCCAATCTTATATATCAGCTTTTCAAATATTGAGGTTGGTAATGCCTTAGTGAACAGATCAGCCAAATTATTACTTGAACGAACTTGTTGTACATCTATTTCACCATTCTTTTGAAGATCATGAGTGAAAAAGAATTTCGGTGAAATGTGTTTTGTTCTATCTCCTTTGATATATCCTCCTTTCAATTGAGCTATGCATGCAGCATTGTCTTCATACAATATTGTTGGAATATTCTCTTTCGAAGAAAGACCACATGTTTGCTGAATGTGTTGAGTTATAGATCTTAACCAAACGCATTCTCGACTTGCTTCGTGAATGGCTATTATCTCTGCATGATTTGAAGAAGTAGCAACCATAGTTTGTTTTGTCGAGCGCCATGATATGGCTGTACCTCCACTTGTAAATAAATAGCCTGTCTGAGATCGACCTTTGTGTGGATCAGACAAATATCCTGCATCTGCATAACCAATCAATGATGGTTTGGATTCATTTGAATAAAATAAACCCATATCAATGGTCCCTTGGAGGTATCTGAATATATGTTTAATACCATTCCAGTGTCTTTGTGTTGGCGAAGTACTAAATCTTGCCAATAAGCTTACTGAGAAAGCTATATCTGGTCGGAAATTATTGGCAAGATAGATTAATGCCCCAATTGCACTAAGATATGGTATTTCGGCACCAAAAAGCTCTTCATCATTTTCATGAGGTCGGAATGGATCTTTCTTTATATCAAGTGATCTCACAACCATCGGGGTACTCAATGGATGTGCTTTATCCATATAGAATCTCTTTAAAATCTTTTCGGTGTATGTCGATTGATGGACAAATATTCCATCTTTCATATACTCAATTTGTAGACCAAGACAAAATTTTGTCTTTCCAAGATCTTTCATTTCAAATTCTTTCTTCAAACAGTCTACTGTTTTTGGAAGCTCCCAGGAGTTCCAATGATATTTAAATCATCAACATACACGACGATTATAACAAATTCAGATCCAGACCTTTTTATAAAGACACATGGACAAATTGGATCATTCTTGTACCCTTCTTTCAACAGGTATTCACTCAGGCGATTGTACCACATACGTCCTGATTGTTTCAATCCGTATAAAGATTTCTGAAGCTTTATTGAACAAGTTTCTCGAAAATTTTTATATGCTTCTGGCACTTTAAATCCCTCAGGTACTTTCATAAAAATTTCGTTGTCTAATGATCCATACAAATAGGCTGTAACAACATCCATTAGATGCATATCAAGTTTTTCTTGTACTGCCATATTTATGAGATACCTGAAGGTGATAGCATCTACTACAGGAGAATATGTCTCCATATAATCAATTCCAGGCCTTTGGGAAAACCCTTGTGCCACAAGTCGTGCTTTATATCTAACGACTTCATTTTTATCATTTCGTTTTCGCACAAAAACCTATTTATACCCTACTGGCTTTATGCCTTTAGGTATTCGAACTATGGGTCCGAAGACTTCACGTTTTCCAAGTGAAGTTAACTCTGCCTGGATAGTGTCTTTCCATTTTGGCCAATCATTTCTCTGTCTACATTCATTGACAGATTTTGGTTCAAGATCCTCATCTTGTTGCATTATTTCAACAGCAACATTATAAGCAAAAATGTTATCGATAACAATATTATTTCGGTTCCATCTTTTCCCGGTTGAGACGTAACTTATTGATATCTCTTCATTTTCATTATTTTTAGGTACCCGGACCTCCCCTAAGGTCTTATCATTTGTTACGTCTTGGGGCTCTTCTTGAGCCACTACCTCTGTGTTATGTTCACTTTGATCACTTGCTCCTTTTCTTCTTCGAGGATTTTTATCTTTATAACCGATTAGTCTACCATGTTTCAAGCATGGCTTAGACTCATTTGCTTTAATTAATTATTCTGTCGGGATATCAACTCGAATTGGAGCATTAGCAACTGGAATATGTGACTTAGTCACCCTTGGTAGGTTAGTGAATGCATCTGGCAATTGATTTGCAATATTTTGTAAATGAATAATCTTTTGAACCTCTTGTTCACATTGATTTGTTCGAGGATCTAAATGAGACAGTGATAATGCATTCCAATCTATCTTCTTTTTCAGCTGCTTACTTTCTCCCCCTAATGTTGGATATATTGATTCATTAAAATGGCAATCAGAAAATCTTGTCGTAAATAAATCTCCAGTCATCGGCTCTAGATATTTTATAATAGAAGGAGATTCATATCCAACATATATCCCCAACCTTCTTTGAGGACCCATCTTTGTGCGTTGTGATGGAGCAATTGGAACATATATCGCACAACCAAAGATCCTAAGATGGGAAATATTTGGCTCCTGACCAAAAGACAATTGTAATGGGGAGACTTTATGATAACTTGTGGGCCTTATCCGCACAAGTGCTGCTGTGTGCAAAATAGCATGACCCCATACTGAAATGGGAAGTTTTGTTCTCATAAGCATTGGTCTAGCAATTAATTGGAGGCGTTTGATCAATGATTCTGCTAGACCATTTTGTGTATGAACATGAGCAACCGGATGCTCAATTGTTATCCCAGTTGAAATACAATAATCATTAAAGGCTTGGGATGTAAACTCACCGGCATTATCAAGACGAATTGTCTTAATTGCATAATCTGGAAATTGTGCTCTTAGCTTTATTATTTGAGCTAACAATCTCGCAAATGCCATATTGCGAGTTGATAGTAAGCACACATGTGACCATCTTGTAGATGCATCTACCAAAACCATATAATATTTGAATGGTCCACATGGAGGGTGAATGGGCCCACATATATCACCCTGTATACGTTCCAGAAATGCAGGGGATTCCATCCTAACTTTAATAGTTGATGGTCTAATAATTAATTTTCCTTGAGAACACGCAGCACAAGAGAATTCCTTAAATTGAAGAATCTTCTGATTCTTCATTGCATGTCCATGTGAATTCTCAATTATTTTACGCATCATATTAGAGCCAGGATGGCCCAACCGGTCATGCCAAATAATAAAATTATCTTGATTAGTAAACTTCTCGTTTACTACGGCATGTGTTTCAATCCTGCTAATACTTGTGTAGTATAAGCCGGAGGAAAAAGCAGGTAACATTTCAAGCACATATTTCTTATCGGACATTATTGTAGTAATATAAATATATTCAATCTTTTCATCATTTGTAGTCTCAATATGATAGCCATTTTGGCGAATATCTTTGAAACTTAATAAGTTTCTTTGAGATTTACTACAATATAGTGTTTCATCAATAGTCAAATTTGTTCCTCCTGGTAGTAATAAATTGGCTCTTCCAGAACCTTCAATTAATCTTGTACTACCGGATATTGTATTAACATTCGCTTCTTTTATTACCAAATAAGAGAAATATCTCTTATCTTTTAAAATAGTGTGTGTTGTAGCACTATCCAGAAGACATATATCATCTTTATTAATCTTGAGTCCAACTGAAGACTGGGGAATTTTCATATTCTTCATAAAAAAGACAAATAATACATCATAAGAAATATGAAAGACAAGCAGGAAAAAAACATTAAGAAATACATTAGAAATGTAGAAACTAGCAACACATGATGCATTAGGAAAATACACTCAAGAAAAATAAACTAGTTGCAAACATAAACATAACAACTTTTATAGCTTCATTCCCCAGTAAGATGATTAGTTCTTCAGTCAATATCCTCAAAGAAGTCCCCAACTTCTAAATGAGTAATATTTGTTAGGCCTTCAAAATCATCATCATTATATGCAAGATGCGCCTTAGAATCATATTTATTTGAGGGACCTGCTTCATCATCATTATTTTGAAAGGTCAAGTGTGCCTCCACATTATTTTCTTTTTTCTTGAGGGAGACTTGATAAATTTTGACAAAATGTTCTGGCGTACGACAAATGCGTGCCCAATGACCTCTCATACCACATCGGTGACACATACTAGCTTTACCTTTTGAATGATTAATTTGAGAACCCTTATTGTTCTCCAATTTATTTCCACCATAATGACGATAATTGTTTCGCCCCCTGCCACGTCCACGTTTACGACCATGTCCACGACCACGGTAATTATTTTGTTTTCTTTCAAACTTATCATATGTTGCTACAACATTCACTTCCGGAAATGGAGCTGACCCAGTGGGACGGGCTTCATGATTTTTCATTAATAGAGTATTATTCTGCTCAGCCACAAGTAGGCATGTGATTAACTCAGAATATTTCTTAAAACCTTTTTCACGGTATTGTTGTTGTAGCACCACATTTGAAGCGTGAAAAGTAGAAAATGTTTTTTCCAATAAGTCCTCATCTGTGATAGTGTCTCCACGTAATTTTAATAGAGAACTTACTTTAAAGATAGTAGAATTATACTCACTTACGGTTTTAAAGTCTTGCAACCTTAAATGTATCCACTCATACCGAGCTTTCGGTAATACCGTAAGTTTTAGGTGGTCATATCGATCCTTCAAATTAATCCATAATTCAAGTGGATCTTTTACGGTTAAATATTCAGTTTTTAACCCTTCATGTAGATGATGACGAAGGAAAATCATGGCCTTCGCTTTATCCTGATTTGATGCTTCATTTCCTTGTATAATAGTATTTCCAAGACCTTTAGCGTCAAGGTGAATTTTAGCATCAAGAACCCATGATAAATAGTTCCTCCCGGTGATGTCAAGTGCCATAAATTCAAGTTTTGATAAATTTGACATAGTAAAAACTATCATAAAAGATGAATAAGTTAGGGAAATAATTATAATAATAAACAATTAGTGAAAACAAAATGACTAAGGTAAAAGAAATGAAAATAGAGCTATATCATATTAACAACCTACTATTTCATTTTATTTTTGCCATAAAGTAGAAATTACATACTTGTTTCATTTCACTTTATATTATTGATATATATGTGTTAATAGAACTGAACGTGACTAACATTATTTATATGTTCCAATAAATATAAAGTAATTAAACTATAAAATTTTTGCTTGTCAATTTATTTCTCACAGTTCTTCAAAATGCCTTAAAGATATGTTTTGATCTAGGGAGTCCATGAATATTATAAGTATGACATTAGTGCATAGCTAGTTTGATGACTTTGAGGTCCTCTAAGAGTTGAGCACGGAAGGAAATAGTTATTTTATCACTGCAATGTACTTTAAACTATTTAAGATGCCCAAGCGCACAAGTAATCTGCAAACAATGAGCATATGATATATACTGTCATAAATAAAATGATTATAATGATACATACCTTAATAAAATATGGCTCAACTTAGCGGGAGTTAAGAATAAAATTAGAGTTTCGTGCTGATAACGTGTTATAAAATAAAAGTAATGCAGTAAAATGTAAACAAGAAGAGATAGAGAGAATGGAGAAGTGTTTTCTTCTTTCACTTTTGGTGTATTTTCCTATCTATTACAAGGCCTTTATATAGACATGAAAAATGAAGAAAATATGTCATGGAATATGTCATTGAACATAAAAAATATGTCATTGAATATGTCATTAACCATTTGAGAGAAAGATCATGGAGGAAGAGTAGACATCCACCATATTTTGATTTTTATCATAACAAAAAGTAGGTTAAATTTTGATTTTTTTTCTCTCCCCAACATTCAAAGTAGTCGATCTTCTTCTCTCCCAACTCTCTCAACTAGGGCGCACAATTTCCCCAAATTTTAATTGATCACCTGCTCCATTGTAAGGCGGTTTGATTTTTTAAAAACTAGACTCAAAGGACTACAACTTTCATCTGTTAGATCATTCTCAAATTCCTTATAGTTTGCAAGATATAAGCTCCCGAAGTACAACAGAAATTTTCTTCTACGTGATCACAATCCTTCCTTCCGCAATCGCTATTCACAAACCCCAAATGCACTTTGCTCTTCGCGAACGTGGCCCAGACCTCCGTTATCGCAATTCATAACGTTGTATCAGTTATCAGCACCTCAAAAAGGCCTAGAAGTGGTCTGAAACTACCCTAAAACTCACCCGAGGTACAAGGGGTCCAATCTAATCAATCTAACAAGTTCATACACCCTAGGCAAAATACATAGGTTACCCTCTGAACTATGGACCAAATCCGTCTTACACACTTTGTGAGTACGAAAACCATCTTACAAATTCAACCTTTTCAAAGTGTATCTGATACACACCTGTTTTGCTACGTGGCTTTTGCGTGCTTAACATAAAAAGATAAGCGCGTAAAATTGTAAATATTTTGTCTAAATCCATATTTTTATGCCACGTGCCATATTAATAATATTTTCCTTATTTTTTTATTTTTATCAAATGAAAAAAGTTGTCAAACTTCTCTTTTGTCTCAGGTCCTTCCCAAACTACCAGGACCCCCCCCCTCCCTCCCCCTCTCCGGTCTTCCCTTCCCACCGTCTCTTTTACAGTATAATCAACCAAAACTCTGATAAATTTTTTAAAGAAGGTGCTGCAAATTTTCTTTAAGATTGCTCCTCTAAACTTCTCTCTTGCATCTTTTTTATCATTAAAATCCACTAAAACATCCAATCTTTACCTTTAAAAAAATGTATTTCATGAGAATGACTAAAATTCTAAAATTTCCAACTCAGTTTCCTTCATATAAGGGAAGATTTGAGATTTTTATTCATAATGGAGTTGTTTAATTAATGAAAAGAAAAAATTGATTTTGATTTTGCTCTATTTGGTTGTGTATGAGATCTGAATATGGAGGAGGGAAATGGAGAACATAGGAGTTGCAATTTTAGTTTCTATCTCTTTCATTTTCGATCTTGGTTTTGTTATGAATAAATCATTGTAAAATTAAATTTGTGTGAAGATTAAGAAGTGGTGGTTATGGCTTTTTTCCGGTGGGTTTGCAACGGCGGAGGACAAACGAAGATGCAGGTGTTGGAGGATTTTTTAAATCGGGGGTATAAGAGTAATTTTAAATATTTTCTCTTAAAAATAATAATAATAATAATAATAATAATAATAATAATAATAATAATAATAATAATAATAATAATAATAATAATAATAATGACACATGTCATGATCTTATTGGTGCGTGACATTACACATATTTTTATAAACTGGTCAAAGAAAAAGAGGTGGGTATTAGAGACACTCTGAAAAGGTTGAGTGTGTAAAATGATTTTCGTGCTCAGAAAGTGTGTAAGAGAGATTTGGTACATAATTCAAGGGGCAACTTATGTATTTTGCCTATACCCTATGCAAGCTTGTCCAAAGGCCCGAAACACGAATTCCAACACCAAAACCAGGATTTGAAGATCAAATCAATTTCTTAAACTCTCTTAACTTCATCTTTGCTGAATGCGTCCGAATCATGCTTAGACATTTTGGACCACAACCAAACTTCGCAAACAAGTTACATTAACAACATGAACCTAACCTCAGTCCCTGGAACAATCATCCGAGTCCAGTAACATCAAAGTCAACTATTTATCAAACTTAAGAACTCTCAAATTATCAACTTCCAACAAATCAAGTCAAAATCTTCTAGGAACCTCCAAATCGAAATCCAAACATACGCCCAGATTCAAATCACCAACCTATTGGAACCATCAAATTATCAATCATAGGTCGTTTACGCAAAAATTAAACTTTAATTAACCCTTCCAACTTAAACCTTTAAATTGAAAATCGCTCTTCCAAATCAATTCTAAGCCTCTCGAACATCAAAATCAATTATACACGCATGTTATAATACAAAATATGAAGTTATGCAAGGTCTCAAATGACAGAACAGAATGCTAAAACTCAAAACGACCAATTGGATCATTATAAAGGAAAAGAAAAAAGTTTATTTTCTGATAAATGATTGTAAGTTGTAATACATTTTAGTTGCAACACGACTAAGAAGTTCGCTATCTCCTTTTCTAATGACTTGAATTAGTAATTATCTTTGGCATGTAACGGATACCGACAAAAAAAAGCTTTAGAAGAGCATATATTCCTCTTAAAGTCACTCATTAATAAATTATGAGCAAATGAGACATACTACGTAAAGGATAAGATAAAAAAGATATATTCTAAAAATGAATAAAGAATCAATAACTACATGCTATGGCATAATATTCGATTGGACCTACGATTCTCATCATTTGAAAGGGGTGACTCGAGCTGAGGTATAACTTTGTATTCATCTTTTATATATATATATATAGTAAATTTATCCCGGTAATAAAAGACCTCATTCAATTTAAATTTTAATACTCCCATCATTTTCTCCTTATTTAAACATTAAAAGAAGCCAAAATGCAAAAATGACTGGAAAGAAAATAATCACAAAATAGGATCCATCTGTCCTAATTAAGTCTCCGAAATCAAACAAGTTTTTATTTTTCCTTTATTTTCTCTAAATTTTACCTTTTGTTTTTATGTGTTCGTTCTTTCTAGTTCTCACACTTCTCTACCCATTTATTTTCAAAAAAAAAAAGTTTTTTAATCCTTTGGAGAATTTCTCCTATAAATCCAACATACACATCTTCATCACGAAAGCTATTTTGGAAGAGATAATCTATAAGAGCCTAGACTGAAATTCCGAGCTTCAGTCGTTTTGAGAAATAAAGGCATTTTTACTCTATGATTCGAGTTGCTAAGTTTTTCTCGTTAATTTTCCGTTCCTACTTCTTCCTCCTCTTTGCTATCTTTGTCAGTATTTACTTCCTTGCTTTCTTCTATTCACCGACCTAAATAGCTTATCATATCAAAATAATTAAAGAACAAATAAAATAATTAAAAGAGTCGAGGAAAAAAAGCATTAAGAAATAGACTAATGTTCAAAGTCTCAGAATATATACTTATGCACCCTAATTCATTTAGTAGAAATGCCATGCCATGGAAAAGGCATGCAAAGAGAAGGAAGAACTTTAAACAGTAAAAGGGAAAGTGATGTTTAACTATAATTTCATATTTTAGTGCATTACTTACCTTGTATTTTGTTGTTTTAATGCTAAACTATATTATATTTGTGTTTAATTGAATTTATTTTATGTGTAGGAATATTGGAGATGAAATTGTGAGCAAAGCAAATATTTTGGAAGTATATTATATGTATTTAAATGAATGCATGCATTTGTCAGACACAAAGAGTAAAGAATGAATGATTGGAACTCAAAATCAACGAGCGTCAAGGGAAAGTTGGGGAAAGCAAATAAAAAATGAGAATTGAAGCAAAAGTTAGGCAGCGAAGCAGAAGCAGGCGAGGCGAGGGATTCTTCGATGCCAGTGCTGTAGCGAGGTTCACCGCGCAGTAGAGCTCGCACCACGCAATCTGTAGCAAGTTGGAGCGTGTTCCGGGTTTTAAAGCCTATTTTGTCTCCTATTTGATTTTGGACTTAGTTATTTCATCTAGACTTTTCCCTACACATATATATAGTCATTAAACACCATTTTTAGAGGAGTTTTTGCGACCGGGGGCAGGAACATCACGTGGAACAATTTTTGGAGGAGAGAACCATCGAGTTCCTCATCCCTTCATCTTTTCTTTGTAATTTGTTTATGCAAAATACTTAGAAAATTGTTACTACGAATATAAGTATCTAAACTTCTAATCTAGGGTTTGATGGAACCTATTGGAGGATGATATTCTACTACATTTAATATAGATTCATCTTTGCTTTTTCTTTACTTATTCAACTACGTTTTCATTGTGGTTGATTGAAGAGCTCTCAATCAACTGTGCCTATTTAGTGTGTATTGCTTGGAAAAGAGAACATATCTAGGTAGTTATTGAACAATATCACTCCTAACGTATGTGGGGAATCAATACGAAGGGTTTAAAGGTGGGATTAGGAATAACGAAACTTTGGTGCGATCCTAGTGAGCGGTGAATTAGAGCTAGCTAATATAGTTCAGAAGAATACGTCTAGTAAATTGTGGTAGTTACTCGAAAGAAAATTACGGCACTCAAAGTACTCACGATCGGTAGAGAATACTTAGGCGAATTTATTGAAAACATAACGGGGAGGATTCTGACAATAGGAAAAATCACAACCCTAGACTTTTCCAAATCTTGTCCACAACCTTTCCTCTGTTAGCTATAAATTACTGCATTTTAATTAATTTGTTCTTAGTTAGTAAATATTCAAATCGTTATTTAATAGTTCTGAAGGTTGATGATTTGAATTCATGCGAGTCTAGTGGTTGTAATTAGTAGGTTAATTCTCTGTGGGATTCGACTCCGGATGTGTAAACCGGATTATATTTGCAAAGACCGCTAGACCTCTTAGGAGGCATAGTTGGGTGTGATCAAATTTTAGCTCTGTTGCCGGGGAATTTTTGGTGTTATTAATTACAACTAGAAAATGTGCTAGGATTCTTAGTTTAATCAATTTTCTTCATTTTAAATTAATTATATTGAAAGTTTAACGTATGTAGTCTTGGTGTTACCGGTGCATGCCTAGAAACTCCTCAAAAACTGGTGAATTGTTTGAAGCATTATCGGATCCTGAGAAAGTTTTCAAGGCATTAAATCGTGCAAACAAGAAGGACAAATGACAATGGAACTCAATAGAATGAATCAAACTAGATATGGGTGATTTCATTGACGACCAAAACAACCGAAACAATGTGAATGACCCGGACAATCATGGTGGCACCTCTTGTATCAGAAGCAACCTTGTATGATTGGGCACAACCCACCGCTGAAAATCTGGCAATCACAATTGCAGTCCCTCAGATACAAGCGAAGTCATTTCAAATCACAAAAAACATGCTACATTTATTGCAGAACAAGGGACTATTCTCGGGGTCTTACATTGAAGATCCTCAGCAGCATCTGAAAAATTTTCTGTGGATATGTGTCACGCAAAGGCAACCAAATGTGACACCATAAGCAATAAGGTTGTTGTTGTTTCCATTATCAGTGACTGGAGAGGCTCGGACTTGGCTCAATTCGCTCCCCATAAACTCCATTACTATTTGGGAGGAATTTGTTAAGCAATTATTGAATAAATTCTACCCACCCAATAAGACCGCCAAACAAGTTGATGAGATATTGAACTTCAGGCAGAAATCAACTTAAACATTGCAAGAAATATGGGATAGGTTCAAAGGTATGCTGATTAAGTGTCCACATCATGGCATTTTAGATCAGATGTTGGGCAAAGGTTCTATATAGGATTAGCAGACAACTTGAAGGCCAATGTTGATGCTTCAGCAGGTGGAGCATTTTTGAGCAAATCATTTAGGGAATGCAAGGTCTTACTTGATAAAATGGCTCAAAACTCAGCATGGATAACAAGAGACTCTACAATCACTCATGTAGTTCAATCAGTGGCTTTGGACCCAAACAACTCCATAGCCGAGAATATGGCCACTCTAATGACGCAAATGAGTATCCTCATCAAGAAGATTGACGAATCAGGTGAGAAGCAAGTACACATTGTTGACACAACTAATGGAGGCTTATGTACACCATGTATTAACCAAACATATGTATGCTCGTGGAGTGGTGAAAGTGACAACCAGAACTATCAAGAAAATATAAACTATATGGGCAACTATAGAGGACAGAGATAAGGTGGTCAGAAGTGGGGGCAGCAGAATCAGTAATATAGACCAGCACAGCAGCAGTACAATAATAGCAACAATCCTAGATCTATGCGACCGTAGGGTCAAGTTGTGCCTTACCAAAGGCAACGGGGATACAATCAGCAAAATCAGCAGCTAGCTTATCAATAGCCTCAACAACAACAGATAGTGAGACAAGATGATGGGTTGTCTGAAATTAAAGGAATGTTGCAACAACTGATTGGGTCCAATAGAAAAATGCAAGAGAAAGTGGAAGCACATGACTCAGCGATAAAAGGCAATGAAATTCAATTAGAGCAGTTATCCATGGATCTGCATAATCGTCCCTAAGGGGCGTTACCTGCAGACACACATGTCAATCAAAAAGAGCAGGGCCCAAATCAGCTTATGGTGGTGAGTCTAAGAAATGGTAGAGATCTTGATATAGAGCAAGAAATTGCTCGCGAAAGCCGACCAACTGAGATACTTGTGCCAGTACCAATTGAGGTAGATTATCCAACAGGGTTAATAGAGGTGACGGTACAATATGCACCAACGGAAACAAGCAAAGAAAAAGAGGTTGCGAAGGATACTGAGTTAGTGCAAGAGAAGGCATTAGAAATAGTGCCCGAGTAGGATCAAACTCAAATCAAGCGACCTCCAGCACCCTTCCCACAGCGATTGGCCAAATATCAGAAGGATGAGCAGTATAAGAAATTCATAGAGATGTTGAAGCAAATCCAGGTGTATATTCCATTGATTGATGCCTTGAGGGAGATGTCTGGTTAAGCAAAATTGATGAAGGACTTGATGTCTCGCAAGTTTGACTTTCAAGACTTGGCCACTGTTACACTAACTCAGACATGTAGTGCTGTCGTGACGAGACCTAAAGTTGAGAAGTTGTCCGACCCATGGAGTTTCATAATCCCATGCACAATAGGCAGCTAGCCAATCGAACGATGAAGAGGCCATCAGGTATACTTGATGATGTACTGGTGCAGGTTGGAAGGTTTGTATTTCCAGCAGATTTTATCATTCTGGACTACCGGGTTGATGAGGAGATTCCCATAATTTTGGGAAGGCCATTCTTGGCCACTAGGAGAGCTCTAATTGATTGTGAAACTGGGAAGCTAAAGATGAACCTGAATGATGAAGAGATAACATTTAATGTGTAAAAGTCTATGCGACGACCCGGTGAGTTTGCAAATTGCTCTTTGATAGAAGCTGTGGATGTGATCATTGAGGAAGATGATGAGGCACTTAATGCAAAGGATCCTCTTGCGGCCTACTTTATGAACTTAGAAGAGGTAAATGGTAAGGACTTGCGGAGTGGGTGTTGGCTCTTGAAGGCTCCATCGATTGAAGAGCCACCACAGTTGGAATTGAAACCACTACCATATCACCTCAGGTATGCTTTCTTGGGACCTAACTCGACTTTGCCTATTATTATCTCATCTGCTTTGTTAGATGTGCAGGCAGAACAACTTTTGCAGGTGTTAATAGAGTGCAAAACTGCAATTAGCTGGACCATTGTAGATATTAAGGGGATCAGTCCGGCCTTTTGTATGCATAAGATTTTACTGGAAGATGGGCACAAACCTTCCAGAAGACATCAAATAAGGTTTCACCCCAACATGAAAGAAGTCATGAAAAGGAGGTGATCAAGTGGTTAGATGCGGGAATCATTTTCCCCATCTCCGACAGCAACTACGTTAACCCAATTTAGTGTGTGCCAAAGAAAGGTGGAATGACATTGGTGCAAATTGATAACAATGAGCTAATCTCAACAAGAACAGTCACGGGTTGGCAAATTTGTATAGACTATAGAAAATTGAACAAGGCCACCCGAAAAGACCATTTTCCGCTGCCATTAATTGATCAGATGCTAGACAGATTAACGGGGAGGTCCCATTTTTGCTTCCTAGATGGATACTCGGGGTATAACCAGATCTCTATTGCCCTAGATGATAGAGAGAAAACGTTGTTCACCTGCCCGTATAGCATCTACGACTTTCAAAAAATGTCATTTGGCCTATGCAACGCACCCACCATATTCCAAAGGCGCATGATGGACATTTTTATAGATATGGTAGAGGAAATAATGGAGGTTTTTATAGATGAATTCTCAGTGGTGGTAAAATAATTCGATGATTGCCTTATGAACTTGAAAAGAGTATTGAAGAGGTGTATGGAGACTAATCTGATACTAAACTGGGAAAAATGTCATTTCATGGTACAAAAAGGTATAGTGTTGGGGCATCGAGTGTCAAGTAAGGGCATTGAAGTGGACCGTGCTAAAGGTGATATAATTGAGAAGTTACCACTACCCACGTCTGTCAAGTCCATAAGAAGTTTCCTTGGTCATGCCGGCTTCTATAGGCGGTTTATAAAAGATTTCTCTAAAATTACTAGCCCTTTGTGTAAATTGCTTGAATAAGCTCACCCCTTTGTGTTTTCTGATGACTGTAGGGTAGCGTTTGAGGAGTTGAAGAATAAACTGGTGACTGCACCAATCATAGTGGCACCCGATTGGGGATAACCTTTTGAGTTGATGTGTGATACAAGCGACTATGCTGTGGGAGCAGCCATTGGGCAGAGAAAAGATAAAGTCATGAATCCAATCTACTATGCAAGTAGAACCTTGAGTGGTGCCCAACTGAATTATATAGTGAGAAAGAGATGCTAGTTGTGGTATTCGCGTTTGACAAATTCAGGTCATACCTGATAGGCTCAAAGGTAATTGTTTATACTGACTGTCACACGAGAGAGTTTTTCCAATTAAAGGACAATCGAAACAAGATTTAGTTATTTATTTCAGAGTCGCCACTTGGGAGATTTATGGTGTCCCAAGTCACCGGTTGAATCCCGAATCGAGGAAAATATTGACTCTATTTAACATTGAGCGCACCAGAAATCCGGATAAGGAATTCTGTTAACCCGGGAGAAGGTGTTAGGCATTCCCGAGTTCCGTGGTTCTAGCACGGTCGCTCAACTGTCATATTCGACTTATTTATCTGATTTTTAATACATGTTGAATCTATGTGCAAATTTTAACTGTATACTGCTTTTATTATTATTACTTTTAACGAGAATTGCAATATCATGAAAATACATCTCGAACCACGTCACATCAATGCACCCGTGGTTGTTGACACATTTCAACTCTGTTGAGATTTGGATTTGGGTCACATAAATGTGCACCCGAGTTTAAGAAGATAACATTGTTAAATACGCACCTAAAGCGACTAGCGTATCATTATTTTGGGTAGGACCGTAAAATTTTGCTAAACAATCCATCCCAAAGTCTAAGTAATTTTACCAACACGTATAGAGGGCCCCGCAGCTTACGATTTTTTTTTTTTTTGCGAAGCATGCCTCATTTATTTTAAGGATATCCTAAAGTGACTACATTTCTATTAAATTCGTTTCTAAAATAAAAGAGAAAAATTCTAATTAAATACATGCTTAAAAAAACGTAACATATTAATTGCTAGATTAAGACAAATGTTTAACGGAAAAGAAGATTACTAAAATTGAAATTATAAATAAAATACGGAATCGACAAATAATATATTCAAAAGAAACTAATTAGCCTATAATTAGATTAAACTCGCATTATTAGACGAATTGAGTCATTGGGACTAAATGCTTTTCAACTACTTGAAACTAAACCCACCTTAATTACTGATGCTTACGAAAGTTTGTTGAAGCTAGCTCGTTAACTTGAATAACCTATTGGATTAAGGTTCTTATCCTTTCGACATTGAATCGCTCTTCAAATATGTCAAGCCTACGGATTCTATAAAATTAATGGCCTTTTTATTTCTACCTAAAACTGGCAGAACTAAACCTATTCAACACTTACCTCTTCAAACCAAACAAGCCCCCTTTTAAACAAACAAGCTGCCTGAACCAAACCTTAATATCTAATTCACAAAATTAGCCCAAATTCGCGCCTTAACTAGGTATATCTACATGTTCACGATTAACCTATTATTTCAGACTGATACTGGCTCCAATTAGAATTACCTAAACTTGTTCAATTCCAACAACTTGATATATTTATTTAAAACAAAACAAAACCCCAACTATCATACATTGAAACTAAGGAAAATTGTAGAAAAAAAAACAGTTCAGTCGAATATAAATCCTATAGTCCGCATTCTTTATTGAATTATAAAGATAGACTTTAAAACTACCTATCATTTGATTATTAAGCTATCAGTACAACTTAAATACTCGACTATTCGAGCATTGCCTTTCATTTTTTTTCAACAGCTACATGACATTGTGATTCGAGAATGTACATGGTAATAGAACAAGAGAAGAAGAGGAAGATCAGCAGGACAACAGTAAATAACACAACAACAACAACAACAATAACCAACAGGCAACTAGCAGTCCCGAAAACCAATGGAGAAAAACCCAGAAAAAGCAGTTAAATAGCACCAATACGAAACAATGCAACCCGGGAAATAACAGCTCAAGAAAACCACTTAAAACTTCAGTGAAAACCCCAGAAATATTCAGCAATTTGGTCAGAACCAGAATGTATTCAGAAATGCAGAAGATGCAAGGAGACAGTCCTGATTTTTCAACCCTCAATACAGAATCACTATCAAACAAACTCTCAGTTTTCTTCAAAACTCAAAACTCAGCCCCACAATTAAAGCTGACGTTTTTTTTCAAAATGGGATCAAATTTTCAGAAAAATCCCCCTTTTTCAGTCCTCAATCTGCCCTCTTATACAACCATCTCCCCTTTCAAACTTAGTGCCCGACCCCTTTTCCTTATTCAAATCAGAATTTTTCCACTAACAATCTGGTTTTTTCACTTTAAATTCCACTAACCTTTTCCTTAATTTCAGCCCCCATTACCTTTTGTTCCCCATTAGTGTATTAATTAATACCCCACTAACAAAGCACTAATATCAAAATATTAATCCTAACTATTTCATTCCTAAATCAACCCGGAAAACCCCTGAATATTACTGTCTCCTAATACAACTATTCAACTGTATTAAAATCTTAATTCTGAAATCTGTTTAACTAACAATCAACCAAAACTGATTTGATTAACAGCTATAACCAATTCAGCTAGTACTTTACGACAGAAAATACATCAAATATAAAGGTTCCAGTGATTCAGAACAATGCTCATAATCAAAACAGAATCTGAATTAATCGGATAACTAACAATTTGAAAACTATAAACAACAGAATGCCGAATGATTCAAACTATACGAATAACCTAATCAACGAAGCTTAATTAACCGATTACATATTACAATTGACACTGAACAAATCAGCAACAAAGCAATAGGCAATCAGTATTATTGACAGAATCATAGACTAACAGGAAACTAAATAATCGGCGCAACTTATTAATCGATTACACAATTTATAACACATAATGATTACAGTAAACATAAACAAATAACAAAATTGGACCAAATAAAAGGTCCACTGAAGATGAACAGAATCAATTGACAAAAAGAATTTTAAAACAATAAAACTAAACTAACAAATAAATAGATACATAGATAAAAAAACATGAACACGGACAAAGGAAAGAAGAAAAATACCTCAGAATACCAGAACTATACGGACCCAGGCTCGAAACTCGGACTCTGACACTTTGAGGTCGAACAGACCTTAGTCGAAGTGTTCTCAACTGAGAACACTTCGATTAAGGTCGATTAGATCCCAAATCCTCACTTAATTTGGACGGATTCCATGATTTGGAATTTCTAGGGTTCCTGGTTTTCGATTTAAGGTTCGAACATTTCTAGACAGATTTGAATGGAACCAAAGTCATTTATGGTATGAGGGAGGTCTGGGGGTTGCCTGGTATGAATTTGGGGTTGGTTGGTGTAGGTTTCAGTTTGGCTCGAATCTTCAAATGAAGATTCGAGAAGATGGGAGAAGATTCGAACCAAATGAGTAACATATTTGGAACGGGGGTGGTCAGATGACCTTATGGTGTTAAGGTGGTGGCCGACAGCGTTGTTGCCGCAGGGTTTCAAACGGAAGGATTTTAGGGCGGCTAGGGTTTTGGGGTCCGTCTCTAAGAGAGACGATGAACAGGGCAAAAGGGGGGTTTGGTTTGGGGCATGGGGTGAGAATTAGGGGCTTATATACAAAGGGGAGGGATGGATCCTGGCCGTTGGATCAGGTGAGATTGATGGCCAGGATCTCTTCACTTAAGGGAACGATGCCGTTTTATTTAAACAGGGGGGTTTGGGTTGGTCTCATACGGGAGTGGGTCGGGTCATGAGGGAAGGCCTGGGATCCATTAGATCAAAAGCAATGAATGGTCCCGATTAAATACAATCACACGACGTCGTTTGGTTTAATGAAAGAACTGAACTGGACCGTTAGATCTATTTGATCAACGGTCCAGATGGAAAATGCCAATACGGCGTTGTTTGGTTGTCTTTTGAGATTAACTGGACGGGCCTCATCAAAACGACGTAGCTCTTGCCCTATACTACGTCGTTTGATGGTTTTTTGGGTTGACAGACCTGGGCCGGGTGGGTGTGTGACTTTTGGGCCTGAACTCTCTTTTCTTTAAAATTGGCCCAGTTCGAATTTACTTCATTTTTTTTTGAGCTCTTTTCCTTTTCCTTCTTTGATTTAATTTAAAAACAATTCCTAATTAAATTGTAAAATCAAAAATAAAACTACACAAATATTAATTAACACTTACAACAATTAACACACAAATTAAAATCTTAAAATAAAATCACACAATGACAACAAATAGAATAAAACGCATATTTTTTGTGATCTTCTTTTTCAGAGCCAAATGACGGTTTAATTAATTCCTAAATGCATAATTAAATCCTAAATATGCATACAACATGTATTTTTTCTTTTGTATTTTTCAATTAACTACAACAAGGTAAACATTTGCGGACAAAACACAAATAATTATCCAAAATGACACGCAAATCCTAAAAATTGTACACCAAGAGAATTTTGTTTTATTTTTTATTTCTTTTGGAGTAGTTTTCGTGATGCAAAAATCACGTGCTCATATCTGCCCCTCTTTGTCCGAAAACATGAAGGATTTTCGTACAAAGATAAAGTGAGCGGATACGAGCGATTTTTGCCCGTTGGAATACTCCGTGTGAAGCATTTTTTGAAAAAAGATTTAACCGAACCTTTGCTTCAAAGGTTTCCTATATATCCCTGGCTAGAAGGGAATCAGGTTAATGTAGTTCAGGAAGTTTTGGTAGCTGGGACTACCATGGAACTGAAATTTTGTTGTTACTGCTGCTGCATGCTGTTGCTACTGCTTACCGATCTCCTTATTACACCGTGCCAAAAGAAAACCAGAAGTTAGACTAAACTAGGAATTACAAAATCTTATCTATCTTCCATTTGCTCTAGTTGCCTTGCTTTCTTGCCGGCTTGTATTTCCTCTGGTGCTTTTCTTTCGAAAACTGCTGGGGATGACACTGGCCTTTTGCCTTTCTGAACACAAGTTTTATCATTCCGCTCCGTTTGCCGGGGACACTGCTTCCTGTGTTGGAGCTTGTTATGCTGGGGATTTTTGTTGTAACCCTCCTCATTACTGACTTCTGATTTGATCTTGAAATGTATTCCTCTATTCTGCAGGCGGGGACGCTCCTGACTCCAACTTGACTTTTCAAAGATAACACAACCTCCATTCTCCAGGCGGGGTCCTGACTTCTTCAACTTAAAAAAATATAACAACCTCCGTTCTACAGGAGGGCTCCTGACTTATCCATCTTAAAATAAACAACCTCCGTTCTACAGGTGGACTCCTGACTTCAACTTAACATTTAACAACCTCCATTCTACAGGCGGGCTCTTGACTCCAACTTTAAAAATATAACAACCTC
This sequence comes from Nicotiana tabacum, assembly GCF_000715075.1. Classification (NCBI taxonomy): domain Eukaryota; kingdom Viridiplantae; phylum Streptophyta; class Magnoliopsida; order Solanales; family Solanaceae; genus Nicotiana; species Nicotiana tabacum. Next base: position 22,566,507 of record NC_134095.1, on the reverse strand, counting down.
CGTTCTACAGGCGGGCTCCTGACTTCTCTAACTTAAAATAACAACCTCCGTTCTACAGGTGGGCTCCTGACTTCAACAACTTCTTCAAGATAATTCAGCCTCCATTCTCCAGGCGGGCTCCTGACTTCTTCAACTTAAAAATATAACAACCTCCGTTCTACAGGCGGGCTCCTGACTTCAACAACAACTTAAAAATAATTCAGCCTCCATTCTCCAGGCGGGCTCCTAATTTCTTCAGCAACTTTGAAAAATAAATTATTTGGCAATGATTTATGAAAATATATATTTTGGCAATGTTTATACAAGCAGGACCACTCGGGTCGAAATAAATTAAATGTCTTTTTGAGGAAGGATTAAATTCAATATCCTATTCGAGGGCGGACAGACCCATCATATCCTATTCGATCATATCCTATTCGAGGCGGGCTCCTGACTTCTTCAATTTCTTAAAAATAACACCTCCATTCTCCAGGCGGGCTCCTGACTTCAATGATTTCTTAAAAATAACACCTCCATTCTCCAGGTGGGCTCCTGACTTCAACAATTTCTTAAAAATAACACCTCCATTCTCCAGGCGGGCTCCTAACTTCAACGATTTCTTAAAACTGGTGTTTTATTCCTCTGCAAACTCCTGGGATAACACCGATATTTTATTTCACCAATATATCATTTTCCTTCTTCCACGACTATTTCCTTTAAAGCTGGTGCTTTCACTTCCCTGAAACCTGCCGGGAATAACACTGCTGGGGAATTACCTTCCTCCTTTTAACAATGGTGGGGATGATATTGATTCAAAAGCCATTACTTTTAAAACTTTGGGTTATCTTGCTTCTTCCAAGATTGCTTTTCTTTTAAAACTTGTATCTCCTTTCTTATATACTGCTGGGGATTTTACTTCCTTCAAAACTTGTGTTATCTTCTCTCTTTCCCAAATGTCTATCTGATTTCAAGAAAATTTTCGTAATGAGAGAAAATTTTCTGCCCCAGTTTGATAATCTTCTTTGTGACCCTGTATTCCTGCTGTCAATCAAAAAGAAATTTGTTAGTTTAAAACGGGGCGAGTGGTCGTGCTACTTCTGCTAGGGATGGTTTTTCCCTTTTCTTTTCCATGCTTTGCTATAAAACTTGCTGGGGATGATACTGTTTGCTGGGGCTGATATTCCCGCTGGGGATGATTTTTCATTTCTCTTCCTTCCCCGCTCTATGTTGTCCGACCATTGTGGAGTTTGGTCGAGAATCTGTCGGAGTTGTTCCTGTATCTCGCAAATCTGTTGGGGATCCTCTTGGATTTTGATCCCTATCTGTTGTTTTTTCTGTTCTTCTCCGATTTCCTTTGTAAATTCGGTCCTCTTGGGATCTGGACCCATTCGTCATTTGGCCTTGCGACAAACTTCTTTTCGCTTTGTCGCCTTATCTTTGGCTTGTCCTATTCGTATTTTGCTTTGCACCATTTTGGCCACTGGTAGTAAGCTCTGACAATTCTTTTCAAAAACAAACTGCTAGGGAGGTAAAGTCTTTAAACCAAGAAATAATAAAGTGAGGATTTCAAAAAATAGAAAAAGAAGAAGTCTTTCTGAACAAATGCTGGGGGAAAAGAAAGTAAAGAACTTATCTGAGATATAACCGATCCCAACGATCATGTCGTGTATTCTGGATTGATCAACCCAGTCTATTCGTGTCAATCAATCTTTCGGATGGACTCATCTTGCTGGGGATAAATAAACACCCAACTCTTTGCCAAACGTGTACCCTTTCCGTCAATCTCGCCTTGTCGCCTCATAGTGCCCTTCGAGGGGTTTTCACTAATAAGACTCTCTCATTTCTCTCAACTCCCGTCGCCTTATGGTGCCTGTGAAGGTTTTCATCGATAAGACTCTCTCATTTTATTTTATCTTTTCAGCTGGGGATTAGAGTGTTGCTGATATTACTCCCTCTGCTGGGGGATTCTTTTCGGCTATCAATTCATTTCCAGTTTATGGTCCTCTTCTCTGCTGGGGATCGGGGTGTTATCCCCGACTTCCGTCTGCCTGACTTGGCACTTCTCGAATACTGATCAGGGGGTCTTTTTTGACATCAATATGGGTTTTCGTGTCTGGCTAAAAGGAAAAGGGGTATCAAAAGGCTCAAAATAATTTTGACGGGTAAAACATTACAACTCTTGGAATCAAACTTTCTTTCCCAAAATTATAAACACAACTTTTGCCCCAGTTTTTTCTTGCTTGGGGATTCTTATTTTTTGTTACATTATGACCGAGTCGTGAGGCGCCTACGTATCCTTCTTTGAGGAATCAGGTCAAACGTAGTTCCCAATTCCTTTGTTTTTCTTGTGACTTTTCTTTTGTCTTTATTATCATTATTTTTCTCTTTTTTTTCTTTCATTTTAATTACTGATTCCAAAAGAGGGACATGAAAGAATAAATAAGGCTCAAAAGGGGAAGCAAAGGTTAAAGTGTTTGGATAGAAGAAAGAATTGCCTCCGTCATTTCATTCTCCAATAAATGCCAACCACAAACAAACAATAATTACAATCAAAAGAAATCATACATAATATCTCTTAACTGCATTAGAATTGATAGCCATGTCGATGCATTTCCCGTTGATATCTGTTAAACATAAAGCACCATTGGACAATACTCGGGTTATAATGAATGGTCCTTGCCAATTCGGGGCGAACTTGCCTTTTGCTTTGGCCTGATGTGGCAGGATTCGTTTCAACACCTGCTGCCCCACCTCAAATTTTCTGGGGCGCACCTTCTTGTTGTAGGCTCTCGCCATTCTCTTTTGATATAATTGGCCATGACACACAGCTGCCAATCTCTTTTCATCAATTAGGTTCAACTGCTCCAACCAGGCTTTGACCCACTCGTCATCATCAATCTCAGCCTCAGCGACAATCCGAAGGGATGGAATTTCAACTTCTGCCGGTATTACTGCTTCAGTTCCATATACCAACAAATAAGGGGTTGCACCTACGAAGTCCGAACGGTAGTGCGATAACCCAACAATGCAAATGGTAATTTCTCATGCCATTGTTTGGATCCTTCTACCATCTTCCTCAGTATCTTCTTGATGTTCTTGTTGGCTACTTCAACTGCTCCATTCGCCTTAGGACGATATGGTGTGGAATTACGGTGTGTAATCTTAAACTGTTGACATACCTCTTTCATCAATTTGCTGTTAAGATTAGCACCATTATCCGTGATGATCACTTTTGGGACCCCAAATCTACAGATGATATGGGAGTGAACAAAATCCACCACTGCCTTCTTGGTTACTGACTTGAAAGTTTTAGCTTCAACCCACTTAGTGAAATAGTCGATGGTCACCAGAATGAACCTATGACCGTTGGTAGCTGCCGGTTCAATAGGTCCAATGACATCCATGCCCCAGGAAACAAATGGCCATGGTGCTGACATTGTATGCAATTCTGTCGGTGGAGAATGAATCAGATCTTCGTGTATCTGACATTGATGGCATTTCCGCACGAAATTGATACAATCACGCTCCATAGTGAGCCAATAATACCCTGCTCGAAGAATCTTCTTTGCCAATACATATTCGCTCATATGTGGCCAACAAACTCCAGCATGTACCCCTGTCATAACTGTCGTGGCTTGACTGGCATCTATACATCTCAGCAATCCCAAATCTGGGGTTCTTTTGTACAACACTCCTCTACTGAGGAAGAATGGCTCTTTTTTGATCTCCAGTGGCCTGCTCCGGGTATATCCCCATCCTGAGTTACTCTTTGACGTCATAAAACCATGGCTCGCCATCCACTTCTTCCTCTATCATGTTGCAATAGGCATGCTGATCATGAACCTGGATGTGCAACGGGTCAACATGAATTTTGTCTGGGTGGTGCAACATTGATGCTAAAGTGGCCAATGCATCGGCAACCTCATTGTGAACTCTTAGGATGTGTCTAAACTCCACCGATCGAAATCGCTTGCTCAGATCGTGCAAACATTGTCGATATGGTATGAGCTACAAATCTCGTGTTTCCCATTCGCCCTGAATCTGATGCACCAGGAGGTCCGAGTCTCCCAAGACCAAAACGTCTTGGACATCCATGTCTGCAGCTAGTCGCAGACCCAAAATGCATGCCTCATACTCAGCCATGTTATTGGTACAATAGAAACGCAGCTGAGCTGTAACAGGATAATGACGTCCTGTTTCAGAAATAAGTACCGCTCCTATTCCAACACCCTTCGCATTTGCGGCTCCATCAAAGAAAAGCTTCCAACCTGGTTCCTCAGGTAATTCCAACTCATCTATATGCATTACTTCCTCTTCAGGAAAATACGTCCTTAACGGCTCGTATTCTTCATCAACAGTATTCTCAGCCAAGTGATCGGCCAGTGCTTGGGCTTTCATGGCCGTCCTTGTCACATAGACGATGTCGAACTCTGTGAGTAATATTTGCCATTTCGCTAGCCTCCCTGTGGGCATAGGTTTTTGGAAAATATATTTTAGTGGATCCAGGCGTGAAATGAGATAAGTAGTATATGAGGACAAATAATGCTTCAATTTCTGGGCCACCCAAGTTAGGGCGCAACATGTCTTCTCGAGTTGAGTATACTTAACCTCATATACTGTAAACTTCTTGCTGAGATAATAGATGGCTTGCTCCTTCCTTCCTATAATGTCGTGTTGCCCCAACACGCAGCCAAACAAATTCTCCAGGACCGTTAGATAAAGGATTAACGATCTCCCCGGCTCAGGTGGAACCAACACAGGTGGATTTCATAAATATCCTTTGATCTGGTCAAATACCTCCTGACATTCCGTCGTCCATTCTATCGCAACATCTTTCTTCAGTAGCCGAAAGATGGGTTCACAAGTTGCTGTGAGTTGAGCAATAAATCTGTTGATGTAATTCAACCTTCCCAACAGACTCATTACTTCTGTCTTGTTCTTCGGCGGTGGCAAATCTTGGATAGATTTGATCTTTGACGGGTCCAATTCAATACCTCGCCGACTGACGATGAATCCCAACAGCTTTCCAGATGGAACTCCAAATGCACATTTGGCCGGGTTGAGCTTAATATTGTACCTTTGAAGCCTTTGGAAAAACTTTCTTAAGTCTGCTACGTGGTTTTCCTGATGCTTGGATTTTATGATCACATCGTCCACGTACACCTCAATTTCTTTGTGGATCATGTCATGAAACACAGTGGTTATCGCTCTCATGTACGTTGCCCCAGCATTCTTCAAACCAAATGGCATTACCCGATAGAAATAAGTCCCCCACGGCGTAATGAATGCCGTATTTTCCACATCTTCTTCATCCATCAAAATCTGATGATACCCAGCATAGCAATCTACAAAAGATCCGATCTCATGTCTGGCACAATTGTCGATCAAGATATGGATGTTGGGTAAAGGAAAGTTGTCCTTTGGGCTTGCCCTGTTCAGATTGCGGTAATCGACACACACCCTGATCTTCCCATCTTTCTTTGGCACCGACACCACAATAGCCAACCAATCAGGATATCGAGTGACACAAATAATCTTTGCTTGCAGCTGCTTGGTTACTTCCTCTTTAATCTTCACACTCATATCCGTTTTGAACTTCCTCAACTTCTGTTTGAAGGGAGGGCATGTCGGGTCGGTAGGCAATTTATGAACTACTAAATCCGTGCTTAACCCCGGCATGTCATCATATGACCATGCAAAAACATCTTTGAACTCAATAAGTGTTTTGATCAATTCTTCCCTGATATTTGGTGCAATGTGGATGCTTATTTTAGTTTCTCTGATATCGACTGCATCCCTTAAATTGATGGCTTCTGTGTCATTTAAGTTGGGCCTGGATTTTTTTTCAAACTGGCTTAACTCTCTGTTTATCTCCTCGAAGGCTTCATCCTCATCATATTCCGATTCATTATCATAATGACCTCTTGTATAGTTAGTTCGGAATTAGATTGATCTTTTAGACTAGGTTGAAGATCCATTGTGCATGTCATGTCGTTAAAACCAGTATGAAAAGAACTGTTCAGAAAAAGAAAAGAAAGAAACAAAAATTAAAAATAAAAATAAAATAAGGAATGAAGAAGAAAATTTTCATTTTATTGAATTATGGGATAACAAGGTTTCACACTTTGTTGAGAAATAATAAAAATAAAAAGGAATCTGGATTACAACCCTGGAATAATCCAGAAAACAAGAAGGAAAATCAGAGCCAACTACCAGGACTGCCTCCAAGTAGGAAGAGGAGTAGCTGTCCAATTGTTGACATTGGCCTTAGGCCCCACAAACTGTATGTCTGCCTTATTGGAACTCTCTCCAGCTTCTATCATGTTGACATCTGCAAACATTCTTTCAAAGCCCTCATTCAAATCTCCATCTGGCCCGATCAAGGGTCCAAGAACTTCCGGGACTGGCAACTTTCTGCACCCTGCTTTGACAAATGATCTGGACAGGCGAGGGATTGGCTTAGGAAGGACCCAGACTCTTTTCTTCAACTTGCGGGCCCGCTTTACATCCGCTGCGGTAGGCTTGAATCCAAACCCAAAAGTATCCAGGTTCTTGGGCAAAGAAACTGGCTGGACCATTCTCTGCAGATCAATCCCCAGACCTTTTCCTTGTACAAACCCGCTGTTCAACATCTCTGAGGCTATCATGAAGGTTGCAGCTGTGATTCTGGGAAGTGGAAGGCCCCCACCTTCAGGAATTTTGTCTACTGAGACTGCGTCAAAAACCTGATAAACCCATGGGCCCTTGTCATCGTCGATTTCTATGAAGGGCACAATAGCATCATTGACGACATGTGTACCGTCATCCCCGTGTACCACAATCTCTTGTCTATCCCATTTAAATTTGACCATATGATGCAGTGTAGAAGGCACTACTTTGGCTGCGTAGATCCAGGGTCGTCCCAACAGAAGATTATACGACACCGCCACATCTATCACTTGAAATTCCATGGTGAACTCGACTGGACCAATAGTTAATTCCAGTACGATATCACCCACTATGTCAGTACCGCCCCCATCAAAACCTCGGACGCAGACGCTGTTCTTGTGGATCCTATCATCAGCAACCTTTAGTATGTTCAGAGTGGTCAAAGGACAGATATTGGCACTTGACCCATTATCAATTAGTACTCGAGTAACCACCGAGTCTTCGCATTTTATCGTCAAGTAGAGTGCCCTGTTGTGTTCTGTACCCTCTACCGGTAACTCATCGTCAGGGAATGTCACTCGGTTTACTTTGAAGATCTTGTGCACTATTTTCTCCAAATGGTTCACTGAGAGCTTGTCCGGGACATGGGCTTTGTTCAGAATCTTTATTAAGGCCTGACAATGATCGTTTGAATGGATCAATAAGGATAGCAACGAAATCTGGGCTGGGGTCTTCCTCAACTGCTCTATAATTGAGTAGTCCTGTGCCTTCATCTTCTTCAAAAACTCTTCTGCTTCTTCCTCCGTCACTGGCTTCTTTGTTGTTACAGGAGTGGTCCTTCTCAATTCTGCGGGAACAAAACACCTTCCCGAACGAGTTAACCCCTGAACCTCGCATACTTCTTCCACAACCTCCTTCCCCTTATGCATCACTGTCACTTGACTGTAGCTCCATGGCATAGTTTTCTCACTTGTTATCGGCAACTGCATGACTAGCCTGATAACAACTGGTTCTACGTGGACCCCCTTCACCACTAACACTGGTGTGCTTGATTCTCCCTGCAGCACTGTCCTGATTGACTCTGGCTTTTTCGCAGCAACAGACGAACCTTTCCCCACTACCACAAATGGCTTGTCATCTGCCTTTCCCAACTGGTCGATTTTTCGTTTGGACTGGCACGAATCATCATTACCGTTTGTGAGGGTGTTTTAAGTTTCCCTCCTTCGTGCACTAGTTCGATCATGTGGGCCTCATGGTGCACCGGTAACGGGTTTTCATTGATGTTGGGTGCCTCTGGTGCTTGAACCTCGATCCTATTTGTGTCAATAAGATCTTGTATGGAAGTCTTCAACTTCCAACACTTCTCAGTATCATGCCCGGGAGCCCCCGAACAATATTCACAACTTACTGAGGGGTCCAGATTTTTGGGAAGGGGATTTGGCGATTTGGGTTCAATAGGACCTAATAGGCCTATCTACCTCAACTTGTGGAACAGAGTAGTATAGGTTTCTCCCAATGGAGTGAATGTTCTTGGCTTCTGCACCTTTCATTCCTAAAAGCTTGATTTCCACGGAAGCTTGGCCCTAAAGGATTCCTGTAGACCCTTGGTGGTGGATATGTGTTTTGTGGAGGTGGATATGTGTTTTGTGGGGGTGGATATGTATGTTGGGGAGCCTGCGCACGCCATTGCGGGCGAGCCGGAGGCTGGGTGTAAGTTTGGACGTGATGGACGGAGAAATGTGGCTATTGTGGTGGATAATAGGGTTGTGGAGGGTTGTATGGATTGTGTGGATAATTTGGGTAATGGGGTCTGGGTTGGTAGCGAGGGGAAGGACCTCTTGATTTGGACCAAGTACCTGCTTCGACTGTTGCGACCTCCTCTCTCTTCTTTTTTCCGAGAGCACCTCCCGTGCCGCTTTGGATAGCCTGAGTTGTGGACTTGATCACCGAATAACTCATTATCTTGTTGGACCTGAGTCCCTCTTCAACTATGCCGCCCATTTTTACTACTTCATTGAAAGATTTACCAACTAACGTCACCAGGTGACCAAAGTAAGTTGGCTCCAACATTTGTAAGAAGTAGTCCACCATTTCACCTTCCCTCATTGGCGAATTGGCTCTTGCCGCTTATTCTCTCCAACGGAATCCGAATTCCCTGAAGCTCTCTCCAGGCTTTTTCTCAAGTTTTAACAGTGTGAGACGGTCGAGGACGATCTCAAGGTTATACTGGAAATAACCTGCAAACGCTTGTGCTAGATCGTCCCAGGTATACCACCTGCTAGGATCCTGCCTTGTGTACCATTCTAATGCGGACCCGCTTAAACTTTGACCGAAATAAGCAATCAGCAACTCATCCTTTCCACCTGCCCCTCTCATCTTACTACAGAAACCTCGTAGATGCGCCATGGATCACCGTGTCCCTCATATAGATCAAACTTTGGCATCTTAAAACATGCCGGCAATTGAACATCGGGGAAGGGACATAGATCTTTATAGGACACACTGACTTGGCTGCCCAATCCATGCATATTCCTGAAGGATTGCTCCAGGCTTTTCACTTTACGAAGCACTTCGTCCTGCTCCGGATTCTTAGCTGGCCTCTCAGTTTTTGTCGGGAGCTGAAGGTGAGGGGTGTAAGTGTGTGGCTCGGGAGTTTTAAAGGTGAGTTCAGGAGGATAGTATTGATTGTCGTAAACCTGAAACATTGGTTCATCGGGTGATTTTTGCAATATGGCGGGTGTAGGTGCCACGAAAATAGGAACAACTGGTGGAGGAGGGTTTTTTTTGGGTGGTGAAGCTTGGGGATTATAGGAAGTTTCCCCTTGATAGTATTGGACAATGGGGAAGCTCGTTGATGGACCAGTGGAAGGGTATTCCGGAGTCCGAGCTGGTGAAAGGGTAGGAGTAGGGGGAAGTATTGGTGGTGTTTGTCCCTTAGCCCAAGCTAGGTGCATCCCAGCTATCTCTTGTCTCAACCTGTCTACTTCCTCCTTCATCATTTGCATCTCCGACTTTTCCTCCTCAACACTTTTGTCCGAACCAGACATACTTTCCGGAATGGGCCCTTTTGATCTTGTGTGGTAATGGTAATCTGCCAGAACGTTCTAACGAGCTAACTATTTTGAAATTTTTTTCTCTGATATAAACAACAAACTTGTTAGCGTTAGAGTTTAACACATATTGCAATTTCACATTGGGGAATGCAATGTTCCTAGGCAGTTAACCATTTCTAACATGTTTTTGCTTTGACTGCCTGCGTCATTCCGACTTATGTCCTTTCTTTATTCACTTTGCCTCTTCTTTTTATCTTTTAGTGGTGGTCGAATCTTATGTGGATTGCCTACGTATCATGTCCCTGCATAAATCAGACCGGGCGTAGTTCTGCCATAAGTAAAAATAAAGACACAATTTTGCATTTTATTACCAAAATATGCTATTACAAGCTACCCATTTGAAAAAAAAACAAACGAAATACTGACTCCACACTATTAACATTGTTTGATATGCAAAGAGAACAGAAGGGTAGACAACAGACTCTTAAAAACAAACAAGTGCAGACTTGAACTAGGGATACATTAAAGCCTTAAATTTTGGTGCCCGTGAGGCATTGTCCGGCCTTTCCGCGGGCTTTGGGGCTAGGCCTCTTTGCAAGCTTTTTAATTCCTCCATGATCCGGTGGACATAACCCATGACGGAGGCAAAAAGGGTATCACAGGGCATTTCTTCACATGTTAGGCACTTCGTGGTAATGTAGCGCCCAATCTCATTGATCTTACCCCTGATTCTATCCCTTTCCATACACAACTGTTCTATTCATTGATTCTTTAGTCCCAATACTTGAGTGTTGTCAACGAGCTGATCTTGGAACCTCTCCATTTGTTCTTCCATTTGGGCTATTGAATCATAGCAGCGCTCCCTATCCATCCTAGCATCTCGGGCTTGTTTAAAGACCCGATCTCTGAGAGTGGAATTTGTTTCTCTCAATATTGTAATGCTCCCTTCATAATCCCTTCTCACTTGCCATAGGTGCTTTTTCCGTGCTGCTGCACCTTTTGCCCATCGGGCCCGCATTCTTGCTATGCTAGCCTTGGATCTTTCCAAGTTTTTTCGGCTTTCAACGACCTGATTCCTTAACCCTGCTATCAGCCTTTTATCGGACCGGCTTCTCCGTTGGTTGTCGGCATCCATTTTCATTTTCCGGATTTGAGCTTTGAGGATCTCGCTTTCTCGGGCTAATTTGTTCTTTTCTCCTTCATCGGCAACAACCTGCACTTTGTTCTCAAATTTCAGATCCTCAATCTGTCGTTTCAGCTTGCCTATTTCGGCCCGGTATTCCCGTTCTTTGGCCAACCAGTCTCACGGTTCTTGCGATGCCTCAATGAACTCTTGAATGTGGGCTTTTTTGGCTAGTCGTTCTAGCTCATCTCTTACAACATCTCTCTTCCTGTACCAGGCAATATAAGTCGGTGAGACTTCACTTCGGGATAGGTCACACACTTGAGTGTTTACCGTTAAATATTGGCATCCATTCCATATAGAACGAACGGCTTCTTCATGAAATTGGCCGTTGATACCAACCTCGACTGCATAAATACTGAGATCTTCATCTGGGTGTACCACCTGGCACCTCCCTAACTGTCTCATCACCCGGTAAGGCGCATAAGGCTGAATGCCTCGGAGTCCCATTAAGAGGAAGTAAGGACCCGTGACGGGCACGTATACAATTTCTTCAACAGGAAGCCAACCCAATGTCCACCCTATTTGTGCTGCTGTGATGGTGCGAAGGCAAGATACCCAGTCTTCAGACCCTTCTGGCAATTTGAGCCCTAAAAACCTCATGTTATATCCTTCAATGCAACCTTCGTTTGTAGATCTACAGCTCATATACTGAGGATGATGACACAAGTGCTCGATCATCCACATTTGCAATAACAAGTTGCATCCTTCGAAAAAATCTGCCCCGACTTTACAGGCTGTGAGAGCTCGGTATATCTTGGCCACTATCATAGGGGACAACGTGCTTTTGTTGTTGGTAATTAGGACCTTGACGACTCCAGCCACCTTTAAATCAATATTTATGTCTTTCCGAGGAAACACCACAATGCCCAAGAATGCTACCATGAAGGCGAAATGAGAAGGGTGGACAATATTTCATCCCATTTTGTCTGATTCCCTCTACTGCAAACCCCGCTTTCCAGATCGTCGAACCCTCCTATATGCGCATACCTCTGGTATATGAACTGCAAAGTAGAAAAACCCCTATCCAATTCAGAGTATGAGACTCCCTTGCTTATCTTCAGCAGATCCATGAACTTGTGCGAATTGACGGCTCTTGGTGCAATCAGATATTTGTGCCTTAACCCCTCAGTAATGTCCATATATCCTACTACCTCTTCTAAGGTTGGGCCGGGTCCCAAAATGTAATCAAGGCCTTTATGACGTCATATCTGGGTCTGACGCTCAACAAACTGGTGAGACCTCCCAGATGTAGTTTGATCTTATCTCGCTCTGACTTTTCCAAATCCTCCCACCACAAGCGCAACTCCAAAGGGATCTTGTCCTAACTGTTACCGGCAAACTTGGACCCGGGCTCATTCTGTATATTTGTTTGGGGTGATTAACACTCATTGGACTCAAAGAAAGAATAAACTAAAATTGACACACAATAAAATAAAACTCCGGTCTTGTCAATACAGCCTTTCAGCACTTCGAAGAAGATTTAAAGGCTGTGTTTTACCAACCGGACAAAACATTGAAAATGACCAAAAGTGGCTATTTTCGCAAAAATAGCCTTCCGGCGTCCTTTTAGGGACATTCGACTATTTTTACAAGAATGAAATCTCCCGACTTATTTACGACGAAAGACTAAAATTTTTGACATTTGTGGCTATTTTGCAAAAGGGGAGGTTGGACCCGATGAGGGTTGCCTACGTATCTCACATCCTGTGAGAATCAAACCGGCGTAGTTCGGGCCACGACAATAAACTAATTCTGATAACAAGACTTGTTTAAACTAATTACACTAAAAAAACATTTTTTTTCACAAAATTTTGGCAGAGTTCGCCAGTAACTTAGAATTATCTCTCTACACAGCTATTTTCTTTTCTTTTTTTTTTCAATATTTCAGTATTTTCAGAAGCCGGTCAGCATGCAAGTCTAAGGCAAATAAATGCATAAAACACACAGGATGCAGCAGGATGATCTTTTCATTTCAGGCTGCTTGTCCTAGACGGACCCAACCCCTGTGTTGAGTCCCCTAAGTCAAATGCACATGATGCAAATAAGCGTTCCTACTAGGGATCCAGCATGAGGTTTTGTTATACTAGGTTTATCCTGGGTGTTTATTCTAGACCTGGCTTACCCGAGCGGACAACTCGAGCCGAGGATGGGAACTGTGTGCCGGTAAACAAAAGATCATCCGGTTTTGCAACTCCTCCGAATCCTCGTTCTATTTTGGGAAAGGACACTAACAGAAAGAAGTCACGACCAGCGTGCACTCCTCAAGAGAGAGAAGAGAGAGATTTTCATAGCAGTTTAAATATACAGTTCAGATAATATCAAAGCGGTAAAAGCAACATTTAGCACATTAAGCCCAAACATGTAATAAAATCAGATAATAAACAAAGCCAGATACAACAATTATTATAAGCTCAAATTCTAAACCCTGAACCAGAAATTCTGGGTTCGGGTCCCCAGCAGAGTCGCCAGAGCTGTCACACCTCCTTTTTCGCCTTCCAATTAAAGGACAATCGAAACGGGATTTAGTTATTTATTTCAGAGTTGCCACTTGGGAGATTTATGGTGTCCCAAGTCACCGGTTGAATCCCGAATCGAGGAAAATATTGACTCTGTTTAACATTCTGCGCACCAGAAATTCGGATAAGGAATTCTGTTAACCCGGGAGAAGGTGTTAGGCATTCCCGAGTTCCGTCGTTCTAGCACGATCGCTCAACTGTCATATTCGGCTTATTTATCTGATTTTTAATACATGTTGAATCTATGTGCAAATTTTAACTGTGTACCACTTTTATTATTATTACTTTTACCGAGAATTGCAACATCATGAAAATACATCTCGAACCACGTCGCATCAATGCACCCGTGGTTGTTGACACATTTTAACTCTGTTGAGATTTGGATTTGGGTCGCATAAATGTGCACCCGAGTTTAAGAAGATAACATTGTTAAATACGCGCCTAAAGCGACTAGCGTATCATTATTTTGGGTAGGGCCGTAAAATTTTGCTAAACGATCCATCCCGAAGTCTAAGTAATTTTACAAACACGTATAGAGGGCCCCACAGCTTACGATTTTTTTTTTATTTTTTTTTGCGAAGCATGCCTCATTTATTTTAAGGATATCCTAAAGTGACTACATTTCTATTAAATTCGTCTCTAAAATAAAAGAGAAAAATCCTAATTAAATACATGCTTAAAAAAACGTAACATATTAATTGCTAGATTAAGACAAATGTTTAACGGAAAAGAAGATTACTAAAATTGAAATTATAAATAAAATACGGAATCGACAAATAATATATTCAAAAGAAACTAATTAGCCTATAATTAGATTAAACTCGCATTATTAGACGAATTGAGTCATTGCGACTAAATGCTTTTCAACTACTTGAAACTAAACCCACCTTAATTACTGATGCTTACGAAAGTTTGTTGAAGCTAGCTCGTTAACTTGAATAACCTATTGGATTAAGGTTCTTATCCTTTCGACATTGAATCGCGCTTCAAATATGTCAAGCCTACGGATTCTATAAAATTAATGGCCTTTTTATTTCTGCCTAAAACTGGCAGAACTAAACCTATTCAACACTTACCTCTTCAAACCAAACAAGCCCCCTTTTAAACAAACAAGCTGCCTGAACCAAACCTTAATATCTAATTCACAAAATTAGCCCAAATTCGTGCCTTAACTAGGTTTATCTACATGTTCACGATTAACCTATTATTTCAGACTGATGCCGGCTCCAATTAGGATTACCTAAACTTGTTCTATTCCAACAACTTGATATATTTATTTAAAACAAAACAAAACCCCAACTATCATACATTGAAACTAAGGAAAATTGTAGAAAAAAAAACAGTTCAGTCAAATATAAATCCTATAGTCCACCTTCTTTATTGAATTACAAAGATAGACTATAAAACTACCTATTATTTGACTATTAAGTTATCAGTACAACTTAAATACTCGACTTTTCGAGCATTGCCTTTCATTTTTTTTCAATAGCTACATGACATTGTGATTCGAGAATGTACCTGGTAATAGAACAAGAGAAGAAGAGGAAGATCAGCAGGACAGCAGTAAACAACACAACAACAGCAACAATAACCAACATGCAGCTAGCAGTCCCGAAAACCAATGGAGAAAAACCCAGAAAAAGCAGTGAAACAGCACCAATACAAAACAATGCAACCCGGGAAATAACAGCTTAAGAAAACCACTTAAAACTTTAGTGAAAACCCCAGAAATATTTAGCAATTAGGTCAGAACCAGAATGTATTCAGAAATGCAGAAGATGCAAGGAGACAGTCCTGATTTTTCAACCCTCAAAACAGAATCACTATCAAACAAACTCTCAGTTTTCTTCAACACTCAAAACTCAGCCCCACAGTTAAAGCTGAAGTTTTTTTCTTCAAAATGGGATCAAATTTTCAGAAAAATCCCCCTCTTTCAGTCCTCAATCTGCCCTCTTATACAGCCATCTCCCCTTTCAAACTTAGTGCCCGACCCCTTTTCCTTATTCAAATTAGAATTTTTCCACTAACAATCTGGTTTTTTCACTTTAAATTCCACTAAGGAAGCTTTTCCTTAATTTCAGCCCCCCATTCCCTTTTGTTCCCCATTAGTGTATTAATTAATACCCCACTAACAAAGCACTAATATTAAATTATAATCCTAACTATTTCATTCCTAAATCGATCCTGAAAACCCCTGAATATTACTGCCTCCTAATACAACTATTCAACTGTATTAAAATCTTAATTCTGAAATCTGTTTAACTAACAATTAACCAAAACTGATTTGATTAACAGCTATAACCAATTCAGCTAGTACTTTACGGTGGAAAATACATCAAATATAAAGGTTCCAGTGATTCAGAACAATGCTCATAATCAAAACAGAATCTGAATTAATCGGATAACTAACAATTTGAAAACTATAAACAACAGAATGCCGAATGATTCAAACTATACGAACGACCTAATTAACGAAGCTTAATTAACCGATTATATATTACAATTGACACTAAACAAATCATCAACAAAGCAATAGGCAATCAGTGTTGTTGACAGAATCATAGACTAACAGGAAACTAATTAATCGACGCAACTTATTAATCGATTACACAATTTATAACACATAATGATTACAGCAAACATAAACAAATGACAGAATTGGACCAAATAAAAAGGTCCACTGAAGATGAACTGAATCAATTGACAAAAAGAATTTTAAAAAAATAAAACTAAACTAACAAATAAACAGATACATAGATAAAAAAACATGAACACGGACAAAGGAAAAAAGAAAAATACCTCAGAATACCAGAACTATACGGACACAAGCTCGAAACTCGGACTCAGACACTTTGAGGTCGAACAGACCTTAGTCGAAGTGTTCTCAACTGAGAACACTTCGATTAAGGTCGATTAGACCCCAAATCCTCACTTAATTTGGACGGATTCCATGATTTGGAATTTCTAGGGTTCCTGATTTTCGATTTAAGGTTCGAACATTTCTAGATAGATTTGAACGGAACCAAAGTCATTTATGGTATGAGGAAGGTCTGGGGGTTGCCTGGTATGAATTTGGGGTTGGTTGGTGTAGGTTTCCGTTTGGCTCGAATCTTCAAATGAAGATTCGAGAAGATGGGGGAAGATTCGAACCAAATGAGTAACATATTTGGAATGGGGGTGGTCAGATGATCTTATGGTGTTAAGGTGGTGGCTGGCGATGTTGTTGCCGGCGGGTTTCAAACGGAAGGATTTTAGGGCGGCTAGGGTTTTGGGGTCCATCTCTGAGAGAGACGATGAACAGGGCAAAAGAGGGGGGGGGGGGTTTGGTTTGGGGCGTGGGGTGAGAATTTGGGGCTTATATACAAAGGGGAGGGATGGATCCTGGCCATTGGATCAGGTGAGATTGATGGCCAGGATCTCTTCACTTAAGGGAACGGTGCCATTTTGTTTAAACATGGGGGTTTGGGTCGGTCTCAGACGGGAGTGGGTCGGGTCATGAGGGAAGGCCTGAGAGCTATTAGATCAAAAGCAATGAACGGTCCCGATTAAATACAATCACACGACATCGTTTGGTTTAATGAAAGAACTGAACTGGACCGTTAGATCTATTTGATCAACGGTTCAGATGGAAAATGCCAATACGGCGTCGTTTGGTTGTCTTTTAAGATTAACTGGACGGGCACCATCAAAATGACATAGCTCTTGCCCTATACTACGTCGTTTGATGGTTTTTTGGGTTGACAGACCTGGGCCGGGTGGGCGTGTGACTTTTGGGCCTGAACTCTCTTTTTTTTAAAATTGGCCCAGTCCGAATTTACTTCATTTTTTTGAGCTCTTTTCCTTTTCCTTCTTTGATTTAATTTAAAAACAATTCTTAATTAAATTGTAAAATCAAAAATAAAACTACACAAATATTAATTAACACTTACAACAATTAACACACAAATTAAAATCTTAAAATAAAATCACACAATGACAACAAATAGAATAAAACGCATATTTTTTGTGATCTTCTTTTTCAGAGCCAAATGACGGTTTAATTAATTCCTAAATGCATAATTAAATCCTAAATATGCATACAACATGTATTTTTTCTTTTGTATTTTTCAATTAACTACAACAAGGTAAACATTTGCAGACAAAACACAAATAATTGTCCAAAATGCTACGCAAATCCTAAAAATTGTACACCAAGAGAATTTTGTTTTATTTTTGATTTCTTTTGGAGTAGTTTTCATGAAGCAAAAATCACGTGCTCACACTGACCATGCTGCTCTCAGGTACCTAATTGAGAAGAAGGAGTCAAAGTCGCACCTAATTCGATGGTACTACTACTGAAAGAGTTTGACTTGGAGATCTATCACCGAAAGGGAATAGAAAACCAAGTTGCTGATCATTTGTCTAGACTTGAAGGAGCTGAAAAGAAGGTTGAGGTAGAAGAGATCATGGAGACTTTCCCAGATGAACAACTTTTAGCCACGAGTCTTGAGGTAACGCCATGGTAAGCAGATATTGCAAATTACCTGGCAAGCAGTATTGTTTCCTTATGCCTTGTCCTTTGTGCAAAAGAAAAAGTTCATTTGTGATTGTCGCATGTATTTATGGGATGGACCATAATTGTTTAGGATTTGTATTGATAACATGATCCAGAGATGCATTCCCGAGACAGACTAACCTTCTGTTTTGCAGGCATGTCATGCTTCCCCGTATGGAGGTCATTTTGGAGGAGTAAGGACAACTGATAAAGTTTTAGAGTTGAGTTTTTATTGGCCGACGTTTTTTAAAGATGCACACTTCTAGGTGAAAAGCTGTGATGAGTGCCGACGGACGGGGAATATTTCCCGCCGACATGAGATGCCCATGAACCCAATTCAAGAAGTGGAAGTATTTGATGTATGGGAAATTGATTTTATGGGACCATTTGTTAGTTCATATAGTAACAATTACATACTGGTAGCTGTGGACTATGTCTCGAAATGAGTAGAAGCCGTGGCACTTACAACAAATGATGCGAAAGGAGTTATTGGTTTCCTTAGAAAAAATATCTTCACCCGATTTGGTACTCTAAGAGCGATCATCGGTGATGGATACAACCAAGCCTTTGCAAAGTTGTTGGAAAAATATGGAGTTCGCCATAAGGTTGCCATTCCATATTACTCACAAACAAGTGGGCATGGGGAGGTGTCAAACAGAGAAATCAAGAGTATTTTTTACCAAAACTATAAATTCTACTCGGACTGATTGCGCGAAAAAATTGGATGATGTGTTATGGGCTTACTGCACTGCTTTCAAAAATCCGATTGGTATGTCACCATACAAATTGGTGTTTGTAAAGGCATGTCACTTACCAGAGGAGTTAGAGCATAGAGACTTCTGGGCGCTACGACAATTAAATCTGGACTTGGAGGCTGCTGGAACGAGCAGAGTCACAGAACTGCATGAACTTTATGAGTTCCGTTACCATGGTTTTGAAAGTACAAGGTTATATGAGGAAAGAACGAAGCTGGTGCATGACAAAAACATTCTAGAGCAAAATTTTAAACCTGGAGATGCGGTATTATTATACAATTCGAGATTGAAATTGTTTCCGGGAAAGTTGAAGTCAAGATGGTCAGGACCATTCCATGTGCAAGAGATGCATCCCACCGGAGCCATAGAAATTGCTTCAGAAGATGGTTCTCGCAAGTTTAGAGTCAATGGGCAAAGATTGAAACATTACTTGGGCATGAATTGGGGAAAAACTAGTATCGGTGATTCATTTGCAAGAGCCAAAAATGTTGAGTGAACAGTAAATTTCGATTGTTTACATTGTGCTGTGATGTTAAATCAGGTGCTTCATGGGAGGTAAACCATTGTGATGTTGTATTCATCATGCCGTGACATTAACTAAGGCGCTCGTTGGGAGCCAACCCAATTCTAGCTATAATTGGTGTTTTGTTTTGTTTTTTGTTATGCACTAACACGTTTTTAGCTACATCTTGGCGCTTGAACAGGTAAAGGAGCATGATGCTTAATGCACAATGAACTAGCCTTCAACCTAGAATTAGGCCACGCATCGCCAGGTCTTCAGTGTGCTAAACAGCTCGCCGAGCGAGGGTTAACGCGAGGTAAACCTTGCGGCACAGGTTGCGTCGCCAGGAAATTTTCTCGCTGTGGAGCTCGCCCAGCAAGGGTTATAGCGAGGCGTGTCTCGTGAGAGCCCTTGTGTCGTCTGTCTCTCAACTCGCGTTTGAGCTCGCCTCTCTAGGTATTTGGCTCGCTAAGGAGCTCATGTCTCCAGGTACGAACATGCCTCCTAAGAAGGATATCGGTAAAGTCAAGGGCAAAGCCACTGCTCCGTCCAAAGCCAAGTCTTCCTCCGCACCTCCACCAAAAAAGAGAAAAGGAGGGGAAGCCACTGATAACTAGGGATTTTAGTCTATTTTATGCTCCTTTTTGCTTGAGTTTTGGACTAAAATGTGTACAAGTATTCCCAAAAGCTAACTTGTTGTGCTTGTTTGTAGTGTTTGGTCAAAAAGAGACAAGGATGTCATAACCAGCTCAAAAAAGGAGTGAAACCTACACAAGTTCAAAACCAAGTCAAAGCAGCGCTACAACGGAAAATTCACCACGGATGCAGAAGACCCACCGCGACTGCGGTCCTTTTATTTCGGTTCGCGGTGGCAAGGTTCAGAGAGATAATTTTTTGGGATTGAAAGCTACCGCGATCCACGATGATTTTATGCGACCGCGGTACCCCTACCGCGACAGCGGTCCTTTGACCACAGTCTGCGGAGAAGAGATTCAGAGAGCCAAAGATTGAAGCTAAAACTTGAAGACCGCAGTTCGCGGTTGATTTTACACGACCGCGGTAGCCTCACCGCTGCATCGATCCATTTTCCGCTGTCAGTGGTACCTCCTTCAGAGGCATTTTGTCCAAAAAATTTGGTTGTGTATAAATATTACTTTTTCAGATTTTTAGGTCATCTTACGTTAGTTGAGCACGTGAAACACCGTTTTTGTCTATTTTGAGAAATTTTATAGCTTACTTAGCAATTAATCTTTGTCTCTTATCGTGTAATTACAATTTATGGATTATTATTCAATTTATGATTTCTTCTTCAATTATGAGTAGCTAAACTCATTATCTAGGGTTGTGGCTCAACCCTAGTGTGGGTATTTAATGAGTCTTTTATTTTAGGGCTTATATATTTATGGGTGATTGTTATTTGGCCTGATTTATACTTTTTATGTTGAATTAGTGGTTGAAAATACTAATTTGTGCCTTTTTGACTTAGGCTCTTCTTGAGAAAGAGAGACTAAGTCTAGGAATTTCAGGCCAACAAGGAATTGGGGTGTATTTAAGAGTTTGATAGCCCCAATTAAAGGATTAAACCTAGATATAGTAATACCCGACTTGAGCCAACATTGCTTGCACAAATTGAACACCCAATTGGGCTTGAGAAAGCTAATTAGGGCAAAGTCACTCTTACTACCGAGAGGTGTAGAGTGAGTAGCTTCGTGCATTGGCTATATCACGATCCCAATTATAGCATTATTGCCCTAAGTTCTAGATCTCGTTATATACTCACCCAGGAATAAGTCACTTCCCTAGTGCCTCTTTACCTATTTAGAAAACCCTACAAAAATATCTACGTAGCTTAATTTCGCGTATCACTAGTATAAAATTAGAAGTAACAAATAAATAAGAGTGATTGGAAGTGTAATCAAGAGCACTACATACTGCTAGATTAGATAGGAATCCAACTCCAAACATTGTATTAGCTCCCTGTGGATTCGATCCTGACCTTCTCAGGTAAAAGCTGCATCGACCGCTCTTGCCACTCTGTAGTGGTGTAGGGTTGGAACCGATCACTTTTTGGTGATGTTGCCGGGGAACTAACAATTTTGGCTATCTATCTAAATAGTTTTGTGTATTGTTTTTATTTCCTTCTGTGATACTAATTTGTGTGTGTCGCCAATTCAGGTACAAAATGGCGAACAATAACAATGACCCTCTTGGAAATGCTATTCCGGGGGAGGAGGTAGATGACAATATTGATGATGAGGTACCTATAGTCCCTCAAGCTCAAAGGAGAGGCCGCTAGGCCAATGATAATATTCCAGACCCTCCCCTGCCACCTCCAAGAGCGGCTCCTCGGGTGTTTCCAAACGAAGGAGATGCTAGTGCAATTGTCCCACCCCGGATCTGGGCGGGCAATTTCCAAATTACAAATATGATGTTGATTTGTTGGAGAAACGAGGGTATTTCACCGGTGCTCCCCATCAGAATGCTTATAAATATCTTAAAGGTTTTGTGGATACCTGTTGGGGTAGCAAGCAAACAAATGTATCAGAGGATGCACTTCAGTTGAGATTGTTCCCTTTCTCACTTAGAGGGAAAGCTTTGGACTGGCTTGAAAGGCTTCCCAACCATTCCATCACTATGTGGGATGAGTTGGCAGACAAGTTTATAGCCAAGTTTTTCTCACCGGGGCATATGGCGACTTTGAGAGATGAGATTTTGGCCTTCAAACAGGAACCTAATGAACCACTTCACGAGATCTGGGAGAGATATTGGACAATGGTGAAAGAATGTCTGAACAATGATATGACCGAAGCAATGATTCAGCAGACATTCTACCGTGGCATTAACACGACCAATCAGTGTGTAGTGAACCAACTAGCAGGGGGAAATTTTATGAACACACCTTACGATCAAGCATGTGAGATATTAGATAAGATGGCAGATACTTCCTCAGCTTGGCAAAGTCGAGCTAATGTGCCACAAGGTGACCCCACTATCATCTACTTGCACAAAGAGCTCCATGATCATGCTCAGTCAATAGCAGAGTTAACTACCACAATGAACCAGTTGGCAAAAGCTCAATTGCAACAAGTTCAAGCTCCTAGACAAGTAAATGCTATGGAAGGTGTCAATATGTTGGTCAAGAGGCGACAAAGAGGTCAACAAGGTCAAGGTAGTCCGGATCAATATGACCAAGGTAGTGGTGGTTTCAATCAAGATGAGGGCTATGATGAGTAAAATGAAGAAGTGCAGTATGTGAACAACTACCAAGGACAAAGGGGCAATGATCCTTACCAATAACAATAATGGAGATCCCAAGGAAATTGGGCGAATCAAAACCAACAAGGCAATAGCAACTGGGGGAACAACAATCAAAATTGGGGCAACCAAAACAATTAGGGCAACTGGAGCGGCAATAACAACAATTGGGGAGGAAACAACAACCAAGGGGTTTGGAACAATGGCAATCAAGGGAATCAGGCGCACGTTTTCCAAAGGCCTCCGATGTATCAATAACCAAACAACCCACCTCCATTTCCATCCCAAGGTCCTAGCTCATCAAACAATGAGATGGGAAGGATCGAGATGATGTTTGAACAAATGATGGAGAAGAACGCCGACTCTGATGCCCAGTTGGCATCCCACAATACTCCAATCCGAAATTTGGAGGTTCAACTTGGCCAGATTTCACAGTCTTTGCATACTCGCCCTAAGGGGGCTCTACCTAGTGATAAGGTAGTAAACCCGAAGTGTAGGAACAACACCGGGCATGCAATGACAATGATTACTAGAAGTGGTCGAGGTGGTGGTGTGAATACCTCCAAGTAAAAGGAAATTATGAGTAATGAGATTCAAGTGCAAGATGATGAGGTTCCTTTAGTTGATGAGCAAGTGAGAGAAGAGAATGTGAATGCGGAAGTGAGGATTGATGTACATGATAATGAGGTGGAGACCCAATATGACGTGAACTCGTCTAGGGAACACGTAATAGCCATACCAGAAATGGTAGTGCCCAAGGCTAAGGCTCCCTTGCCAAGGCTTCCTCCACTTTACCCTCAAAGGCTTGTGAAGAAAAAGAATGAGAACCAATTTAGAAAGTTTATTGACACGATGAAGAGCTTATCAATCAATGTTCTTTTGGTGGAAGCTCTTGAGCAAATGCCAGGTTACACTAAGTTCATGAAAGACTTGGTGACTAAAATGATATCCATGGACTGTGAGACCATCAAAATGACTCACAAGTAAGTGCAATTGTGCACTCGATGGATCCAAAGCTTGAAAATCCCGGCGCTTTCACCATCCCGTGTACCATTGGGAGCACGAATTTTGCAAAGGTATTGTGCGATTTGGGTGCAAGTATCAATTTGATGCCTTACTCCGTATTCAAAACTTTGGGTATTGAGCAACGGAAGGCTACTTCAATGAGGTTGCAAATGGCGGATGGTATTATGAAGAGGTCGTTTGGTATTATAGATGATGCTCTTGTTCGGGTGGACAAGTTCATTTTGCCCGCTGACTTTGTGATCTTGGACTGTGAGGTTTATTATGAGGTTCCGATCATATTGGGAAGACCTTTCCTTGCAACTAGGAAGGCCTTGGTTGATGAGGAAGCAGGGGAGCTCACTTTTCGGGTGGGTGATGAAAAAGTGGTCTTTCATGTGTGCAATTCAATAAAGCAGCCCAACAGTACTGAAGTGTGCTATTTCGTGGATCTTGTCACGGAAGTGATAGTTGATGATACTAGTGCAGTGATTAATATGGAGGACCCTTTAGAAGCGGTATTGTTGAACCTTGATGTCAATGAGGATGAAGGACGGGTAGAGTGTGTCAATGCGTTGCATGGAATGAGCTCTTACTCTTATAAGCCTTGAAAGCTCTCTTTGGATCTTGAGAATAGAAAAACTCCAACAACAAAGCCCTCAATCGAGGAACCTCCCGTGTTGGAGTTGAATCCTTTGCCTCCATACCTCAGGTATAAATTCTTAGGCCCTAGTTCAACTTTGCCAGTTATTCTTTCCTCCTGCCTTACTAACATGCAAGTAGATGCCACATTGGCGGTGCTCCAAAAATGGAAGAAGGCAATTGGATGGACTCTAGCTGATATTCGGGGGATAAGCCCTACCTTTTGTATGCGCAAGATTATTCTTGAGGAAGATGTCAAGCCCTCCGTGGAACATCAGAGGAGGTTGAATGAGGCAATGCAAGAGGTTGTCAAAAAGGAGGTGATCAAGTGGTTAGATGCAGGGGTTATGTACCCCATCCCGGATAGTTTTTGGACTTTGCCAGTGCAATGTATGCCGAACAAGGGTGGTATGACTGTGGTTACCAATGCACAAAATGAGTGATTCCCACCAGGACTATCACCGGATGGAGGGTGTGCATGTACTACCACAAGCTGAATAAAGTGACCCGCAAGGATCACTTTCCATTGCCTTTTCTTGACCAGATGCTAGATAGACTTGTTGGGCGTGCCTTCTACTGTTTCTTGGATGGGTACTCTGGGTATAACCAGATTTTTATTGCTCCGGAAGATCAGGAGAAAACCACTTTCACGTGTCTGTATGGTACCTTCGCCTTTTCTAGAATGCTATTTGGGTTGTGTAATGCACTGGCTATATTCTAACGGTGTTTGATGGCCATATTTACTGACATGGTGGAGGACATTTTGGAGGTGTTCATGGACGACTTCAGTGTTGTGGGGCACTCATTTGATGAATGTTTGAAAAATCTTGACAAGGTGTTGGCCCGGTGTGAAGAGACCAATCTTGTGCTTAACTGGGAAAAATGCCACTTTATGGTCGAGGAGGGCATTGTCCTCGGCCATAAGATCTCGAAGCACAGAATAGATGTGGACAAGGCTAAAATTGAAGTGATCTCAAGACTTCCTCCTCCTACTTCAGTCAATGGGGTTAGGAGTTTTCTTGGGCATGCGGGATTCTACCGAAGATTCATCAAAGACTTTTCTAAGGTAGTGAATCCCTTGTGCAAGTTATTGGAAAAGGATGCCAAGTTCATGTTCAATGAGGAATATATGAAAGCTTTTGAACTCCTGAAGTACAAATTGACAACCACTCCCATTATTACCGCACCTAATTGGAGCTTACCTTTTGAGCTCATGTGTGACGCAAGCGATGTTGCGGTAGGAGCGGTCTTGGGTCAAAGAGTAATAAGATGTTTCACCCAGTATATTATGCAAACAAAATAATGAATGATGCTCAAGTGAATTATAGGGTGACGAAAAAGAGGTGTTGGCACTTATGTTCGCAATGGAGAAGTTTAGGCCTTATGTCATGGGTGCCAAGGTGATAGTTCATACCGACCATGCAACACTCCGCTACTTGATAATGAAGAATGATTACAAAGCTAGGTTGATGAGATGGGTCTTATTACTTCAAGAGTTTGATCTGGAGATTGTGGACCTGAAAGGGTGTGAAAACCAAGTGGCGGACCACTTGTCCTGCTTGGAGGAGGAGGGGAGGCCCCATGATGGCCTCGAGATTAATGATTCATTTCCTAATGAGCAACTCCTCTTTGTGTCTGTGAATAGCATGTCTTGGTTTGCGGATGTTGCCAATTTCCTTGTAATCGGTATTGTTCCGTATGAGCTCTCTTCTAACCAAAGGAAGAAGCTTTGGATTACTATTGGGATGAACCATACTTGTTCAAAATCTATAATGATGGTGTGATTCGGAGAAGTGTTTCGGAGGAGGAGCAATTAAGTATTCTGGATGCTTGTCATTCCTCTCCCTATGGTGGTCATCATGGTGGGGGCAAGGACAACTTCAAAGGTGTTAAGTTGTGGTTTTTATTGGCCGACATTGTCCAAGGATGCAAGTGAACTTGTAAAGAAATGTGATGAGTGTCAAAGAGCAGGTGGAATTTCAAAGAAGTATGAGATGCCTCTCACCACCATTCTTGAGGTTAACATATTTGATGTGTGGGGCATTGATTTCATGGGTCCGTTTGTAAGTTCTTGTGGCAACACGTACATTCTGGTGGCCGTTGATTATGTTTCAAAGTGGGTTGAGGTCGTGGTTACTCAACAATGAGGCCCGGAGTATTGTGGCTTTTCTCAAGAAGAGTATCTTTACTCGGTTTGGCACTCCTAGAGCAATCATTAGTGATGGAGGTTCTTATTTTTGCAATAAGGCATTTGACACTTTGCTTGCAAAGTATGGTGTCAATCACAAGGTTTCTACCCATTACCATCCTCAAGCTAGTGGGCAAGTTGAGGTCTCCAACAGGGAGATCAAGAGTATATTGTCAAAGACGGTCAATGCAAATAGGACCGATTGGTCAAAGAAATTGGATGATGTTCTGTGGGCTTATAGAACTGCTTACAAGACTCTGATTGGTATGTCTTTGTACCGGTTGGTGTTTGGAAAAGCTTGCCATCTACCGGTTGAGTTAGAGCACAAGGCTATGTGGGTTTTGAGAAAGTTAAATCTTGAATGGGATGTGGCAGCAAATTTTCGGGTGGAGCAGCTTAATGAGCTTGATGAGTTCCGGTTTCATGCCTACTCCAGTTCGTCCTTATATAAGGACAATATAAAGTACCTTCATGACAAGTATGCTCATGGAAAAGAGTTCAAAGTGGGTGATTTGTTTCTCTTGTTCAATTCTCAGTTACGACTGTTTCCAGGAAAGCTTAAATCAAAATGGAGTGGACCTTTTGAGGTGCTGCTTGTGACTCCATTTGGTATCCTTGATTTAAAAAACAAAAATGGTGAGATCTTCAGAGTTAATGGACACAGAGTCAAGCACTATCTTGGCAAGTTTGATGACAGCCACGTAGTGGCAATGATCCATCTCAAGTGATTGATGATAACCTGCGTCATGCCGCGACATTAAATCAGGCGCTTCTTGGGAGGCAACCCATGTGCTTTTCTTCTTATTTTTCTTTGATTTTCTTCTTAGTGTATGATTTATTTTTGGACTAAATGGCTGTGAGATGTGTATAGGGATGTTGGATACAGTGTAGGACTAATCTGAAAAAAATTGGCACTCTCTGAAGTTTAGACCGCTGCCACGCTCTATTTTTTGCGGTCGTGATGGCCCTACTGCGGAGGCGGAAATTGATCGCCGTCAGCGGTACTAAAAGGTCCAAAA
This sequence comes from Nicotiana tabacum, assembly GCF_000715075.1. NCBI lineage: Eukaryota > Viridiplantae > Streptophyta > Magnoliopsida > Solanales > Solanaceae > Nicotiana > Nicotiana tabacum. Next base: position 22,539,228 of record NC_134095.1, on the reverse strand, counting down.
TGGAGGTTCTTTGAAGTTTTAACCACTGTCGCGGTGCATTTTTCACGATCAATGGTGGCTTACCGCTGTCGCAGAGCATTTTTTGCGGACCGCAGTGGTCTCAAAGCAACAACCCTTCTAAACTTCACAACCGCGGTCTGCGGTAGGTAAGACTGTGTGGGCCCTGGCTCTTTTCTATAAATAGGCATTCCTAGATCCTTTTACACTTTTCGCCCATTTTACTCTCAAACATCACAACACACTACTCATCCACGCCCTAATTTGCACAAACACAAGAACTGAGCTTCATTTGTTTCACATTTCACATCTGGTAATTCCAATCAACCCTTACTCTTTAATTTTGTTCTTATTTTCTTTTAAATTGATAGTTCTTACTTCTTCTTTTTTTATTAACTTAGGGTTCCATAATGTTAATTAGATTAGGTTTTAATTAGTTAGAAATAGTTATTAACTACCTAGTGGGATTGATAATGTGTTGTTAATGCTAAAATACATGAAAAATTAGAAACCTTAGGTGTTGAGCCCTAATTTGACCTCCGCGGTCTTTTTTTTTTGTGAGATTGTTAAGTCCTAATAACCGCGGTCAGTAGTGACATTTTTTGCTGACAGCAGTGCCTCTCCACGGCCGCGATAGATTTTCCACGGTCTATGATGGTAAAGTTCAGAGAGGTAAACTTGAGGTTCTGCGGCCGTGGTTGATTTTTTGCGGTCCGGGGAGCACTTACTGCTGTCGTGCTCCATTTTTTGCGGTCCGCGATGCTATTGAATTAGAACGTGGGTAGTCTGAGTCCCACATCTCCGCGGATGCAATTCATTTTTTGCGGTCTGCGGTATGCTGTATTGCTCTTGCACTGTCAATTGATATTCTGCACTAACAAATTTCAACTGATTGTACTGGCAGACAATGGTTAAATTTAGAGGACGTGGTGAAAACAAAAGGGTAGAGTAGAGTCCTCCCGTGCTAAGGGACGAGGCATGATTAAATTGACCCCAGTCGTTCGGAAAGCAATTGGAGAAACCAGGAAAACCATAAGAGCTGCAGATAGAGCTGCTTCCCATTCTGAGGGAAATGAGTACTTTCCCTCCCCGGAGGCATTAGAGTCTGATTCAGTTCCAGAATATGTTCCAGTCTTCTCGGGGAGACTTAGGTTGAGATATGAGCCCACACCTCCAGCCTCCCCTACTGCTCGTGCTTCAGTTCATGTTTCTTCTGAGTCGTCTAAGGGCTCAGCAGAGAGCAGTGACAGTTCAGCTTCAACCTCACCTACACCTTCGTCACATGGACAGGATGTAGATGTTGGGGTACCCGATGAAGAGGGAGGGGCTGAGACCCAACTCGGAGGTGTGGAAAGAACTAGAAACCCCGAGGTGTGGCAAAAGAGGTTTGTTAGTGAGCTAGCATACCACAAATTCCAAGAGTGGTGGCCTCTAAGGTCACTTATTCATGAGCGCCAGTTCATAGAGCGGGACCTTCTACCTCACAACCTCAACATGAAACAACAATTCAATGAACGAGTGGGGTGGGATTACTTCACTAGCAGGGTGTCAGAGGCAAATGCGCACTTAGTCAAGGAGTTCTATGCCAATGCCTCCCACATCGAGAAGGATACCAAAATGACTAAAGTGCGGAACTTGAAAGTAAAGTTTGATGGGAAGACAATAAATGAATACCTGGGATTTAATAAGAAAGATGAAGCATTGTACTTGGAAAAGGTGGCACTTGATGAGGCAGCCCGTTTGTGGTTGGCATCATATCTGGCTCTCCCGGGCACCCCCCCCAGCATGGTTGATAACAGGGGTTCCTATCTTGAGGAAAACCCTAAACTTTAAGACGAAGGAGTGGGAGACTTTTGTATGCAACAGGCTAGACCCCACTACCTATGAAAACACCATGCCGAGCTCCAGGGCGATATTAGTGGTGGCTATTATGGCGGGGTTCCCGATCAATGTCAGGAATATCATGTCTAGGGTGATCACTAGGGTGGTAAATTAGGGTGATAGATCATACCCCTTCCCAAACTTCCTTACAATGTATTTGGAGGTTCATGAGGTGGAGAAAAGAAAATTTGACATGAAGGTGAAACCCAAGATGCCCTTTTCATGGTACAACCTCAAGGCTCCGGACAACCCGAAAGCCAAAGAATCTAAGGGCAAAGCCTTTACTTCTACTGGCCAGTCTGAAAAGCCAGTAGTAGTAGTCACTTCTTCTCAGCCTCCTACTGCCATACCAGAACCTGCCCCCAGACCATCTACTTCCACTCCTCCAGATATTCCATCCTCCTCATCCTACCCATTGACTGCCCACAGATTGAGCCAAACACTCTCCAGTATCAACAACTGGATGCAGGCAACAACTTCTAAGCTGTCTGTGCTCTAGTTCAGTGGCAGCCCAGTCAGTGCCCCCACAGCCATAGGTGCCAGCTTCGGTAGAGGAGACTCTCAAGGAGTTTCTGGACAACCAGAAGAAGCTCCTTGATAACCAAAAGCTGATAATGGATGCTCTTGATGATCAATGGAACACTTAAGGAGTTGAGCAAGTACATAAAGAAGATGAAGAAGACACGGACCTCGAAAGAGTCGGTTAAGGAATTGAGGGGAGAAGTGGAGAAGATGAAGGTAACTGACCATTTGCCTTTGGAGCTACTATTGCATGATCAGCCTCCAGCAGCTCAGATAGAATAGGTTCCGGAGCAGGCGATTGAGAGAGCTCCAAAGAGGAGGAGGGTGTTCCCACATGTAGATGATGTTAAGATTGAGTTGGAGGATATGGAAGGTGTTGCTTCTGGCCATCCACAAGCCCCTGGGACAGATGATCTAGGTGCCCATCCACAGGATCCCATGCTACCACAGGACCCTATGCAGACGGAGGATCCATAGAGAGTTTTCTTCACTCTTTATCTTTCTTTTTGAGCTTATTTTTGGTTAGTTAGCATTGAGGACTATGCTAGCTTTCATTTGAGGGGGTGTCCCTAGTTTGATTTGGTAGTTGGATTGTAAATATGACACTATTTTCTTTCTTTCTTCTTATTTTTCATTTTTGGTATGTGTATAACTTTACCTTTTATTTCACTTTTTGTTATTTTTCGATCTTGGTTTTGGTATGTATATAACTTTACCTTTTATTTCACTTTTTCTTATTTTTCGATCTTGGTATGTATATAAAGTTACTCTCTCATGTATATATTCATTCCCTCTTATGTATATTCATTTAAACCCCCTACTGTACATATTTAGTTTACTTTCCACATTTTACTTCATAGCTTCTTTGGCAATTTTCCTTAATAGTATAGCTTCTTATTTCATTTAGTAGCTTCTTCTTCGGTTCGTAGCTTCTTATTTTACAATTTTGTGTGATCAATATGCCTTTGGTTTTCTTAATACCACAGTTCTTTCCAAAGGTGGAGTTTGTGTGAACCGGGTGGCTCTTCCCGATGATGGATGGCATGACAACCTTCTTAAGGGTTTGAGTATGTTTTTTCTTTTCGTTTTTGTGTAAATAGTAGTTAGTGAGCAATGATGCCTCAGGCAAAGCTTCACTTGGGCGTAACACATTTACCTTTGACCTTATGGTTAAAAATAAATTGTTGTGTATATGATGGTGATAGTTGTGACCTTGGGACTCTTGTGTTGGCTAAACAATCATCAAGTGGTTTCTCATAACCATTTGTGTTGCTTAAATCTTAGCTAAGATTGTTGTGGGCCCCTGACTCTATTTCTTTATTAATCCTATAGCTTGTGTGGTGAGGTATTGATTTGCAAGTCCAAGTCCCGTGCCAATGAGTCTAGAACTTGCCCTAAATGTTTGTCTAGGTGAAATCCTAAGTGAAGCTCGACTTGAGAAATGATATAGGCTCACCTTGATCCTAATTGAGACTTGAAAACATCCATAGCCTACCAATGATAATATCCCTAGTCAATCTCGTTGAGCCATAACCCTTATTCTTTCAATAACCATGATACAAGCCTTTATCCGTTTTGAAATGACCCTCTCTTGGCACCCTATCTTTCCTTAGCACAAGGCAAAAGCATAAGTTTGGGGGGCAGAGACGAGGAATGCAAAAGTGAAAAAAGTACAAAATGAAGAAAAGGAAAGGCAAAAAGAAAAGGAAAGAAAAAATAAAAAGTCAAAAAGAAAGTGAATAATGTAGAGGAAATAAAAGGATTCAATAAAAGCAAAATATGAAAGGCATGAAAAGGTTGGAAAGGAGAAAAATAATTGAAATGAACAAAAAAGAGTGACAGTGTGTCTCTCTAACCCCTAAAAAAGAAGTAAATGACTCAAAGAGTCAAGAAAATGTGTGCCAAAATGAAACAAATAAAGTGCTTAAGGGAAGATGAAACCTTTTTAGACCAATATATCCTACCCTGAATAAAAAGCCTTCATTACATTCCCACAAAAGCCCTATATGATCTTGAGTTGAGTGATCTTACATTAGTGGTGGCTCACATAAGGGGCAAACTTATGCTACTTAGATGCAGACTTGTGACTTTCCTTTGAGAGAGATGAGTGTGTTCCCCACAATCCTCGTTCTGAGTACTACAATCTAAAAGTGAGGTTTGCTTATGGAGAGTTGAGGAGTATGAGTTTGGGTTCCACAGAGACCAATGTAACAGAAAGAGTTTCCTTGATGAGTTGAGTCAACTCTTGATGCTTTTGTGTCGCACTATAGCTATGGTGCTAAAAGGTTGTGTATTGTTGATAATGCATTTGAGTTGAAGGTAATTTTTAGTCCCAATTGATTCTTGATGAGGTTACTTTAGGATAGCTGACTTTTCCTTTCTTTTATCTTGAGGAGATGAGAATTACTTTGTTTACTTGAGGACAAGCAAAAGCTTAAGTTTGGGGGAGTTGATAACTAGGGATTCTAGTCTATTTTATGCTCCTTTTTGCTTGAGTTTTGGACTAAAATGCGTACAAGTATTCCCAAAAGCTAACTTGTTGTGCTTGTTTGCAGTGTTTAGTCAAAAAGAGACAAGGATGACATTACCAGCTCAAAAAAGGAGTGAAACCAGTTCAAGTTCAAAACCAAGCCAAAGCAGCGCTACAACGGAAAATCCACCGCGGACGCAAAAGACCCACTGCAACCGCGGTCGTTTTATCACGGTCCGCGGTGGTAAGGTTCAGAGAGATGATTTCTGGGATTGAAAGCTACCATGGTCCGCGGTGATTTTATGTGACCGCGGTACCCCTACTACGAAAACGGTCCTTTTACCGCGGTCCGCGGAGAAGAGATTTAGAGAGCCAAAGATTCAAGCTAAAACTTGAAGACCGCAGTCCGCGATTGATTTTACACAGCCGTGGTAGCCTCACCGCTGCAGCGGTCCATTTTTCGCTGTCAGTGGAACCTCTGTCAGGGGCATTTTTGTCCGAAAAATTTGGCTATGTATAAATACTACTTTTTCAGATTTTTAGGTCATCTTACGTTAGTTGAGCACGTGAAGCGCCGTTTTTGCCTATTTTAAGAATTTTATAGCTTACTTAGCAATTAATCTTAGTCTCTTATCGTGTAATTACAATTTATGGATTATTCTTCATCTCAATCTATGATTTCTTCTTCAATTATAGGTAGTTAAACCCATTAGCTAGGGTTGTGGCTCAACCCTAGTGTGAGTATTTAATGGGTCTTTTATTTTAGGGCTTAGATATTTATGGGTGATTGTTATTTGTCCTGATTTATGCTTTTTATGTTGAATTAGTCGTTGCAAACACTAATTTGTGCCTTTTTGACTTAGGCTCTTCTTGAGAAAGACGGACTAAGTCTAGGAATTTCAGGCCAACAAGAAATTGGGGTGTATTCAAGAGATTGATAGCCCAAATTAAAGGATTAAACCTAGAGATAGTAATACCGACTTGAGCCAACATTGCTTGCACAACTTGAACACTCAATTGGGCTTGAGAAAGCCAATTAGGGCAAAGTCACTCTTACTACCGAGAGGTGAGAGTGAGTAGCTTCGTGCATTGGCTATATCACGATTCCAATTATAACATCATTGCCCTAAGTTCTAGATCTTGTTAGATACTTACCTAGGAGTAAGTCACTTCCCTAGTGCTTCTTTACCCATTTAGAAAACCCTATAAAAATATCTACGTAGCTTAATTTCGCGCATCATTAGTATAAAATTCGAAGTAACAAACAAACAAGAATGATTGGAAGTGTAATCAAGAGCACTACACACTACTAGATTAGATAGGAATCCAACTCCAAACATTGTATTAGCTCCCTATGGATTCAATCCCGACCTTCTTGGGTAAAAGCTGCATCGACCGCTCTTGCCAATCTGTTGTGGTATAGGGTTGGAATCGATTAGCCACTTCAAGTCAAGTAGAAGGATTGCAAGCAGCTTCAACTATAGCAGCCACTCGCCCACAACCTGAGGGACAGCGAGAATTTGGACTTAAGAGCATACCCTCAAATTTCAAGGACTGGTACAAGCTTTGTCTACCGATACATATACATCCTGAGGCAGCTGTTCATGAACGTCGCTTACAAGCTAAGTATCAAGCAATCTGGAAAGGTATTCATGATCTTGTGTTGAGCTATATGTTTAGAAACATCGGGGATATCAATGTCAACCTTGTTCGGGAATTTTATGTTGGTTTTGATCCAAATGATCCTAAGCAGTTGGTGCCTATTTGGGGAAGGTTGATCGATTTTTCAGCATCCGCTATATGCAATTTTTTAGGTGCGCCGAATGTTCCCCAGGAACCATTGGACAACTTCATAACCCATCCAACATATTTAGCACTGAGACACACTCTCTATGGTGCAAATTCTATGGCGTCTTGGGTTCAGGACAAGAAAACCAATCGTCATAGGAATTTTCCTAAGAAAAACATGAAGGCAGAAGCTCAAGTGTGGTTGAAATTGATTAACACACAGCTACTACCATGCAACCATGACACTCTTATTAGCCGTGAAAGGACATGTGCATTATACTTCCTAATGACTGGCCAGGAAGTGAATATGGGCCACTTGATACGCTACCAAATGACCCAAGTGAGAACAAGCAAGAGAATTGATAGATTTTCTTTTGCGAACATGTTGATTCAGTACCAGAGAAAAGAATAGGTGGAGGAAGATAAAGCTTTTGATAGAGTCATTCCTCCGCCATATGACTAATGAACGTCTCTAGCATCCGGGTTAAGGAAGAGAATGCTATGACAGGTGCTGAGCGCAATGCTCAAGATGACAGCTTTTTTGCCTATTTATATGGGATGATGAGCCTGCAACTTAGGATTGGGGGATGACCGGCCACTACAGAAGAGAGGGCCATCTTGGAGGAACGTTTCTCGCTTAATGTTGATGCCCAACAGCTGGTTAGGCTTGGTGATGGCTACCGACTCCCGAAGGATGAGAATGCCAACACACCGGAATAGTCCGAGGCCGAGCCAGAGCAGCCAGAGGAAGAGGATAATGATGATGCTGAGGAGGGATTAGAGGATGAGGAGTGGACAGCTGCAGATGGGACCTTCGAAGATGAAGGCGATGACGAGGACTAATTAGGGAGTTTTTCATACCGCCCTACTTGTTTTTTTTGTGAATTTATATATGTACTAAGGAAATTGCATGGATTAAGGCTGGGGTGTGACTTGTAGATATTAGATACACTAATTCCTTTTTGGTTTTAAAAATAAAAAAAGTAAAAAAAATTGGACTTTTTCTGATGATGGATCTCCCAGACAATTTTCTTGAGGGATTTAAGTCTAAAGAAAAAATGACAAAAAGATTTTTCTTTGTAGGCAGTGTAGTATTTCCCCCTTGGTTTTTCTTTGTGTCGCGGTTCTTTTACAAGGATTTTGTTTGAACTGGGTGTAGGTAGCTTTATTTTTCTTTAGTGTAGGAGCCATGGTGAGATGGATTGAATTGAAGCAATATCTCTTGACTTTCTTATGCATTGAGAATAGCGAGTACTTTGGTTGTGACGCTTAGGCTCAGTTTTTTACTCTTGTATGAGTACCTTAAATCGTTTAATCATAAATTTGTTTAACTGCTTTGACTAGAGTGTCTTGATAAATTTAATCCTGAGTGAGTTAATGTGTCATGTGTGTGTGAGGTTTGGGTGTTATTCTGTGCATTGCATTCGATTCCTAGAACTTGCCCCTTGTGTTTGCAAAGCGAAATAGATTTGTTCGTCTTGGAAGTGATATAGACATTTCTTTGCTAAACCAGATATGTATATTTTACCCGCCTAGTTGTTATGTATCATAGTTAACCCCTTTGAGTTTATAAACTTTGTAAAATTAAAGTGTGGGGTGATTGGTTTGGCTTTTGAGTGGAACTAATGAAATAAGGAGAAATGTGCACTGTTTTAAAAAAGCAAGAGCCACGTGAATTGCAAAAGAAAGAAAGAAAAACATATATAGTTATATTGCTGTGAAAAATATTCCTTGATAGTGGTGACTCTTGATGTAATTATGCTTAAAGAAGTATGGAGTTAATATACATTGATGTGAAGGTGGAGTTATGGTTTGACATAAGTGTGGGGTTTTAAATATTAAAGTGTATGTATTAAAGTGCTTAGGGAGTTGTAGTCACTCTTATATCCAAATGTATCCTACCCGACCCGCAACCTACATTACAACCAATTAAAGTCCTACTTGATCCTAGACTGAATGAGCTCGATTAGTAGAGTAGTATACTACAGGCAAACCTATGGTGCATTTTTATGGCATATGAATGTGATTTCTGAGAGTGGGTGAATTCTTCCTACTTTGAGTTCCTATGTTCTTAAATTTTATTGTGCATGGAACTAAGCTCTTTTGTTGTGTGAGGGCACTTGATTCATGAAGGAAAGGTAATATCATTGACCTCTATGTTAGAGTAATTGAGTGAGTTGTGAATAATGCAGGGTACTTGTGAGCCAAATTTTGAGGTGAAGATGTTACACTCTTGTCGTTAGTCTATTTTAAAGATTCTTGGTGTGATAAGTTAGGAGAATTGATTAAAAAGGTTGTGTTTATATAATGTGTAGTTTCATTGCTCGAGGACAAGCAACGTTTAAGTGTGAGGTAGTGATGTTTGGCTGTAATTCCATATTTTTAGTGCATTACTTACCTTATATTTTAGTGTTTTAATGCTAAACTATATTATATTTGTGTTTAATTGAATTTATTTTATGTGTAGGTACATTGGAGATGAAATTGTGAGCAAGGCAAATATCTTGGAAGTATATTATATGTATTTAAATGAATGCATGCATTTGTCAGACACATGAAGTAAAGAATGAAGGTTTGGAACTCAAAATCAACGAGCTTCAAGGGAATTAAAGTTGGGCAAAGCAAATCAAAAAGGAGAATTGAAGCAAAAGTTAGGCAACAAAGCAGAAGCAGGCAAGGCGAGGGATTCTTCTCGCCTTAGATCTTGCTACGCCAGTGCTGTAGCGAGGTTCACCGCGCAGTAGAGCTCGCGTCGCGCGGTCTGTGGCGAGATGGAGCGTGTTTCGGGTTTTAAAGCCTATTTTGTTTCCTATTTGGTTTTGGATTTGGTTATTTCGTCTATGTTTTTCCCTACACATATATATAGTCATTAAACATCTTTTTAGAGGAGTTTTTGCGACCGGAGGCAGGAACATCACGTAGAACAATTTTTGGAGGAGAGAATCATCGAGTTCTTCATTCCTTCATCTTTTCTTTGTACTTTGTTTATGCAAAATTATTGATAAAAGGTGCCTATGAATATGAGTAGCTAAACTTCTAATCTAGGGTTTGATGGAACCTATTGGAGGATGATTTTCAACTACATTAAATATAGATTTGCCTTTGCTTTTTCTCTACTTATTCAACTACGTTTTCATTGTGGTTGATTGAAGAGCTCTCAATCGACTGTGCCTATTTAGTGTGTATTGCTTGGAAAAGAGTACATATTTAGGTAGTTATTGAACAACATCGCTCCTAACGTATGTGAGGAATTAATACGGAGGGTTTAAAGGTGGGATTAAGAATAACGAAACCTTGGTGCGATCCTAGTGAATGGTGAATTAGAGCAGCTAACATAGTTCGAAAGAATACGTCTAGTAAATTGTGGTAGTTACTCGGAAGAGAATTACGACACTCAAAGTACTCACGATCGGTAGAGAATACTTAGGCGAATTTATAGGAAATATAGCGGGGATGATTCCGACAATAGAGGAAATCGCAACCCTAGACTTTTCCAAATCTTGTCTATAACCTTTCCTCTGTTAGCTATAAATTACTGCATTTTAATTAATTTTTTCTTAGTTAGTAAACATTCAAATCATTATTTAATATTTCTGAAGGTTGATGACTTGAATTCATGCTAGTCTAATGGTTGTAATTAGTAGGTTAATTTTCTGTGGGATTCGGCTCTGGACTTATAAACCAAATTATATTTGCAACGACCGCTAGACTTTTTAGGAGACATAGTTGGGCGTGATCAGAAAAAAACTAATAACTTTTACACAGAGAAAAAAAAAAAGCCTAGTATTGAGGGGGTTTAACGGTAATTACATATGTTCCTTCGTTAATATCGAACCCCTACACATTCTGACAGTCTTCTTCATTAGCTCTTCCATAAATGAGCCCAGTTCTCAATTCTCTGCCTCTACTGATTTTGCCCGCAATCGCTCAATTCTCATAGGAAGCTGTTGAATCTGAGAGGAGAATTTTTTTTGTTACTTCGCTCAGCTCTCCGGCATTCTTCTTCTTCCTCTTTCTTTTTTCCTTTATTTTTGGTGGATTTCATAGGTGAATTTTTTATTTTCTCTGTTTTATAACCATGTCTATATTTCAGTTTTCAATGTAAAATTTAGGGGTTTTGTGTTCGCTATGTCTTGACGTGAATAGTGAAAGTTAATTTACCGTAGTTGGCACTTGTAAATTTAATCTTGATCTTTTTGCACCTCTGCCTCTCGCTCTCTCACACACTTATATCTGTTACCAATTTTATTTGCAAAAAGTTGATGCGTACTGTTTTCTTGATCACACCTATGTGCGCTCATCTTCAAATGTTCTTTCATTTTTCTTCTGTTTTATTTATTGGTCATAACTTTCTAACTCTAATTTCTCCAAGAACTAATAGTGCAATTCATAATTTGGGGGAATTTAATGATAGATAGGGAAATTACGGATGTCAAATTTTTTCCTATCTCCCCACTTCAAAAAGAGTCATTAGGGTTTGTTTTGCAGTTCTTCTCGGCTTCTCTTGATTAATATATTTCAGCTTTCTCCTCTTTTTGATGTCCAGATTTGTTTCATGAATTCTATCTATTTTTTATTTTACAGTCATGTGTCTTTGGCTCTTCGGTTACAAACTACTCAAATAGAATACAGAAGGACTCTGTAAACAAAAATTATGCGGTCACAAGTGTTTCAATTTTATAGCAGTCAATGGTATTAAGAAGAACTCAATGTGAATAGATGAAGGCTCTGTGAACAAAATTACCAAAGGTCAGAAATAAACTTATGTTCTTCCAATTATTTTGGTTACCTTTTCGCGAAATGACATTGTGGCCACTTAAACTTGCTGTCATATATAAAGGCGATACACAAACTTACACCGTTCCCATTTGAACACTCAAACTCACATATTTGGTAACTAATAAACCTATTTGACTGTTAATCATGCACATGTGGCAGTGACTGAGGTGATGTGGACAAAGAGTGTGCAAGTCACTTAGATTAAATGCGTGAATACAATTATTTTGATTTTAAAAAATCTAAAATATAAAAAAATAATTGCAAATGAAAAAGAAAGAAAATAAGCCCTCACCCCACCTTACCCCCACCCCAAATCAGTAATACCATTATTCCCCTAACCTCTTCCTGTTTCTTTTCCCCTTTCCCATTGTCGTCTGCCCCACACCTTCCCCTTCTTTTCTTTCTCCCCCACTTCAATCTTTCCCCGCCTCTTCCTTTTTTTGTTTCAAACCCAGCGTAGTGAAAAACAAAAAAAAGCAATGAATTTTGTCAAGAAAAATCTGTCAATCCTTTCTCCCATATTAATTCCATCTCTCTTTTTTGTATCCATCTCAGACTAGAAGATAGATAGAGAAAAGAGAAAGACCATTGAAAAATTGTCGAGTTTTAGCTGAAAAATCCCACTTACGGAGTCCGACTGCTTCTCTCTTTTTGATTTCACCATTAATGTCCTCTTTGGACATAGCCTCGCCGGCTGTCTTGATGCCTTGATGGAATTTTAACAGGTTCCCCATCGGCTCTATGAATTGGGGTATGAATTCTATGGATTTTATAAAAAGTGAAAGATGGAATGAATTTTATGGAAGTTCATGGGTGATTGAGGCATGTGGTCAGGTTATGGCTGAGATTTTTTTTCTCGGATTGCAGTGCTAAAAGTTGTAGAAGAAACAGTGAAAGAAGTAAAATAAGAAAGAAATTTTGATAAATTAGTTTAAGGAAAAGGGACCCACAAATGACACATGTAAAATAATAAATGGTCTTAGAATTTGACGTGTTCTTCCTGTCAGGCAATTGAGCTACACGCTCTGACGAAGGGGTTTATTTATACTCAATTGGTTGAGTTGAGGTGCTAAAATGGGAAAATCAAAAGATTATATATTGGCTTTAAAATCTAATACAAGTTTAAGTGGCCACGAAGCCATTTCGCCTTTCATTTATTTATACATTGGAGTTGGCAAAAGACAAGTTACCTTAGATTTTTATCTAAAAACCTACAATAGAGTAGTTTGTTCTAAATTTGAAGATTTAACTAAAAAGAAGAAACAATAGGGTTTTCTGGCAACAAGGCTGATGGAAATCAAGGTGAGTTAGATGAAAAGTAGATCACTGGACGCCATTGGTGAATTCCTTAAATTCTCTGTTTGCTGGGAGCTAGATAGAACATGTAACAAGTTTTAATTTAAAGAAGCAACTTTTTGAGTAATCCGTATATTTATATGACGAGCGTGTAAGCAGATATGTATAGGATTATAGCTGGAAGAATGGCACACAAAAGTATGTCTGAATTGGTTAACAACAGAATTAAGGAAAGACATTAGTATTTGTTTCTTTCTATTGTCCCTCACTTGTGATTTTTGGTAGTGAAACATTACATTTAATAGACTATTCAGACGATTATTGTTTTTTGAATTGGAACTATTCAGACAACTATTTTGTATTTACTCCTTTTAAAAATTAAAATAGGTAAAGAAAATACAGAATAATTTAATGTAATTCTTACCAAATTTAGCCAATTTACTTTCGGGCCTTATAAATAAGATAATTGAAAGAATAAGTTGTTACTTAAAAGCGCAAGAATGACCTCATTGGCAATTGAAGTATTACCGATGAATTGTATGTCACAAGAAAATAATTATCTCCTTTTGCTAGGTAGTGTATTTCGAGTTGGTTCTGAAAACCTTTGCACCAGAAAACGTGAGAGTCTAAATATCATTATGATGCCTTTTATCTTGCATGTTCTTAATTCTTTCCTTTCTGTTGGCTCCATGCAACCAATATATGGCTATGTTAGACACCAAAAGAAATTAAAATTGACAACATAGGTTAGTATAATTAATAATTCTAGAACTTCAAAATTCTCTATACTGTAGGTTAATAAAATTAATTTCTGTATATCCACACGATTCGTCTACTGTACCTTTTAACAATACTGTTCAGTAGACCAAATTCTATTTGCCATAATTTCTGTCATGCCTGTAGTAGTCTCTTGCATATTTGATAGCATCAATTTTCTGTTTACTGACACATTTTGTTTGGAACTGAAACGTTTGAAATATTTGGTGTTTCTAATCCATAGCACGACAGCTTAAATTGTCATACCTGGCTCTTTTCACCAAAACTTACTATGTGAATCTAAGTTTGTTCAGTATGCAGGGATTGAGTCATTGTCCAACAATATAGAGATGTTGCAGCAGCTCCTTGATAGTGTTGACTAATTGGCGATGAATTTCAGAATCCTTCAAGAAACTTCTATGCATAAGTACGTGAATTTCCTCTACTTTGTTCTCAGTATCCCATGAACTGAAGAAACTTGTGAAACAACAACATTAACTTTTCTTTGTATAAAAGAAATTCATATTCTGCTTCGCCATTTATCATTTTTAAATAATTTTGTCTTTAGGAATACTGTTTCTTTTTAACTATTATTTTAGCTTCTCAAAGTAAAAGTTCTTGACAAATGGATCGTTCTGTTTTAAATTATTAGTTACTCGTGAATAAAAGAGTTTCTACGCTACTGTTTGGAAATTTTCTTAACTTAACTATTGATGGAACTAGGAGCATATATGTCGCTTGGTTTTAGCATTAAGATAAGGCCTTCATCTTAAGAGTTGACTTTTGAGCAAACGACCCCAGAATGGAATTTTGATGATTCCAATAGTTTTGTATGGTGATTTTGTAGTTAGGATCATGTTCGGATTTGGATTTGGAAGTTCGTAGGACAATACGGCGCATTTTGGCGAAAGTTGAAAAATAGAAGATTTTTGGAAAGTTTGACCGAGAGTTGACTTTTTGATTTTAGGGTCGGAATCTAATTCTGAAAATTGGAACAACTCCATTATGTCATTTATGACTTGTGCGCAAAATTTGAAGCCATTCCGGATTGATTTGATATGTTTCGGCGCAAAAATATAGAAGTTGGAAGATTTGAAAACTCATAATTCGATTGGATGCGCGATTCATAATTTCGGCGTTGTTTGACGTGGTTTGAAGCCTCAATTAAGTTTGTATTGTATTTTAGAACATGTTGGTATAATTGGTTAAGGTCTCGAGAGTCTCGAATGAATTTCGGAAGGTTAACGGAATGGATTTCGGACAAAAGAAACTACTGCTTTTTCTGCTGCTGTTTTGGACAGCAATGGTGCAATCGAGGAAGCTACTTTGGAAGCTGATATCTCGAATTCTATAAAGAATCTGAAAATTTGAAAAATATGAAAATTGTAGTCCTTTAATTCTAGTTTCTAGAAAGCTAAACCATTCATCATTTGGATATTTGTACATAAAGTTATGATCGATTTAATTAAGGTTGGTAATGCTGTTTTGTAATTTACCTAGAAATTTCTGATGTGAGGAGCCTATTTTGGAAGCTTATATCTCTAAATCCAGAAAGAATCTGAAAATTGACAAAACATAAACGTTGTAGACCTTGTATTCTAGTTTCCATAAAATTAAACCATTCATAATTTGGACATTTGTACAGTGAGTTATGACCGATTGAATAAAGGCTGGTAAAGCTATTTCTGGTGGACTTTAGTGACGACTTTTAGTGACGAAAATAGTTTTTAGTGACGAATGGGCAGAAACATTTAATCACAAAAATCAGCACTTTGCCATTTCGTTTAGGAATTTTTGGAGCTCGATTCTTGGGCGATTTTTGGGCGATTTTCACGTGAAAACATTGGGGTAAGTGTTTCTTATCCTATATTGATTATATTTCATGATTCCGTACTCATTTATATCATGAATTCATGAGCTAGGCGCTCACCTTTTTTTGGCTAAGCCATATCGTATCTTGCTGGTAATGGATTTATTCTTGAATCTTGCTTGGTTTAGGCATTTATGGAAGAAAAAATCAGATTTTTAGCAAATCTTCCAAAAACGAAAATTTAAGATTTGAAAGTCAATCTGATGCCGGGATTTGATAAAATTGGTATGGTTGAACTCGTATCGAAATGGGTGTTCGGATTTCGTAAAAATTATGTCAGGTTCCGAGAGGCGGGTCCCGCGTTGACTTTTGGTTGACTTTTTAAATGTGAAATTTTAAATCGATGTTATATTATTTGGAATTATTTTCGATGAATTTTAATGAAGTTATACAATTAATTTGGATAGATTTGAGCCGTCCGGAGGTTAATTCAAGCAAGAAGACGATTGTGAAATTTCGGCATAACTTCAAAAAGGTAAGTATATGTCACACCTCCTTTTTGCCTACACCCCCGGAAAGGAGTATATAAGGGAGTTTTTTCCAACTTAAAATGACAATCGAAACGGGATTATTTTATTAAAAATTCAGAGTCGCCACTTGGGATAATTTATGGTGTCCCAAGTCACCGATTTTAAATCCCAAATCGAGGAAATTTGACTCTGTTTAACAGTCCGCGATCCAGAAATCCGGGTAAGGAATTCTGTTAACCCGGGAGAAGGTGTTAGGCATTCCCGAGTTCCGTGGTTCTAGCACGGTCACTCAACTGTTATTATTGGCCTAATTATCTGATTTTAAACATTCTTAAACTTATGTGCCATTTTAAATTTTTTAACCGCTTTTATTTATTTTAGGTAGATTGCAACGTCATTTAAAATATGTCTTGAACCACATCACATAAATGCACCCATAGTCCGCAACACATTTTATGTAACATTGTTGAGATTTGGATTTGGGTAACATAAATGCGCACCCGAGTTTAGGAAGATAAATTGTTAAAATAACGCACTTAAAACAACTACGAATTTGTAACTTTGCGAGGGCCATGAAAATTCGCTAAATGGAACGCCTCGATTTCTAAGGATAAACAAAATTAATTAAACGAGGGCCATGCAATTGTCATTTTTGTTCGGCACGGCGCGCCTCGATTTATTAGAAAAAATACAATACTTAATTAAACGGGCCTAAGATGTTTGAGCCTATTCTAGATTAAGACTCAAATTGCTTTTAATGGTCATAAACCCAAGTGAGATCAGCAGGTATTTTAATTACATGAAGAGGTTTGGGCCAGTGCAACTATTAATTAAGAGCTGGTTCGAATAAAAAGAACATAAGCCTTAGCATATACAAGGCCCTGCTCGAGAAAGGACCTTAGACTTGGGCCTGGGAGAGCCCAAGTTTTCTCATGAACTAACTCGGCATCGAGTCCAGATGGAGCCTCATCAACCAAATTCGAGTAGGGAAATTGGACTCCAAATGACCATTACAGAATCACGAAGAACGAATCTACTGAGTCAACATCGTGAACAAATAAACCATTAACATTCTCGAAATAGCCAAATATATAAAGCCTAGGCCCCTATCAATTGAAGCTGTCAAGCTGTTATTACAATTCCTAAGCAGATTATTCGAATATACACTAACATGATTCCCCAAACTCTAGCACACGTATATTAACATATATTTCACTTTATCTTATTTTCCTTGCCTTAAATCATCATTCCCAAATAACTTCAAACCAGCAGTTGATTTTCAAAATAAAACATTCAACTAATACTCATGTCATATAGCTTAATCTATCAAACAGTAACATGAAATCCTGGACATATCATTAGGCCTCAATATTCATACGAGCTACAAAGGCATAATGGATCTAACACCATACGCTTAGCTAACATTGCTTAATCACAAAATTTAGCTAATGATCAATATTTTTATCAAGTTCCATTTCTCAACAGTCCAAGACCAGCTATAATAGTAAGAATTTCAAAAGCAAGCAACATTTAACTACAAGGGCTCTACTAACTCCAAACAGATGCAAGCTGACTAATAGTTCTCATGTTGAACATACAATGCATCAATTAACTCCAAAAGACTGAAACTGAACTAAAAGATCTAAATATGTAGAAGTCATATTTAGAACTCCAGATTTCATTTCACTTCAATGTCAAGCCTCATGTGAGGTGAATCTAGAAACATGTACCTGGAATATGAAATGAAAGAAAGCAAGGGGAGGTCAGTAGCCAAGCAGCAAAGTAGCAGAACCCAGCAACTAGGAATAACCAATTAAACCAAATTCAAACCCAAGAGTGAGGTGCAGCGGTCCAGAAAACAATTTCAATTGAACAGTGACCTCAACAACCTCAAATCAAACTTCCACAAACCCAAGTTCAATCCATTTTAACCCCCAAATGATTCAGGAATTACTTCAGAGATTAAATTGTAACCAATAAATGCAGAAGAGAATCAATGAAACAGTGATATCTTAGTATTTCCAGTCGTTTTCAATTTTTCTCTGATTTTTTTTCTCTTCAATTTCTGCCTTGAAAGGCAAGAAAACATGCCTTTATAGGCAAGGAAGTAGGGCAGCTTAAAAGGGTTCAATTTTACACTTGAAACCTTTTGGAATTTTCAATTTCGCTCAGATACACAATATTCCCCTAGCTAAATACCCAAAATAACCCTCTGAGCCCTATTAATTACCCTCAGAAAATTCATGGGTCCATTGGACCTAATGACTCAAAACCAGCCTAACTCTTACAGGACCTGGGCTAACTCTCTTCTTTGGGCCCAAGTTTAATTCCGAAATTCAGAAGAAATGAGAAGGCAGAAAAGGCAATTCGGATTTCAAACCCACCATGAACCAAATGTTCTCAATATATCCTAAAATTAAACAACCTAACCTAACAAATTTAAACAAAATGGAAGAAGCTAATAAGTAATATTAAATCTAACTAAAAAGAACCACATGCAGAGATAATCTTGAAAACAGAAGAAAGAGAGGGAAAAACAGAAGAAGCTAGGATAGGAAAAGACCGGGAGAACTGGACTTACCCACTAAGCCAAACGAACCCGAGTTTGAAATAACTTTCCAAAGAATCCCCTACTTTTGGCCGAGATAGACTTCAATCGTGTGTTTTCAACTGAAAACACATGATTGAAGTCCATTTCAACCTCAAAATCTCAAAACCTTGATAATCAACTCTTTTCGGGGTTTTAAGGTTAAGCTTCGATTTGAAATTCGAGGGGCTCCAGGATGATTCGAAAGCAAGTGGTTAGGGATTTGGAATGAGAGGGACTTGGTGGTTATGGGTGTAATTTTGGTGGTGAACGGAGGGGGCGCCGCCGGATTAAGGTGATGGGAATTAGGGGCTGCGGGTTAGGGTTTATGTTTGGGCTCTGAAGAGACGAAGGTGAGAGAGACAAGATGGGGGGAGGGTTCTGAGGGGGGTGGGCTCGTTCGGACATTTATATAGCCTGGGGAGGCTACTTCCCAACCGTTGGATCAATGGAGATTAACGACTGGGATCCGGGGGCAAACAACGTCGTTTGGTTGGGAAATGGGGCTGGACCGGGTTGGGGCGTGGGTTTGGGCTGGGTTAAGCGGGTATTTTGGGGCAAACTCGATTGGGCCTATGGGATTTTCATTAAAACGGCCCAGACCAGCCCTTTCTTTCAATTCTTTTCAAATCCATTTTCCAAAATTCTTTTCTTCTTCTTCTTCTTCTTTTTTTTCAAAATTAAATTAAAATCTAAATCAAATCCTAAAACCTATTTAACCTATCAAAAACACTAATTAAGCCTAAATAATAATTATCATGATTAATTAAACAAGCAAATTTAAAAGAAAACTACTCGAAATTCAAAATTAAAACTAAAAGTGGAAATTAAACTATATATTTTTTTTTTAATTTTTCCATTTTTATAAACGACTAATGTGCTAATTAGTCTTAAAAATGCAAAGTCAAATCCTAAATGCAAATGCAACATATTTTGTATTTTTCATTAATTAAACAAAAATAAAAATGCATAGACCAAATGCAAACAACTATCAGAAAACCCCACAAAATCCACAAAAATTATAAATAATGAAAAGCAGTTATTTTGTTTTTGAATTTATGGGAGTAATTCATATAAGGCAAAAATCACGTGCTCACAGCTGCCCCTCTTTGCTTGGAAACACGAAGAGTTTTCGTGCAAAGATAAAGTGAGCGGATACGAGCTATTTTTGCCCATTTGAATACTCCGTGGGAAGCATTTTTGAAAGATTTGACCGCACCCTGCTTCGAGGTTGCCTACATATCCTTGGCTAAAAAGGAATCAGGTTAGTGTAGTTCAGGAATGTCTGGTAGCTGGGACTACCATGAAGCTGTGATTTCACTGTTGTTGCTGCTGCTACTGCTTACTGAAACCCCTTATTACACCATGATAAAAATAAAAAGGAGCTAGCCTAGACTATGATCTATGCACTATAAAATCCTATCTATATATTCAAACTTGCTCTTGTGGTTCCTGTTGCCTTGTTGACTTGTATTCTCCCGGTGGAATCCCCTTATTGCCGCCTTGCATTATAATCTGAGATGTTTCCCTTTCTCCAGGTGGACAATCGCTGAAACTTGAATGTATTCCATTGTTCTCCAGGCGGGCTCCTGATTGCTGAACTTGAAATGTATTCCCTTGTTCTCCAGGTGGGTGCCTGATTGCCAAACTTTGAAAGATGTATTCCCTTGTTCTCCAGGTGGGCGCCTGATTTCTAATCTTGAAAAATGTATTCCCTTGTTCTCTAGGTGGGCACCTGATTACTGGTCTTGAAAAATGTATTCCCTTGTTCTCCAGGTGGGCGTCAGATTTCCACAAAATAAACAAAACAAAGAAAACGTCTGCCCCGGTTTGGCATGTTACCGAACATCAGTAAGAACTTTGAAAACTGAAACTTGAATTATACTCCCTTGTTCTCCAGGTGGGTGCCTGATTGCTGAACTTGAAAATGTATTCCCTTGTTCTCCAGGTGGGCACCTGATTATTGAACTTGAAAAATGTATTCTCTTATTCTCCAGGTGGGCGCCTGATTACTAAACTTAAAAATGTATTCCCTTGTTCTCTGGGTGGGCGCCTGATTGCTAAAACTTGAAATGTATTCCCTTGTTCTTTAGGTGGGCGCCTGATTACTGAACTTGAAAAATGTATTCCCTTGTTTTCCAGGTGGGGCGCCTGATTACTGAACTTGAAAATGTATTCCCTTGTTCTCCAGGTGGGCGCCTGATTTCAACAAAAATGGACAAAAACAAAGAAACTTTTCTGCCCCAGTTTGGAGGCTGGGCATATATGTGATTGTGAACTAAATCATGTTACCAAATATCAGTAAGAACTTGAAAGCTAAAACTCGAATTGTACTCCCTTGTTTTCCAGGTGGGCGCCTGATTGCTGAACTTGAATGTATTCCCTTGTTCTCCAGGTGGGCTCCTGATCACTGAACATGAAATGTATTCCCTTGTTCTCTAGGTGAGCGCCTGATTGCTGAACTTGAAATTCTAAATTCTATTTCCTAAAGGTAAAACTTACGCTAAATTTCATTATCTATGAGGGTCCAAAAAACTTAAAACTAAATCCAATTATCCAGGAGGGTCCTGACAGCTTAAAACTAAATTCCATTATCCAGGAGGGTCCTGATAACAAAAAATTAAATTATATTATCCAGGAGGATCCTGACAACAAAAAATTAAATTCCATTATCCAGGAGGGTCCTGAAAACTTAAAACTAAATCTCATTATCCAGGCGGGTCCTGAACACTTAAAACTAAATCCTATTATCCAGGAGGGACCTGACAACAGAAAATTAAATTCCATTATCCAGGAGGGTCCTGACAACAAAAATTAAATCTCATTATCCAGGAGGGTCCTGAAAACTTAAAACTAAATCCAATTATCCATAAGGGTCCTAACAACTTAAAGCTAAATTCCATTATCCAGGAGGGTCCTGACAACAAAATTTTAAATTCCATTATCCAGGAGGGTCCTGACAAAAAAAAATTAAATCCCATTATCCAGGAGGGTCCTGAACACTTAAAACTAAATTCCATTATCCAGGAGGGTCCTGACAACAAAAAATTAAATTCCATTATCCAGGAGGGTCCTGAAAACAAAAAATTAAATTCCATTATCCAGGAGTGTCCTGAAAACTTAAAACTAAATCTCATTATCCAGGCGGGTCCTGAACACTCAAAACTAAATTCCATTATCCAGGAGGGTCCTGACAACAAAAAATTAAATCCCATTATCCAGGATGGTCCTTAAAACAAAAAATTAAATTCCATTATCCAGGAGGGTCCTGACAACAAAAAATTAAATCCCATTATCCAGGAGGGTCCTGACAACAAAAAATTAAACCCCATTATCCAGGAGGGTCCTGAAAACAAAAAATTAAATTCCATTATCCAGGAGCGTCCTGAAAACTTAAAACTAAATCTCATTATCCAGGCGGGTCCTGAGCACTCAAAACTAAATTCCATTATCCAGGAGGGTCCTGACAACAAAAAATTAAATTCCATTATTCAGGAGGGTCCTGACAACAAAAATTAAATCCCATTATCCAGGAGGGTCCTGAAAACTTAAAACTAAATCCCATTATCCAGGAGAGTCCTGAAAATCAAACGTCAAATCTTATCTTAAGAGTGACAACTTTTACGGTTGAATTATACTACCCTACCGCAAAACTTATGCTAAATGTTGTTATCTAATTGAAATCTTAAAACTAAGTTCCATTATTCATGAGGGTCCTGAAAACTCCTAATTGAGTCCTATCTTGAACCTGCACACTTCTTAGGCAACCTATATTCCTTTGGGATACATTTATGCTAGATTATGCTATGTCTGGATTTTACACTAGGTCCCATTTTTCAGGAGGATCCTGAAGACTTTTTAAATTAAACCCCATTATCCAGGCGGGCCCTGAAAATCAAAAGTTAAACCTGTCTGGTGCTTGGCTTTCCCCTGCGGAGGATTTCTCTGAAACAACCAAAATTTCCTGCCCCTGTTTCAATCAAAGAGAAATCTTGTCAGTTTAAATGTGGTGGTTAGTTGATGGCATTCTTTGCTGAAGGTCTCTCCGCTGCCGTGCTTTGTTTTGATTGGCTCCCTCTGAACTGGCTAAGAACCACTTGACTTCCCGGCTGACTTTCAAACCCCCATGACCTTGGATGACCCGAGTGTTCTATACCCAAACCGTTGTGTTCCATCTCTGACCATCTGTTTGACCCTCTGCATTTCCCACGAAATTACTAAACCGTTTCACCGATGGAACTTCCACTTGACCTTTTATACCCCATTTCACATCATACTACCTCTAGCAATGCCTTGTCTGCCCTGCGCCTTGTGCAACTTTGGAAGTTGGTAGTAAGCTTTGAAATTCCTTCTTATTTGCTTAAACAGAACTAACATTGGTAACATCTTAGAGAAATAAATCCAAAAGAAATGAAATGCAATGACTTTCAGAGTTAAGGATAAGCAAAATCCAAAGCGGGAAGACTTTTTGAAGGGAAAAAAGAAAAGGGACTTATCTGAGTGGAACCGCTGGCACCAATGATCATAACATGCATTTCGGATTAATCGGCCCAATCTGTCCAACCAATCAACTTTCAGTTGCCATACTTGTTGCCCCGGAATTTCCATAACCTGATTTCTTCACCATAACCTTGACCTTGTTCGGTCTGCGGTGCCCTGAAGGGTTTTCACCAACAAGCCTCTCTCATTTGTTTATCTCTCAACTCACTTTCGCCTCAAGGTGCCCGTGAGGTTTTTCACCAATAAGACTCTCTCATTTTTGGTTTCTCTCAGCTTCCGTCGCCTTACGGTGCCCGTGAGGGTTTTCACCAATAAGACTCTCTCATTTTGATTTTCCTGCTTGGGCCAGAGTGTTGCCCTTGATATGAATCGCTTCTACTTGCTCGACTTGGCATCTCTCGAAGACTGATCTGAACGTCTTTCTTTGGACCGTAACGTGGGCTTTTGGATAAGGTTAGAAAGAAATGGTATCAAAGGCTCAAAACAATTCAACTGGGTCCAAAATTACAACTTTTGGAATCAGATTTCCTACAACAACCACAACTTCTGCCCCAATTTCTTGCTTGGGCACTTTTGGATTTTATTTTGATGGGACCGAACCGTGAGGCTGCCTACGTATCCTTAAAAGGAATCAGGTCAAACGTAGTTCATGTCATAGAAATTACTTTGTTGTTGTGATTTTCTATTTTCTCTTTCTTTTCTTTCTCTTTTTTGCTTTCTTTTTCTCTTTTTGTTGCTTTTCTTCTCTCTCTTTTTCTCTTTTCATTCTTTTCTTTCTCTTTTTCTCTTTTCATTCTCTTTTATTTTCTTCTTCCTTTACTTATCTTTTGCACTTGCGTTTCTGAACTTTGCTACTGATTCCAAAAGGGGGTATGAAAGAAATAAATAAGGCTCATGGGGCAACAAAGGATAAAGTATTTAGATAGCAGAACAAAATGCCTTCGTCATTCCAATTTTCAAAACATGCCAAGTACGAACAAATACAATTTAAACAAAGAAATCATACATAATATCTTTTGACCGCATCGTAATTGATGGACATTTCTACACATTTTCCTTCTATATCTATTAAATACAAAGCACCATTGGACAACACTCTCGTTACGACGAACGGCCCCTGCCAGTTCGGGGCGAACTTGCATTTGGCTTACCTAATGAGGAAGAATGCGTTTCAATACTAACTGACCCACTTCAAACTTCCGTGGACGCACCTTCTTATTATATGCTCTTGCCATTCTCTGTTGATACAACTGGACATGACACACTGCAGCTAATCTTTTCTTATCAGTCAAACTCAATTGTTCCAGGCAGGTTTTAACCCCACTCATCATCGTCAATTTTTGCTTCTACAACAATCCGAAGGGATGAAATTTCAATTTCCGTGGGTATCACTGCTTCTGTGCCATATACCAACAAATAAGGAGTTGCCCCTACTGAAGTACGAACAGTAGTGCGATAACCCAACAATGCAAAAGGCAACTTCTCATGCCATTGCCTGGACCCTTCCACTATTTTCCGAAGTATCTTCTTTATGTTCTTTTTGGCTGCCTCGACTGCTCCATTCGCCTTGGGGCAATATGGGGTGGAATTGCGATGCGTAATCTTAAACTATTGACACACCTCTTTCATCAGATGACTATTGAGATTAGCCCCATTGTCTGTAATGACCACCTTTGGTATCCCAAACTGGCAAATGATATTTGAGTGCACAAAATCAACCACTGCCTTCTTGGTTACAGATTTGAATGTTTTAGCCTCTACCCACTTGGTGAAATAGTCTATGGCCACCAGAATGAACCTGTGCCTGTTTGATGTTGATGGCTCAATTGGCCCAATGAAATCCATGCCCCAAGCGACAAAGGGCCATGGTGCGGACATTGTATACAATTCAGATGGCGGAGAATGAATCAAATCTCCGTGTACTTGGAATTGATGACATTTGCGCACAAAACTGATGCAATCTCGCTCCATGGTGAGCCAATAATAACCTGCTCGAAGAATCTTCTTTGCCAGAACATACCCACTCATATGCGGTCCACAGACTCTAGAATGTATTTCGGTCATAATAGTTGTAGCCTGCCTAGCATCTATGCATCTCAGCAGCCCAAGATCTGAAGTCCTTTTGTACAGAACCCCTCCGCTAAAGAAAAAACTGCTTGCCAACCACCTAATTGTTCTCTTTTAATCACCTGTGGCTTGTACTGGATACACCCCCATCCTGATGTATCCCTTGATATCATGAAACCAAGTCTCCCTATCGAGCTCTTCTTCCACCACATTATAATAAGCATGCTGATCGTACATCTGAATATGCAAAGGGTCCATATAAGCCTTATCGAGATGGTGCAACATTAACACCAGAGTAGCCAAAGCATCGACAACCTCGTTGTGAATCCTTGGAATATGCCTGAACTCTATTGATTGGAATCGTTGACAAAGATCCTGTAAGCACTGTCGGTACGGTAGTTGTTTTAAATCTCGTGTTTCCTATTCTCCCTGAATCTGGTGCACCAGGAGGTCCGAGTCACCCAAGACCAAGACTTCCTGGACACCCATATCCACAGCCATCCTCAAACCCAAAATTCATGCCTCGTACTCAGCCATGTTGTTAGTACAATAGAACCGAAACTGAGCCGTAACAGGGTAGTGATGCCTTGTTCCAGAAACAAGTACCGCTCCTATCCCAACGCCTTTCATGTTAGCAGCCCCATCAAAGAAAAGTTTCCATCCTGGCTTTTCAATTTGTTCCAATTCATCAATATGCATGACTTCTTCGTCAGGGAAGTAAGTCTTCAGAGGTTCATATTCTTCATCCACTGGGTTCTCAGCCAAATGATCGGCCAATGCCTAGGCTTTCATTGCAGTCCTAGTCACATAGACGATGTCAAATTCTGTGAGCAAGATTTGCCACTTTGCGAGCCTCCCTATAGGCATAGGTTTCTGAAAGACATACTTTAACGGATCCAAACGAGAGATGAGGTAAGTAGTGTA
The DNA here is from genome assembly GCF_000715075.1 of Nicotiana tabacum. Lineage (NCBI taxonomy): Eukaryota > Viridiplantae > Streptophyta > Magnoliopsida > Solanales > Solanaceae > Nicotiana > Nicotiana tabacum. The sequence goes on along the minus strand of NC_134095.1, from coordinate 22,513,321 downwards.
AGATGACAAATAGTGCTTCAACTTCTGTGCTACCCAAGTTAAGGCGCAACATGTCCTCTCAAGGTGAGTGTACTTAACCTCGTAAGATGTGAACTTCTTGCTGAGATAATAGATGACCTGCTCTTTCCTGTCGGTGACGTCATGCTGTCCCAACACACATCCGAATGAATTGTCCAAGACTGTCAAATACAGAATCAAAGATTTCCCTGGTTCTGGCGGGACCAACACAGGTGGGTTTGACAAGTACCCCTTTATCTTATCAAATGCTTCCTGACATTCATCTGTCCACTTGACCGCAACATCTTTCTTTAACAGTTTGAAGATAGGCTCACAAGTCGTCGTGAGCTGAGCAATAAACCTGCTAATGTAATTCAATCTCCCCAACAGATTCATCACCATTTCCCATTTCTTTAGAGGTGGATAGCTTTGATCTTTGACGGGTCTAATTCAATACCTCGGCGGCTGACTACGAATCCCAACAACTTTCCAGACGGAACACCAAACGCGCATTTTGCAGGATTGAGCTTGAGATTGTATTTGCGAAGCCTTTGGAAGAACTTTCTCAGATCTCTGACATGGTCAGACTGCTTTCTAGTATTTACAATCATATTATCCACATAAACCTCGATCTCCCTGTGTATCATGTCGTGGAATATGGTCATCATTGCTCTCATGTAGGTTGCCCCAGCATTTTTCAAACCAAATGGCATGACCCAATAGCAGTACGTTCCCCATGGGGTGATGAATGCCTTCTTTTCTGCATCCTCCTCATCCATTAAGATCTGGTGGTAGCCCGCATAACAATCCACAAAAGAACCAAGCTCATGTTTGCAATAATTATCGATCAATATATGGATGTTCGGCAATGGGAAGATATCCTTGGGACTTGCCTTGTTGAGATCTCCATAATCAGCACATACCCTGGTCTTGCCATCTTTCTTCAGCACAGGCACAACATTGGCTAGCCAGGTGGGATACCAGGTGACCCGAATGACTTTGGCCTCGAACTGTTTGGTGACCTCTTCCTTAATCTTCACACTCATATCAGTTTTAAATTTCCTCAGCTTCTGCTTGATAGGGGGAAATGTCGGGTCGTGGTCAATTTGTGAACCACCAAATCAGTGCTTAAACCTGGCATGTCGTCGTATGACCATGCAAAAACATCTTTATACTCAAACAGTCCTTTAATTATCTCCTCTCTAAGTTGTGGTTCAAGAAGGACACTTATTTTAGTTTCCCGGACATTATCTTGGTCCCCTAAATTGATTGCTTCTGTATCACTCATGTTAGGCTTGGGTTTTTCTTCAAAATGGCTTAATTCTTTACTAATCTCTTCAAAGTCTTCATCCTCGTCATATTCTGATTCACCATCACACTCTATTTCTTGAATTACTATTTCAGAATTAGATTGGCTTTTAAGACTGGGCCGGAGATTCCTCATGCATGTCATGTCATTGAAACCAGCATAGAAAGAACTGTACAAGGAGGAAAAGAAAACAAAAATAAAACTATCAGGAATAAAGAAAAGGGAAATTGCATTTCATTGAACTTAAAGATAATAAGGTTTATACATCCAAACGGACGGAACATAGAATCTGAATTACAACCCTGGAATAATCCAGATAAACTGAAAGAAAATCAAAGCAAACTATCAAAACTCTTTCCTGGTGGGGAGAGGAGTAGCTTCACAATTGTTAATCTTTGCAATGGGCCCAACAAACTGCACATCCACTTTACTCGAACCCTCTCCAGCTTCCAACATGTTCACGTCGGCGAATAACCTCTCGAACTTTTCAATCAAATCTCTATCTACATCAACCACTGAACTGGGAACTGTTGCCACTGGGAGTTTCTTGGTGCCAGGCCTAACAAATGATCTGAAGAGCCGTGGGATGGGCTTTGGGAGGACCCAAGCCCTCTGTTTCAACTTTCTAGCTCTTTTCACGTCCGCAGCTATGGGCTTGAACCTCAAACCAAACGTATCCAAGTTTTTGGGGAGAGACACCGCCTGTATGATACCTTGTAAAGATGCACTCAAACCTTTGCCCGGTACAAAATCATTTTTCAACATTTCGGCAGCTACCATGATTGATGCGGCAGCTACCCTCGGGGTTGGAACGCACTTCCTTTCTGGAATTTTCTCTACCGATACCGTGTCAAAAACCTGATAAACCCATGGCCCCTTGTCGTGCTCGAACTCTATGAACGGAACAATGGCATCGCTGGGAACACACCAATTATCTTCGCCGTGCACAACGATTTCCTGTCTATCCCATTCAAACTTGACTATTTGATGTAGAGTAGACGGGACCGCTTTGGCAGCATGAATCCAGGGTTGACCTAACAGCAGATTGTAAGAAACAGCCACATCGAGCACCTGGAACTCCATGGTAAATTCAACTAGCCCTATTGTAAGCTCAAGCACTATGTCCCCGACTGAATCTTTCCCTCCACCGTCGAATCCCCGAACGTAGATACTATTCTTGTGACTTCTTTCATCATCCACCTTCAACTTGTTCAGAGTGGAGAGAGGGAAAATGTTCGCGCTGGAACCATTGTCAACCAGAACCCGAGTAACCACGGAATCTTCGCATTTCATTGTCAGATAGAGGGATCTATTGTGATCGGTACCCTCTATGGGCAACTCATCATCAGAAAAAGTGACTCTGTTCACCTCAAATATCTTGTTAGCTATATTTTCCAAGTGGTTTACTGATATTTTGTCAGGAACGTGGGCCTCATTCAGAATCTTCATCAAAGCCTGACAGAGCTCGTCTGAATGGATCAATAATGACAATAATGAAATCTAAGCCGATGTCTTCCTCAGCTACTCCACAATGGAATAATCCTGCACTTTCATCTTTCTCAAGAACTCTTTTGCTTCTTCCTCAGTCATAGCTTTCTTTGCCAATACTGGGTTGTCTTTGGAGCTTTTAGCTTATAGCTTTCTTTGCCAATACTGGGTTGTCTTTGGAGCTTTTAGCTTTTCTCAACTCTTCGGGGGTAAAGCATCTCCCCGATCGAGTCAAACCATGGGTCTCACATATTTCTTCTTTAACTTCTTTCCCCTTGTAAGTCACTGTCACTCGTTCATAATTCCATGGGACCGCCCTGCTGTTGACTATTGGTAATTGAGTTACCGGCTTGATAATGACAGGGTCTATACGGGCACCTTCCACAATTACAACAGCTTGTTCGCCACTTCTGGCACAACCACTTTCCCTCTTTCATGTTTCCCTGCAACATCACTTGAGGACCCCTTCTTGACCACCACAGATGGTTCACTATTTGCCCCATTCAACTTGATCGCAGACTTCTTACTTGTTGACTTTTCGAATGGCCTGGCTTCACTGGACCGAATCATCATGACAGTTTGCGAAGGCTTCTTAGGCTCCCCTTCCTTATGCACTATCTCAATCATATTCGTCTCTTGATGAGCTGGCAATGAGTTTTGGTTGATATTAGGTGCCTCCGGAGCTTGGACCTCAATCCGATTAGTATCAATGAGCTCTTGAATAGCTGTTCAATTGCCAGCACTTCTCTGTGTCGTGCCCCGGGTCACTAGAACAATACTTGCAACTCACGGAGTGATCAAGATTCCTCGGGGGAGGATATGGCAATTTTGGTTCAATCGGACTCAGCATACCTAATTGTCTCAACCTACGGAACAAACTGGTATAGGATTCTCCCAATGGAGTGAAAGTTTTCTTCTTCTGCAACCTCTCATTCTTGGTAGCCTGATTGGGCCGGAAACCTGTTCCAGGGAGATTTTGGTAGGCTCTTGGGGGTGGATAGGTATTTTGTGGAGCTGGGTAGATACTTTGTGGAGCTGGCGCACGCCATTGCGCGTGAGCGGGAGGTTGAGTGTATGTCTGTGCATGATGGACAGAGAAATGGGGATTTGGCGGTGCGTAGTAGTGTTATGGTGGTAAGTTTGGTGATAGGGTCGAGGCTGGTTGTAGTAATGTGAAGGGCCCCTGGATCCGACCCCAGCTCCCGACTCAATTGTCGCAACATCCTCTTTCTTCTTCTTCCCAAGTACACCCCCAGTACTATTTTGAATGGCTTGGGTGGTTGTGTTAATTGCTGAGTAGCTCATGATTTTATTAGACTTGAGTCCCTCTTCTACCATGCCTCCCATTTTTACAACCTCATTAAAGGACTTGCCCACTGCTGACACCAAATGACCAAAATAAGTGGGCTCTAAGGCCTGCAAGAAATAATCAACCATCTCGCTTTCTTTCATCGGAGGGTCAACCCTCACTGCTTCCTCCCTCAAACAGAATCCATATTCCCTGAAACTCTCACCAGGCTTTTTCTCAATCTTCGTCAATGATAGACGATCAGGGATAATTTCAAGATTGTACTGAAAATAGCAGGCGAAGGCTTGGGCCAAATCGTCCCATGTGTACCACCTGCTGTGATCTTGTCTGGTATACCATTCCAATGCCGATTCACTCAGACTTTGGCTGAAATAGGCCATCCGTAATTCATCTCTTATGCATGATCCTCTCATCTTGCTACAAAATCCTCTTAAGTGTACTACTGGGTCACCATGCCCGTCGTACAGATCAAACATGGGAATCTTGAATCCTGCTGGTAACTGAATATCCGGGAATAGACATAAATCCTTATAGGCCACACTTACTTGACCTCCAAACCCCCTCATATCTCTGACCGATTGTTCTAAGCTTTTGACCTTTCTGATCATCTCATCATGTTCGGGATTTTTGGGTGGCTTCTCGGTATCTGCCGGAAAATCAAGATGAGGGGTGTAAGAATATGGTTCTGGAACTTTGAAGGTGGGATCAAGGGGATAATACTGGTTGTCGTGAGTCTAGAACAGAGGCTCACTGGAAGACCGATGGAATGCAGCAGGTGGAGGTGCCACAAAAACAGGCGTGACTGGTAGAGGAGGGTGCAGGACTTGTTTGGGTGGTGGAGCTTGTGATGTATGGGAAGTGGTGCCATAGCATTGTTGGTAGAGGGGGAAGGCCGGAGACAAGTTCACAGTGGGAGGTTCCTGAGGTTGAGCCAATGGTGGGATATAAGCAGGGTTGGTGGGATAAACTGGTGGTGGATGCCCCTTTGCCCAGGCCTGGTACATTTCAGCCATTTGTTGCTTTAACTTATACATCTCTTCCTTCAATGCATTAACATCCAATTCTTCCACCTCTTTTAACGGATCGACGATACTTGCCTCCAGTTCTTGGTTGGCCATGTTCAGCTTGTCTTTTGATCGGGTGTTGTAGGAGTGAGTTGCCAGAATGCCAATCAACTAACCACATGTCTGGATCTCAATATATCAACAACAACCTTGTTAGTGATTAGGGTTTTAACAAATTGGTAACCACACATTTTGGGGAATGAATGCACCTAAGCACTTAACCGTTTCTATTATACATTTGATCGGCTGCTTATGTCATCCCGGCTTTTCCTTATTTTCATTTGCAACTTCTCGTTTCATTCTTGCCTTTCCTTGCTTGATCTCACATGGTTTCCGCCCCATGGTTTCTTGTTTTTCTCTCTTTTCTTTTCTTGTTTTTCTTCTTTTTTTTTGGTTATGGTCGAATCCTATGGAGATTGCCTACGTATCATGACGCCACATGAATCAGACCGAGCGTAGTTCTGGGAGATAAGTGTGAAAGTAAATAATAAAATATTTTGGGATTTTTAATTTTTATAAAAAGCAAATGCTTTGATTATAAAGACTCAAAACTAACAGACTCCAAAATAAGCTAACAAACTCTGATGCAAAGGCGAAATACGGACTCCAAAAATAAACTATCATACTCCAACAAAAGAAAATACAGACTCGAAAACAACTAACAGACTCCAGCAGAAAGAAAATACAGACTCAAAACAACTGACAGACTCTCGGAACTGACAGACTGCAGCAAAATCATGATTCAATTGACTCAAAAACAAAGCTGACACTTTTTCAGATTTTCATTTCAAAAGTAAAAACCCAATTTTGCAAATATGGCCTTTCATCACTTCCGGAGGAAGATTTTAAGGTTGTGCTTGCTAACCGGCCAAAATTTTGAAAAGGAGACCAAAGGTGTCTGTTCTTGCAAAAACAGCCTTCCGGCGTCCTTTTGGGGACATTCAGCTATTTTTGACAAGAATGACATCACCTTACTTATTTAAAATAAAATAAGATTTTTATATTTTTGGGCTCTTTTGCAAAAGGAAAGTTGGACCCGATGGGGGTTGCCTACGTATCCCACATCCGGTGAGAATCAAACTGACGTAGTTCGGGCAATTTTGAAAAAATTAAACCAACTTTTTTTTTGTTTTTCTTTTCTAAAAACACAAAGATTTTCCTTTTTTTTCTTTTCTTTAAAAAACACAAAATTTCGGCAAAGTTTCGGTATATTTTGGGACATCGATTTTTCAAAACAGGCACTTATCCCTCTCAGCCTCCTCATTAACTTTTTAAAATTTTCTTTATAAGCCGGTCAACATGCAAATTCGAAACACATAAATGCACAAGTAGCAATTAAGATGCATCATAATGGTCTTTATATTTTCGGGTACACCTATTCTAGACAGACCCAACCCCTGTGTTGAGTCTCCAAAGTCAAATGCACATGATGCAAACAAACGTTCCTATTTAGGATCCGGCATGAGGCTGAGTTATTCTAGGTTCAAAATCTGGGTGTTTGTTCTAGACTGTGTACCCGAGCGGACAACTCGAGCCGAGGAGGGGGCTACATACCGGGAACCAAAAGGCCATCCGGCCTAGTAACTTGTCCGAGCCTCTTTCTTATTTCAAGGTGTGACACTAACAGAATAGAGAGTCTCGACCAGCAAGCACATCCCCGAAGATGAGAAGAGAAGGGTTTCGCAGCAGTTTATATATAGTTCAGATAATATCAAAGCGGTAAAAGCATCACTTAGCACATTAGGAACAAACATGTAACAAAAATCAGATAATAGATAAAGCCAAATATAACAATTCGTCAAAGCTTGAATTCTGAACCTTGAACCAGAGATTCTGGGTTCGTTCCCTAGCAGAGTCGCCAGAGCTGTCACACCTTCTTTTTGCCTACACCCCCGGAAAGGAGTATATAAAGGAGTTTTTTCCAACTTAAAGTGACAATCGAAACGAGATTATTTTATTAAAAATTCAGAGTCGCCACTTGGGATAATTTATGGTATCCCAAGTCACCGATTTTAAATCCCGAATCTTAGGAAATTTGACTCTATTTAACAGTCCGCGATCCAAAAATCTGGGTAAGGAATTCTGTTAACCCAGGAGAAGGTGTTAGGCATTCCCAAGTTCCGTGGTTCTAGCACGGTTGCTCAACTGTTATTATTGGCCTAGTTATCTGATTTTAAACATTCTTAAACTTATGTGCCATTTTAAATTTTTTAACCGCTTTTATTTATTTTAGGTAGATTGCAACGTCATTTAAAATATGTCTTGAACCACGTCACATAAATGCACCCATAGTCCGCAACACATTTTATGTAACATTGTTGAGATTTGGATTTGGGTCACATAAATGCGCACCCGAGTTTAGGAAGATAAATTGTTAAAATAACGCACTTAAAGCAACTACGAATTTGTAACTTTGCGAGGGCCATGAAAATTCGCTAAATGGCACGCCTCGATTTCTAAGGATAAACAAAATTAATTAAACGAGGGCCATGCAATTGTCATTTTTGTTCGGCACGGCGTGCCTCAATTTATTAGAAAAAAACAATACTTAATTAAACGGGCCTAAGATGTTTGAGCCTATTCTAGATTAAGACTCAAATTGCTTTTAATGGTCATAAACCCAAGTGAGATCAGCAGGTATTTTAATTACATGAAGAGGTTTGGGCCAGTGCAACTATTAATTAAGAGCTGGTTTGAATAAAAAGAACATACGCCTTAGCATATACAAGGCCCTGCTCGTGAAAGGACCTTAGACTTGGGCCTGGGGAGACCCCAAGTCTTCTTATGAACTGACTCGGCATCGAGTGCAGATGGAGCCTCATCAACCAAATTCGAGTAGGGAAATTGGACTCCAAATGACCATTACAGAATCACGAAGAACGAATCTACTGAGTCAACATCGTGAACAAATAAACCATTAACATTCTCGAAATAGCCAAATATATAAAGCCTAGGCCTCCTATCAATTGAATCTGTCAAGCTGTTATTACAATTCCTAAGCAGATTATTCGAATATACACTAACATGATTCCCCAAACTCTAGCACACGTATATTAACATATATTTCACTTTATCTCATTTTCCTTGCCTTAAATCATCATTCCCAAATAACTTCAAACCAGCAGTTGATTTTCAAAATAAAACATTCAACTAATACTCATGTCATATAGCTTAATCTATCAAACAGTAACATGAAATCCTGGACATATCATTAGGCCTCAATATTCATACGAGCTGCAAAGGCATAAGGGATCTAACACCATACGCTTAGCTAACACTGCTTAATCACAAAATTTAGCTAATGATCAATATTTTTATCAAGTTCCATTTCTCAACAGTCCAAGACCAGCTATAATAGTAAGAATTTCAAAAGCAAGCAACATTTAACTACAAGGGCTCTACTAACTCCAAACAGATGCAAGCTGACTAATAGTTCTCATGTTGAACATACAATGCATCAATTAACTCCAAAAAGACTGAAACTGAACTAAAAGATCTGAATATGTAGAAGCCATATTTAGAACTCCGGATTTCATTTCACTTCAATGTCAAGCCTCATGTGAGGTGAATCTAGAAACATGTACCTGGAATATGAAATGAAAGAAAGCAAGGGGAGGTCAGTAGCTAAGCAGCAAAGTAGCATAACCCAGCAACTAGGAATAACCAATAAAACCAAATTCAAACCCAAAAGTGAGGTGCAGCAGTCCAGAAAACAATTTCAATTGAACAGTGACCTCAACAACTTCAAATCAAACTTCCACAAACCCAAGTTCAATCCATTTTAACCCCCAAATGATTCAGGAATTACTTCAGAGATTAAATTGTAACCAATAAATGCAGAAGAGAATCAATGAAATAGTGATATCTTAGCATTTCCAGCCGTTTCCAATTTTTCTCTAATTTTTTTCTCTTCAATTTCTGCCTTGAAAGGCAAAAAAACATGCCTTTATAGGCAAGGAAGTAGGGCAGCTTAAAAGGGTTCAATTTTACACTTGAAACCTTTTGGAATTTTCAATTTAGCTCAGATACCTTCAGCTAAAAAATCAGAAATTCAGAATAGTTCCCCTTCCCCGGCTTCCTAGAAGCTTCCCATTCAGTTACACAATATTTCCCTAGCTAAATACCCAAAATAACACTCTGAGCCCTGTTAATTACCCTCAGAAAATTCATGGGTCCATTGGACCCAACGACTCAAAACCAGCCTAACTCTTACAGGACCTAGGCTAACTTTCTTCTTTGGGCCCAAGTTTAATTCCGAAATTCAGAAGAAATGAGAAGGCAGAAAAGGTAATTCGGATTTCAAACCCACCATGAACCAAATGTACTCAATATGTCCCAAAATTAAACAACCTAACCTAACAAATTTAAACAAAATGGAAGAAGCTAATAACTAATATTAAATCTAACTAAAAAGAACCACATGCAGAGATAATCTTGAAAACAGAAGAAAGAGAGGGAAAAACAGAAGAAGCTAGGATAGGAAAAGACCGGAAGAACTGGACTTACCCGCTAAGCCAAACGAACCCGAGTTTGAAATAACTTTCCAAAGAATCCCCTACTTTTGGCCGAGATAGACTTCAATCGTGTGTTTTCAACTGAAAACACACCATTAAAGTCCATTTCAACCTCAAAATCTCAAAACCTTGATAATCAACTCTTTTCGGGTTTTAAGGTTAAGCTTCGATCTGAAATTCGAGAGGCTCCAGGATGATTCGAAAGCAAGTGGTTAGGGATTTGGAACGAGAGGGACTTGGTGGTCATGGGATGTAGTTTTGGTGGTGAACGGAGGTGGCGCCACCGGGTTAAGGCGATGGGAATTAGAGGTGCGGGTTAGGGTTTATGTTTGGGCTCTGAAGAGACGAAGGTGAGAGAGACGAGATGGGGGGATTCTGAGGGGGGTGGGCTCGTTCGGACATTTAAATAGTCTGGGGAGGCTACTTCCCAACCGTTGGATCAATGGAGATTAACGGCTGGGATCCGGGGGCAAACGACGTCGTTTGGTTAGGAAATGGGGCTGGACCGGGTTGGGGAGGGTTTGGGTTGGGTTAAGTGGGTATTTGGGGGCAAACTCGATTGGGCCTATGGGATTTTCATTAAAACGGCCCAGACCAGCCCTCTCTTTCAATTCTTTTCAAATCCATTTTCCAAAATTCTTCTTCTTCTTCTTCTTCTTCTTCTTCTTTTTTTTTTTCAAAATTAAATTAAAATCTAAATCAAATCCTAAAACCTATTTAACCTATTAAAACACTAATTAAGCCTAAATACTAATTATCACAATTAATTAAACAAGCAAATTTAAAAGAAAACTACTCGAAATTCAAAATTAAAACTAAAAGTGGAAATTAAACTATATTTTTTTTTAAAATTTTCCATTTTTATAAATGACTAATGTGCTAATTAGTCTTAAAAATGCAAAGTAAAATCCTAAATGCAATGCAACATTATTTGTATTTTTCATTAATTAAACAAAAATAAAAATGCATAGACCAAATGCAAACAACTATCAGAAAACGCCACAAAATCCACAAAAATTGTAAATAATGAAAAGCAGTTATTTTGTTTTTGAATTTATGGTGTAAGCACGTGATTTTTGCTTCACGGGAATTACTCCAAAAAAAAAATCAAAATATATGCATAAGTGTTTCTTGTCATTAGTTGATTTTTATTAAATATTAATTTGTGGGTGTATAATTTTATTTTTTGTTTGTTTTATTTAAGGGTTTTGTTTGAATTAAAGTGGAAAAGAATGGAGGATACCCGGTTTTGGGCCAGAAAATCAAACAAAAATAGGCCCAAAATGAACTGGCCCAATGAGCAAAATGGTCCGCCCCCTTAAAGCGTCCAAACGGCATCGTTTTGTCCCGGTTAAGCTGGGCCATTGATCTCAAGTGGATCGACGGCCAGGATCACACCCCCAGATCCGTTTAACATAACCCGACCCAGTAACCATTTCAACCCAACCCCTCACTTAAACCAAACGACCCCATTTTAATGCCAAACGACCTCGTCTCACCCCTCACCATCAGATCCAAGCCGTTGAGATCATCTGATCTAACGGTCCGGATCCAATCCTCTACTCCGTATATAAACCTTCCCTCACACCCTACGCCCCCAATCCGAACCCCCCCCCCCCTTCACTCATCTCCTTCACCAAGCCCTGAACCCCCGAAACCCTAGCAGCCGCCCTAGTTTCCCTTTCACCAGAACCCGGCGGCATGAACGCCGGTGACCTCCTCCTGAACACCCTAGGACCACCTCACTGTCCTGAACATGGATCTGTTACTCCCTAGCCTCGAATCACCTTCCTTCATCTCGAATCTTCATTTGAAGATTCGAGTCGAACTCTGACTTATACCAAACCTCACCATCTTCGTACCAGACACTCCCCTGACCTCCCTCGTGACCAAACCAGGCTTGGTTTGGTCCGAATCTACCCAGAACTCCTAAAAAACCAGATCTGAAGATCCAAAACCTAGAACACTAATAGCCTTGGAATCCGGCCGGTCTTAACAGGGGTTTGAGGTCTAGTAGACCTTAATCAAGGTGTTCTCGTGTGAGAACACCCTGATTAAAGTTTGTTCGGCCTCAAATGGTCGAAGCTAAGTCGGATTTGGGTCAGTTTGGTTTAAACTTTTTCAGTAAGTTTTCCCTTCTCTTTGTTTTAGTTTTGATTGAGTTGTTAGCATGCTTTGTTGGTGACTGTTTGTTATTGTCTGATGTTTTTCTTAATTTCTTCCGTCTCTGTCAAAGACCTTTTTATTTTGTCAATTGTTTTCTGAGTATGTTTTGAACGTATCCTGTGATAAACATGTTCGATTAGGATAGTCGTCGCATAAATAATTCATATAGGTTCCTAGTAATTGAACACAAGTTGTCTGAAGCCCTTTTGGTCCCTGTACGTATTGTTTATATGAACGACTGATTATTACCTATTATATTTAGTATAGTCGACTCGATAAACATCGTCGATTAGTTTTCTATAACTAATTGATCAAATGAACTAATAATGTCACATGACTGATTGAACCATGTCACTAACTGAATGCCCGACACTGTTTGAAATGGGTTTGTTTGCATTGCAAAATGACTGAAAAGATTCAGTCCATGGGCAGTTCTGAATTTGAACTTTCAGAAGTTCAAAATGCCCTGATGTTGCAATGGGTTTAGGGCAGTAATAATCAGGTTTTAACAGGGGTAGTCTGGGGTTTGAAAAGAACAGAAAAAGCTTAGTTTAAATGAGTTGAAAAGTAGGGTACTAAATTAGGATTAAACTAATGCCAATGGGGAACAAGACACAAGAGTATGGGAATTAAAATGAATACTTAACTAAACCCATGACTCTTGATTAAAATAATAAGGCCAAGCGTGGGGAACAAAATGGCTGGCATCAAAAAGATGCTTAGGCATGGGATTTAATAGGTATGGGCAGTCTGCAATTGGCAGAATCCAGGCAGCTTGGCTGCACTAGTTTGTTGGCTTATAAATAAATTGTTTTCAGAACTTAAGAGGGGCTGGAAATTTTAGTCTTGAGAGGGGTCTTGTGAGTTGAAGAAAACTGGAAAAAAAAGCAGAAAGAAATTTCCAGAAATACTGTAACTGAACACTGTCCAAAAACTGCACAAAGAAACCAAGTTGGTTATCCTAATTGGGGCTGTTATTGTTCCATTAAGAGAAGTCCGTGTATCTTCAGCTGTGATTGCTACTGCACTGAGTTTCTGTGTGCTGTACATTGAGTTTTTGTTTTCCTGAGTGTTTGAAACTGTGTTGGTTGTTTGCTGAGCTTTGGTGGTTATTGAATTTCTGTGGCTATAGCACAAAATATTCTGGTTCTTTTCTCGATTGGTCTTGTTTCCCATCCTGTTTCCTGGGATTATTTGTATGTTGCTCGACCAACGTGTGAACTCCATCTTTGTGGCTGTTTGGTTGTTGCTGTGTTGGGCTGTATTATCTGTTGTTGTTGTGCTTGCTGCGTACCACTCAGCTGATCATTTTCTTCCTCCTTTTGTTCTCTATACCAGGTACACAAATATACTACCAGTGTAACTTGAAAAGTTTGAGCATGAATGTAAAGGAGAAGATCTGCAGATGTTTATATATACATAGACTGTTACATTAAATATCATGAACTGTATAATAATTTTCATTCCTGTTTGGATAATAGAAGTAGCCTGCATGCTTAGTATATATCAATGTAGATTAGTTGAATGTTAGTTTCTATATGTATGCTGTTAGGTGAAAATATTCCCAATGCAATGGGTTGTATCTTAGACTTAGTTTAATTGTGTCGTATATTCTTTAATATAGGCCAAGCATGAAAACTATCCACTACTAGTTAAGTTCCCTCCCTTCTGATAAATGGTCTCATATAACTGGTAAACCATACTTTAGAACAAAGAACACCAAGCTTGCAATCTCAACCTCATGAAGGTCGAGCCCAGGTCAAAACAGACCAAGCAGGCCCGCATCAAACTAGCAGTGGCCCAGGTCTGGCCCATCCCGCATAAGCTGGATTTGGGCCGTAATGATCAATCAGCTGTTCGTGCGCGTAATCACGTTTGCTTATTCTGTAAAAGCATTTTGAATCCTGCTATAAATAAGCCTACAAGCATGTAATCAACTAGGACTATCTCTGTTTTCTACTAGTAAAGACAAACGCGACAAGAAACATAGTTGCTATAGTATAAGGACGAGATGAGCCTCGACAAAAATAAAGAAAAACGCACAAACCGCGGGGCCCTCGTTAAATGTATATATCAAAGTATCCAGTTTCCAAGGTGGGTCGTTTAGCAAATCTCACGACCCTCCCGGAATAATAACGCGATAGCCTCTTTAAGCGTGTATTTAATAATTTTACCTTCTTAAATTCGGGTGCACATTTATGTGACTCAAATCTAAATCTCGACGGATTCGAGATGTGTTTCTAATCATGGGTACATTGATTGTGACGTGGTTCGAGATGCGTGTCCATGACGTCGCAAATTCCTTTTTAAAAAAACAAGAATGAGACGAGCCTCGACAAACAAAAATGCACAAAAGCTGCGGGGCCCTCTAAATGTATGTATATATTAAAGTATTTAGAATTCGGGATGTGCCGGTTAATGAATCTTTACGACCTTCCCCAAAATAACAAGACGCTAGTTGCTTTTAGGCGCGCCTTTAACAATTTATTTTCCTTAATCGGGTGCACATTTATGTGACCCAAATCCAAATCTCAACCGAGTCGAGATATGTCGATAACCACGGGTGCATTGATGTAACGTGGTTCGAGATATGTTTTCATGACGTTGCAATTCTTGTAAAACAATAATAACGACAATAGCAGTTAAAAGTTAAAATTCACATATATGTTCAATTTGTATGAAATCAGATAATCAAGCCGAATATAACAGTTGAGCGACCGTGCTAGAACCACGGAACTCGGGAATGCCTAACACCTTCTTCCGGGTTAACAGAATTCCTTATCCGGATTTCTGGTACGCAGACTGTAATATAGAGTCATTCTTTTCCTCGATTCGGGGTTAAAATTGGTGACTTGGGACACCCTAAATCTCCCAGGTGGCGACTCTGAAATAAATAAACCAATCCCGTTTCGATTGTCCTTTAATTGGAAAAAACTCCCCTGCACCTGTCGGGTGCGGAAAAAGGAGGTGTGACAGCTCTGGCGACTCCACTGGGGACTCCTATTGACCCAGAACCATCGGTTCAGGGTTAAGAATTCGAGCTTAGAATAATCGTTATTATTTGGCTTTATTTATTATCTGATTTTATTACATGTTTTGTGCCTAATGTGCTAAATGATGTTTTTGTCGCTTTGATATTCTTTGAACTGTATATAAACTGTGTCGAAACCCTTCTCTTCTTACCTTTGGGGATGTGCTTACTGGTTGAGACTCCCTATTCTGTTAGTGTCGTACCCCAAATAAAAGAGGCTCGGAAAGTTTCTAAGCCGGCTGGCCTTTTGGTTCCCGGAAAGGAGCTCCTTCCTCAGCTCGAGTTGTCTGCTCGGGTACACTGTCTAGAATACCGACCCAGGTTTTGAACATAGAATAACGTGACTTCATGCCGGATCCCTAGTAGGAACGCTTATCTGCATCACGTTGCATTTGACTTAGGGGACTCAACACAGGGGTAAGGTCCGTCTAGGACTAGCAACCTGAAACAGAGAAGATCATCCTGATGCATTTTACCTGCTGCATACATATATTTGTTTCAAACCTGCATGTCGACCGGTTCCTGAATCTTGGGAGTGTTGAAAAAAAACAAAAAGAGACCTAACAGTTAAGGCACTAATTAATTCATTTTTGGAAAATCGTTTGTCGAAAAGAAAATGAAAAAAAGAGAGTCTTTATTTTAGTTTGGAAAATAGGTTATTTTATCTTTTTTTGAAAAAATGAAGAGTTATTTTGCCTTGTTTTCAAAAATGGTTTGTCTTGCAATAAAAAATGGAAAAAGAGATGTTTGTTCATATAAAACGTACCCGAACTACGCGGGTTTGATTCTCACCGGATGTGAGATACGTAGGCAACCCTCATCGGGTCCAACCCCACCTTTTTGCTAAAAAGCCAAAAACAAATATAAAAAAAAAATATGTCAAAGATTTTTAATTTTGTCGTAAATAAGTCTAGTGATGTAAATTCCCCCTTTTACAAAAAAAATATAGCAAAAACAAATATGTCAAATTTTAATTGTCATAAAGAAGTCGGGTGCCGCTGTTTTATCAAGACATAGCCGAATGTTCCCGAAAGGGACGCCGGAAGGCTGACTTTGCATAAACAGCCACCTTTGGGTCATTTTTAAGACTTGGTCCAGTTGACCCACACAGCCTTAAAAATCTTCGTCCCCGAGGCATTGAAAGGCCGTGTTTGCAATGTTGAATTTTCTATTTTTGAAAAATGATAAAAGAGTCATAAACAAGTCCGGGTGATGCCGCTTATGTCAAAAATAGCCAAATGTTCCCAAAAGGAACTCCGGAAGGCTGCCTTGGTACAGACGGCCACCTCGTTTTTTTGTAACGCAACCTTAAAAATCTTCGTTCACGAAGTGCTGAGAGGTCGTGTTCAAAAATCCTTTTGAGAAAAATCGCATATATTTTTGTTTTTATCAGAATAAGTTTCGTTTGTTAAAGTCTTATTAATAAATGTGCAGAATAAGCACGACTCCAAATGAACCCTTTTCAATCATGAATAAAATCCCCCTCCAATTGCGGCTCTGGTGGAATGATTTAGGCAAAGAAGGGCATGACGAAATCAAGAAGTATCTGAAAGGCCTCACGAGTTTGTTGGATATCAGGCCATGGGGAGATATCATAAGGGCACTAGTCCCCCACTGGGATCCTGCGCACAATGTCTTCCATTTCTCGGACTTTGAACTTACCCCAACTTTAGAAGAAATAGCAGGGTATATCGGCAGCGCTGAGACTCCTTTGAGGCACAAATATCTGATTGCTCCAAGAGCTGTAGCAATACACCGGTTTCTGGACTCCTTAAAGATAGTCAGAACAATTCATAACCCTGACTTGGCGAAAGGTTTTTGCAGCATGAGTTTCATATATCAAAGATATGGTCACATAGGAGGATTCGACAAGCCAGAAAACCAGTTGTGCAACAAAAGTAATCGTCAAAAGTGGGAAGAACATAGACGGATTGCTTTCATGATAACTTTCTTAGGACTCTTAGTATTCCCAAGAAAAGACAAGACTATTGACATAAATATAGCAGGGGTCGTCAGTACGTTGCTCACACATAAAGATAGTACGTTGGCGCCCATGATAGTATCTGATATGTTCCGGGCTCTCACGTCTTGCAAAGCCGGAGGAAACTTTTTCGAGGGTTGCAATTTGTTGTTACAAATGTGGATGATCGAACACCTATGTCACCGAGCCCGTTTCTGAGCCATGGATCCACTGAAAAGACCTACATAGAGGAGTTCTATACCAGAGTTAATGAGACCTACCTACCTGAAGGAGTCACAGCATGGACCTCATATCTCCGTACCCTCGACGCCAGTCAAATACAGTGGGCGCTAGGATGGTTACCGATCGACGAAGTCATATACATGCCAGCAGCCAGGCCCCATTTTCTCTTAATGGGACTTAAGAGCATTCAACCATACGCGCCGCATCGGGTTTTAAGGCAACTTGGGAGGTGTCAGATAGTGCCGAAAGACGAGGATCTAAGCACCCAAGTGATTGAGATCAGTCCCGACGGCCAGTTTCCTGAAGCAAGGGTTCGCCAAATTTGGAGCCAATGTCAATACTTAGAAGCAAATACTTGTGTAATGAATCGGGCAAAAGGGGAAGTTTCGCCCGGGTATCAGGCCTGGTACAAAGGGGAGACATCATTTGGAAGGCCGACCAAAAGACCTCACCTGCAAGAATTTGCCAAATCTTCACAAGAGCAGTGGGGCTGGTTGGCCAAAGAGCGGGAATATCTTGCCGAAACAGGCAAACTGAAGCAACAAGTTCAGGATATGAAGTTTGAATGCCAATTACAGTCTGCTGCCCACAAGGGAGAAAAGAACAGATTAATCAGAGAAGGCGAGATCCTCAAAGCTCAGATCCGGAAAATGAAAAAGGAGGTCGATAACCAGCTGAGAAGCCGGGCGGATAAAAGATTGATAGCGGGGTTAAAGGATAAGGTTGCGGAATGCCAGGAAGATTTGGAAAGATCCAAGGCTAGCACAGCAAGATTGCGGAACAAGTGGGCAAAAGGTACAATGGCCTGGAGGCAGCGCCTGCAACAAGTCATAAGGGATTATGAACTGAGCATCGGGACATTAAGGGAAACGAATTCCACTCTTCAAGAGCGGATCTTCAAGCAAACACGAGATGCCCAAGCCGACAGAAGGCGATGTTACGATGCAATGACCAGAATGGAAAGACAAATGGAGATGTTCCAGGATCAACTTGCCAACAATGCGCAAACACTAGGATTGAAGAACCGACAGATAAGGCAGTTGTTCACAGAAAGGGACAACATTCGAGGAAGGATCGACGAGATTGGGCATTACATCTACATGAGATGCCTGGCATGCGAGCAAATGCCTCAGAAGACCCTCCTTGTTTCCATCATGGGTTGCGTCCACCGAATCATGAATGAGTTGAAAAGCCTGCAGAGGGACCTCACACCAAGGGCCGCGGAAAGGCCGAATGATGCCTCGCGGGCCCCTAAGTTGGAAAATTAATCTTTGGTTGAGTCTTGTTTATTTGGCTTTGTTGTTTTTCCATATGTTGTTTTCTTTTCTTTTAGTCAAAACGGGTTAAGAACTGTGGAGTCTGTACTATTGCTATTCCTTATTTGAAGTAATTTGTAATAGCAAAATTTTGAGAATGAATTTAATGATTTCACAAGAATTTTGTGTTTCTTTACTTTAGGGCAGAACTACGCCTGGTCTGATTCGTGCAGGGACGTGATACGTAGGCAATCCCCATAAGATTCGACCGCTTTTAATAAAGAAAGAAAAGAAAATACAAATAAAATACAGGGTCTCCAAAATACTTTAAAAAGGGACAAATGAGCAAGCCGGGATGACGCATGTTGTTTGAAACAAAGCATGTAGAAACGGTTAACTGCCTAGGAGCATTGCATCCTCTATGTGTTGTGATCAAATCTGTTAAACACTAACGCTAACGAAGTTTGTTGTTGTCTGATCCAGACAGTTAGTTGTTAAAGTATTCTGGCAACACACTCTTACCAAACCAGATCCAAAGGACCGGTAGCAACAAGCATGACTACTTCAGAGAATAGTAACGAGGAAAAAAGGCCGATGGGCCAGTTGTTAAAAGAAGCGATGGAAAAGATTGAAAGGATGAGACTAGAGATGAATGCAATGCAGCTAGCCCTAGCCAAAGCACAAAAGAGCCCTGAGCCACTGGGACACATGCCGGAATACCCTCACTCCGGCCCTTCCACAAGCCTCCCAAATCCCCGTTATCATCAAGAAAGAAGCCCTCATGATTCCCAAGCTCCACCACCCCATCAACCTCTCCCAACACCCAGTATTCCCACTTTTGTGGGACCCACATCAGCCCCTTGCAAAGAACGACCAGTGAGACATTGTTTCAGGCTCACGATACACAATACTATCCCCCCGAGCCTACGTTTCATGCTCCCGAGCCACATACCTACAATCCGCACTTGGAAGTACCGGCAGAGACTGAAAAGCCGGTTAAATCCCCTGAACAGGATGAGGTATTGAGAAAGTTCAAAAGCCTGGAGTAGTCCTTCAGGAACCTGCACGGACTGGGCAACCAAGTCAGCGTAGCTTACAAAGATCTATGTCCTTTCCCAGACGTCCAACTCCCGGCTGGGTTCAAGATGCCTAAGTTTGATTTATATGAAGGGCACGGTGATCCCATGGCACATTTGCGGGGATTCTGTAGCAAAATGAGGGGGGCAGGCGGCAAGGATGAGCTGCTGATAGCTTATTTCGGCCAAAGTCTGAGCGGATCTGCACTAGAATGGTATACCAGGCAGGATTCCAGCAGGTGGTACACGTGGGATGATCTGGCGCAGGCTTTTGCAGGTCATTTCCAGTACAATCTCGAGATAGTCCCTGACCGTCTCACATTATTGAGAACTGGGAAGAAACCCGGGGAAAGTTTTCGCGAATTCGGGTTCCGCTGGAGAGAGCAGGCAGCTAGAGTCGACCCTCCCATGAGAGAGGGAGAGATGGTGGACTATTTCTTACAAACATTGGATCCAACCTACTTTGGTCACTTGGTGACAACGGTTGGAAAATCCTTCAACAAGGTGGTCAAGATAGGGGTCATGATAGAAGAGGGCCTGAGGTATGACAAAATCTTGAACTACTCGGCACTCAAGGCCACAACCCAGGCTATTCAGAGCGGCACGGGAGGTGCGCTGAGAAGAAATAAAGAAGAGGTTGCCACGATCGAGGCAGGCAGTTGGCCCAGGGATGGCAGGCCACACTACAACCAACCCAGACCTCACAGGTCAAACTACCCATACAACCCACCACAAAATTTCTATCCACCTCGAGAACCACATTGTTCCATACACCAGGCTCAAGCATACACTCAGCCTCTGGTTCGCCCGCAATGGCGTGCGCCGGCTCCCTAGAACATATACACGCCACCACAAAACACCTATCCTCCACCGAGGGCGTATAGAAACCCTTCAGGGGTAGGCTTTCGGGGAAATCCAGATGCTAGGAATGACAGGTTGTGGAAATAGAGAACTTTCACGGAGTTGGGAGAAACCTACACCGCCTTGTTCCACAAGTTGAGGCAATTGGGTTTGGTTAGTCCTGTCCAGACTCGAGAACCAAATCCCCCACCTCAGAATTTGGATCGATCAATAAGTTGTGAATACTGCTCAGGGATGCTCGGGCATGATACCGAGAAGTGTTGGAAATTGAGGCATGCCATACAGGATCTTATTGACACCAATAAGATCGAGGTCCAGACACCGGAGGCTCCTAACATCAACCAAAACCCACTACCAGCGCACCACGAGACTCACATGATTGAGTTGGTGTATGATGGAGGAGAGTTGAGAAAACCCTCACAAACAGTGATGATGATCCAGGCCGCCCCGAAATAAGTCTCAACCAGTGGGAGAACGAGGGTACAGTCGCAAGGAGAAGGCATCAAGCCAGTAGTGATATTGGGAAAGAGCCCGTCCGCCATAACAAGCAAACCCGAGCCAAACAGGTTGGTAATATCAGGGATTCCGCCCACACCCGCAGTTGTGTTGAAAGGGGTATGTAGAGAACTGGTCACCATAAAGCCTGTGGTCCAGCTGCCGATGACTGATAGCAAGGCTGTGCCTTGGAAATATGAAAAGGCGGTGGTGATGTACAAAAGAAAACAGGTGGAAGAAGTTAGTTGCGAAGCACAAGGGCTGACTCAATCAGGTCGATGTTTTGCTCCGGCGGAGCTAAGGAGAACCAACCCAACTGCAACCAAGAAACCTGTGTCCGAAGAAGAAGCTGAGGAGTTCCTGAGGAAGATGAAAGTACAGGACTATTCTATGGTTGAACAGTTGAGAAAAACACCGGCCCAGATCTCGCTGCTGTCATTACTGATCCATTCTGAGGAGCATCGCCGGGCTTTGATGAAGATATTGAACGAAGCTCATGTACCCAACGAGATTTCTATAAACCACCTGGAAACCATTGCCAACAAGATTTTCGAGGTGAACAGGGTGACATTCTCAGATGATGATCTGCCGGTGGAAGGTACGGAGCATAATAAAGCTCTATACCTAGCTGTCAAATGTGAAGACTCGGTGGTAACTCGAGTATTAGTGGATAACGGCTCAAGTGCCAATATTTGTCCACTATCTACCCTGAACCAACTAAATATTGACCACGGACGAATCCACAAGAACAACATCTGCGTCCGAGGTTTCGACGGAAACGGAACAGCCACTGTGGGGGATGTTGTACTTGAATTGACCATCGGTCCAGTCCTGTTCACCATGGAGTTCCAGGTGTTAGATGCCACAGTATCTTATAACCTTCTGTTAGGACGACCATGGATCCATGCAACCAAAGCAGTACCCTCCACCCTACATCAGATGGTGAAGTTCGAGTGGGAAAGGCAAGAGGTCGTGCTATACGGCGAGGACACGGCGTGCACCATGGGTGGCACCATTGTACCTTTCATAGAGACCGATGATGACAAAGGTCCTGGGGTCTATCAGATTTTCGATACAGTGTCGGCCAACAAAATTTCTGAAGGAGAAATCATCCCGCACCCTAGGGTAGCTGCCGTGACAGTCATGATGGTCTCGGAAATGCTGGGTAATGGATTTGTGCCGGGAAAGGGCCTGGGAGTCGAGCTTCAGGGGATTGTCCAACCCGTCTCCCTACCTAAAAATTTGGAAACTTTCGGATTGGGGTTCAAACCAACCGCAGCAAATAGGAAGTAGGCGCGAAAAATGAAGAAGAGGGTTTGGTTTCTTCCCAAACCGGTGCCACGTCTCTCAAGGTCTTTTGTCAGAGCCAGTGCCGAGGGGTCGCCAGTCCCGAAAATCCTAGGACCATTGATTGGCATGGATGGAGACCTGAATCAGAGTTTCGAGAGGCTGTTCGCTGATATCAACATGATAGAGGCTGGAGAAGGTTCCAGCAGAGCAGAGATACAGTTTGTGGGGCCTGAGGCCAAAACCAACAATTTGACTGTTACTCCTCTTCCTGTCCGAGGGGAGTCTTGGTAGTAGGCTTTGATTTATGTTTTGTTTGTTGTGTTTTGTTCGGATTATTCCAGGGTGTAATCCAAATTTTACTTTTGTCTTGTAAAAGTGTGAACCCTTTTATCCCGCAAGTTTAATAAAGTTTTCTCTTTTTGTCCCATTTTAATTTTTGTTTTGTTCTTTTTCTTTCTGAACAGTTCTCTTTTTACTGGTTCTAATGACATGGCATGCACAGCGGATCTTCGACCTAGTCTAATAAATCATCTGAATCTGACTCAATGATGCAAGAGGTCGTTTGTGATGATGAATCTGAATGTGACGAAGGTGAAGCCTTCGAAGAGATAAACCGAGAACTGTGCCAATTTGAGGAAAAACCCAAACCCAACCTAAATGACACTGAGGCTGTGAATCTAGGAGACGCTGATAACGTCCAAGAAACCAAAATCAGCATCCACATTGAGACGAATGTCAGGGAAGAATTGGTCAAAACCCTCATGGAATTCAAAGATGTTTTTGCATGGTCATATGACGATATGCCTGGATTAAGCACCAATTTAGTAGTTCACAAATTGCCCACTGACCCGGCATACCCTCCGGTCAAGCAAAAGCTAAGGAAATTTAAAATAGAAATGAGTGTAAAGATCAAAGAAGAGGTGATTAAGCAGTTGCAGGCGAAGGTCATTCGGGTCACTCGATATCCCGAGTGGTTGGCCAATGTGGTACCAGTCCCAAAGAAGGATGGAAAAATCAGGGTGTGCGTCGACTACCGCAACCTCAACAAAGCAAGTCCCAAGGACAATTTTCCGTTACCCAACATTCATATCCTGATCGATAATTGCGCTGGGCGCGAGATCAGATCCTTTGTGGATTGCTATGCGGGTTATCATCAGATCCTAATGGACGAGGAGGATGCGGAAAAAACAGCATTTATTACGCCATGGGGAACTTACTGCTATCGGGTAATGCCGTTCGGATTGAAGAACGTCGGGGCAACGTACATGCGAGCAATGACTGCTGTGTTTCATGACATGATACACAAAGAAATTGAGGTGACGTCGATGATGTGATCATAAAGTCTTGGCGTCAGGAGGACCATGTAGCAGACCTAAGGAGATTTTTCCAAAGACTCCGAAGGTATGATATCAAGCTTAACCCGGCCAAATGCGCATTCGGGGTTCCATCAGGAAAGTTGCTAGGATTCATCGTCAGTCGACGGGGGATTGAGTTAGACCCATCCAAAATTGAATCCATCCGAGATTTGCCACCGCCGAGGAACAAAACAGAGGTAATGAGTTTGCTGGGTAGACTCAATTACATCAGCAGGTTCATCGCTCAACTCATAGCAACTTGTGAGCCCATATTTCGGCTGCTGAGAAAGGATGCTGCGGTAGGTTGGACGGCAGAGTGTCAGGAGGCCTTCGACCAAATCAAAGGGTATCTGTCTAATCCACCCGTATTGGTCCCGCCTAAGCCTGGGAAGCCCTTAATTCTTTACCTGACGGTCCTGGAAAATTCATTTGGTTGTGTACTGGGGCAACATGATGACACGGGAAGGAAGGAGCAGGTCATCTACTATCTTAGCAAGAAATTCATAGTACATGAGGTCAAGTATACTCAACTCGAGAAAACATGTTGCGCCCTAACTTGGGTAGCTCAGAAGCTCAACCCGGCCAAATGCGCATTCGGGGTTCCATCAGGAAAGCTGCTAGGATTCATCGTCAGTCGACGGGGGATTGAGTTAGACCCATCCAAAATTGAATCCATCCGAGATTTGCCACCGCCGAGGAACAAAACAGAGGTAATGAGTTTGCTGGGTAGACTCAATTACATCAGCAAGTTCATCGCTCAACTCACAGCAACTTGTGAGCCCATATTTCGGCTGCTGAGAAAGGATGATGCGGTAGGTTGGACGGTAGAGTGTCAGGAGGCCTTCGACCAAATCAAAGGGTATCTGTCTAATCCACCCGTATTGGTCCCGCCTAAGCCTGGGAAGCCCTTAATTCTTTATCTGACGGTCCTGGAAAATTCATTTGGTTGTGTACTGGGGCAACATGATGACACGGGAAGAAAGGAGCAGGCCATCTACTATCTTAGCAAGAAATTCACAGTACATGAGGTCAAGTATACTCAACTCGAGAAAACATGTTGCGCCCTAACTTGGGTAGCTCAGAAGCTGAAGCACTACTTGTCTTCGTATACTACTTATCTCATATCCCGTTTGGACCCATTGAAGTATATCTTTCAGAAACCTATGCCCGCAGGAAGGTTGGCAAAATGGCAAATTCTACTCACAGAGTTTGATATCGTCTATGTGACGAGGACAGCCATGAAAGCCCAGGCGCTGGCCGACCATCTGGCAGAGAACCCCGTTGATGAAAAATACGAGCCCTTAAGAACGTATTTTCCCGACGAAGAGGTAATGCATACAAATAAGTTGGAGTTACCTGAAGAACCGGGTTGGAAGCTTTTCTTCGATGGAGCTGCAAATGCGAAAGGGGTTGGAATAGGAGCAGTACTCATTTCTGAAACAGGACGCCATTATCCTGTTACGGCTCAACTACGCTTCTATTGCACCAACAATATGGCCGAGTACGAAGCTTGCATTTTGGGTCTACGATTGGCTGTGGACATGGATGTCCAAGATGTTTTGGTCTTGGGAGACTCGAACCTCTTGGTACATCAAATTCAGGGTGAATGGGAAACGCGAGATCTAAAGATCATACCATACCGACAATGCTTGCATGATCTGAGCAAGCGATTTTGATCGGTGAAGTCCAAACATATCCCGAGAGTTCACAATGAGGTTGCGGATGCCTTGGCCACCTTAGCATCAATGCTACACCACCCTGACAAAATATATGTTGATCCTCTGCACATCCAGGTCCGTGATCAGCACGCTTACTGCAACGCCATAGAAGAAGAAGTAGATGGCGAGCCCTGGTTTCATGATATCAAGGAATACCTCAGAATGGGGATATATCCAGAACATGCCTCTGGAGACCAAAAAAGAGCCCTTCGGCGTTTGTCGAATGGTTTCTTCCTCAACGGAGCAGTGTTGTACAAAAGAACCCCGTATTTGGGATTGTTGAGATGCATAGATGCCGGTCAAGCCACGACAGTTATGGCACAGGTACATGCTGGAGTTTGTGGGCCACACATGAGCGGATATGTATTGGCAAGGAAGATCCTCCGAACAGGGTGTTATTGGCTCACCATGGAACACGACTGTATCACTTTCGTGAGGAAATGCCATCAGTGCCAGATACATGGAGATCTGATTCATTCTCCGCCAACAGAGTTACATACGATGTCAGCACCCTGGCCGTTTGTGGCATGGGGCATGGATGTCATTGGACCTATTGAGCCGGCAGCATCCAACGGTCATAGGTTCATTCTAGTGACCATTGATTACTTCACCAAATGGGTTGAGGCTAAAACCTTCAAGTCGGTAACCAAAAAGGCAGTGGTGGACTTTGTTCACTCCCATATCATCTGTAGATTTGGAATCCCAAAAGTGATCATCACGGATAACGGTGCGAATCTTAACAGCAGCCTGATGAGAGAGGTATGCCAACAATTCAAGATTACCCACCGCAATTCCACCCTATATCGTCCCAAGGCGAATGGAGCGGTCGAAGCAGCCAATAAGAACATCAAGAAGATACTGCGAAAGATGGTGGAAGGATCCAGACAATGGCACGAGAGATTACCCTTTGCTTTGTTGGGTTACCGCACTACCGTCCGGACTTCTATAGGTACAACTCCTTATTTGTTGGTGTACGGAACTGAGGCCGTAATACCAGCGGAGGTCGAAATTCCATCCCTCCGGATTGTCGCTGAAGCCGAGATTGATGATGATGAATGGGTCAAAGCTCGATTGGAACAGTTGAGCTTGATAGACGAGAAGAGATTGGCAGCGGTATACCATGGTCAGCTGTATCAGAAGAGAATGGCGAGAACATATAATAAGAAGGTGCGCCCCAGGAAGTTTGAAGTAGGGCAGCAGGTATTGAAGAAGATCCTCCCACATCAGGTCGAGGCAAAAGGCAAATTCGCCCCAAATTGGCAAGGGCCTTATACGTGACCAGAGTATTGTCCAATGGTGCTTTGTGTTTGACAGATATCGAGGGGAGATGTGTCGACATGGCTATCAATTTTGATGCAGTCAAGAGATATTATACGTAATTTCTTTAATTATGGCAATTATTGGTTCGTTTGTTTGTATTTGGCATTTATTGGATAATGAGATGACGGAGGCAATTCTTTCTTCTATCCAAACACTTTTAACCCTTACTTCCCCCTTTGAGCCTTAAGTTATTCTTTCATACCACTCTTTTTGGAATCACTAATGGAAAAGACATGAAGGAAAAAGAAAAAAAGAAAAAAAAAAGAGAAAAGAAAAGAAAAAGAAAAAATCTTTAAAGGAAAATGAAAAAGAAGGAGAAAGAAAAGAAAGAGAAGATAAAATCATAAGAAACACAAACCATGGGAACTACGTTTGACCTGATTCCTCGAAGAGGATACGTAGGCGCCTCACGGCTCGGTCATAGTGTGCATCATAGTGCATATATGATGCATAATGTACATAGTGCGCATAATAGGCATAGTGTGCGTAACGCACGTAGCTCAACATAAGTGTAAAAAAAAATATTCCCCAAGCAAGAAAATCGGGGCAGAGGTTATGTTTTAAGTTCCAACAAAGGTTTGATTCCAAAAGTTGTAGCAGATCACCCATCAAATTATTTCATTTTTGATAGCCTTTCTTTAGCCCCGCACCAAAACCAACATCGACGTCCAAAAGACCTCCCGATCAATATCCAAGAGATGCCAAGTCAGGCAAATAAAGCAGAGAATAACACACCGATCCCCAGCAAAGAAGAGGATCATAAGACTGGGAATGAATTGATGGTCAAAGGAATCTCCAGAAGAGGGGGTCATGTCGACAACACCCCGAGTCCTCGAAAGAAATAAAATGAGAGAGTCTTATCGGTGAAAACCTTCACAGGCACCGAAAGGCGACGTAAGATGAGAGATATAAAATGAGAGAGTCTTGTTGGTGAAAACCTTCACAGGCACCATAAGGCGCCGGGAGTTGAGAGAAAAGAGAGAGTCCCATTAGTGAAAACCCCTCGAAGGGCACTATGAGGCGACAAGACAGATCAACAAAAAGCGACCACATTCGCAATGAAATGGACACTCATTTATCATCCCCAGTAAGTCAGACCATCGGGCAAATCGATTGATACAAATAGACTGGGTCGGGAATCTATGGTGCGCGTCATGATCACGGAGACCAGTCATGTCCTCCAGATAAGTTCTTCTGAATTTCTTCTCCCACCAAATATTGGTTCAGAAAGATTTTCTCCTTTTTCTGTCTTTTATTTCTCTTCCTAAAAATTTGTCTTGAAAGGGATTTTTCAAAGCTTACTACCAGAGACCGAAGGGGGATTCATCCAATGCAGGATAACCCCAACAGTCCTAAAAGCTGGCCCCAGGCAATGCAATGTTGTGCCCTGTGGTTTTGGAGGAAGTAAACTCCTAAAGGGAATGGTTTCGGGAGTAAAAGCAGACTCCCACAGCATGTACTGTAAAGAGAAAGCAGAAAAGGGGATAAATTAAAAACCAATCCCCAGCAGGCCGGAAACCCCCAGCAAGCGATTTTGTCCACCAACCAGTTATGGGGACACAAAGCAAGAAAAAGGAAAGAGAAGGAAAAGCATCCACCGGAAAGGCACCTCTTCCCACCATAAGTGAAACTGACTAAATCCTTTTGTCTGCTGCAGGAAAATAAACATTGACGATGGCAGCAAGACGCGATGCCAGGGAAATCACCAAAACCGGGGCAGAAAATTTTCTGCCAATTGTCAAAAATTTCTCGGAAGAACGAGGAAACAATTTCAATACATTTAAGTTCTAGGTCGCCCACCAGTAAAATGCGGGAATACATTTAAGTTCTAGGTCGCCCACCAGTAAAATGCGGGAATACATTTAAGTTCTAGGTCGCCCACCAGTAAAATGCGGGAATACATTTAAGTTCTAGGTCGCCCACCAGTAAAATGTGGGAATACATTTAAGTTCTAGGTCGCCCACCAGTAAAATGCGGGAATACATTTAAGTTCTAGGTCGCCCACCAGTAAAATGCGGGAATACTTTTAAGTTCTAGGTCGCCCACCAGTAAAATGCGGGAATACATTTAAGTTCTAGGTCGCCCACCAGTAAAATGCGGGAATACTTTTAAGTTCTAGGTCGCCCACCAGTAAAATGCGGGAATACATTTAAGTTCTAGGTCGCCCACCAGTAAAATGCGGGAATACATTTAAGTTCTAGGTCGCCCACCAGTAAAATGCGGGAATACATTTAAGTTCTAGGTCGCCCACCAGTAAAATGCCGGGAATACATTTAAGTTCTAGGTCGCCCACCAGTAAAATGCGGGAATACTTTTAAGTTCTAGGTCGCCCACCAGTAAAATGCGGGAATACATTTAAGTTCTAGGTCGCCCACCAGTAAAATGCGGGAATACATTTAAGTTCTAGGTCGCCCACCAGTAAAATGCGGGAATACATTTAAGTTCTAGGTCGCCCACCAGTAAAATGCGGGAATACATTTAAGTTCTAGGTCGCCCACCAGTAAAATGCGGGAATACATTTAAGTTCTAGGTCGCCCACCAGTAAAATGCGGGAATACATTTATGTTCTAGGTCGCCCACCAGTAAAATGCGGGAATACTTTTAAGTTCTAGGTCGCCCACCAGTAAAATGCGGGAATACATTTAAGTTCTAGGTCGCCCACCAGTAAAATGCGGGAATACATTTAAGTTCTAGGTCGCCCACCAGTAAAATGCGGGAATACATTTAAGTTCTAGGTCGCCCACCAGTAAAATGCGGGAATACATTTAAGTTCTAGGTCGCCCACCAGTAAAATGCGGGAATACTTTTAAGTTCTAGGTCGCCCACCAGTAAAATGCGGGAATACATTTAAGTTCTAGGTCGCCCACCAGTAAAATGCGGGAATACATTTAAGTTCTAGGTCGCCCACCAGTAAAATGCGGGAATACATTTAAGTTCTAGGTCGCCCACCAGTAAAATGCCGGGAATACATTTAAGTTCTAGGTCGCCCACCAGTAAAATGCGGGAATACATTTAAGTTCTAGGTCGCCCACCAGTAAAATGCGGGAATACATTTAAGTTTTAGGTCGCCCACCAGTAAAATGCGGGAATACATTTAAGTTCTAGGTCGCCCACCAGTAAAATGCGGGAATACTTTTAAGTTCTAGGTCGCCCACCAGTAAAATGCGGGAATACTTTTAAGTTCTAGGTCGCCCACCAGTAAAATGCGGGAATACATTTAAGTTCTAGGTCGCCCACCAGTAAAATGCGGGAATACATTTAAGTTCTAGGTCGCCCACCAGTAAAATGCGGGAATACATTTAAGTTCTAGGTCGCCCACCAGTAAAATGCGGGAATACTTTTAAGTTCTAGGTCGCCCACCAGTAAACTGCGGGAATACATTTAAGTTCTAGGTCGCCCACCAGTAAAATGCGGGAATACATTTAAGTTCTAGGTCGCCCACCAGTAAAATACGGGAATACATTTAAGTTCTAGGTCGCCCACCAGTAGAATGCGGGAATACATTTAAGTTCTAGGTCGCCCACCAGTAAAATGCGGGAATACATTTAAGTTCTAGGTCGCCCACCAGTAAAATGCGGGAATACTTTTCAGCTCTAGATTTTGGAATCAGTAACCCCACTTGAAGGCGGAAGATTACCACAGAGATCCCTAAGCAGGAAACAATAAAATCCCCAGCACCAAGAAGCAGAAGGCTGCAAAGGCAAGCGCGCGATTCAAAAGGAAGAAGGAACGCGTCTCAAAAGAAGCAGTTTGGGAACGTTATAGCATGCCCAACATAACAATTTTGATGAAGAAAGCCATACCACTGAAGAAACCATTGAAAGGCTTAAAGAAGAGGGACATGTTCCCAGCAGATCAAGCGAAGTGATGAAAACTGACATTCAGAAAAGGCGAAGGACCAGTATCATCCCCTAAGTTCACAAAATAAAGGCATCGGAGGAAAAGCGTTAGCCGACAAGAAAGCAAGGCAACAAGAACAAGTTGAAGATAGATGAGATATCATGATCCATACTCTAGCTTAGCTTCTTGTTTTTCCTTTCAGAAAATGTAACAAGGAGATCGGTGAGCGGTAGCATCCTACAGCAGCATGCAACAGCGCACAGCAGCAGCTAACACTACAGTCACGCGGTAGTCCCAGCTACCAAAATTTCCCGAACTACATTGACCCGATTCCTGTTCAGCCCAGGATATGTAGGAAACCTCTGAAGCAAAGGTTCAGTCAAACCTTTTTCAAAAAATGCTTCACACGGAGTACTCGGACGAGCAAAAATCGCTCGCTTTATCTTTGCGCGAAAACCCTTCGTGTCTTCGGGAAAAGAGGGACAGCTGTAAGCACGTGATTTTTGCTTCACGGGAATTACTCCAAAAAAAAAAATCAAAATATATGCATAAGTGTTTCTTGTCATTAGTTGATTTTTATTAAATATTAATTTGTGGGTGTATAATTTTATTTTTTGTTTGTTTTATTTAAGGGTTTTGTTTGAATTAAAGTGGAAAATAATGGAGGATACCCGGTTTTGGGCCAGAAAATCAAACAAAAATAGGCCCAAAATGAACTGGCCCAATGAGCAAAATGGTCTGCCCCCTTAAAGCGTCCAAATGGCATCGTTTTGTCCTGGTTAAGCTGGGCCATTGATCTCAAGTGGATCGATGGCCAGGATCACACCCCCAGATCCGTTTAACATAACCCGACCCAGTAACCATTTCAACCCAACCCCTCACTTAAACCAAACGACCCCGTTTTAATGCCAAACGACCTCGTCTCACCCCTCACCATCAGATCCAAGCCGTTGAGATCATCTGATCTAACGGCCCGGATCCAATCCTCTACTCCGTATATAAACCTTCCCTCACACCCCACGCCCCCTATCCGAACCCCCCCTTCACTCACTCATCTCCTTCACCAAGCCCTGAACCCCCGAAACCTTAGCAGCCGCCCTAGTTTCCCTTTCACCAGAACCCGGCGGCATGAACGCCGGTGACCTCCTCCTGAACACCCTAGGACCACCTCACTGTCCTGAACATGGATCTGTTACTCCCTAGCCTCGAATCACCTTCCTTCGTCTCGAATCTTCATTTGAAGATTCGAGTCGAACTCTGACTTATACCAAACCTCACCATCTTCGTACCAGACACTCCCCTGACCTCCCTCGTGACCAAACCAGGCTTGGTTTGGTCCGAATCTACCCACAACTCCTAAAAAACCAGATCTGAAGATCCAAAACCTAGAACACTAATAGCCTTGGAATCCGGCCGGTCTTAACAGGGGTTTGAGGTCTAGTAGACCTTAATCAAGGTGTTCTCGTGTGAGAACACCCTGATTAAAGTTTGTTTGGCCTCAAATGGTCGAAGCTAAGTCGGATTTGGGTCAGTTTGGTTTAAACTTTTTCAGTAAGTTTTCCCTTCTCTTTGTTTTAGTTTTGATTGAGTTGTTAGCATGATTTGTTGGTGACTGTTTGTTATTGTCTGATGTTTTTCTTAATTTCTTCCGTCTCTGTCAAAGACCTTTTTATTTGGTCAATTGTTTTCTGAGTATGTTTTGAACGTATCCTGTGATAAACATGTTCGATTAGGATAGTCGTCGCATAAATAATTCATATAGGTTCCTAGTAATTGAACACAAGTTGTCTGAAGCCCTTTTGGTCCCTGTACGTATTGTTTATATGAACGACTGATTATTACCTATTATATTTAGTATAGTCGACTCGATAAACATCGTCGATTAGTTTTCTATAACTAATTGATCAAATGAACTAATAATGTCACATGACTGATTGAACCATGTCACTAACTGAATGCCCGACACTGTTTGAAATGGGTTTGTTTGCATTGCAAAACGACTGAAAAGATTCAGTCCATGGGCAGTTCTGAATTTGAACTTTCAGAAGTTCAAAATGCCCTGATGTTGCAATGGGTTTAGGGCAGTAATAATCAGGTTTTAACAGGGGTAGTCTGGGGTTTGAAAAGAACAGAAAAAGCTTAGTTTAAATGAGCTGAAAAGTAGGGTACTAAATTAGGATTAAACTAATGCCAATGGGGAACAAGACACAAGAGTATGGGAATTAAAATGAATACTTAACTAAACCCATGACTCTTGATTAAAACAATAAGGCCAAGCGTGGGGAACAAAATGGCTGGCATCAAAAAGATGCTTAGGCATGGGATTTAATAGGTATGGGCAGTCTGCAATTGGCAGAATCCAGGCAGCTTGGCTGCACTAGTTTGTTGGCTTATAAATAAACTGTTTTCAGAACTTAAGAGGGGCTGGAAATTTTAGTCTTGAGAGGGGTCTTGTGAGTTGAAGAAAACTGGAAAAAAAAAAGCAGAAAGAAATTTCCAGAAATACTGTAACTGAACACTGTCCAAAAACTGCACCAAGAAACCAAGTTGGTTATCCTAACTGGGGCTGTTATTGTTCCATTAAGAGAAGTCCGTGTATCTTCAGCTGTGATTGCTACTGCACTGAGTTTCTGTGTGTTGTACATTGAGTTTTAGTTTCCCTGAGTGTTTGAAATTGTGTTGGTTGTTTGCTGAGCTTTGGTGGTTATTGAATTTCTGTGGCTATAGCACAAAATATTCTGGTTCTTTTCTCGATTGGTCTTGTTTCCCATCCTGTTTCCTGGGATTATTTGTCTGTTGCTCGACCAACGTGTGAACTCCATCTTTGTGGCTGTTTGGTTGTTGCTGTGTTGGGCTGTATTATCTGCTGTTGTTGTGCTTGTTGCGTACCACTCAGCTGATCATTTTCTTCCTCCTTTTGTTCTCTATACCAGGTACACAAATATACTACCAGTGTAACTTGAAAAGTTTGAGCATGAATGTAAAGGAGAAGATCTGCAGATGTTTATATATACATAGACTGTTACATTAAATATCATGAACTGTATAATAATTTTCATTCCTGTTTGGATAATAGAAGTAGCCTGCATGCTTAGTATATATCAATGTAGATTAGTTGAATGTTTGTTTCTATATGTATGTTGTTAGGTGAAAATATTCCCAATGCAATGGGTTGTATCTTAGACTTAGTTTAATTATGTCGTATATTCTTTAATGTAGGCCAAGCATGAAAACTATCCACTACTAGTTAAGTTCCCTCCCTTCTGATAAATGGTCTCATATAACTGGTAAACCATACTTTAGAACAAAGAACACCAAGCTTGCAATCTCAACCTCATGAAGGTCGAGCCCAGGTCAAAACAGACCAAGCAGGCCCGCATCAAACTAGCAGTGGCCCAGGTCTGGCCCATCCCGCATAAGCTGGATTTGGGCCGTAATGATCAATCAGCTGTCCGTGCGCGTAATCACGTTTGCTTATTCTGTAAAAGCATTTTGAATCCTGCTATAAATAAGCCTACAAGCATGTAATCAACTAGGACTATCTCTGTTTTCTACTAGTAAAGACAAACGCGACAAGAAATGTAGTTGCTATAGGATATCCTTTTAAAATAAGGACGAGATGAGCCTCGACAAAAATAAAGAAAAATGCACAAACCGCGGGGCCCTCATTAAATGTATATATCAAAGTATCCAGTTTCCAAGGTGGGTCGTTTAGCAAATCTCACGACCCTCCCGGAATAATAACGCGATAACCTCTTTAAGTGCGTATTTAATAATTTTACCTTCTTAAATTCGGGTGCACATTTATGTGACTCAAATCTAAATCTCGACGGATTCGAGATGTGTTTCTAATCATGGGTACATTGATTGTGACGTGGTTCGAGATGCGTGTCCATGACGTCGCAAATTCCTTTTTAAAAAAACAAGAATGAGACGAGCCTCGACAAACAAAAATGCACAAAAGCTGCGGGGCCCTCTAAATGTATGTATATATTAAAGTATTTAGAATTCGGGATGTGCCGGTTAACGAATCTTTACGACCTTCCCCAAAATAACAAGACGCTAGTTGCTTTTAGGTGCGCCTTTAATAATTTATTTTCCTTAATTCGGGTGCACATTTATGTGACCCAAATCCAAATCTCAACCGAGTCGAGATATGTCGATAACCACGGGTGCATTGATGTAACGTGGTTCGAGATATGTTTTCATGACGTTGCAATTCTTGTAAAACAATAATAACGAAAAAAGCAGTTAAAAGTTAAAATTCGCATATATGTTCAATTTGTATGAAATCAGATAATCAAGCCGAATATAACAGTTGAGCGACCGTGCTAGAACCACGGAACTCGGGAATGCCTAACACCTTCTCCCGGGTTAACAGAATTCCTTATCCGGATTTCTGGTACGCAGACTGTAATATAGAGTCATTCTTTTCCTCGATTCGGGGTTAAAATTGGTGACTTGGGACACCCTAAATCTCCCAGGTGGCGACTCTGAAATAAATAAACCAATCTCGTTTCGATTGTCCTTTAATTGGAAAAAACTCCCCTGCACCTGTCGGGTGCGGAAAAAGGAGGTGTGACATATGGGAGTAATTCATATAAGACAAAAATCACGTGCTCACAGTATCTTGCCTAACCTAGTGTGGGGGAATTTCCCCTTAGGCATTGAGTCTTATGTGGAAATTGTGTGATTGGAAACCATGTACATGAGGTGACGAGTACGTACTTGGTTTATATGTGCAAATTATATCGGTTAAAATTCGTAGACACCCGTATGTATTTAATTGAAAATGGTTGACACTTAGTAAATCTTTGATTTGTCATGCCTCATTCTTTATTTATCGAGTTTGTATTTATATGATTATTTGGTGTGATTGCTACTTGGATTTCTTTATGTGAATTCCATGTGTTTGGTGATTTTATATTTCCTAGAAATAATTTTATTATGGATTTTTCGTCCGCAAATAATTAATTAAATAAGGTAAGAAGAGGCATTAATATAATTATTAAAAATTTGGATTAAAGAAGGTGTTGTCCTATGATGAATTATTTTTCCATCCTTGTTGTTTTGAGGTTTTATATACCTTGTGTGGAGCCTTGGGCTTTTTGTTGTGAAATTAATTGATTTTGTTGTATCTTTGGAATTGATTGTGGCCTATGGACAATTCGTGATATGAATTATTGTATGGTGTTGTTGTGATAATATTCTGTGTAAATTATTGTGTAATTTGAGTTATTATTATGAGGACATAAATGTGACATTCCATTGTTGATATTACGTGGGTATAAGGGTGGCATTTCACTGTGGTTATGTGTGTTGGGATATTGTCTGGACGGAGTGATAAGGGAGGCTATTGTACGAAGCGATAAGTACGGAGCGATAAGGGAGGCTATTATATGGAGCGATAAGGGAGGCTATTATAGCAGTGATAAGGGTGGCTATAGGAGAGATAAGGGTGGCTATTGTCAGGGATGATATATGATGATGTGGAGTATTGTGTTGGTAATTGTTATGTGATGATGGGGGGATATTGTGCTGGTAATATTTATGTCGTGTTGTGAATTCCTTGTGAGTTCTTTTATATATTATGCAATTTATTTTATAAATTCAGTAAATTTGATAATAGTCAGATATATGTTGAAATTATGAGCCTGTGAATATTGTCGGGCGGATTATGATATGGGCCCGAGGTGTCAGGGAAATATGATGAATTTATTATTGGCATGTGAATTGTCCGTGCAGTTATGATATGAAATATGGGCACGAGGTGCCGTGGTTATATAATCAAAATTATATTGGCACGTGAATTTTCCGTGCAGTTGTGATATGAAATATGAGCACGAGGTGTCGTGAGTAAATGATGACGGTATTGGCACGTGAGTTGTCCGTGCAGTTGTAATAGAAATATTGGCACAAGTTGCCATGGAAATATGAAAATGGGATGAGACCCGTATTTTATGATTTGAAATAAGGTGTCCCATGGTGACTTTTATTTGAAAGAATTATATTCGAAAAATATTATTTGAAAGAATTTTTATTCGAAAGATATTTATTTGGAAGAATTATATTGGAAAGATACTTGTTTGAAAGAATTATGAGAAAGATATTTATTTGAAGGAAGTATATTCGAAATATATTTATCGGAAAATATTATATCCTAAAGATTACTATTGGGAAGATTTATAGGCGAAAGATTAATATTTGAAAATTTTGATTAATTGGTTGTACTTGTATTCATTATTTGCTGAGCAATATATATGATGTTCTTGTTGCCCTGTTGTTTATATCACTGGTTGATTATTGTTGTCATCATTGTTATTTGTTTCCTATTATTTTTGAATGCTATATTGAATAGGTTATTAGACTAGTGAGTGTCTTGACTGTATCTCGTCACTACTCCACCGAGGTTAGTCTTGATACTTACTGGGTATCGCTGTGGTGTACTCATACTATACTTCTGTATATTTTTTATGTACAGGGCCAAGTATTGGAGATATAGGACTCGAACAGAGTTAGAGTGTGAATGCAAGGATTCAAGGTAGAGCTGCTTGGTCGTCGCAATCCTTTGGAATCTTTCCCTTTTATCGTACTATCAATTATTATTCGAGCACTATTGTATATTTAATTTCCTTCAGATCATTTCATATATTCAGTTAGAGTTCGTGACTCAGTACTACCAGTCTTGGGGAGGTTGTATCTTTATTTCCACTGTTGGTTTCGATTAATAAAAAAATTGGTTTGAATTGTTATTCTAATCGGCTTACCTAGTCTTAGAGACTAAGTGTCATCACGACACTTATGGTGGGATTTTGGGTCATGACAGTTACGCTCTTAATTTCTCTTGATGTAGTATCTTGGGTCCGTAGGTCTTTCCAATGAAACAGGAGATACAGTTGAAGCTATACCTATGCCTAAATTTGTCGAAACAAGATGGTTAGGATCAAGCATCTGTTATAAATTTCCACATCGTTCTTATTCTACATATGAACCTCTGAAAATCACTTGCATTTGGATCCTTTTCAGTGACGGGGAAAACATTATGTGTTAACTTCCATACAAATAAGTGCCTTGACAACAAGGCTTGCAACAGAAGACAGACAAGAGTAATGGAACCATAATTAAGTTTTACTCTGTTGTTGTGAAATGTGAAGCGTCAATCTTGTAGTAGACATTCAATACTACATCATCAGGAAATTATAGCTTCATGTACAGCACTTGCTTAGTGCTTTCTTGGAATAAAATCCTTATCCCTCTTTCATAGGAGTTCTCTTTTTGTTATCAGTTGTTGATGCCCCTTAGATGCTAGATAGTTGTAAATCTGATTTGGTATATTTCATGCCATCATATCTTTGTTCCATCATATCTTTATTTGTTGTTAGTTTGAACATATGCATAATGTAATTTTTATGCAATAACGGTTGGGCCCGTGCTTAGCACGGGCTTTATTCGTCTAGTCTATTATTTAGAAGTGGGAGTTTGAGGATACGAATATGGCAGTCCTGAATTATACAAAACGAAGTGTGAATAGTACTCTATGTTTGACCCATAGTTGTTGGTGAAATAACACGTGTCTGGACTTTTCCTTTACCTTACCACGTGTAATTTATTTCAAATACTCCTCTGTTTCAATTTGCAGAGTGCAAACATATTACAACTCCTCTAATTCTCTCTCCTTCGCACACTCTGCAAGTTCAATGAGTTTTACAATTCGTCTGGGCTTCTTTGGATCCTTTGAGTATGAGATTTTTCCTCTGTCTATGTTCATATTTCTTACATGAATTCTGTCTTTTTGTGATTTTTCATGTTGTTTGCCTCAATTTTCTAGCGTCTATTGTGTTTATTAAGTTTTATAAGTTTTTTCCCCGATTTTTTTTCTCCTTGTGTTGTGTTCTGGATTTCTTTGAAGTTTTGTCTATTTTTGTTCGATGTTGGTTTCTCTATTCTTTTGAATAATTTCTTGCTAGATTTTCTATCTCATTTTGATATGCATCTCTGGAAAGAAATATCTAGGTGCATTGTACCACATATACTAGCGTTGTCAGAAAAAGAAATGCCTTAGTGCATGCTCTTTGTTTCTGATCTTGATTGTGTAAATTGGGGTGTTTAGTGGAAAAATTTTGTTCTTTAAAGGTTCCGATTAAGGGTGAAATAGGTTGTATTCTCGAAATTATGAATTATTTTAGGAGTAATTTCATATTTGATCTTCATTCGAAGTATGTATACTGCTTTAATGGCAGACATGAGTGCTATAGGTGTCATGAGCAGCTTTCTTCTTTCACTTGTTCTCTTTCAGGACATTCTTAAGTTTTCAGATAAGAGGGTTGATGATTCATTTTTCCTCCATATTTCGCAAAATTTCATTTGATTGCGGTGCAAAGCTATCCGCATATGGAAGAAGATTTGTAAGGGAAAAAAATAAGTTTCAGTCATCCTGTGTGTTTTTGTCTCTTGGCCATGGATTCTTGATTCATTTCAAAATTTCTATTGTGGTTTCCCTTTGTATGTGGATTTGCTGATTTTCTTCTCTTTTTCTTCTTGATGAGCATTTAGATGTTCGATTCTATTTTTGATAAGATTATTGATTTACAATTTTCACTCGCTCTCTGAAAGTGTCTTTGCATTTCGCTTTGTTTTTCTTTTTAATACTCCTACAGAGTATGTGATTTTGGATATTTGTTTGCTTCTTCTCTTTCTTCATGTATGTAGTTATTTTTTAGAACTCTTCTACGGAAGCACTGAATTGTCATCAAGAATAAATAGTAGTAACAAAAATGGAAGAACTTTGATGCAACAAAAGTGTTTGACAATAAACCTGAAACAACTGAAAGAGCTTTTATTCCTTTTTTTTCCAGTTGTTCTATAACATAAATATACTATCATTTAGCAACTCCAAATCTATATTACTTCTACTAGTCATAATTATTGAACAATATCTTATGTATTATATACTATTTAGTTAATTCACTATGCATAAAAAGCTAATTACTGACTCGGTTCAGAACAACTTTTGCTAGCAGGTAATTAAATGGGAGTTGACATGGCAATACGACCCATTAAAATATAAGTTACCTATGCATGGCTTCATTTAGATGAAACCATCCCAAAGGGCCAGGATAAGAGCTTGGGGAAGGAGATCTACAAGTGTTAAGAAGTCAATTTTTGCTCCATGCTGGTTCCAATTTCGTATTTTATATGCAGGTACTTTGTGATAACAGTGAGATATATTTGAACATGAGTATGTGTCCAATGATATAAAAATATGGGTTAGAGTAGAGTTGACATGTAACCACATAGTTTAAAGGAGCAATGCTTTCAACTTCTCAAGTAACCAAATTCCATAGCTTTCTAGATTAGTTATGAATTCTCGCAAGGCATGTGAACTTGATTTTGGTAACATTTTCATGCATGAAGATGTATTTAAAAGAAATTCTTGCTTGAGATTTTAATGAATTAAATAGATTCGTCAAGCCTTTCGTGTGAGCTTCTCTCAAAGTTACAGTATCCAAATTGATTATAAGCTTAATAATATCATCTAGACATGGGCATCTTTGTCATGTATATGAATGCACATGCTTAATCTTAGCTGACAACTTTCTGTGATGTTTCATATGTTTTCTGTTTTAGTTTCGTGTAAGTGATATTTTGACCTACATTGATGCAAAATATAAAGTTGTGAAGTTTTACATATTTTAGTATATGTACTACGTGAACTTTTCAAAGCCAGATTTGCTTGAGTCACAGGGGAGATGGCCCAAAAGTGGCAAAGTGATTGAAGATGTACAATTTTTCTCTCTTTATATTTCTTTCTTGACTCCTTTTTTGGGGTATGAACAAGTAGTTGCGTTTTCTGTGATCGAAATTTGGACTCATCGCCTGTATTTTCTCCATTTCTTAGAACGATATTGCTTATCCATTTGGAAAGAATCAAACTTGGGTAAGAATAGCTTGCATAAGACTTCACTTTTTCAGGTATTGTTAATATATCTATAGAAGGGAAATAACATGTGATGAACAACAAGAGCAAGAGCCATCAAGAGGGGCTTGGAACTTTTATAGAGAGTAAATAGCTCATTAGAATCCTATGTTGAAATAGATTTTCGGCTTGATATTTTTGAAAACAAGTTGTATCCATCTTCCTTTGATGATAAATTGATCACATTACTGAAGGATAAACTTGGGATAAGAAAACTCTAATGCTACTTGATTGATGCCTTTTATAATGTATCTGCTAGCTGATTTTTGGAGTCCTTTATATATAACTTTGCAGCTTATGATGCTTCATTTTGGACAATATTATTGTTCATATCGTCCAGATTCCACAGACATCATTATGACTAACAACAAATTTTTCGGCTATTATAAAAAGATACTTTTTACCTGTTAATGAGAACTCTAATTTTTTTGCTGATTAATTATAGAAGAAAGAGGTAAACATGTAGTAATAATTTAGTACCTACAATTCAATCAAGTTAGTTTTACCTTATTTGTGATTAGTGTATCTTTTTTATATGTGAAATATAGCTGAGCAACTTTTAATGTACTTTTCCTGTTTATTTGAAAACATCTTCATAAGTTTAGCCATTTTTATAGGAGTTTCCTCTATACTTCGCTATGGCATAAACTGCAATACGCCTCGGATTGTTCAATAAAATTTTGATTTGATTTCTCATTTCATCAAATAAATCTTTGTGCTAATAGATACTATATTTTGATTAAGAGTATAGAGTTCTTATGAACTCCTTTGAGATGAAAAAACCTTTTGTTTATTTTTTAATTAGCAGTTATGATTTCCTTGCTTGCTTACTCAGTAGTTATTAGTGTCAAGTATCACTTGATTATACATATTACAGTTTGTTATGATGATTGGTTCTTTTACATGATAGCATGAGTTATTAATGAGCAAAAATAGTTCTTTCGTATTAACTGTCCTGCCATGTTATGTCGAGGAGATTATCATTTGCAATTATATCTTGCAACATAAATAAGAGACAGTTCTTTTGTTGCTTGATGCTTGGGACATGACAACAGTGTTACAAAAAAATTATATTTTGCCTATTTATTTTTCACTTAGCAGAGATTCGTGAAGTGGTTACAATATCATATGAGGAAGTTAAGAAAAATCAAAAATAATTGTAAGCTCCCCCTAGAAGCTGAAACTGACATGAAATTCACATATGTTACTACCTACTAGAATTATGGGAATCAAAAGAGAAGATGTACAACTGCTATTTTAGACAAAATGGTCAGGTAGGTTTTTGTTTTTTCAAAAGGAACAGGTAAAATATCCAAGAAGTCGAATTCTTCTGATCTACTCAAATGGATTTAAATGATTTTGGTGAAATTTGCTTCCTGTTTAACACGTGCAGCAGTTCCTCTCTCCGTGTGGTA
Source organism: Nicotiana tabacum (assembly GCF_000715075.1). Lineage (NCBI taxonomy): Eukaryota > Viridiplantae > Streptophyta > Magnoliopsida > Solanales > Solanaceae > Nicotiana > Nicotiana tabacum. The sequence continues at coordinate 22,471,638 of NC_134095.1, read as the reverse complement.
TATATTAAATGCTGAGTTTAATTAATTTTCGGTACAACGGGAAAAGAAGGAACCACACCACATTAATTATTCTAGAATCGTCATTCATCTAATTGCTCCGTGTGATGCAATGCACCGTGGCAAGATGCAACGACACATATAATGTTCAAGAGTCCTTTTAATTGGCATTCTGTGGCTGGTATCAAGCGGCGATCCTACTGCTACTATTTCCCTAACTGAGTTCTTTGTAATTCAAAATGATGATGATATGTAGAAATTAAAGAATATAGAAATGCATTCTATTGCAAACTGTTGGTGACGAGCAGTCAATAAACTCATGAGTCCAAAGTGCGAGAGAAACCAAGTGTAATCCACTATGTTACTTAGTTTGCTCATTGCTGCTGTAAAATTTTTTTAATGCATATAATGTGGGGTCCATACCTCACCTACTAAATAAAGAAAAATGTGGTAAAGTTAGATAACACAAATTAGGAGGCTGGAAAATTTGTAAAAATTTGGGCAGCTGGACTTTGTAAATTTTGAACCAATCAGATTGGTTGGGTAGGTGAAAATTGTGCCTATAAAAGGAGCTATTCATTCCTCATTGAAGACACACCAAAAAAAATGAGAGAAGTTAAGCAGTGAGAGTAATCCACAGATTGTTATCTGTGAGATAAATAGTGAGTGATAGTAATATTGTAGTGAGGTGTCTTTAAATAAAGAGTATTATTTCTTTCAAAATTGTAGTAGTCTCTTGACACTACCAAGTTGTAATATTATAGTGGTTATATTGCTCCGCTCGGGTATTGTATTTTACCCCATTAAAAGAGTTGGTGTCGTTGTTACTCTCTTGTGTTATTATTATTTGCCGTGGATATTATTCCTGGGCGGGATATATTATTTTTTATCCCAACGTGGTATCAGAGCCATGGCGAATAATGGTTTGTTGTCTTTTCAGTACCCCCGTCTTACAAAAGATAATTATGAGAAATGGTGTCTATGTATGAAAGACATCCTTGGCTCTCAGAATGTGTGGGAAATCGTAGATAGAGGGTATGCAAAACCCGATAATGAGGAAGCTCTGCCTCAAAATGAAAAAGAGGTCTTGGCAAAGACAAGGAAGAAGGATCAACAAGCTCTCACGCTCATCCACCAATGTTTGGATAATGCCATGTTTGAGAAGGTGGTAGTATCTGCCACCTCAAAGGAAGCTTGGGGGATTTTACAAAAGTCTCTTCAAGGAGTTGACAAAGTGAAAAAGGTAAAACTTCAAACTCTAAGGGCTGATTTTAAAGCTTTAAAATGAAAGAATCCGAATGCATCTCAGATTATTTTTCAAAAGTGAAGGTTGTTGTAAATGAACTAAGAAGATACGGGAGGACATAGAAGATGTTTGTGTGGTAGAAAAGATCCTTCGCACTTTAACACCTAAATTTGATTTTGTGGAGTGTGCTATTGAGGAGTCTAAAGATTTAGACTCTATGATGGTGGAGCAATTAGAAAGTTCTCTACAGGCCCACGAAGAAAAGATCAAAAGGAAACATGAAGTGCCATTGGAGCAACTTCTTAAAACTCAGGCATCCTTCAAGAATTATGGAGGTGAAACAAGCTATCGAGGAAACAGACAAGGACGAGGACGAGGCGGTCATGGAAGAGGAAGAAGTAATGGTAACAACTCCAACAATGAAGTTAAAATCCACCAAACGTTCAGAGGTCGTGGTCGTGGACAAAGAGGAGGAAGAGGACGTGACTACTACCAAGAAAATAATGGACAAAGGTATGACAAATCAAAAATTGAGGGTTATAATTGTCATAAATTTGGCTATTACTCTTGGGAATGTCGTAGCAATGTTGAAGAAAAGGCTAACCTTGTTGACGACAAGAAAGAAGAAGATGAGTCAACGTTGTTGATGACACTCAAGGAAGAAGACAGAGATGATTGCAGCTCGTGGTATTTGGACAATGGAGCAAGCAATCATATATGTGGATGTAAAGAGAAGTTTGTGGAGATCAATAAAATGGTGAAAGATAATGTGTCCTTTGGAGATACCTCAAAGGTTCAAATCAAAGGGATAGGTACGATTCTGATCTCCTGTAAAGATGGTAGTCACAAGTTAATTCAAGATGTTTATTATGTGCCAAAATTAAAAAGTAATATTTTGAGTTTGGGTCAACTTCTTGAAAGGAGTATGACATCCACATGAAAAATATGCATCTTTGGCTTAGAATATTGGTATATAACTTGTTCGTACTTTTGGTTGAGGTCCCGGAGGGCCTCGGGATGATTCCAGATGGTTGACGGGAAGTTGGGAGTTAGAGTGTGCAGCTGAAGCTGCTGGATTGCTGTCATAACCGCACATGCGGATCTGGGACAGCAGGTGAGGAGACGCAGAAGCGGCTGGGAGACCGCAGATGCGGCCAGATGAGGAAAGGCTAGAAGCCGCATGTGCGGAAGTGTCTACGCACCTGCGTGATCGCAGATGCCGTAAAGTGATCGCAGGTGCGGAAATGGGAAATTAATGAGTTATCGTAGGTGCAAGTAAGTTTCCGCAGAAGCGGGACCGCTGGTGCGGTCCCTTGGCCGCAAAAGCGGATTTGCTGGGCGGAAAACAAGACATTTCGAGGGTTTGAAATCAAAAGTTAGAAAATCGATTTGGAGCTCGGGAGAGGGCGATATTGGAAGGATTTTGAAGAAGAAATCAGTGGGTAACGATTCCTAATCCCTTTCTAGTTGTATTCCTATAATCTAATGTTGGTTTTGTCATTTAATTTCGGATTTGGGATAAAAATTGAGGAAAAGTGGAGGAAAGTTCTTAGTCCTAATTTTGGGGTTTTGATCTAGATTTTGATATCGGATTGGGATAATTTTGGTATAAACGAACTCGTGAGAGTATGAGGATTCTGAATTTGTAAATTTTACCCGATTCCGAGACGTAGACCCGAGGGGCATTTTGGTCATTTTTATTAATTTCGCGTTTTAGCTTAGAATTAATTAGTGGAATCAATTACTTGAAGTTATATTTATATTATGCAATTAAATTGAATAGATTTTGGCCATTTGGAGTCGATTACTCGTGGCAAGAGCGTGGTATCGGGTTGATTTTGAGTCAGTCCGAGGTAAGTGGCTTGCCTAACCTTGTGTGGGGGAAACTCTCCTTAGAATTGGTATTATTGATATTTGAGATGCCTTGTACGTGAGGTGACGAGTGCGTACTTGTGCTAATTGTTGAAAATTCTGTTTCCATTAATTAACTATAGTTGTGCTTCTTTTCCTGTCTATACTACTTGCAATTTAAGCTTACTGTTAGCTTAGGGAAGCATGTCTAATTGACTTACTTGATTTATTTGCTCAAACTGCCTTATTTAGATTTCGTGCAACATGTTAGGTTAGAAATACTTGTTTTACCTTGGTATGGAATTTGAATTGAATTGAGTGTTCTTCGTGTTGCTGCTGTGTATTTACTTTGGGACTAAGGAACGGTATCCCGGGAGATTCCCCCTGCATGTTTACTTTGGGATTACGGATTGGTATTCCGGGAGATCCCCCTGCACTTTTATATTGGAACTACGAGACTGCACCCAGTATATTCCCTCCCCCCAATCGAGTATTTACATTTGGGACTACAGATCGGTATTCCGGGAGATCCCGCACATTATGAGTTGGACTACGGGACGGTATGCTGGGAGATCCACTGGGTATTTATATTTGGGACTACAAGACGGTATCCTAGGAGATCTCCGACTGTTATCTCTGTGTTGAGCTGTATTCCTTTCTGTGATTATTTTGTCTCTGTTGTAGTTATTATTGTTCTTTCCATCATGTATTACCTCTTATTGTTGTACTTAATTATACCGTCTTATTCTACATTGTTATACTTTGTATTTCATTTAACCTCAGTAGGGCCCTGACCTTCCTCGTCACTACCCGGCCGAGGTTAGGCTTGACACTTATTGAGTACCGCTGTGGTGTACTCATGCCCTCTCTGCGCATGTTTTTCATGTGCAGATCCAGGTACTTCGGCTCAGCCCTACCACCCTTGAGGCGAGGCTATTTTTCAGAGAATTCGAGGTATATCTGCCGCGTCTGCAAACTGAGGAGTCCCTTTTTATTCTCTTAAAGTATTAGCCCTTTTGTATTTTCTTTTATTTAGACACTCTGGAGTTAGATACTTGTAGACATTCAAAAGCTTGTGATTTCATGAGATTCCGAGTTTTGGGAAATGTTGGTTCAGTTTTCAGAGTTTGTATTGTATATGCCGAGCGGCATCTTAAATGCTTCGTTATGTAGTTTATGGTTAGTTTTATTCTGTTATTTCTGTTTCCACAATTTGTTAGGCTTACCTAGTCGTAGAGACTAGGTGTTGTCATGATAGTTCCCGGAGGGCAAACTGGGATCGTGACACATTTACTTTACTAGATTCGAAGTCTATCATTGCATTTATTTAATTGATTGTTAATACATTTCAAGAGCTAGAGTCAAAGCTATTAAGTTCAAACAAACCCCTAAAGTCTTAATTATATCCGCCTATGTAGAGGTGAGCTGTTGGTAAATTAAAGGATAAAGGATAGGTCCATGAAAAATGTAGTAAATGGTCTAAAAGACAACATGATACGTGATGATTGGAAAAGTAAATTTAGTGAATGATTAAAGTAGCTTTAGTTTGCTTTATTTTACAAATGTTTACTTTCGTTACAAATTGTATATAAAAATATGGACAAGCATGATCTGTTATTGCTGTCCTTTTGGTGCGTGAATCGCCCACTTGGTTCACCTCTTCGCCATCCGAAACACTCTCTTCGTTTAATTTTCCGTTAATTTCACTTACATAAATGATGATGAAAGAAACTATTAAATATTTATTAAAGATAAATAAATATGTCACGAAAGCTCAAATATGAACAGCTTTACAAATTTAAATTTTTATAATTGTGGAAGTTATACTCTAACAAAATACAATTGTAATGGACATACTAAAACATTTAAGAATTGGAAAGAGTAACGTATATATATAAATTGAAAAGATGGAGTAACAACACGCAAATGTATTCCAAAAAACATTGGTGGCCAAGAAATGATGTTAAAATAATTATTGTACCATTAGCGAGATATTCCTTTTTAATAAAGGCAGTTTTCAATCAATTAATTAGCAACTCTTTGGTCGAAATTTCATTATGAAAAGGAATTTGGAGCTACTTATATTATTTTTTTTAAAAGCTAAAGAAGTAGAAAATCAATTACTTAGATGATGTGACCAGGAGAAAACTATTAGTCTTGGATTTTATTAACCTAAAATAGCGAATAGTACGTTGCAATTCATTGGATATTATTTAGTGTCGGTTCAAAGACCAATTAGCCCTTCCTTGCTCAGAATTATTCACCGTCAACTAATATCCAAACCAAAATATTTTTTAATGCAAAGAATAAAATTCCCCAACCAAATTCAAAGAACAGGGATAGTGTTTATGATCTAAGAGATCTATCTTATTATGTGAACAATAATTCAGACTTTGACTGTCAAATGATACCAAATCTTGAACGTTTTCTATGAAATCCGATTCCTGAGGGAAAAATTGAAAAAATGAATGAATTTTAGTCAAAGATCCTCCAATCTGTTCCTTCGTTGCCTCTTAATCTCTTATCATGAATAACATGTACTGTAATAGTGTAATATGAGATGATTTAACAATGATATTAATCTCCATGTATGATGTACCTAAAAGACAGAAATAATAGAATTGGTGCTAATTGCTTGTGGTCAGACTAAATGATAGTGATTAATTATTAATTAAATCACAGACTGTTAATTCAAAATTCATCTTCTATATATTGTGTGTATTACTAGCTAGCTTTAACAATCATTCAATAAGTTCATACTATAACTACACAACTCCTATTAAAAGAGCATAAAATTCAAAAGGACCTTAATTATAATAACAATATTTCAAGATGTTCAAGTAAGCATCAAAGGATTCATGATATAAATCCAAATATTCACAAAACATGAAAATGATATTCCATATCCAAAAATATACTTATGTAATAGCTAGGATTAATATAAAGCAAGCAACATACATTTCCCAGTTGCTCTTTCTTTCTTGATGAAATACCAGCTGCTTACCAAACACTACAATTTTGTAATGCAAGGTATAATGTATCATGACTCTTCCCTTAAGAAAAGGCTCTATTTTTCTTTCCTTTAGTCAATATTGGCCTTCTACTACAAGAACTGCTGGAAATTCCATAATTGCCATCATTATACATCAAAGGCAAGTCGTTTGCATCTTCACCTTCATCCTCATGTGTGGCAATACGAATGCAAGAACACCGTTCCAACGACGCGAAAAACGCGGCGGACACGCCGTTGATGAACCACATAGCCATCCCATCAAGTTTTCTGCAGCCGGGAGTGGAGGAGGACCGGATCCTTGGCTCGACGGAACTTGGTCGGAAACTGAAGAAACCGCCGCAGCTGGTGGTGGTAGCTGCCATGATTTGGATGAGAGAGAGTAGCAGAAGTCACAGGAAGTAGGAAGAGAGAGTGGGTGACAAAGGCAGCTTTTATAATTTGGATTGTATGTGAAGAGTTTTAAATAAAAGAACCTTTAGTTGCTACATGTTCATCAATAATCATTACGATTTTAATATTTACGCATGCCCTTCTTCATCTTTTCTTTTCTTTTAATTTTTTTTTTTTTTTTGACGTGGTGTTACTGTTATGAGAAACACAAAGAAAGGAATTGTCACACACTCACACTATAGGGGTAAAAAAAACTACCTTTACAAAATAAAACAAGCGCAAGTGAAAATTTTAATAATGGCTATATAGAACAAATTTAGCAGAGAGAGGCGGTGGGAGCTTTGGTTATTCCTCATAATCTTTTAAATCTCAATTCTTATTTCTGCTTCCCACTTATCAACCTTCAACCTCAAAAATAGGTATAATTACCCCTATTTAAATATTATAAAATCTATTATGATTAGAAGTTAGAAAATATGTTCCCTATTTAATTTTATATATATATATATATATATATATATATATATATATATATATATATATATATATATATATATATATATATATATATATATATATATATATATATATATATATATATATATATATATATATATATATATATATATATATATATATATATATATATATATATATATATATATATATATATATATATATATATATATATATATATATATATATATATATATATATATATATATATATATATATATATATATATGAATATTTACAAACTCCAGCTCATGGTCGTAAGTCGTAACTCGTAAGTAGTTCAACATACATAGTGGACATAAATTGTTGTGTGACGGTGTTCATCGGTCGGTACGGTAGGTTCGATATTTTCAATATTCGATTTCTCAAAATGTTATATCAATATTATACCTAATTAAATTCGGTATAGTTCGGCTTGTTACTTTTCGGATTCAGTTAATTCGGTTTGGTAACTTTGATTTGTTCGGCTTAAATATTAACTGTTGTATTCTTAATTAAAATACTTATAAATACAAATACGAAAATGTTCTAGACTTACCTAACCGTTGACAAAATCGTTATCCAAAACCATCAAGTATCAACTGGTAGAAGTACATAAAGAAATAAATATGATACTTGAAAAAGTCTTATTACTTGCTTAGAGTTAATTGTTGAACTTATTAGTGAATATAATAAGGATTAATCCAACATAAACGAAGTAAGAAACATCCTCAAACAGTAGAAACATTACGTAGCCGACCACAACGTGAAGGCCAAAGAAAAGTATTGTGTAACTTATAGTATATTACAATCACTAATATGTATAATGTATAACTTAGTATATACTATTTTGGTACGGTATTGGTATATCGGTAATATTTTTTTAAATACCAAATATTTTAAAAACTTAAACCGCATACCATACGAAATATCCAAATACCGAAAACCAAATATCAAAATTTTTGATTTTGGTACGGTAATTCGGTATTTACCATAATATGCACGACCCTAGATGAGATTTAATATAATTACATTTGTTTACCCTCAAAATCAGATAAAAATTAAATTTGTAAGTAGTTTTAAGGATACGTGGATAAATTTGACACAAAGCGATGAATTGAATTGTAATTAAAGCGAATAATGATAAAATAAATTCAAACTAGGCGACTTGAACAATTATATCCTTGAAAAAATGAGTCTCACTTGAACTGGATGTAATTCAAATGATATCAGGTACAGAAGAACAGTAGCTTACAGAAAGAAAATAGTATTATATTGCTTTTGGATGCTTGTAACAATGTACCTTACAAATAATCAGGCCCCTTTATATAGTAGGGGAGTCTCACTTTAGGTAGATTTTTATAAAAGGTAAAAAATCCCATAATTTGCTAATTAGCTAGTTTCTCATTGATACGTGCCGAGATTTCCACCGTGATACCCGACATTACAGATATTTCGCCTTTCGTTATTGGGTCCGGCAATATTTCTCGAGCTCATTCGAGGTCAGGGTTGATTCCGGGGTATGGACTCGATGTTCTCGAGAACGGGCATTCTGACCTCGTACCTTGGTTCGATGGGACCCAGGGTCAATCTTTAGAATCACATTTCAATCCCGATCTGTCGTGCAATAGACGAGCCATTCTTGACTGTATACAGATAGTCCCCTCATTTTTCGGAAAGTAAATGATGAGAAACAATATGAGCCCCTGATTCTCGCTCCGATATCCTGCATCAGAAACGACAAAAATGAACAAAAGATCTCGTCATTCACGTCTTAAGGGCATTAAATGGTCGTCAGTTACTGGTTGGTCACTCCTGGTTTTGAACTGTTGTTTTGAAAACTATAAATACCCTCTTCTTCATTCATTCAAACTTTACATTCAAACCTTCTGTAGTCTTGTTCTTAAAAAATCTTTGCATTTCCTAGTACTTGTACCCAGATTTCTTGAGGTCTTTGTAAGAACTTTTGCTTGTCTTCACTCCAAACCGTTAAGTGTACCCCTTTTAAATTCCTCCCCGTCATCTTTTACCCTTTAAAGAAAATGGCAAAGAATTCTAAGAGAGTTCCCAAAAATAAACTGCTTTTTCATCATGGTCGGCCGGAGAGGAACCAACTGCAGAACCTCCTCTTGATGCATTTATTCCTGGTGGGTGCTCGGTGGCTGCCGACTTCAAAGTTGAAAAATCTTCACCCGTTCCGGGCTGGGGTGAGAAAGTATTGTGGTATATTTGCTCGATCACCAAAAGACCCTTCTTACAGTCATAAAGGACTGCAACTAGGCCAGAAAAGACGTGGTGGTTTCAGGCCCGAAGAAGATATCACTACTCACGTTAAGGGATACTTAAGTGTTTACACTTATCCTTTTACGTTGGATCTGTTGGACCCGGTGATCATTAAACTTTGTAAAAGGTACGAGGTGTGCCTTGGTCAGATCCACCCCTCGTTTTGGAGGATAGTCATTCTTCTCCGATTCTTCGTGAGCAAGATTGATGGATGCCCATTCACTATTGACCATATGTTGCACCTATACAGTCTCCGATTCTTTCGAAGGGGGAAGGGAGGGGGAACTGATTAAACTTGTGTGTCGGTTCTCTAAAGCCCTGTTCTAGAGCATCGATGAAGAGTGAGACCGAGGTTGGCTAGGACGATTAGTCCGAGTAAGGACCTCGGACCTGATCCCGCCCAAGGACATGTCGTTCCCTGAGGAGTGGAATACAAAATGTAAGTGAAGTTCCATTTTTTCTAGAATTATTTTTTTGCTCTTTTTTTTTTATTTTTTTATCGATGTTCGATGTCGATGCAGTTGTTGCTAGGGTTCCAGATGCGGTTCCTCGACTCAAGGAATGGGTTAAGAACATTGTTTCACAGAAAAGGTATTCCGAGCGCACATTGCACGAACTTTTGAAGGCCCGGTAGGAGGTCCGTCTTCACGGTGACATTACTTTCTTGAGTGAGCAACACTTGGGTTCCCTTTATGCTATTGAGTTCTTACTTATTTCTTTTTCCTTTGCAAGTCTTTCCACGTACGTCGCCATGAGGCCTCCATTTGGTAACGAGGATAGCCCTGCCGAGTCCCCCACACTGAGGCAGGAGAAGGAGAGGAGAAGAGCTCCGAGTTCGAAGAAACAATCCAAAAAAGAGGCTGGTGCGCAAATCCAAGAAAAACACCAGCGCCTTATAACTCACATTGGGCTCAATCCACCGGTTGAGGGATGAGTCTGAAGAATAAGAAGAGGCTTCCTAACTAGTGGTCTGCATACGAGCCAACACCGAACTGCCTCAAACCAGGGGGGCCGATGAGGAGGCAATGATCGAGGCCTTCGAACTAGAGAGGGGAGAGGCCGATTTGCCCCAAATTAGGGAGGCTGACAAAGAGGCTGTGATTGATGCTCTTCGGGCAGAGGATAATGCCCCGAAGGAAGCACTTGGAGTGATAGATCTCTCTAAGTCGCCCTCATTTACCGACTCTATGATCCACGATGCCCAGAGGTAAAAAGACGCCCATATGAGGGGCCCCAAGGGGTGGTAGACCCCCTCCACAACTTCTTTGAAGGTTTAGATTCTACCTCCTCAGAAGACTTCACTGAGTTGGCTGACTTACAGGTACCGAAGAAGAGTCCATCTTTAGGAACCAGTGGGCCTTCTTCGAGCCCGAAACTAGTAAACTGATTCCCAGCACCGAGTGTAGATCCCGACCGGCAATGGTCCATTATTATGTCTATTTTGAAGGAATCCCGGGTCCTCTATGCCCCCATGGCGGTTGCCAGTTATCTTCGATGCTTGGTGATCGAAGATGATCAAGCAAAGAGGAACAAGATGGAAGTGCCATGCCTGTTCAATGAAGCCCAACACGCGTTAAACCGTGTACTTTGAAAGCCTCTTGACGACTTTATTTATATACTTAGATCAAGTCATAAAAGATTTTAACTCTTTCCTTTGTGTTTGTAGGCCTTGGTGCTTCATCACGAGTATTTTCTCCGATATCGAGAAGAGTTAAACGAACAGAGGCCGAAAATCGAGAGCTTATTGAGAAGGAATGCTTATAAACTTCTCAGTGTGAAAAGTGAAGGGAAGGTCAAGAAACTTCAAGTTGAGTTGGAGGTGGCTCGGAAGGAGCATGCCGACCAGGTCGAGCAGGTAAGAAGAGTACTTGAGGTTAGTGACGATGAATCAGATACGATGGCTAATGGTCCAAACCCGCAGGTCCAACAGAAGCTTGACTAGATCGGGCAACTCCATTCAGAGGTGGATGCGGTGAAAGCCAAAGCCGAAGAATGAAAAAATAACATGGACCGTCTAGCCTCAAAAAAGTAGACCGCCCGGGCATAATTGGCTTCGGCTGAGGTTCAACTTTGAGTTGTAAAGGAGAAGTCCTTGGTGCAGGCCAAGAAAAGCGAGGAGATCCAGTCCCAATTGAGTGCGGCCGTCTCTAATCGAGAAAATCTGGCCAAGGAACTTAAAATGGTTAAGTCGGAGGCTAGAGTAATTAAAGTTGATGCCGAAGAGATGGTGGCCGTTTATAGGCTGCTCGAGTTCGAGCAAAAAACATCATCGAGCACGCTAAGTGGCAATCTCAAAGAGAGGCCCTTGAGGAAATTCATGCTCGGGGTCTCGACTTATCAGCTGAGATTGAGAGTGCTAAAGAGCTTGAAGCCTGGGCTAAAAAACTAGCCTACCCCAAGATGATGAGGATTTCGAAGATTTGGGTGAGTCTAAGGCCGCCGAAGATTCTTAGGGTTACGAGGCAGCCCCCGTGAAGATTAGGCCACTTAAGCTCTTTATAAATGTTTTTGTTATTTACTTTTCGTTTTACCCTTTGGTTGAGGCTGTTTGGCCTCTATAAGAATTTATATCGAGGTTGTTTTGGTCTTTGTAAGAAATTTTTGATATACACATAAAGCCTTTTTTCCCTTCAACAATTTCTGATTTTTTTCGCTTTGTCATTTATATTTGCAAAGATTAAAATTCCTTAGCATGAAATAGTTACGTTATGCTCGGGGGCTCGAACAAACCTCGTCTTTAATATTATTTTGTTTTTAAGGCATCGTGGGGTTTCGGCATGTCCAATTTTTTCCCCCAAAGTACTTATACTTTCTTAGATTATAGTTTGCCGAGGGTAGCTGTTAGAACCGGTTAAGAAATTAAGGCCTTTTTGTTACGGGTCTCGGACATCTTCAAGCCGTTTTAATTTGGCCATAGCCTTTTTAGTTCGGGTGTCGCCCAGTGGCTGGTCAACACGAGTTATCTGGGCTTGCCTAGGGTAGCGTCCCCGAATGGAGATGACCATGGCCTTTAAGATTCGGGCATTGCCTGATAGGTCTTATGCCCCCGAGCTCCGATAGCCCAGACCATCCGAGTTTATTTTCGGATGGTAGTCCCCGAGTGAGAGAGATTGTTCGAACTCGAATTAAGATGGCCCTTGGGCTCGATTCCTTTAGGGGATCGATTGTAGAAAATTCCTTGAGAAATGCAAGAAATATTTTTAAAAAGGAGAAATATTTATCCACAAGGAAGAGACTTCTTTTTGTTCTTGTGTAAAATAGTTATACATACGTACATGCTTTATGCCAGGTCTCGAGAAATCTATGCGGGCATAATTCATTTGGCCATTTAGCCCTTACAATAAGTCCTATCTATCGAGACCCTTCAATCACGAAAGTTTCTTTCCTTGCTAAAGTCGATATCTATGGGTAATGCCCCCCAGTATTCGAGGTTGATCGTAGAGAGAAGCCTCGGATACTGTTTTCGCAATCTTTTTCATCAATTCATAACCAGCCTTTTATTCTAAGCTAGCACGATCCACTATTGCCTCGTTACAACCTTGCTAGAAAACCCATTTGGGACCAAACCCGTTCAAGGGAAAAAAAGTGCAACGTGTTCTTTCGGACCTAAAAATCTGTACCGCTTCTTGTTGGTTACCTGTAAGTGTTAGTCAAAAAATAAGTAAAAAGGAAAAGAACAGGGTCGTACCTTAGCAGTAGTATCGCTTCAAGTTAGTTATGCTCCAGTTATTTGGTAGTTGCTTGCCCTTTATGGTTTTGAGTTTGTAGGACCCCTTTCTGGTGATCTCGATAATTTGGTACTGGTATGGTCCTTCCTAGTTCGATCCCAACTTCCCTTCGTTAGTCGGTTCAGGTGGTATTCTGAAGGTTTCCTACTTGCAATGGTTTTTGTGGGTCTTGATCTAGAAAATAAGATGATGATGGCTCCTTCGGGGAAGGTTTTGGGTGCTTAGTGTGATCTTCCTTAGTACTAAGTCCCTGATATTGAAGTGTCAGAGGTTGGCCCTTCGGTTGTAGTATCTTTTGATCCACTACTTTTGGGCGGACAACTGGACAAGGGCAGTTTCGCGCCTTTCATCCAATAGCTCTAAACTCATACTCATGGCCTCATCGTTCGATTCCTTGGTAGCATATCGGAATCCTAGTACTTGGTTCATCGACCTCGACCGATATTAGAGCTTCGACACCGTAAACCAACGAGGTGGCCTCGGTACTGGACTTCGAGGTCGTACGTTATGCCTATAGGACTTCGGGTAGGATTACTTCTATTTTCCTTTGGCTTCAATGAGGTTTTGGAGTATGGTTTTGTTGGTCGATTTTGTTTGTCCGTTCCCAGTAAGGTGATAGGGTATTGACATGATCCTTTTGATCTTATAGTCTTTGAGAAATTTGGTCACTTTGCTGTCGATAAATTGTTTCCCGTTGTCGCACACGATTTCGCATGGCATTCCGAAATGACATATAATGTGGTCCCAAATGAAGTCGATGACTTCCTTCTCCCTGACCTTCTCATATACTTGGGCTTCAATCCACTTAGAAAAATAATCAGTCATAAATAATATGAATTGAGCCTTACCGGGTACCCATGGAAAGGGGACAACGATGTCCATTCCCCACTTCATGAATGACCATGTTGACAAAACCGAATGCAGTAGCTCTCCGGGTTGATGTATCATCGGAGCATGTCTTTAACATTTATCATATTTTCGTATGAACTCCTTTGCGTCCCTTTCCATATCTATCCAGTAGTAACCGGCTCTGATTACCTTTCAAACCAATGATTCGGCGCTTGATGATTTCTGCAGGTGCCCTCGTGAACTTCCCTCAGAATGTACTCGGTATCTCCTGGCCCTAAACATATTGCTAGTGTACCATCGAACGTTCTTCTGAATAAGGCTCTATCTTCGGACAAGCTAAATCGGGTTGCCTTTGTACGCAGGGTCCTCGATTCTTTTGGATCCGAGGGCAGTTTCCTAGTTTTCAAATATTCTACATATTTGTTTCTCCAATCTCAAGTCAAGCTCGTAGAGTTTATTTTGGCGTGACCTTCTTCCACTACTGATCTCATGAGTTGTACGACTGCCCCCGAATTGAGCTCGTTATCCTCGACCGACGACCCTAAGTTTGCAAGGGCATCAGCCTCGCTATTTTGATCTCGAGGTAAGTGTTGCAAATTCCACTCCTTGAATCAGTGTAATGTTATCTGCAACTTATCTAGGTACCTCTGCATTCGATCTTCTCTTACCTTGAATTTCCCATTAACTTGGTTCACCACAAGGAGGGAGTCGCACTTAGCTTCGATCACCTCCACCCCCAAGATTTTGGCAAGTTTGAGACCTGCAATCATGGCCTCATATTTGGCCTCAATGTTAGTCAATTTAACAGTTCTAATAGATTGTCTAACTATATTGCAAGTGGGTGGCTTCAATATGATGCCAAGTTTGAACCTCTTTTGTGTTTGAGGTGCCGTCCGTGAAGAGGGTCCAGATCCCCAAAGGTGTCCCTAAGTTTACCAACAACTCTTTTTTGACCTCGCGTATTAGGGCCGGCGTAAAGTCGGCCATGAAATCTGCCAAAATTTGAGACTTAATGGTTGTCCGGGATCGACACTCAATATCGTACCTACTGATTTCCACAACTCATTTGACCAATCATCTCGAGAGTTCAGGTTTATGCATTATATTTCGCAATAGGTAAGTTGTCACAACACATATGGAATGGCACTGGAAATATGGTTTCAATTTCATAGAGGCGCTTAGCAAGGGGAGCACCAATTTTTCTAGGTGGGGGTATTTAGTTTCAGCCTTACCTAGAGTCCTACTAACATAGTACATTGGAAATTGCGTACCTTGTTCTTCATGGACCAAGACTCCACTTACCGCTATCTTTGATACCGTCAAGTACAGGTATAGTTGTTCCTCTACCTTCGGTGTGTAAAGTAGCGGTGAGCTCGATAGATACCGCTTGAGTTCTTCTAAGGTCTGTTGGCATTCTAGGGTCTATGAAAAGTTGTTCTTCTTCTTTAGTAGCGAGAAGAATTGGTGACTCTCATCAGAGGATCTCGAGATGAATCTCCCTAGGGCGGCTATGCGTCCGATTAATCTTTGCACAAACTTCACATTGTCCACGACCGTGATATCTTCGATGGCTTTGATCTTGTCGGAGTTGATCTCGATTCCCCGATTGAATACCATGATTCCGAGGAATTTACCCGATCCAACTCCGAACGCACATTTCTCTGGGTTCAGTTTCATATGGTTCTTCTTCAATATTTTGAAGGTTTCCTGCAAATGCTTTAAATGATCCTCTGCTCGCAGGTGACTTAACCAACATACCATCTATGTAAACTTCCATTTATTTCCCTATTTATTCTTCGAACTTCCGATTTACTAGGCGTTAATAAGTGGCACCAACATTTTTTAATCTGAATGGCATTACATTATAGCAGTATGTGCCATAATTAGTCATGAAAGAGGTTTTTTCTTGATCATCTGGGTTCATTCGTATTTGGTTTTACCCGAATAAGCGTCAAGAAAACTGAGAATCTCATGGTCGATCGTGGAATCGATCATGCGATCGATTTTAGGTAAAGGGAAAGAGTCATTGGGACAGGCCTTATTCAAATCCTTATAGTCTACACACATTCTTAATGTGTTCCCCTTTTAGGGACTACTACTACGTCTTCTAACCAATTCGAGATTTTATCTCTCGAATATATCATATTTTAAGGAGTTTAGATAACTTGTCCTTGATGAACGCATGTTTGATTTCGGACTGGGGTCTCCTTTTCTGCTTGACCGGGTGGAATTTCGGGTCCAGGCTCAGCTTATGAGTGGTTATCTCCGGTGGGATTCCATGTCATATCGATATGGGACCACGCAAAATAATCCATGTTAGCCATAAGAAATTGAATGGGTTTTTTCCTGAGCTCGGGGGTTAACCCCATGCCCAGGTATACCTTTCGATCGTTCGATCGATGTAACTTGTTCTAGCTCCTCGACAATTGATTTGGTGGCATCAAAACCATCGGGGACTATAAAAGATCTGGGAACCCCGTAATCATCGTCTTCGCCATTCCCCTGTTTATCCGATTGGGTCGTGGCTGGTGTCGATAATTGCTATGTAGCCTCTTGCTTTGTATCAAAACTTAGTTCCTTCGATGTTGCCACTGTTGATATCGGGATCAGTTCTTTGACTGCAAACATTTCTTTTGCGGCCGGGTGCTCCCCGTAGATTGTTTTGATACCTCATGGAATTGGGAACTTTAACACTTGGTGAAGAGTCGATGGTACTGCCCTTATATTATGGATCCAGGGCCATCCGAACAGGGCGTTGTACCTTATATCTCCTTCGATCATTTAAAACATGGTTTCCTGGATTGTCCTAGCGGTATTCACCGGAAATGTTATCTCTCCCTTAGTGGTTTCGCATTCCATGTTGAATCTGTTTAGAACCCGGACTGCAAACACGATGTGATCTTGTAGGCCGAGATGTTCTACAACCCTCGATCAGAAGATGTCTGAGCTACCTGGATCAATTAACACACGCTTAACTCGAGATTTATTTATGAGTACAAATATTACTAGTGCATAATTGTGGGGTTGCACGATCCCTTCCACGTCCTCGTCATTGAAAGACAAAGTTCCTTCTGGCATGTAATCTCGAGTTCATTTTCCCCTTGTGATGGATACTTTGGTGTGTTTTAGCATTAGCCCTTGAGGAATATCGGCCTTATGATGATGATGTTAATCACGTGTTAAGGTTCTTCTTGCTTGGTTGTTTATTATAATCCCTATTTCTGAAACAGTTTTTGGCTCGGTCACTCAGAAATTCTCGAAGATGCCCGTTATTGAATAGCCGGACCACTTCCTCCCTCAATTGTCGGCAATTCCCCATTCTATGGCCGTGAGTGCCATGATATTTGTATATCTTGTTAGTATCCCTTTGGGCAGGATCATATTGTAGGGGTCGAGGCCATTGTCTTTGATGCGTCTGATACCTGATACAATGGCCGCAACATCGACGTTAAAGTTATATTTCGATAACCTTGGTGCTTCATTAGGTTCGGTAGGACTTTCGAAATTGTTCTTGCTCATAAGTCCTTAGTTGATTTGACCTCGATCACTTCTCCTTTCGCTTCGCATAGAATTCCGCCCGGATCCGTTGCTTCTTCTATCTCCATTGTAAGGCCGATACTAATCCATGTTCGACTTCGATTCATGGTTTATATCTCTCTTGACTCTATCGACGGGTCTAACATGATAAACGGACTCAGAAGGAACCCTTATTTGATCATCTTCAACTCTGATTTTTGATTAATATCGGTTATGCACATCAGCCCAAGTAACAGTCGGATACTCAATTAGATTTTTCTTCCATTTCTGTGATGCCATCGAACTTCGAATATTGAGTCCTTGGGTGAAAGCTTGAACGGCCCAATCATTAGCGACTGGTGGTAGTTCCATCCATTCCATTTGAAACTGGGACACGAACTCTCTAAGCATCTCATTATCCTTTTGCCTTACTTTGAAGAGGTCCGACTTCCCGGTCTCGACCTTGATAGCCCCAGCATGTGCTTTCATAAAAGAGTCTGCAAGCATATCAAATGAGTCAATTGAATTAGGAGGTAAGTTGTGATACCATATCTTAGCTCTATTCGACAGTGTCTCTCCGAATTTCTTCAGCAAGACAGACTTGATCTCATCATCCTTCAAGTCCTTTCTTTGATGGCGCATGTGTATGGAGTGACATGCTCGTTTGGGTCAGTCGTCCCATTGTACTTAGGAATCTCAGGCATGCAGAATTTTTTAGGGATCGGCTTTGGATCCACACTCGGAGGGAAAGATTTTTGAATGAACTTCTTGGAATCAAGCCTTTCAGTATTGGCGACACTCCCTGGATATGGTCGACCTTGGAATTGTTGGTTTCCACCTTTTTGTCGTTTGCTTCAATTTTCTTTTCCCTTGATTCTATTTGTTTCGTCAGCTCCTCGAGCATTTTTATGATCCGGGGTAGGTACCCGACTCGTTCTCATTCGACCTCTCTGCAACCGGTTCTTCCCTGCTGGTGATTTTCCGGGACGGGGTGCGGCTTTGGTTTTGTAATTGAGTTATCACCGCTTGTTGAGCCTGTAAAATTTCGAAGATCATCCGAAGATTTATTCCGTCTCCTCCATTATTTTGAGTATTCTGCACCGTCGACCAAGCTCCACCAAGGATGTTATTCTCGGGGTCAGCATAGAGGCTTATGTCGATAGCCATATGCGAGTTAGCATCCAAGGGGTCCGCAACTAGAATTCCAACGGGATCAACTAGCGGCACCTCATTGCCGGGAGCTATATTATTATTCTCACCGTGGTGACCGGATTCATTGTCATTAGGTAGAGGTGCTAATTGTGAGTTTGACATCTTGAGCTTAAACCTGAAATCAGAGACACTTCAAAGAACAAGTGTAAATTGGTGTGTGTGTTACAAAAATTTGTATCAAATAACCACTATTATCCTTAACCCCACAGTGGGCACCAAACTGTTTACTCTCAAAATCGGATAACAATTAAATTTATAAGTGGTTTTAAGGATACATGGATTAATTTGACACAAAGCGATGAATTAAATTGTAATTAAAGCGAACAATGATAAAATATATTCAAACCGGGCAACTTGAACAATTATAGCCTTGAAAAAATGAGTCTCACTTGAACTGGATGCAATTCAAACGATATCAGATACAGAAGAACAATAGCTTACAGAAAGACGATAGTGTTATATTGCTTTTGGATGCGTGTAACAATGTGCCTTACAAATAATCAGACCCCCTTTATATAGTAGGGGAGTCCCACTTTAGGTACAATTCTATAAAAGGTAAAAAATTCCCATGATTTTCTAATTAGCCGATTTCTCATTGATACGTGCCGAGATTTCCGTCGTGATACTCGACTGGTTACTAATATTTTGCCTTCCATTATTTGGTTCGGAAATGTTTCCTCGAGCTCATTCAGGGTCAAGGTTGATTCCGGTTTCATGGACTCGATGTTCTCAAGAACGAGCATTCTGACCTCGTATCTCGGTTCGATGGGACCCGGGGTTGATCTTTAGTCTAGTACATTTCAATCCCGATCTATCATGCAATAGACGAGCCCGATCTCGACAATATACAAGATTTGAGAGATATTCACCTTATTAACAACTAGATAATATTTTCTTTTGCAAATTAAGTGATAAAAGGATTAAGAAGGCCCCCAGTAGGCCATAGATAAAAAAAATATTTGTTACTCTTTTTACGTGCATAAAGAGCAATTTTAGAGAAAGTAGAAATATAATTAATAAATATGTCACATTCCTCTTACAAGCTCATAGAATAAAATAATGGAGACATGAAAATAATCGTAAGAATGGACAACATGAAGAACCAAATTAGAGTAGAGCTAGGCTTTGGCATGTTTCGAATGCAATTATGAAATCCAAATGTGTACAGATGCATTCATCATAGTGGTAATAGCCATCGATCTCCTTGGCCTTAAATAATTAGTCACAACCTGGCCTACACTGCATATGTCCCATCCTTGAAAGAAGAAATAATAAAATCTCTTATGTTTTGCTCTTTTTTCACATGTTTCAACTTCAACACAAGTCTTTTGCTTATTATTGCCAGAATTAGAGTTTAAGAGTAAATTCAAATTATATACTAATGTTTAATAAGAATAAGAGATGCAGCCAGGGGCGACTCAACACTATTGGATGCCTAAAGCCAAACTAGCAGAAGATGCTTATAACCTTTTTTCAAAAAAAAAAAAAAGAACTTTCTTTTATACTATAATTTACTTAAAATCTAATTTTTTAGCTTTTTTAGATGCAAAATTATGAATAATTATTTTATTATAAATTTCTTCTAATAATTCTTTTTCAAGTGGTAATATAGCTAATACATTCAATCTTTCTTACGCCATGGTTGATTTTAAGTAAGATTTTATCAATTTTAGTTTTAAAAAACTTCTTTTAAATTTCTAGTTTGTGGTCAAGGGCGGCCGGAGGCAATTGTTACAGGAACTAGTATTATTATTCTATATGCAATTTAAGTATTTGAAAAAAAAAAAATCAAGTATTTTTATCTGATTGAGTGTATCGACTAAAGTACTACCATCTCTTCTTTTTTGGGATTGTATCAATGATTCAACTTTTTCCTTAAGTTTTGAATAACTAGATTCATACTTTCTATTTGACATATTTAAATATTGATAAATATTAAAAGGATAATATATGCAAGTATTGAAATATCAAGAAAAACAAATGTTAGATGAAAACTAATACTAAAAAGTTGGAATAGAAGAACTTGATTCATTAACTTGATGTGAAAATAAATATTTGTTGCTTTCATAATATAATTCTCATAGATTTTAGCTTGATAGACGAAAAATGCAGAATAATAGGATCCCGTGGAGGCACAAAAAGAAAAATATAATTGTAGTAACGTTTGGTGAGAACTAAAAAATATTTATAAAAAATAAATATTGTGGAAACCATGAAAGAAGGTAGAAAGATTTACCTAATATTTAATGAGGAAAAGACATAATCACTTGATTCCTTTCATAAATTTTGCATTTACATGCAAGGGGCCCAATTTTAAGGAACATAGATATTTTTCCTTTTCAGTTTTTACCAAGATATGTAATAAGAGTAAAAATACTTAATTTTAAAAAAAGTTATAAGGTAAAACGTGGGGCCCCCTAAAGTTGGGGTCCTAAAGTGTAACGATCCGACTGGTCATTTTACTTTTTAGAATCTCGTCCCCTAAATAAGACTTCCCGCTTTTGCTTTAACTAATTTACAACCTGCGGGGATGGTTGGTTCGAGATTTGAAAGAGTTTGGGTTGAAATAGGCACACTTGATTCCCTAAGACATTATTAAAAGGCTAAGTTTGACTTTGGTCAACATTTTTAGTAAATGGACCCGGACTTATGTGTTGACGGTCCCGGAGAGTCCGTAGGAAAATATGGGACCTGGGCGTATGCCCGAAATCGAATTCTGAAGTCCCTAACCCGAGTAATGAATTTTTGTTAGAAATTGTTAAACTGAAATTCTAAGGATTTGATGAAATTGAATAATGCTTGATCATGTTGGTATCGGGCCCATATGTTAGTTCCAGAGCCTGCTACAGATCCAATATAACATTTAAGACTTGCACGCAAAATTTGGTGTCAATCCGAGTAGTATAAGCACGCCTCGGTGCGTTAGAAATAAATTGAAGAACTTGAAGTTCATAAGTTTGATTCAATTGGTTTTAGGGGCGTTCCGAGGGTTCAAGCGAGTCCATTTTATGATTTCAAACTTGCCGGTATGTTCGAAAGGGGCTCGTGGGCCCCAAGCATCAATCAGACGAGGCTCGAGTGAAGTTGGAAAAATTGGCAAGGAGTTGAAGCTCCAGCTATCTGTCATAACTGCACCTGCGGTTGGTCAGTCGCAGGTGCGAGACCATAGGTGCGGTCAATTCATCGCAGAAACGGCCAAGGGGAGGAGCCCAGGAACAATAGATGCAGCTCCTTCTCCGCAGAAGCGGCTGCGCATGAGCAGCTCCAATACCGTAAAAGCGGTCCCAGCCCCCAGCCCAATTCCGCAAATGCAGACCCCCTCTCGCAGAAGCGAGACCACAGATACGGTCCCCTAACCACAGGTGCGGAAATCGCTGAAGGCAGTGCCTTCATTTAATACGGGAATGTGTCATTTTTGACATAATTGCACCATTGTTTGGGCGATTTGGGAGCTTCCAAAGAGAGATATTCCACCTAGCATCTTGAGGTAAGTTCATCCCACTTATTTCTAGTTTAGTACTTGAGTCTTGGGTAGATTAACACACAAACACTAAAGAAAAATTATGGGGTTAGATCAAAACCTAGGGTTTTGATAAAAGTTAGATTTAACCACGAAATTTGTTATGAAATGAAGTACAAATCATATATTATTGATTCTTAGGTTATAAAGAACAACTTTCTTCGAAAAATTTCGGAATCCGGGCACGTGGGTGGGCTCGGATTTTAGAAAACTTGTGTTTAGTATTGGGAAATTACTTTAATAGTTAGAATGTAAACTTGTGAGCTTGTATTGACTAGTTCCTACCTCGTTTAATTAGTTTTGGATCGTTCGGCTCCAATTGAGGGTTTAAGCACATTCTTGGTATTGGAAGTACGCTTTGGAGCGAGGTAAGTCTCCTTTCTAACCTTGTAAGAGGAAATTGTCCCCATAGGTATAATAATTGAATAAATTGCCACTAAATGCGGGGGCTACATACGCACTAGGTGACGAGAGTCCGTACGTAGCTACTATTATATTAATTGTTCGGGTAGTTCAGGACCCGTATCATGCCATATTTGTGAATGTTATATCCTTTCATGCTAATGAAACCACTTAAGATATGCTAGAGACTTGAAAATGAACATATGTGAATGTATGCACTTGTTTTAACACTTGTATTAATTATTTCAATATAAATATGCCTTTATACACCTTCTTGATGATAGTTGATATTTGTGGATCGGGCCGATCGCCTCGGTAGAAATAGATGCATCTATAGTTCGCGCCATTCGACCCTCTGACAGTGCACAATTTCTTTTCTGCTGGACCGGGCCGTACGACTTCGGCATAACGTATGCATGATATTTATGTGAAATGTTATTCATGACTTACTTTGTTAAATGCTCTAAAATGTAAATGGCTAAGTGTGATACTATCTAGGCATGACTTATCACTTCTTGCTATAAATTGATATTATTTGTGACATCCATGCTTAGAATAAAACTTTATTATATTAGATAGTAGATGACATGTTCTTTTTTGCCGGTGACGTCATGCTGCCCTAGTACACAACCAAATGAATTTTCCAGAATAGTTTAGTAAAGAATCAAAGGTCTCCCTGGTTCAAGTGGTACCAGCACAGGCGGGTTAGACAAGTACCCCTTTATCTTGTCAAATGCTTCTTGACACTCATCAGTACACTTGATCGCAGTGTCCTTCTTTAACAACTTGAAAATAGGCTCACAAGTTGTTGTGAGCTGAGCAATAAACCTGCTGATGTAGTTTAACCTTCCTAACAAACTCATCACTTCAGTCTTGTTCTTCGGAGGCGGCAATTCTTGTATGGCTTTGATCTTTGATGGGTCCAACTCGATGCCTCGCCGGCTGACTATGAATCCTAATAGTTTTCCGGATAGAACACCAAATGCACACTTGGCGGGGTTAAGCTTGAGGTTGTACCTGTGAAGCCTCTGGAAGAATTTCCTCAAATCCCCGACGTGGTCGGCCTGATGCTTTGATTTTATGATCACATCATCTACGTATACCTCAATCTCCTTGTGTACCATATCATGAAACACAGTAGTCATTTCCCTCATATAAGTTTCCCCAGCATTCTTCAAACCAAATGGCATTACCCGGTAGCAATAAGTTCCCCATGGCGTGATGAATGCCGTCTTTTCTACATCTTCTTCATCCATCAGAATCTGATGATACCCGGCATAGCAATCCACAAAAGATCCAATCTCACGCTTGGCACAATTATCGATCAAAATATAGATATTGGGTAGTGGGAAGTTATCCTTTGGACTTGCTTTGTTGAGATTGCAGTAATCAACACATACTCTGATCTTGCCGTCCTTCTTCGGTACAAGCACGACATTACCCAACCAAACAGGATATCGAGTGACCCGAATAACCTTTGCATCTAACTGCTTGGTAACTCCTTCTTTAATCTTCACACTCATATCAGTTTTGAATTTCCTCAACTTTTGCTTGACGGGAGGGAATGCTGGATCAGTGGGCAATCTGTGGACCACTAAATCAGTGCTTAAACCCGACATGTCATCATATGACCACGCAAAAATATCTTTGTACTCGATGAGTGCTTTGATTAACTCCCCTCGGATTTTTGGCTCGAGGTGGACACTTATTTTAGTCTCTCGGTCATTGTCTGTGTCCCCTAAATTGACGGCTTCTGTGTCATTCAGGTTGGGTTTGGATTTTTCTTCGAAGTGAATTAATTCCTTACTAATCTCTTCGAAGGCTTCATCCTCATCATCGTATTCTGATTCGTAATCACAATCTACTTCTTGAACTAATATTTCGGAATCAGATTGATTTTTAAGACTGGGCTAAGGATTCCTTATGCATGCCATGTCATTAGAACCAGCGTAAAAAGAACTGTATAGAAAAGAAAACAAAAAGGAAAACCATCAGGAATGATGAAGAAAGGGAAATTGTATTTCATTGAATGATAAAAGATAACAAGGTTTGCACACTCAAATAGACTGAAAAAATGAAATCTGGATTACAACCCTGGAATAATCCATACAAACTTAAAGAAAAATCAAAGCAAACTGCCAAGACTCCTTCCGAGTAGGGAGAGGAGTAGCCTTCCAATTATTAAGCTTTGTTTTTGGCCCGACAAATTGCACTTTCGCGTTGCTAGAACCCTCTTCGATTTCCATCATGTTCACACTGTCGAACAATTTCTCAAATCTTTCAATTAACTCCTTGTCAGGATTAATCACAGAACTGGGAATTGCTGTCACTGGGTGACTCTTCGTACCGGACTTGACAAATGATTTGGAAAGACGTGGGACCGGCTTTGGAAGGACCCATGCCCTCTGTTTCAATTTTCCTGGCTCTTTTTATGTCCACGGCTGTGGGCTTGAATCCCAGACCAAATGTTCCCAAGTTTTTAGGAAGAGACACGGGTTGTATGTGCCTTGCAGATCTGACCCCAAACCCTTTCCTGGTACAAAACCATTCTTCAACATTTCATACGCTACCATGACTGATGTGGCGTTTACCTTCGGATTTGGGATACACTTCCCTTCTGGAACTTTCTCGACTGACATTGTGTCAGAAACTTGGTAGAACCATGGTCCCTTGTCATCTTCCACTTCCATGAATGGCACAATGGTGTTGATGTGAGCGCACAAATTATCTTCGCCGTGCACAACTATTTCCTGTCTGTCCCATTCAAACTTGACCATCTGATGGAGTGTTGATGGTACTGCTTTAGCGGCGTGAATCCATGGTCGCCCTAATAGCAAATTGTAGGAAACAGCTATATCCAGCACTTGGAATTCCATTGTGAATTCTACTGGACCTATAGTTAGCTCCAACATTATGTCCCCGACCGAGTCTTTGCCTCTGCCATCAAATCCCCGCACACAGATACTGTTCTTATGGATCTTCTCATCTTCTACTTTCAGCTTGCTTAGAGTGGAGAGAGGACAGATGTTCGCACTTGAACCATTGTTAACCAATACCCGAGTAACCACGGAATCCTCGCATTTCACTGTAAGGTAAAGGGCTTTGTTATGCTCAGTTTCCTCTACGGGTAATTCATCATCGGAAAAAGTGACTTTGTTTACTTCAAAAATCTTGTTGGCTATCTTTTCCAGATGGTTTACCGAGATTTTGTCGAGGACATGGGCCTCATTCAAGATTTTCATCAGCGACTGACGGTGCTCATCTGAATGGATTAGCAACGAGAGTAATGAGATCTGAGCGGGTATTTTCCTCAACTTCTCTACAACAGAATAGTCATGCACTTTCATTTTCCTCAAAAATTCCTCTGCCTCTTCTTTAGTTACAGCTTTCTTCACCGGCGTTGGATCATCTTTAGCTCTTCTTAACTCCTCGAGAGTAAAACACCTTCCTGAGCGAGTCAAACCTTGCTCTTCGCAAACTTCTTCTTTGACTTCTTCCCCTTTGTAAATCACCGTCACCCATTCATAATTCCAAGGAACAGCCTTGTTGTTGATCACTGGAAGCTGAATTACTGGTTTTATAATAACATGCTCTGTGCGAGCACCCTTCACGACCACAATAGGTTTACTTGCGACCCCCAGCACTACCACTTTAGCTTTCTCTGGTTTCACTGCAACAATGCTTGACGACCCTCTCTCGACTACCACAGCGGGCTTATCGTCTAGCCCTTTCAACTGGACCACTGATTTCCCACTGGTTACCTTTTCCTTCGAGCTGGTTTCGCTGGAATGGATCATCATTACCGTCTATGAGGGCTTCCTGGGCTCCCCCTATTTGTGCATCAACTCAATCATATGTGTCTCATGGTGAGCTGGCAGTGGATTATGATTGATATTCGGTGCTTCTAGGGCCTGAACCTCGATCCGATGAGTATCAATAATCTCTTGCACAACTGTTTTTAGTTTCCAACGCTTCTCTATATCATGCCCAGGGGCCCCTGAACAATACTCACAACTCACCGAGTGGTCAAGATTTCTAGGAGGAGGATTTGGCATTTTAGGCTCAATTGGATTCAACACGCCCAACTGCCTCAACCTGTGGAAAAGACTGGTATATGATTCCCCCAGTGGAGTGAAAGTCTTTTGTTTCTGTAACCTCTCATTCTTGAAAGCTTGGTTTGGTCGGAAACCCATCCCGAGAGGATTTCTGTAGGCTCTTGGGGGTGGACACGTGTTTTGTGGAGTTGGGTATGGATTTTGTGGAGCCGGCGCACGCCATTGTGCATGTGCCGGAGTTTGGGTATAGGTTTGTGCATGATGGACGGAAAAATGGGGATCTGGCAGTGGGTAGTAATGTTGTGGAGGGCTATATGGAGTGTGGGGGTAATTTTGGTGGTAGGGTCGTGGTTGGCTATAGTAGGGTGACGGGCCTCTAAATCCGAACCAGGCTCCGGACTCAACAGTCGTGACATCTTCTTTCATCTTTTTCCCAAGTACACCCCCAGTGCCACTTTGAATGGCCTGAGTGGTTGCCTTGATCGCTAAATAACTCATGATTTTGTTGGACTTAAGCCCCTCCTCGACCATGCCTCCCATTTTTACAACCTCATTAAAAGACTTGCCAATTGCGGACACCAAATGACCAAAGTAAGTTGGTTATAAAGCCTGCAAAAAGTAATCAACCATCTCGCTCTCTTTCATTGGGGGATCTACCCTTGCTGCTTGCTCCCTCCACCGGAAACCATATTCTCTAAAGCTTTCACTGTGCTTCTTCTCTAGTTTAGTCAAAGATAGTCGGTGTGGAATGATCTCAAGATTATACTGAAAGTGACAAGCGAATGCTTGTGCCAAATCATCCCATATGTACCATCTTCCGTGATCTTGGTGGGTGTACCACTCTGTCACACCTCCTTTTTCCGCCCCCGCAAGGGGTGAAGGAGTTTTTTCCAATTAAAGGACAATCGAAACGGGATTTTTTTGTTTATTTCAGAGTCGCCACTGGGGAGATTTATGGTGTCCCGAGTCACCGGTTGAATCCCGAATTGAGGAAAGAATGACTCTGTTTAACAGTCCGCGAATCAGAAATCCGGATAAGGAATTCTGTTAACCCGAGAGAAGGTGTTAGGCATTCCCAGATTCCGTGGTTCTAGCACGGTCGCTCAACTATTATATTTGGCTTATTTATCTGATTTTTTGTAACAATTAAGAACTTATATGCAAATTTAACTTTGACCCGCTTTTATCATTATTGTTATTATTATTATTTTATACAAGAATTGCAACGTCGTGAAAACGCATCTCGAATCACGTCACAACCAGTGTACACGTGATTTGTTGACGCATTTTGACTCCGCCAAGATTGGGATTTGGGTTACATAAATGCACACCCATATTTAAGAAAATACCCTTATTAAATACGCGCCTAAAGACTACGCGTTGTTATACTTTTAGGTAGGACCGTGAAATTTACTAAACCGCCCATCCCGGGATCTAAGTATTTTTAAAAAATAAATAAATAAAGGACCCTGCAAATTTTTGTATTGCTTATATTTATTTATTTTTAGCGAAATCCTCCCTTATTTTATGAATATCTTAAAATGACTACATTTTTTATTATTATTAAGTTTGTCTATAAATATAAAATCAATCTCTACATACTTAAAAATAACATATTAAATACTAGTTTAAAACAAATATTAACGGAAAGTAATATTACTAAAATTATAATTATAAATACAATATGGAATTGTCAAATAAATATTTTTTTTAAAAGAAACTAATTATCCCATAACCGGATTAAAATCATATTGTTAGATGACTTGAGCTATTGAAATTAATTATTTACAAATACTGAAAATTAGAAACAATCTTGATTACTAATCCGTATTTCTAAAATTTAATTAATTTAACCTTAACTAACCTTGTTTTAATTCAAATCATGTCCTAATACTTGATTCGCAAAATTAATTTGAATTCATGTTTTAACTAAATTTAGCTACATGATTTCGATTAACTTAATGTTGGCGATACTAAAACCCTTATGAATAGTGAACTTAATTAGTTTCGCCAAACTGATTTAATAAAGCCATTTTTACGTTATTTTCTTCTCATTTTAATTATTAGACAGTTTAATCAGTAATGAACATGCTTAAATATATACTACCTAATAATTAGGTTAAAGCAAAGCATTACTTAATACATCGCTACAATATGTCTAGTTATGCAAATCGACGGCGATTCACAGAATAATAATATATGAAATAACCTAAATACAATTAATAAAAAAATAAAAAAAAAAACTAAATTAGAAATTTAACATTCCATTCTTCATTTCACCTTACAAAATGCCAAAATTACAGTTGTGTACCTGGTATTGCCAATATAAGAAGAAGAAAATCAGCAACGTAGTACGTAACACAGCAACAACAATAATAACCAGCAATCCAGTCAACAGAAAATCCCAGTGACAGATTTGAAAATCAAGATAAAAATCCAGAAACACCGACAACAAACAACGGAGAGAAGCCAAGGGAATCTTTTCAGATTTGAAAGACTAATTAATATTTAACCCTTAATTTCTGAACCCGTATATCAGAATATTTATCAGGTGTATAATACTCTCTCTTTTAATTTCCAGCTTTTTTTATTTTGTATTTTTTTTTCTTTTTTGAAAGTCTTAATATTTTCGGAATTTTTCTTTCTCTCTCTTTAATCTTCAGCCCTCTTTTTTCTGTCCCTTTTTCTTTAAAATCTGATCAAGTCCCTCTATTTATCCCCATCTTTCAGCATTTTTTAAACATAAAACTCACTATCTTCCCACTCAACCCCCCTTTTAATCCCACTACTTAATGTTTTGTCCCCCACTACATTAAACAAATACCCCATTATATTTTGTCCCCCATGCTTATATTAAACAATTTCATTATTCCCCACCATTATATCTTGTCCCCATTATTGATTATTTTAATATTATTTTAATCCTAATTGACAGAGCACTCAAAATAAATAATTGTTCAGAATTTTAATTCCAAAAATACCCCTCTGACCTTACTAAAATTACCATTTTGACCCTGAAAACATTGTAATTTACCAATCTACCCTGTCACCTATAACAAGTTCAACTAATCAATTCTAACCAAAATATAGCAGCTATAACCAATTCCTAATCAGATTTTATGAACAAACTCAAACTATATGATGAACAACAAGAAACAACTGGAATTATTTTGATTGAACAATCTTTTTAAACAACAAATCTATTTTCAGATTCACCAATATTAGAAAACAAGTATATTCAAATCATGAGCTCAAATTCAAATTAAACTTAAACAAAAATAAACAGATTCAAATCACTAAACTCAAACAATCAATTGATCTTCAAATTAAATCCAACAAAATTACAGCAAAGATACATGATTCAAACTAAAATCAAAAATTTAAAAACTAAAACATAAACTCACATTAAATCACTGAATTAACATGAACTTCAAACAAAAAATGAATTATCATCTCTTAATTAAACAACAAACAGGTCAGATTCAAACGATTTAAACTAACCTCTTCTATATTAAAATTAAATCCTTTTAAATAATTAAACAAACTGAAGAAGATTCAAACGATTTAAACTAACCTCTTCTATATTAAAATTAAATCCTTTTAAATTAATTAAACAAACTGAAGAAATAATTAATTGAACTTCAACTTAAATCTAAAAACATTATAATTAAACTAACAATTTCTATCTAAATATAAATAAGAAAAATGAAACAACTGAGTAAAAATCAAGAACAAGAATCAAACATTTAATGCTTTCAGATCCGAAAAATATCAAACAAATTACGGACAAAATGAAACTCAAACCAACTAACCGGATCGGAACGACGAAGAACTTGAATGAAAACAAATCCGTCCGGAAGCGATTATGGCACCAAAACAATTCGACGCTGAAGACGACCCCGAACGGACCATCGAAGAACTTGAAGAAGGAAGCAGCGGACAGCAGCAGCAGTGAAGGATCAAGAAGACGCAGCAGCAGCTCGTCGAGGCAGCAGTAGCGACAAGGTGGAGCTGGGTTTCGAAGAAGAAGAAGCAACAACGTCCATGGCGACGTGAAGCTGGCAGTAGCAGCACGATGGAGCAGCAGCGACACAGCAGTGAAGGATGAAGAACGCAGCAGCAACAGTGTCGGAGAAGAAGAAGGAGACGCGCAGCAGGGAGCTTGACGAGCTCGTCAATGGCGGAGCTTGGCAGGGTGGTCGACGGACTGCTGTGGTTGGGCGAGTGAGATGGTGTTCAGAAGAAGAAGGGCAGTCCATGGACGAGCTTGAGCTCGAGGGTGGTCGTTCATGGCGAAGCTTCGAGGGTGGTCGTCCATGGCGAAGCTTCGAGGGGGGTCGTCCATGCTTCGTATGTTTGATGTGTGTGTGTTGTGTGTGTGTGTGTATGTGGACGTGTGTGTGTGAGTGTGACGGGGTGAGAGGGAAGGGCTGGAGAGGGTGGTCGTTGGGCGAGGGGGAAGGGCAGCCATGGGAGGGGACTTGGAAGTTTGAAGAAGAAGAATGTAAGAGAGGGGGCGGATAGGATTTTTCAACAGTGAAATTTTTTTTAGGGTTTTGTTTTTGAAATAAAAGATAGGGAAATAGGGGTATTGGGTCTTTGGTGTTATGGACTGGGTCGACCCGGTTTGAAATAGACCAGGTCGTAGGGAAAGGTTGGGTATATTTGGGCATGTGGTTCAAAATTGAAGAAGAGGCCTAATTCCGATTTTCTTTATTTTTTTTTCTTTTACTTCCTAATTAATAAAAGTAAAATTCTAAATTAAATTATAAACTAAATTATCTTATAAAAAAATACTAATTAACTCTAAAAATAATTATTGCACATTTAAATAGCAATTAACGATATAATCACACAATTTAGACGTTAAATGTTAAAACTGCAACGTACATTATTTTTTATGATTTTTTCCATTTTGTAAAACAAATTTGATTAAATATAAAATGCAAACACGACATATTTTATATTTTTATTAATTTAAACAAATAAACATGCACAGACAAAAATACAAATAATTATACAAAAATACCACAAAAATACAAAAATTGCACACAAAGGAAAATTGTTTTATTTTGAATTTTTGGGAGTGATTCTCATATAGGGCAAAAATCACGTGCTCACAGCTGCCCCTCTTTGTCCGAAAACACGAAGGGTTTTCGTGCAAAGATAAAGTGAGCGGATACGAGCGATTTTTGCCCGTTCGAGTACTCCGTGTGAAGCATTTTTTGAAAGATTTGACCGAACCTTTGCTTCAGAGGTTTCCTACATATCCTGGGCTAAACAGGAATCAGGTCAATGTAGTTCGGGAAGTTTTGGTAGCTGGGACTACCATGGGACTGCAATGTTGTTGCTGTTGCATACCACTTTTACTGTTTGCTGACCTCCTTATTACCCCGTGCCAAAAGAAAATAAGAAGCTAGACTAAGCTAAGAATTACAAAATCTTATTTGTCTTCCCCTTGCTCTGGTTGCCTCGCTTTCTTGTCGCCTTGTGTTTCCTCTGGTGCCTTTCTTTCGAAAACTGCTGGGGATGAACTGGCCTTTTGCCCTCTTTTTTTGAACATAAGTTTTATTATTCCGTTCTGTCTACTGGGGACACTGCTTCCTACATTAAAGCTTGTTATGCTGGGGATCTTTGTTGTACTCCCCCTCATTACTGACTTCTGTTTGATCTTGAAATGTACTCCTCTGTTCTGCAGGCGGGCTCCTGACTTCAACAACTTCCTCAAAATTTTAACACCTCCATTCTCCAGGCGGGTTCCTTACTTCCTTCAACTTAAAAATATAACGACCTCCGTTCTACAGGCGGGCTCCTGACTTCAATAACTTCTTAAATTTTAACACCTCCATTCTCCAGGCGGGATCCTGACTTCAACAACAACTTAAAATAATTTAGCCTCCATTCTCCAGGCGGGCTCCTAACTTCTTCAACTTCGAAAAATAAATCAGCCTCCATTCTCCAGACGGGCTCCTGACTTTAACAATTTTCAAAATAATTCAGCCTCCATTCTCCAGGCGGGCTCCTGACTTCTCCAACTTTCAAAATAATTCAGCCTCCATTCTCCAAGCGGGCTCCTGACTTCAACAACTTTCTCAAAATAATTCAGCCTCCATTCTCCAGGCGGGCTCCTGACTTCAAAATAATTCAGCCTCCATTCTCCAGGCGGGCTCTTGACTTCAACAACTTTCTCAAAATAACTCAGCCTCCATTCTCCAGGCGGGCTCCTGACTTTAACAATTTTCAAAATAATTCAGCCTCTATTCTCCAAGCGGGCTCCTGACTTCTTCAGCTTTGAAAAATAAATCAGCCTCCATTCTCCAGGCAGGCTCCTGACTTCTTCAACTTCGAAAAATAAATCAGCCTCCATTCTCCAGGCGGGCTCCTGACTTTAACAATTTTCAAAATAATTCAGCCTCCATTCTCCAGGCGGGCTCCTGACTTCTCCAACTTTCAAAATAATTCAGCCTCCATTCTCCAGGCGGGCTCCTGACTTCAACAACTTTCTCAAAATAATTCAGCCTCCATTCTTCGGGCGGGCTCCTGACTTTAACAACTTAAAAATATAACGACCTCCGTTCTACAAGCGGGCTCCTGACTTTAATAACTTCTTAAATTTTAACACCTCCATTCTCCAGGCGGGATCCTGACTTCTTCAACTTCGAAAAATAAATCAGCCTCCATTCTCCAGGCGGGCTCCTGACTTCAACAACTTTCTCAAAATAATTCAGCCCCCATTCTTCAGGAGGGCTCCTGACTTCAACAACTTCTTCCTTCAAAACTGGTGTTTTATTCCTCTGAAAATTGTTGGGGATAACATCGATATTTTATTTCACCAATATGTCATTTTCCTTCTTCAAAGACTATTTCCTTTAAAGCTGGTGCTTTCGCTTCCCTGAAACCTGCCGGGAATAACACTGCTGGGGAATTATCTTGCTTCTTCCAAGATTGCTTTTCTTTTAAAACTTGCATCTCCCTTCTTGTATACTACTGGGGATTTTATTTTCTTCAAAACTTGTGTTATTTTCTCTTTTTCCCAAATGGCTATCTGATTTTTTAAGAAAATATTCGTAATGAGAGAAAACTTTCTGCCCCAGTTTAATAATCCTCTTTGTGACCCTGTCTTCCTGTGGTCAATAATATTTCCTTTCCCTGCTTTAAATCAAAGAAATTTTTTTTAGTTTAAAACGTGGTGAGTGATCGTGCCACTTCTGCTCGAGATGGTTTTTCCCTTTTTCTTTTCCCTGCTTTGCTACAAAACTTGTTGGGGATGATATTCCTGCTGGGGATGGTTTTTTCTTTTCTCTTCCTTCCCCGCTCTGTGTTGTCCGACTACTGTGAAACCTGGTCGAGAATTTGTTGGAGTTGTTCCTGTATCTCGCAAATCTGCTGGGGATCCTCTTGAAATTTGATCCATAACTTCCCTTGGAAATTTGGGCCTCTTAGGATCTAGACCCATTCATCATTTGGTCTTGCGACAAACCTCTTTTCGCTTTGTCGCCTTATCTTTAGCTTGTCCTTTTCGTATTTTGCCTTGCACCATTTTGGCAACTGGTAGAAAGCTTTGAAAATCCTTTTCAATAATAAACTGTTGGGGAAATAAAATCTTTTAAACCAAGAAATGAAAGAGTGATAATTTTAAAGATAGAAAAAAAAAGTCTTTCTGAACAAACGCTGGGGAAAAAGAAAAGAAAAGAACTTATCTGAATGATATAGCCAATCCCAACGATCATGTCGTGCATTTCGAATTGATCAACCCAGTCTATTTGTATCAATCAATCTTTCGGATGGCCTCATCTCGCTGGGGATAAATAAATACTCAACTTTTGCCAAATGTGGACCTTTTCCGCCAATCTCGCCTTGTCGCCTCATAGTGCCCTTCGAGGGGTTTTCACTAATAAGACTCTCTCATTTCTCTCCACTCCCGTCGCCTCATGGTGCCTGTGAAGGTTTTCACCGATAAGACTCTCTCATTTTATTTTATTTTTCAGCTGGGGATTGGAGCGTTGTCGATATGACGCTCTTTGTTGGGGATTCTTTCGGCTATCAATTCATTTCTGGTTTATGATCCTCTTCTCTGCTGGGGATCAGAGTGTTGTTCCCGACTTCCACGTGCATGAACTTGGCACTTCTCGGATACTGATCGGGAGGTCTTTTTTGGACATCAATATGATTTTTTGTGTATGGTTAAAAGGAAAAGGGGTATCAAAAGTTTAAAATAATTTGGAGGGGTGAAACAGTACAATTCTTGGAATCAAACTTTCTTTTCACAACTTCTTCCCCAGTTCTTCTTACTTGGGGATTTTTATTTTTTGGTTACACTATGACGGAGCCGTGAGGCGCCTACGTATCCTTCTTTGAGGAATCAGGTCAAACGTAGTTCCCAATTCCTTTGTTTTTTTGTGATTTTTCTTTTGTCTTTATTATTGTTTTTCTCTCTTTTTATCTTTATTTTTAATTACTAACTCCAAAAGAGGGATATGAAAGAATAAATAAGGCTCAAAAGGGTAAGCAAAGGTTAAAGTGTTTTGATAGAAGAAAGAATTGCCTCCGTCATTTCATTCTCCGATAAATGCCAACCACAAACAAATGACAATTACAATTAAAAGAGATCATACATAATATCTCTTAACTACGTCGGAATTGATAGCCATGTCGACACATTTCCCTTCGATATCTGTTAAACATAAAGCGTCATGGGACAATACTCTGGTTACAATGAATGGTCTTTGCCAATTCGGGGCGAACTTGCCCTTTGCTTCTGCTTGGTGTGGCAGGATTAGTTTCAACACTTGTTGCCCCACTTCAAATTTTTTGGGGCGCACCCTCTTGTTGTAGGCTCTTGCCATTCTCCTTTGATATAACTGACCATGACACACAGCTGCCAATATCTTTTCATCAATCAAGTTCAACTGCTCCAAACGGGTTTTGACCCACTCATCATCATTAATCTCAGCCTCGGCGACAATCCGAAGGGATGAAATTTTAACTTCCGCCGGTATTACTGCTTCAGTTCCATATACCAACAAATAAGGGGTTGCACCTACTGAAGTCCGGACGGTAGTGCGATAACCCAACAATGCAAATGGTAATTTTTCATGCCATTGCCTGGATCCTTCTACCATCTTTCTCAGTATCTTCTTGATATTCTTGTTGGCTGCTTCAACAGCTCCATTTGCCTTGGGACAATATGGTGTGGAATTACGGTGTGTAATCTTAAACTGTTCACATACTTCTCTCATCAAATTGCTGTTAAGATTAGCACCATTGTCCGTGATTATCACTTTCGGGATCCCAAATCTACAGATGATATGGGAATGGACAAAATCCACCACTGCCTTCTTGGTTACTGACTTGAAAGTTTTGGCTTCAACCCACTTAGTAAAATAATCGATGGCCACCAGAATGAACCTGTGACCGTTCGAAGCTACCGGCTCAATAGGCCCAATGACATCCATGCCCCATGACACAAATGGCCATGGTGCTGACATTGTATGCAATTCCATTGGTGGAGAATGAATCAGATCACCGTGTATCTAACACTGATGGCATTTCCGCACGAAATTGATACAATCATGCTCCATAGTGAGCCAATAATACCCTGCTCGAAGAATCTTCTTCGCCAATACATATCCGCTCATATGTGGCCCACAAACTCCAGCATGTACCTCTGTCATAACTGTCGTGGCTTGACTGGCGTCTATACATCTCAGCAATCCCAAATCTGGAGTTCTTTTGTACAACACTCCTCCACTGAGGAAGAAACCACTTGACAATCGCCGAATGGCTCTTTTTTGATCTCCGGTGGCCTGCTTCGGGTATATCCCCATCCTGAGGTACTCTTTGACGTCATAAAACCATGGCTCGCCATCCACTTCTTCCTCTATCATGTTGCAATAGGCATGCTGATCACGAACCTGGATGTGCAACGGGTCAACATGAATTTTGTCTGGGTGGTGCAACATTGATGCTAAAGTGGCCAATGCATCGGCAACCTCATTGTGAACTCTTGGGATGTATCTGAACTCCACTGATCGAAATCGCTTGCTCAGATCGTGCAAACATTGTCGATATGGTATGAGCTTCAAATCCCGTGTTTCCCATTCACCCTGAATCTGATGCACCAGGAGGTTCGAGTCCCCCAAGACCAAGACGTCCTGGACATCCATGTCTGCCGCTAATCGCAACCCCAAAATGCATGCCTCATACTCAGCCATGTTGTTGGTACAATAGAAACGCAGTTGAGCTGTAACAGGATAATGATGTCCTGTTTCAGAAATAAGCACTGCTCTTATTCCAACTCTCTTCGCATTTGTGGCTCCATCAAAGAAAAGCTTCCAACCTGGTTCCTCAGGTAAGTCCAACTCATCTATATTCATTACTTCCTCGTCAGGAAAATACGTCCTCAACGACTCGTATTCTTCATCAACAGGATTCTCAGCCAAGTGATCTGCCAACGCTTGGGCCTTCATGGCTTTCCTCGTCACATAGACGATGTAAAACTCCATGAGTAATATTTGCCATTTTGCTAACCTTC
The DNA here is from genome assembly GCF_000715075.1 of Nicotiana tabacum. Taxonomy (NCBI): domain Eukaryota; kingdom Viridiplantae; phylum Streptophyta; class Magnoliopsida; order Solanales; family Solanaceae; genus Nicotiana; species Nicotiana tabacum. Next base: position 22,434,547 of record NC_134095.1, on the reverse strand, counting down.
CTGTGGGCATAGGCTTCTGGAAAATATACTTTAACGGATCCAAACGGGAAATGAGATAAGTAGTATATGATGATAAATAATGCTTCAATTTCTGGGCCACCCAAGTTAAGGCGCAACATGTCTTCTCGAGTTGAGTGTACTTAACCTCATATACTGTAAACTTCTTGCCGAGATAATAGATGGCTTGCTCTTTTATTCATGTAATGTCGTGTTGTCCCAACACGCAACCAAACGATTCTCCAAGACCGTTAGATAAAGAATTAATGGTCTTCCCGGCTCAGGGGGAACCAATACAGGTGGATTTGATAAATATTCTTTGATCTGGTCGAACGCCTCCTGGCATTCTGCCGTCCATCCTACCGCGGCATCCTTCTTCAACAGTCGAAAAATGGGTTCACAGGTTGCTGTGAGTTGAGCAATAAATCTGCTGATGTAATTCAACCTTCCCAACAGACTCATTACTTCTGTCTTGTTCTTCGGCGGTGGCAAATCTTGGATAGATTTGATCTTTGACGGATCCAGTTCAATACCTCGCCGACTGACGATGAATCCCAAAAGCTTCCCAGATGGAACACCAAATGCACATTTGGCCGGGTTGAGCTTAATATCATACCTTCGAAGTCTTTGAAAGAACTTCCTTAGGTCTTCTACGTGGTCTTCCTGATGCTTGGACTTTATGATCACATCGTCTACGTACACCTCAATTTCTTTGTGGATAATGTCATGAAACACAGTGGTCATTGCTCTCATGTACGTCGCCCCAGCATTCTTCAAACCAAATGGCATTACCCGGTAGCAATAAGTTCCCCACGGCGTAATGAAGGTTGTCTTTTCCGCGTCTTCCTCATCCATCAGAATCTGATGATACCCAGCATAGCAATCCACAAAAGATCCGATCTCACGTCCGGCACAATTGTCGATCAAGATATGGATGTTGTGTAAAGGAAAGTTGTCTTTAGGGCTTGCCCTGTTCAAATTGCGGTAATCGACACACACCCTGATCTTTCCATCTTTCTTTGGTACCGGCACCACATTAGCCAACCAATCAGGATATCGAGTGACACGAATAACCTTTGCTTGCAGCTGCTTGGTTACTTCTTCTTTAATCTTCACACTCATATCCGTTTTGAACTTCCTCAATTTTTGCTTGACGGGAGGGCATGCCGGGTTAGTGGGCAATTTATGAACCACTAAATCTGTGCTTAACCCCGGCATGTCATCATACGACCATGCAAAAACATCTTTGAACTCAATAAGTGTTTTGATCAATTCCTCCCTGATATTTGGTGCAATGTGGATGCTTATTTTAGTTTCTCTGATATCGTCGGCATCCCCTAAATTGATGGCTTCTGTGTCATTTAAGTTGGGTTTGTATTTTTCTTCAAACTAGCTTAACTCCCTATTTATCTCCTTGAATGCTTCATCCTCATCGTATTCCGATTCATTATCATAATCGACCTCTTGTATGGTTAGCTCGGAATCAGATTGATCTTTTAGACTAGGTTGAAGATCCGTTGTGCATGTCATGTCATTAGAACCAGTATGAAAAGAACTGTTCAGAAAAAAAAATGAAAGAAACAAGATTAAAAATAATAACTTATAAAATAAAAAATAAAAAATAAAAAATAAAAAATAAAAATAAAGAAGAAACTTTTTATTTTATTGAATTATGGGATAACAAGGTTTCACACTTTATTGAACACAATAAGAAGGAATCTGGATTACAACCCTGGAATAATCCAGAAAACAAACAAGGAAAATCAGAGCCAACTACCAGGACTCCCTCCAAGTAGGAAGAGGAGTAGCTATCCAATTGTTGACCTTGACCTTAGGACCCACAAACTGTATGTCTGTCTTACTGGAACCCTCTCCAGCTTCTATCATGTTGATATCGGCAAACACTCTTTCAAAGCTTTCATTCAAATCTCCATCTGGCCCCATCAGAGGTCCAAGAACTTTCGGGACCGACAACTTTCTGAACCCTGCTTTGACAAATGATCTGGACAGGCATGGGACTGGCTTAGGAAGGACCCAGACTCTTTTCTTCAATTTGCGGGCCCGTTTCACATCCGGTGTGGTAGGCTTGAATCCCAACCCAAAATTTTCCAGGTTCTTGGGCAAAGAAACTGGCTGGATCATTCCTTGAAGATCAACCCCCAGACCTTTCCCTGGTACAAACCCATTATTCAACATTTATGAGGCAATCATGAAGGTTGCAGCTGTGATTCTGGGAAGTGGAAGGCCCCCGCCCTCAGGAATTTTGTCTACTGAGACTGCGTCGAAAACCTGATAAACTCATGGGCCCTTATCATCGTCGGTTTCTATGAAGGGCACAATAACATCACTGACGGCGTGTGTGCCGTCATCCCCGTGTACCACAATCTCTTGTCTATCCCATTCAAATTTGACCACTTGATGCAGTGTAGAAGGCACTGCTTTAGCTGCATGGATCCAGGGTCGTCCTAACAAAAGATTGTACGACACCGCCACATCTATTACTTGAAATTCCATGGTGAACTCGACTGGACCAATGGTTAATTCCAGTATGATATCACCCACTGTGTCAGTGCCGCCCCCATCAAAACCTCGGACGCAGACACTGTTCTTGTGGATCCTATCATCAGCAACCTTTAGCTTGTTCAGAGTGGCCAAAGGACAGATATTGGCACTTGACCCATTATCAATTAATGCTCGAGTGACCACCGATTCTTCGCATTTTACCGTTAGGTAGAGTGCTCTGTTGTGTTCAATACCCTCTACCGGTAACTCATCGTCAGAGAAGGTCACTCGGTTTACTTCGAAGATTTTGTGCGCTACTTTCTCCAGCTGGTTCACTGAGAGCTTGTCCGGGACATAGGCTTCGTTCAGAATTTTCATTAAGGCCTGACAATGATCGTTCGAATGGATTAACAAAGATAGCAACGAAATCTGGGCTGGGGTCTTTCTCAATTGCTCTATAATTGAGTAATCCTGCGCCTTCATCTTCTTCAAAAATTCCTCTTCTTCTTCCTCCGTCACTGGCTTCTTTATTGTTTCAGGATTGACCCTTCTCAATTCTGCGGGAGCAACACACCTTCCCGATCGAGTTAACCCCTGTGCCTCGCATACGTCTTCCACAACCTCCTTCCCCTTATGCGTCACTATCACTTGACTGTAACTCCATGGCACAGCTTTCTCACTTGTTATCGGCAATTGTATGACCTGCTGGATAACAACTGGTTCCACGTGTACCCCTTTTACTACTAACATTGGTTTGTTTGCTACTCCCTGCAACACTGCTCTGACTGACTATGGCTTCTTCGCAGTAATAGACGATCCTTTCCCTGCTACCACAAATGGCTTGTCATATACCTTTCCCGACAGTACCACTGCCTTTCCACTGGTCAACTCTTCATTAGAACTGGCGCGAATCATCATTACCGTTTGTGAGGGTGTTTTTGGTTTCCCTCCTTCGTGCACTAGTTCGATCATGTGGGCTTCATGGTGCACCGGTAACGGATTTTCATTGATGTTGGGTGCCTCTGGTGCCTGAACCTCGATCCTATTTGTGTCAATAAGATCTTGTATGGCAGTCTTCAACTTCCAACATTTCTCAGTATCATGCCCGGGAGCACCCGAACAATATTCACAGCTTACTGAATGGTCCAGATTTCTGGGAAGGGGATTTGGCAGTTTGGTTTCAACAGGACTTAGTAGGCCTATTTGCTTCAACTTGTGAAATAGAGTAGTATACGTTTCTCCCAACTGAGTGAATGTTCTTGGCTTCTGCATCCTTTCGTTCCTGAAAGCCTGATTTCCGCGGAAGCTTGGCCCTAAAGGATTCCTGTAGGCCCTCGGTGGTGGATATGTGTTTTTTGGAGGTGGATATGTGTTTTGTGGAGGTGGATATGTGTTTTGTGGAGGTAGATATGTATGTTGGGGAGCCGGTGCACGCCATTGCGGACGAGCCGGAGGCTGGGTGTAAGTTTGGGCGTGATGGACGGAAAAATGTTATTCTTGTGGTGGGTAGTAGGGTTGTGGAGGGTAATTTGGAATGTGTGAGTAGTTTAGATGATGGGGTCTGGGTTGGTAATGAGGGGAAGGACCTCTAGATCTGGACCAATTGCCTGCCTCTATTGTCGTGACCTCTTCTCTCATTTTCTTTCTGAGCGCACCTCCCGTGCCGCTCTGAATGGCCTGAGTTGTTGCCTTAATTGCCGAGTAACTCAGGATCTTATTGGACTTAAGTCCCTCTTCTATCATACCTCCCATTTTCACCACTTCATTGAAGGATTTGCCAACTAACGTCACTAAGTGACCGAAGTAAGTCGGTTCTAGAGTTTGTAGAAAGTAATCTACCATTTCTCCCTCTCTCATTGGAGGATCAACTCTGGCTGCCTGTTCTCTCCATCGGAACCCAAATTCCCTGAAGCTCTCTCCGGGTTTCTTCTCAAGCTTTAGCAATATGAGACGGTCTGGGACTATCTCAAGATTGTATTGGAAGTGTCCTGTGAAAGCCTGTGCCAGATCATCCCAGGTGTACCACCAGCTCAGATCTTGTCTTGTATACCACTCTAGTGTCGACCCGCTCAAACTCTGGCCAAAGTAAGCTATCAGTAGCTCATCTTTGCCTCCCGCTCCCCTCATTTTGCTACAAAATCCCCGTAGATGTGCCATAGGATCGCCATGCCCTTCGTATAAATCGAATTTGGGCATCTTGAACCTGCTGGTAATTGGACGTCAGGGAAAGGGCATAGATCCTTGTAAGCCACGCCGACCTGGTTGCCTAACCCGTACATGTTCCTGAAGGACTGCTCCAGGATTTTAAATTTCCGCATCACCTCATCCTTCTCTGGGCTCTTAGCCGGCTTTTCAATCTCTGTCGGGACCTCAAAGTGGGGATTATAGGTATGTGGCTCGGGTGCTTTGAATGTGAGTTCAGGGGGGTAATATTGTGTATCGTGAGCCTGAAACAAAGGCTCGCTAGATGATCTGTGCAATGGGGCTGGAGCAGGCGCCACAAAGACGGGATCATTTGGTGGAGGAGGATTCTGATTGTGTGGTGGAGCTTGGGGATCATAGGCCTCTCTTCCCTGATAGTAGTGATGGCTTGGGAAACTCGTTGAAGGACCGGGAGAAGGGTATTCTGACGTGTGTCCTGGTTGGAGAGTAGGAGTAACAGGTAGTTCCTGCCCCTTTTGGGCTCTAGCTAAGGTTATATGCATTTCATTCATTTCCAGCCTCATCTTTTCCATTTTTTCCATGGCTTCCTTCAGCATCTGATTTGCCGTCTTTTCCGACTCAACACTGTTGTCTGAACCAGTCATGCTTTCTGGTATGGGCCCTATTGATCTTGTTTGATAATGGTACGGTGCCAGTACGCTTTAACAAACTAACTGGTATTGATTGGAAAAACAATAAACTTGTCAGTGTTAGAGTCTTAACAGATATTGTATTTGCACGTTGGGGGGATGCAATGTTCTTAGGCAGTTAATCATTTCTAACATGCTTTTGCTCCGACCGCATGCATCATCCCGACTTATTTTATGTGTGCCTTTTTCGAGTGTTTCAGGGACCTTTATTTTCTTCTTCTCTCTCTCTTTTTCCTTTTTTTTAATTACGGTCGAATCCTATAGAGATTGCTTACGTATCGTGACCCCGCACGAATCAGACCAAGCGTAGTTCGTGCCATAAGTAAAATAAAGACCCAATTTTACTTTTTATTACCCCAATATGCTATTACAAGCTATTATTTAAAAAAAAAATACAGACTCCATACTATTAGCATTGTTTGAAGAGAACATAAGGGTAGACAACAGACTCTGAAAAACAAACAAGTGCAAGATTGAACTAGGGATACATTAAAGCCTTGAATTTTGGTGCCCGCGAGGCATCGTTCGGCCTTTCCGCGGGCTTTGGTGCCAGGCCTCTTTGCAAGCTTTTTAATTCCTCCATGATCCGGTGGACATAACCCATGACTGAGGCAAAAAGGATATTACGGGGCATTTCTTCACATGTTCGGCACTTCGTGGTGATGTAGCGCCCAATCTCATTGATCATACCCCTGATTCAATCCCTTTCTATGCACAACTGTTCTATTCGTTGATTCTTTAGTCCCAATATTCGAGTATTGTCACTGAGCTGATCTTGGAACCTCTCCATTTGTTCTTCCATTCGGGCTACTGACTCATAGCAGCGTTCCCTATCTGTTCTAGCATCCCGGGCTTGTTTAAGGACCCGATCACTGAGAGTGGAATTTATTTCTCTCAATGTTGTAACACTCATTTCGTAATCCCTTTTCACTTGCCATAGGTGCTTTCTCCGTGCTGCTGTAACTTTTTCCCACCTGACCCGCATTCTTGCTATACAAGCCTCAGATCTCTCCAAGTCTTCTCGGCTTTTGCTGACTTGATTTCTAAATTCTGCTATCAACCTTTCATCAGAGCGACGTTTCTGTCGGTCGCTATTACTCTTACTGAATTGGCGAATTCGGGCTTTCAGTGCCTGGTTTTATTTGGCTAATTTGTTCTTTTCACCCTGCTCCGAGGCTACTTGCACGTTGTTTTCAAACATAAGCCTTTCAACTTGTCGCTTCAGCTTTCCGATTTCAGCCCGGTAGCCTTCCTCTCTCACTAACCAGCCCCACTATTTCTGCGAATCATCCGTAAATTGTTGGACATGAGCTCTTTTAGCAGGTCTCTGACGAATCTGGAACCTTTTCCCGAACCAAACATCGTACTTTGGGTCTACCTCACCCTTAGCCAGTTCTCGAACCATAGTCTTGGGCTCAAGGAATCTACATTCGTGCCACAGCTTTCTAATTTTTCCTTCGGGGAACACGACTCCTGGACTCAACTCAATGGCGTGCTTGCTTAGATCCTCATCAGTGGGAATTACCTGAAATCTTCCTAGTTAGCGCAGTACCCGATGAGGAGCATATGGTTGGATACTGCGAACTCCCATCAAAAGAATATGACATTCCTCGGCCTCCATGTATATTACCTCAGTATCAGACAACCACCCAAATGCCCATTCAATTTGGTCGGCTGTTTTTGTCCTTAATCATGCAAGCCACACTTCGAAACCTTCAGGGAATACAACGCCTGTCATCCGTTTCTCAAAACCATTGATACAATTTTGTTCGGTCAACCCGTGATTCATGTATCCTACTCGGTGGCAAAGGTGTTCTTGCATCCACAGCTAGAGTAACAGATTGCGTCCTTGGAAGAAATTGCCTCCTTCTCGGCATATAGTTAAGGCTCGGTAGATTTCGTACAAAACCAAAGGGACCACAGTACTATTAGTTTTCTTGATTGCAACATCAACCATCCCTATAAGGCCTATCTCTATTTTCTTATCTTTGCGTGGACAAACCACCACCCCCAGAAATGCTGTTATGAATGTCAAAGTACGTCTCGCCTCCCACTTGTTCCTGTTTCCAGCATGAGTTAATCCGAGATTCGGCTCTTCAAAACCTCAAGGAACACCATACCGTTGATATAAGAATTGGAGAGCACAACACCCTTTCGACAAGTCATCATTTTGCACCTTCCGACTAATATTTAGCAAATCCAAAAACCCATTAGGAGATACCGGTCTTGGTGAAAGCAAATATTTCCCCCTTAATTTTCCATTCATTCCCGCATATCCTGCGATTTCTTCTAGCGTAGGTGAAAGTTTAAAGTCGACAAAACGGAATACATTGCGGGTTGGGTCCCAGAACGGTATTAGAGCCTCGATGATATCTGTCCTTGGCTTGATATTCAACAGATCGACAAAACCTCCCAAAACTCTTTCCACTATCTTTTTACTATCATTTTCCATATCATTCCACCACATGTGGAGTTGCAAAGGGACCTCGCTACATACTGAGAACGGTTCATTTTGACTTGTGCTCATCCTGCACATTTATTATGGTGATTAAAGAAGGAAAAACTTTTATTTGACTCAAAAACTATCTATATTCCAAATGACTCGGCTTTCAAATACGGCCTTTGAGGACAAAGATTATTTTTTTTTTTTGAAAAGTAAGACGTCTAAAGAAATATTTTTGAATTTTAACTTCTATTTCTTTTTTTCTTTTTTTGAAATTTCGAAAAAACTTTTAAAGAAGAAAGGAAATATTTTTGGACTATTATTCTGAATTTATGAAAGAAATACTACAAAAGAAAAAAAAATTGAATTTTGAATTTTTAAACAAATAATTTGGATTTTGAGAGATATTAAAAGGAAATATTTTTGTATTATATAATTTTTTTTAAAAAAAATTGAGGTCTAAAAGAAAGACTTTCTAAAGAAGCGAGTAATGTTAAATATTTTTGGATTTTTTTTTTTGAATATGGTGGGCCGAAACCAAAGAGGTTTGCCTACGTATCTCACATCCGGTGAGAATCAGACCCGCGTAGTTCGGACTATAAACTAACTAATTTTTGAAAACAAACATATTTTTTCCCTTTTCTTTTATAGCAAAAAAAAATATTTTTCTTTTTCATTTTTTTTCTTTTTTGAAAACAAAGCAAATTAAAATAAAAGACTCATTCCTACACACTTTCTGCTTTTTAGGCAAACAAACAATTTTAAAAGTAAAAATATATATATTTTTTTCAAAAGTTCGACAGTGTTCCGACAGTAATTGGACACTGGTTTTTTCTAAATTAATCATCTAACTCCCCACTTGCTATTTTTCTCTTCTTTTATTTTTATTTTATTTTATTTTATTATTACTTCTTTTTTCTTTCTTTTTTTTAACATTCCCGAGATTCAGAAGTCGGTCAACATGCAAGACCGAGCAAATAAATGCACATAAAACAAATAAGATGCATCAGGATAAACTTTATTTCAGGTTGCTAGCCCTAGATGGACTCAACCCCTATGTTGAGTCCCCTAAGTCAAAATGCACATGATGAAAATAAGTGTTCCTATTAGGGATCCGGCATGAGGCTGAGTTATTCTAGGTTCAGAATCTGAGCGTTTGTTCTAGACCTGGCTTACCCGAGCGGACAGCTCGAGCCGAGGGGGAGGCAGCGTACCGGGATTACAGAAGCTTCACCGGCTTTGCAACTTATCCAACCTCGTTCTAAATTGGGAATTAGACACTATACAGAAAAGAAGTCACACGAAGTGCACCCTTCTTCATGATTTAGAAGACTCAGAGAGGAGATGGTTTTCGGCAGAGTTTATATACAGTTCACATAATATCAAAGCGGTAAAAGCAGTCAATTAGCACATTAAGCACAGATCATGTAACAAAATCAAACAAAGCCAAATACAATAATTATTCCAAGCTCGAATTCTGAATCCTGAACCAGAGATTCTGGATTAATCCCCAGCAGAGTCGCCAGAGCTGTCACACCTCCTTTTTCCGCCCACGCGAGGGGTGAAGGAGTTTTTTCCAATTAAAGGACAATCGAAACGGGATTTTTTTGTTTATTTAAGAGTCGCCGCTGGAGAGATTTATGGTGTCCCAAGTCACCGGTTGAATCCCAAATTGAGGAAAGAATGACTCTGTTTAACAGTCCGCGAATCAGAAATCCGGATAAGGAATTCTGTTAACCCGAGAGAAGGTGTTAGGCATTCCCGAATTCCGTGGTTCTAACACGGTCGCTCAACTATTATATTTGGCTTATTTATCTGATTTTTTTAACAATTAAGAACTTATATGCAAATTTAACTTTGACCCGCTTTTATCATTTGTTATTATTATTATTTTATACAAGAATTGCAACGTCGTGAAAACGCATCTCGAATCACGTCACAACCAGTGTACACGTGATTTGTTGACGCATTTTGACTCCGCCAAGATTGGGATTTGGGTTACATAAATGCACACCCATATTTAAGAAAATACCCTTATTAAATACGCGCCTAAAGACTACGCGTTGTTATACTTTTAGGTAGGACCGTGAAATTTACTAAACCGCCCATCCCGGAATCTAAGTATTTTTTTAAAAAAATAAGATTGGAGGACCCTGCAAATTTTTGTATTGTTTATATTTATTTATTTTTAGCGAAATCCTCCCTTATTTTATGAATATCTTAAAATGACTAAATTTTTTTTTAATTATTAAGTTTGTCTATAAATATAAAATCAATCTCTACATACTTAAAAATAACATATTAAATACTAGTTTAAAATAAATATTAACGGAAAGTAATATTACTAAAATTATAATTATAAATAAAATATGGAATTGTCAAATAATTTTTTTTTAAAAAGAAACTAATTATCCCATAACCGGATTAAAATCATATTGTTAGATGACTTGAGCTATTGAAATTAATTATTTACAAATACTGAAAATTAGAAACAATCTTGATTACTAATCCGTATTTCTAAAATTTAATTAATTTAACCTTAACTAACCTTGTTTTAATTCAAATCATGTCCTAATACTTGATTCGCAAAATTAATTTGAATTCATGTTTTAATTAAATTTAGCTACATAATTTCGATTAACTTAATGTTGGCGATACTAAAACCCTTGTGAATAGTGAACTTAATTAGTTTCGCCAAACTGATTTAATAAAGCCATTTTTACGTTATTTTCTTCTTATTTTAATTATTAGACAGTTTAATCAGTAATGAATATGCTTAAATATATACTACCTAATAATCAGGTTAAAGCAAAGCATTATTTAATACATCGCTACAATATGTCTAGTTATGCAAATCGACGGCGATTCACAGAATAATAATATATGAAATAACCTAAATACAATTAATAAAAAAAAACTAAATTAGAAATTTAACATTCCATTCTTCATTTTAGCTTACAAAATGCCAAAATTACAGTTGTGTACCTGGTATTGCCAATATAAGAAGAAGAAAATCAGCAACGTAGTACGTAACACAAGAACAACAATAATAACCAGCAATCCAGTCAACAGAAAATCTCAGTGACAGATTTGAAAATCAAGATAAAAATTCAGAAACACCGACAACAAACAACGGACAGAAGCCAAGGGAATCTTTTCAGATTTGAAAGACTAATTAATATTTAACCCTTAATTTCTGAACCCGTATATCAGAATATTTATCAGGTGTATACTACTCTCTCTTTTAATTTCCAGCTTTTTTTATTTTGTATTTTTTTTCTTTTTTGAAAGTCTTAATATTTTCGGAATTTTTCTTTCTCTCTCTTTAATCTTCATCCCTCTTTTTTTTTCTCTGTCCCTTTTTCTTTAAAATCTGATCAAGTCCCTCTATTTATCCCCATCTTTCAGCATTTTTTAAACATAAAACTCATTATCTTCTCACTCAACCCCCCTTTTAATCCCACTACTTAATTTTTGTCCCCCACTACATTAAACAAATACCCCATTATATTTTGTCCTCCATGCTTATATTAAACAATTTCATTATTCCCCACCATTATATCTTGTCCCCCATTATTGATTATTTTAATATTATTTTAATCCTAATTGACAGAGCACTCAAAATAAATAATTGTTCAGAATTTTAATTCCAAAAATACCCCTCTGACCTTACTGAAATTACCATTTTGACCCTGAAAATATTGTAATTTACCAATCTACCCCGTCAGCTATAACAAGTTCAACTAATCAATTCTAACCAAAATATAGCAGCTATAACCAATTCCTAATCAGATTTTATGAACAAACTCAAACTATATGATGAACAACAAGAAACAACTGGAATTATTTTGATTGAACAATCTTTTTAAACAACAAATCTATTTTCAGATTCACCAATAATAACAAACAAATATATTCAAAGCATGAGCTCAAATTCAAATTAAACTTAAACAAAAATAAACAGATTCAAATCACTAAACTCAAACAATCAATTGATCTTCAAATTAAATCCAATAAAATTACAGCAAAGATACATGATTCAAACTAAAATCAAAAATTAAAAAACTAAAACATAAATCACATTAAATCACTGAATTAACATGAACTTCAAACAAAAAATGAATTATCATCTCTTAATTAAACAACAAACATGTCAGATTCAAACGATTTAAACTAACCTCTTCTATATTAAAATTAAATCCTTTTAAATTAATAAAACAAGCTGAAGAAATAATTAATTGAACTTCAACTTAAATCTAAAAACATTATAATTAAACTAACAATTTCTATCTAAAAATAAATAAGAAAAATGAAACAACTGTATAAAAATCAAGAACAAGAATCAAACATTTAATGATTTCAGATCCGAAAAATATCAAACAAATTACGGACAAAATGAAACTCAAACCAACTAATCGGATCGGAACGACGAAGAACTTGAATGAAAACAAATCCGTCCGGAAGCGATTATCGCACCAAAACAATTCGACGCCGAAGACGACCCCGAACGGACCATCGAAGAACTTGAAGAAGGAAGCAGCGGACAGCAGCAGCAGTGAAGGATGAAGAAGACGCAGCAGCAGCTCGTCGAGGCAGCAGTAGCGACGAGGTGGAGCTGGGTTTCGACGAAGAAGAAGCAGCAATGTCCATGGCGACGTGAAGCTGGCAGTAGCAGCATGATGGAGCAGCAGCGACGCAGCAGTGAAGGATGAAGAACGCAGCAGCAGCAGTGTCGGAGAAGAAGAAGGAGACGCGCAGCAGGGAGCTTGACGAGCTCGTCAATGGCGGAGCTTGGCAGGGTGGTCGACGGACTGCTGTGGTTGGGCGAGTGAGCTGGTGTTCAGAAGAAGAAGAAGAAGGGCAGTCCATGGACGAGCTTGAGCTCGAGGGTGGTCGTTCATGGCGAAGCTTCGAGGGTGGTCGTCCATGGCGAAGCTTCGAGGGGGGTCGTCCATGCTTCGTATGTTTGATGTATGTGTGATGTGTATGTGTGTGTATATGGACGTGTATGTGTGAGTGTGATGGGGTGAGGGGGAAGGGCTGGAGGGGGTGGTCGTTGGGCGAGGGGGAAGGGCAGCCATGGGAGGGGACTTGGAAGTTTGAAGAAGAAGAAGGTAAGAGAGGGGGCGGATGGGATTTTTCAACAGCGAAATTTTTTTAGGGTTTTGTTTTTGAAATGAAAGATAGGGAAATAGGGGTATTGGGTCTTTGGGGTTATGGACTGGGTTGACCCGGTTTGAAATGGACCGGGTCGTAGGGAAAGGTTGGGTATATTTGGGCCTGTGGTTCAAAATTGAAGAAGAGGCCTAATTTCGATTTTCTTTTATTTTTTTCTTTTACTTCCTAATTAATAAAAGTAAAATTCTAAATTAAATTATAAACTAAATTATCTTATAAAAAATACTAATTAACTCTAAAAATAATTATCGCACATTTAAATAGCAATTAACGATAAAATCGCACAATTTAGACGTTAAATGCTAAAACTGCAACGTACATTATTTTTTATGATTTTTTCATTTTGTAAAACAAATTTGATTAAATATAAAATGCAAACACGACATATTTTATATTTTTATTAATTTAAACAAATAAACATGCACAGACAAAAATACAAATAATTATACAAAAATACAAAAATTGCACACAAAGGAACATTGTTTTATTTTAAATTTTTGGGAGTGATTCTCATATAGGGCAAAAATCACGTGCTCACACACTCCAATGCTGATCCGCTCAAACTCTGACTGAAGTAGGCCATTAGCAATTCATCCTTTCCTCCGTCTCCCCTCATCTTACTGCAAAAACCTCTCAAATGAGCCATCGGATCACCGTGTCCGTTGTACAAGTCAAATTTGGGCATTTTGAACCCTGCCGGTAGTTGTACATTTGGGAATAAACACAGGTCTTTGTAAGCCATGCTTACCTGACCTCCTAGCCCTCTCATATCCCTGAAGAATTGTTCTATGCTTTTTATTTTTCTGAACATCTCCTCATGTTCGGGATTTTTGGCTGGTCTCTCAACTTCTCTCGGGAGATCAGAACGTGGATCATAGGGGTAGGTTTCGGGAGCTTTGAAGGTGGGCTCCGGGGGATAATACTGGTTGTCCTGAGCTTGGAACACAGGTTCACTCGGGGATCTATGGAGTGCAGCTGGTGGAGATGCCACAAACACAGGGGTGACTGGCGGAGGAGGGTATGGAATTGATTTTGGTGGTGGAGCTTGTGGCATATGAGAAGTAGTGCCATGGTAGTGTTGATAAATGGGAAAACCTGGATCGGTGGTGGGATGATCCTGAGACTGAGCTAATGGTGGGGTAAAAGCCGGGTTGGCTAGATAAGACGGCGGTGATTGCCCTTTGGACCAGGCTTGGTACATTTCGGTCATCTGTTGCTTAAGTTTGAGCATCTCCTCTTTCATTTTATTGACGTCCAACTCCTCTACCTCAACACTAGTGACGACATCCGGGATAGACATGATTTCTGGTATTGGTCCCTTTGATCTGGTTTGGTAATGATAATGTGCCAGTATCCTCTAAATAAACTAACTGCTTGAATTCTTTGGAAAACAACAAACTTGTTAGTTCTTAACACATATGCAATTACACGTTGGGATGCAATGTGCCTAGGCAATTAACCATTTTCTATCATGCATTTGCTTCAGTTGCGTGCGTTATTCCGGCCTCTCATAATTGTGCCCCTTCTTTTAAGCTTCTTTTATTCTATCCTTCTTTATTTCCCCTCTTTCTTTTTTAGTGGTGGTCGAATCCTATAGAGATTGCCTACGTATCATGTCCCCGCATGAATTAGACCGTGCGTAGTTCTGTCAGATAAGTGTGAAAGTAAATAAAACATTTTTTGGGATTTTCAGCTTTCATAAGAACAGATGCTTCGATCACAAAGACTCAATACTAAAAAATTTCAAAAGACTAATAGACTCTGACGCAAAAGACAAAATACAGACTCCGAAATTAAGCTATCATACTTTAAAGAAATACAGACTAACAGAAAGAAAATATAAACCCAACATGACTTACGGATCCGACAGAAAAGGAAATACAGACTCAAACAGAAAATCATGAGTATATCAATGCTCCTGGTGCCCGCGGGACATCATTCGGTCTCGTCGCGGGCCTATGTGCAAGATCCCTTTGAAGTCGGTCCAAGTTGTTCATTATTTGTTTAACAAAGGTCATCACCGCTGCAAAAAACGTAGTGCGAGTCATATCCTCACAAATGTGGCACTTCATAATGATGTAGTCCCCGATGTTTCTAATTCTCTCTCTTATGACGCCCTTTTCTTGTAATAAACGCCCAATCTGCTGGGCCCTGGTCTCCAAAGTTTGCTTGGCTGCATAATTTTGTTCCTGAAATTGTTGCAAGTCTATTTCTAACTGCGCCAATGTTGTATAACAGTGTTCCCTTTCAACCTTGAAGTCTTTTGCCTGCTTGATCATTTTGTTTTCCGTGGTGATGACCCTTTTCTTCAACCCCGCGACCTCATCGTCGTACCTTTCTCTTAACTGCTTAACTAGGCATACCCGTTCATCTGCATTTTTAGCCAATTGTTTTTGAGCCCTGGCTAGTTCACTTTCTGCTTTGTTCAAATAGAAACTACAGTTACTCACTTTCTGTCTTAGGTTAGCTACGAGTTTTTCATCTCTGTTACTTCGGACTGGATTTTCTGCCGCTACTTTCAGTTTTTGAATTTGAGCTCGAAGGGCCTCATTTTCTTTGGCTAACTTTTTCTTTTCACCCTCATCCGCTACTGCTTGTAAGCCATTCTCGAATTGAAGGTCTTTGACTTGCTTTTCCAGCTTTCCTATTGTGGCCCTATACTCATTTTCTTCGGCCAACCAAGCCCACGGTTCTTGCGATGCCTCGACGAATTCCTGAATGTGTGGTTTTTTGGCTTCTGATTCGGCCCTTGCAGTGTTCTTCTTTCTATACCAGGAAAGGTAGGTGGGTGAGACCTCGCCTTTAGATAGGTTCGGCACTCGGGTGCTCGCCGTCAAATACTGGCATTCGTTCCAAATAAAACGAACTGTTTCTTCGTGAAATTGGCCGTCGGAGCTAATCTCAACCGCGTGGATACTGAGATCCTCATCTGGATTCATCACCTGGCACCTTCCTAATTGTCTCATCACTCGGTAGGGAGCGTAAGGTTGAATACCTCGAAGACCCATTAGGAGGAAGTAAGGACCTGTGGCGGGCATATACACAATTTCTTCAACAGGAAGCCAACCTAGTGTCCATTCTATTTGTCCCGTAATGATGGCGCGAAGGCGGGCTATCCATTATCCAAACCCCTCCGGTAACTTGAACCCTGAAACCCTTGTGTTGAATTCTTCAATGCAGCTTTTCTCTGCGGATCCATAACTCATATACTGAGGGTGGTGGCACAAGTACTCGATCATCCACATTTGTAATATCAAATTGCATCCCTCGAAGAAGTATGCCACAACTTTACAAGCTGTGAGAGCTCGATATATCTCAGACACTATCATAGGGGCGAGAGTGCTATTAGCGTTGGTAACCAGGACTTTGACGACTCCAGCCACCCGCAAATCGATATTCCCATCTTTTCGGGGAAACACCACAAGGACTAAGAATGCTACCATGAAAGCGAAACGCCTATGCTCGTCCCATTTTGTCTGGGTCCCTTTACTGCAAACCCCGCTTTCCGGACCATTGAACCCTCCTACATGCCCGTACTTCTGGTATATAAAATGTAGAGTGGAAAATCCCCCTTCCAACTCGGAATATGGGATTCCCTTGCTTATCTTTAGCAAATCCATGAATTTGTGGGAGTTAACGGCCCTTGGAGCGATCAGATACTTATGGCTCAAACCTGCAGTACTTTTCATATAACCTGCTATCTCTTCCAAGGTTGGGGTGAGTTCAAAATCCGAGAAGTGAAACACGTTACGGGCCGGGTCCCAGAACGTAACCAAAGCCTTTATGATGTCTCCTCTAGGTCTTATCTTTAATAACCCGGTGAGACCCCCCAAATATAGATTGACCTTATCTTGCTCTGACTTGCCCAGATCTTCCCACCACATACGCAACTCCAAAGAGATTTTGTTCATAAATGTTACCGGCAAATTCTGACTCGTGCTCATTCTGCATGTTTATTGGGGTGTTTAGGCAAACTTTAAGACTTATTTGACTCAAAATAAAATTAACACACATAAAATAAAATCCCGGTTTCGCAAATACGGCCTTTCAGCACTTCGAGAACGAAGATTTTAAGGCTCTGTCAGCTAACCAGCCAAAACTTTAAAAAATGACCAAAGGTAGATGTTCTCGCAAAAGCAACCTTCCGGCGACCTTTTGGGGACATTTGGCTATTTTTGACAAGAAGGGCATCACTTTAATTATTTTCAAATGAAAAAATAAAAAAAAATTGTTCTTTTTGGGCTATTTTGCAAAAAATAAAATAAAAGAGAAGTTGGACCCGATGAGGGTTGCCTACGTATCATACCCTCTATGAGAATCAAACTGGCGTAGTTCGGGCAATTTTGACAACACAAAAAACCAACTCTTTTTTTTTTTTGAAAACAATAAAAATTCTCTTTTTTAAAAAAAAAAAATTTCGGCAGAGTTTCGGTATATATAGGTTTTCAAAATAGGTAATTACCTCCCTTAGCCCTCACACTGCTATTTCTTTTGCAAACTCTTTTCTTTTATTCAAAAATCGGTCAACATGCAAATCCGAAGCAAACAAATGCACAAGTAGCAAGTAAGATGCATCAGGATGGTCTTTTCATTTTTTGTACACCTGTCCTAGACAGACCCAATCCCTGTGTTAAGTCTCCAAAGTTAAAATGCATGTGATGCAGACAAACGTTCCTACTAGGGATCCAGCATGAGGTCTTGTTATACTAGTTTAAAAACCTGGATTTATTTGTTCTAGACCTGGCTTACCCGAGTGGACAACTCGAGCCGGGGGGGGGGGCTGCGTACCGGTAACCAAAAGATCATCCGATTTTGCAAATTGTCCGAACCTCGTTCTATTTGGAATAGGACTCTAACAGAAAGAAGTCACGACCAGCGTGCACTCCTCGGGAGAGAGAAGAGAGGGGTTTCGTAGCAATTTATATACAGTTCAGATAATATCAAAGCGGTAAAAATCAACATTTAGCACATTAGGCCCAAACATGTAAATAAGACCAGATAATAAATAAAGCCGAATATAACAATTATCCTAAGCTCGAATTCTTGAACCCTGAACCAGAGATTCTAGGTTCGGTCCCCAGTAGAGTCTCCAGAGCTGTCACACCTCCTTTTTGCCTATACCCCCGGAAGGAGTATATAAAGGAGTTTTTCCAATTAAAGGACAATCAAAAAAGGATTTATTATTAAAAGATTCAGAGTCGCCACTTGGGAGATGTATGGTGTCCCAAGTCACTGGTTGAATCCCGAATCGAGGAAAAGCCTGACTCTATTTAACAGTCCGCGAACCAGAAATCCGGGTAAGGAATTCTGTTAACCCAGTAGAAGGTGTTAGGCATTCCCGAGTTCTGTGGTTCTAGCACGGTCGCTCAACTGTTACAATTGGCCTATTATCTGATTTTAGTACATGTTTTAACCTATGGTTCAATTTTAACTTTATAACCGCTTTTATTTAATTATTTTTTAGGAAAGATTCAACGTCATCTAAATTGCATCTTGAACCACGTCACATAAATGCACCCGCGGTCCACGACACATTTTATCTAACATTGTTGAGATTTGGATTTGGGTCACATAAATGCACACCCGAGTTTAGGAAATTAATTTAAATTACGCGCCTAAAGCAACTACGCCTTTCAAGTTTGCGAGGGCCATGGAAAATTCACTAATGGCGCACTTCGATTTCTGAAGAGTTAAAATTAATTAAATGAGGTCCTTGGGTTTTGGGATTTTATTTAGCATGGCGCACCTCAATTTATTTCAACAGTGTTTCATTATTCGAAGTTGTTATGCTCGGGATACATGAAATGCACCCCCGAATTGAGATTCACTTATTGTAATCATGCCACGGGAACCGTACCCATGACCACAATAATTTATTATTGATCGCGCCTAAAGCAAGCTACGGTGTTCATAAGTTGATATTTCCTAAAGCTTGGGATTAAGGCCGAGAGTTTATGGAATTTATTTGTGAAAAAAACAGGCAGATCTTAACTAAAAGATGGCAAGGCATGTATACTACAATCATTCAACGATTTTGTCCATTCATAAGGGAAATGCGACAATTATTAGAAGGTATAAGATTGAAATCATTTGACTTAAAATGCAACACTGACAGACGAATCATCACATAAAAAAAGAATATATCTACTGCTAAAAGACAAATAATTGGCATTATTCAAACATCTTGACAAATGAGATCATATTAAAATCAATTTAAACCCATATTGTATTAACAAATTGATTCACTCCATATGCTACCCATTTAACACATACGGGCTGATAAAGAGAAACCAAAGACAATGTAATTGAGAAAATGCGATGTTATTACTATTCGTGGGTAAAAATGATCTAAGAAACGGAAAGGGACTTTGTGTGAATATATGACCATTTGGTGATATTTTACATCTACACATTTGAATATTCAGCAAGAACATCAATGTCAAAACAAGGGAGGATAGTTCATTAACATAAATGAAATAGACTTACAGAGTAATTAATGTGTTTACCTCCCAGCAGGAGGTACAAGAACAAGTAACCAACTAAAGCTAGAATGTGAGAAAGAAGTTCAAAACATTTAGCGAAGCAACAACAACTTAGGATCTCAACAACGAAATTACTACATATGAAAATACCTATTATGAATGTCCTTGAAAGTCCCCTTATACATATACACCAATTCAAACCCCATGAAATACAAGTAACTAAGCCATAACTTGTTCTATGTTTCAAACCAAAGCTAATTCTAAAACAAAGAACTTAGCAGATGCACCCAACAATAAGATGATTACAAACCTAGTCATACTCTATTCAACCATAAATATACCTCGCCCAAGCTATCTCCGAACTAAATAATACACATTATGCATGAAATGGAAAGAGACAGAAGTGAGAATTCAATAGCAACCATCATTCAATTTGTTCACATTTCAGAATCAAGCTTCAAACTACCCTTAAGTGGTGTCCATGGAATTGATAAATACCTGGAAGTAAAGATGAAACAAAAGGGTGAGGATTTCAGCAGTAAGAACAGCAGAATTGAGTTCAGATCCAAGGAAATAGTGCCACAGATCAGTTCAAAATCGTGAAATGCAACCAAGGATCCAATTTTGGATTCACAGTAAAACCAACAAACTCGACATCCAAGATAAATGACTGAAACTCAAACTATTTCTAAGTCCAAACAGTTACGAAATTAATTCAAGGAGAGAAAAATTTCAGATTAGCAAATTCAAACTCAATGGAACAGTGCTAAAATTTTCAGCTATTTTTAGATTTTTTTTTCTTCATATTTTTCTCTTAGTCTCCCTCTTTCAGGTCTATGTGTTCTCCCTATTCCTCCCTGTATTCAAAAAAATGACCCCCTTTTAAACTTCAAGCCTCTTTCCCTTTATTTATTAGTTAATCCTCTTTTCCAACCTGTGTATCCCTTTACACTTGTCTTCTTTTTCCTTTTCATCCTCCCCCCATGTTATCTGACTCACAACTTTATCAAAAAAACATTAAACAGAGTGTCATTTCCACTACCAACCCCTTTTCAATTCTCAATTAACCCCCACTAACTTAATGCTTTCTTAATTTAAACAACTATTGCAATTCCAACCCCACCACTACCAAAAGCTTCCTAAGTAGGTGAAATTCCTTTAATCTAAACAATTCCTAGACTACTCCCTAAAGGCTTTCTCTTAGACACTAAACCTTTACTGGAATTCTTACCAGCAACAACCGAGGAAGCAATAGCCGTGGCAGCAGCAATGTGACTCGCAGTTCCAAATTTACAAACCAGGCGCAGAGCGAGCATGTTCTGATGCTCTCTCCCTCAGTTTCAAACATATACACCAACCAAGAACTAATCTTTCACTCAATATTAACAATATCTTGAGTACCCTCTAATATTTAGTTCAATACACAAGCGATATCTCAAAATACCACTAATCTTCACTTCACTATATACAAGCAATATCTCAAATACCCGAGGAGTAAATGACAAACAATATCATGATATAATCTAATTGAAACTATGACCTCAATGGAAGCTCAAATTTTACAAAATGAAATCATATAATATCCTTCTAGCAATTCCAACATAGCTTAAACCAAGAAAAATTGAAAAGAAACAATAGATAGGTATCATGCTATTTGTATCGCATTCAAAATTGACATCAAAATTAGAAGTGAGAGTGGGGAAAATTGAACTTGAGATGGCTTCTTTTAAATGAGTAAAATCAGTGACTACAAAGATAGGTTCAGAGTGAACTGTGCGCAAGACCCGGTGACGAAAACAAAACACGAGCAGCAACTGAATCGGACCTCGAACCGTACCTTGAATAAGCGGCTAGGACTTCGACTCGAAAACCAAACGCCTTGCCGGAAAACTCAGACGATTAACGAAGGTTTCAGCCACGTCCATGGCCTTTCGTCACTACTGATTGCCATTTCCGGCGAGACTTGGTGAACAGAGGAGCTGGTGAGGATGGTCTCGTCGAAGAAGACGAACTTCAGGGGTCGTCGAGTTTGAGTGTAGAGGGAGCGGCTGGCGACGGGGTCTGGGCTCGTTTGGTCGCCGATCTGATGAGAGGCGGAATCAAAGAGTGGTCTGGTTCATCAGTTTTTGAAGAGATCAGGCGTCAATGGAGGGACAGTTGTTTGGGGATGGGGTGGTTCGAAGAAGATGATATGAGGGGGTGGGGCGATAGGTCTATTGCGGCTGATTACTAAAGGGTGTAGGTCTAGGTTATTTTTAAGAGAAATCCGGGTTGGGGACGAGTTTGGGTCGGGTCGTGGGCGGGTTTTGGGCCGGATTGGATTGGGTCTGGGGTGGGTTTTTGTTTTGGACCTGAGATTCTGACCAAATTGACCCAAACCAGATTTTCCTCTTCTTAATTTCTTTTTCTTTTCAATTTTCTTTCTAATTAAAATAAAATACAAGCCTAAATTTAACCTTGGCCAAATTATCCTAAAAATATTAATTAACTCTAAGTAGTTATTATCACAAATAACTAAATACTAAATTAAAAGAAAATCACACAATTTTGACATTAAACACTAAAATGCGAAGTACGTTATTTTGTGATTTTTTTTCATTTTTTGTAAAACAACTACTTACTTAACTAATCCTAATTGTAAAATTAAATCCTAGATGAAAATGCAACATATTTTTGTATTTTTATTAATTTAACAAATAAACATGCACAAACAAAAATGCAAATAATAACAGAAAATATTACAAAAATCCACAAAATTGCAAACAACGGAAAAATTATTTTATTTTGAATTTTTTTGGGAGTAATTCTCATAGGGCAAAAATCACATGCTCACAATACTTACTAGGTACATATTGTTTATGTACTTATACTACGCTTCTGTACTTAATTGTACAGGATCTGAGGTAGGTACATCTGGCTACAAGTCTGGTGTACGTTACTGATCATAGTCCGAGACTTCCACGGTGAGTTGCTCCCTTCCCATGTCGTTCATCAGCTTGATGGAGTCTCTCTTTACTTTTGGTTGTATATTCTATTTTAGACACTAGGATAGATTTACTCTTTTGTATATTCTACTAGATGCCCACATACTTATGACATCAGGTCTTGACACACACATTAGTAGATTATTCCTTTGGGGATTGTATAATTATTTTTGGTACGTTACTAATTATCACTTGTTTTAACCTCAAATTAAGAAATTGATGTACTTGTTTTGGTAAAGTAAAATGAGAACTTATTAAGATTTCCGCGTTGGCTTGTCTGGCAATGGTGTTGGGCGCCATCACGACCTATAATGAAATTGGGTCGTGACATAAAGCTTGGGCTTCAATGGCTTTAGCCAAAAGCCGGCCTGGATATAGTATCAACGCCACAGAAGAAGAAGAAGAAGAAGAAGAAGAAGAAGAAGAAGAAGAAGAAGAAGAAGAAGAAGAAGAAGAAGAAGAAGAAGAAAAAGAAGAAGAAGAAGAAGAAGAAGAAGAAGACTAGGAGGGTATTAAATATTACAATATTTACTTATTAAGACTTAGTGAGTTTTAAATAATTATTATAGCCTTTTTGGCTAAGCTTCTCTTAGGATAAACGTATTTTTTTATTAATTTTTTTTTCAAGTTGAATTATTTAGCTAAATTTTTAGAAGGAAAAAAGTATTTTTGAGTAGAAGCAGAAGAAGTAGCTTCTCCCCAAAAATACTATTTTGAAACTTTGAGAAAAATACATTTAGGAGCACTTTTTAAAAGCTTGTCAAAACACTAATTGTTGCTTAGAAGTATTTTTTAAATTAATTAGTCAAACAAAAATTGCTTCTCTCCAAAAATACTTTTGAGAAAAAATACTTCTCAAAATAAGTTGATTTTAGAAGTTTGGTCAAATAAGCTATTAGTGTGACCAAGTTTTAAATAACAGTGTTAAAAGCGGCTATTTTTTCACTTCAACCGATTATACGGATCCAAATATGTTGTGCTGATCCATTCTTGTTAGGCTTTACAAGATGGGCCAATAATTGGTTTAAGGGATTTTTACATACCTATACACTATTGGAAATTTTATTACCCTCCCTATTCAAGTTTCAATTTAATTACTTCTATATACAAATTTACCAATTATATACACTTTAGGAATTAAATGAGTATCTCTTTATATTAGGAATCAATTATTTCACATCCTTATTCTCTCTCCCTCATGCTCTCTCTCTCTCTCTCTCTCTCTCTCTCTCTCTCTCCAGCGCTTTCTCTCTACGTCTCTCTCTATCTCTCAATCCATAAGTTCAGTAATGTAGAGCAAAAAAAAAAGAGCAGTAATTCCACCGTTGACAGCCATTAAAAAACTTTGAAGCTTTGAAATCGAATTTGGGTTTTCAAAAAATATTATTTGTTTGAATTGGGTGTTGTTGCAAACAATTGGAAATTCTCTCTACGTCTCTCTCTATCTCTCAATCTCTAATTCCAATAATGTAAAGTAAAGGAAAAGAGAGCAACAATTCTAACATTGAAAGCCATTAAAAAGCTTTAAAGCTTTGAATTCGAATTTGGGTTTTCAGAAAATATTATTTGTTTGGATTGGGTGTTGTTGCAAATAATTGGGAATATGGTTTGGAGTTTATATCTCAATTTTGAGGGTGTTTTCGTAAAGATTAGACTTGATTTTGGCTGAATTTCAGATTGAAACTCGAATAAGAAGAAGAAGAAGAAGAATTGTAGTAAAATTATATATATATATATATATATATATATATATATATATATATATATATATATATATATATATATATATATATATATATATATATATATATATATATATATATATAT
The DNA here is from genome assembly GCF_000715075.1 of Nicotiana tabacum. Lineage (NCBI taxonomy): Eukaryota > Viridiplantae > Streptophyta > Magnoliopsida > Solanales > Solanaceae > Nicotiana > Nicotiana tabacum. Next base: position 22,410,282 of record NC_134095.1, on the reverse strand, counting down.
ATATATATATATATATATATATATATATATATATATATATATATATATATATATATATATGAAAGTTGAAGACATATTGTATAAAAATTATATTTAAGTTGTATGATATTGTAGTCGTATTTAACTAGGTAGAAATAATGTATGAAAGTTATAGATAAGTTGTAAATAAGTTGTATAATATATAATTAGTTGTATGAAATTTATTTTTACTATGTATGTTGTTGTAGATATTCAAATTTGCATTAAATTTGTACAAAATTTATTTTTAATTTGTATGTTGATATGTAGTTGTATATAACTGGGTAGAAATAATATATGAAAGTTGAAGATAAGTTGTAAACTATGTAATTTATTTTTTATTTTTATTTTGTTGCAAATGTATTAAATTTATACAAAATTTATTTTTTAATTTATATGTTGTACCATGTTGTTATATATTGACCATCATTGATCTAATTGAAGCCCTCATGTAATAATCATGATACTACAGTTCATAGTACATATCAGTGTATGTTTTTGAAATTTCTAGTTCTATTGGGAATTTTGCAAGATGGGAAACCAGATCTACTTCTCCTAATAAAATTGGGTCAAAGGAAAATTTTAGTTTTGCATGAATTACTCGCTACAAATTTCAGTTACGGGCAGCATTCAGAGTTGCTAGTTCTCCTCAAATGCAAAGTTCCTTGTCGTCAAAAGACTTGAAACGATCCTTATTTTGTTTATGTCAATTTCCAGTACTGTTATTACTTCCTTGGGGGCATTTATCTATTTACTTATTAATTCTAGGCCAAACCCAGAAAAAGCAAATTATGTTACAAAATTTAGAGCCGGAAAGATGCAACTGAGTAGGCGGCAAAAAAAGGAAAAGAGGATAGGAGAGAAAAAAAAGGAAAAGTGTATAACAAAATCCCTTGATTGAGGGCACAAATAATGGATTGAGAGCCTTTTAAGGTTGATTGTATACATTTTGTAACTGTTTGACCCAAAAGATATTGAAACCTTTTTGATTAAATCAATTAAAGAAGATGGAGGGATAAATCTCAGCCAAGTATAATAAACTCTAGAATGAAAGACCCAAAGGATAAATAAGGTAGATAATATTTATTGATCTCGTGGAACCGAATGATTAAGCGTCAAAAATGACAACCTAGAATGTAGAAAGATATTACAATGGGTTCTCTTAGCCAAAAGTTCATCCCTTTTACAAGGGTTTCTACTCACTATATACAAGGACAATCCCTTCATGAACCCTAAAATACATGTCATAGAGAATATTCGAAAATATATTCCTACTACCTCCTGTTGGCCTATACTACTGCAAAGGTCGTGCGTCCTTTAATCGCTATCGATCGTCGCCGTCTTCAACGGCTACAAGACGTCATGTCGTGAAGAACTCGTCTCATGTCGTATTCGACAGTAGTCATGGTCGTCTAAATTTGGACTTATACAGTTAGTCCCTTCGCTTGTCGAGGTTGCGGCTTGGTGCGTCCTCGATAAACAGACATCGCCCACACCTATGGAGAAATTTGGTTTTACGAATCACCATGGTTTGGCTAACAATGAAAGGTTAGTGTGCCCAACAATACCTTGGGTGGTGTGTCTTATCGGGAAATGACGTCACTTCCACGTGCATCATCATTATGCGTGTTTTCGAGATAGAGGCTGATGGTTTGTCGCTTCGATTTCGGTGCCATTTTGCAGCCTTCCGCTTCGATTCTGGTGCCACCCGATCCTATAAATAGGTGGAGGGTTTGTTTTTTCAAAAACTCTTGGCCATTTCATCTCTGGTTATTCTTTCTCATCCCTCCGTGTTTGCTCCAACGATTTCTTTACTTTTCTCTTCCATTCTCCCTTCTTAGTTTTACTGTTGTATTAACACATCTTCCGCCATAGAGATGCCTAGAACACACCGATCTTGTGAGGGGGTTTTTGATGCCACCCGGTTATCCATGGCGCTCCCCTCTGGTGGTGAGGACATCACGGTGGAGTAAGGGGATAGCTTTCCCATCGTGGAGGAGTTACTGCCGAGGCACCCCATGTCTTGAAGCGACGTTCTTAAAGATCCTCATCCTACTCTCGCCTTAGTATTCTCTGAAACTAAGCAAGTCATTGAGATGGTTCCAGCGGGAAGGGACTTCGTATAAGTCCATAAACCGGGGTACTGTGCTTTTTATGAGTACCCCTTTGTGATTGGTCATTCCTTCCCCTTCTCCCATTAGCGGAAGAATTCTGTTGATTTTATCTGGTTTTTCCAGTGCAACTTTTCCCGTACACGCTCAAAATACTCATGTTGTTGACAAAATATGTGGAGTTGGCGGGGTGCGAAGTTACCGTCCACCACCTCTTACACTTGTTTTCACCCAGCTTTCATAGGGGTACTATGGTGCATCTGAGGCACCGAGGGACAAAAGGGCCGGTGGTTGGAACCGATGACCGGGCGAGTCACAAATTTTGGTATAAATACTTCTTCATTAGAACTGAACACATCATGTCTGACCCTGCTAGATTACCGGAGCAGTGGAATGAGAATCGTAAGTGTCGCCACTTTTTTACTCTTTCTTTTCTACTTCATTCACCTTAGTATTTATTTGCGACTCTCTTTTGCAGCTATGGGGAATCCACCCCATCCCATAGCAGGTATAAGGGATTGGGCTGCCCGTCTGCTGCCCCATGCAGCGGAGACTCGAAACTGGCCCGCTTTCGTGAAATGTTTTGGGCCAAAAGTTTCATATGGTAAGTGTCTTCCTCTGTATCACTCTTCGGCTATATAACATCGTCTATTGATACGACTCTTCGGCTATCCCCGTCCCTGTATTTCGTCAGGCTATCGCCTCCGCAGGAATGAAATTCACTTTGGATGAGTCTGCTTGGGAGGGTCATGCTCAGTCGGTACAGGCGAGGGAACCCTCTCGGGATATGGTTGTGAGGGGGAGATCCCTTCTAGACCGGCATATCATCTCGTAGATGAGTCCTCTAATGGGGACGAATTTCGTTGAGAAAAAAAGAGTAGGATAGAGCTTGGGAAGAGCGTGACCATTGATATGGGTAAGAATAGGACGGGTGCATTGGAGACGGCACCGGTACCCATATTTATGGCCGATGCCATCTTGGCGGGGAGATCTCCCCAAACAGAAGGGGTTTATCAAGGAGGGGGGTCTGCGTTCTCCACCGAGGGTGGCGCATCATCCATTGTCGGGCGACGACTCAGGCTCTAACGTCGACCCAGGGGATGTTCGTGAGTTTTTGGAGCATCACACTCACGTAGAGGTCAAATGAAGGGTTCTGATCAACACATAGTCGTTTCTGAGGACTACGAGTTGCTGTCGGACTGTGATCAGGTGGCATCCATTTTTGCCCCTTTTATGAGCTGCCACTGAGAGCGAGTCACTTAAAGCAATAAGTGATGCGGAGTTGTCTCTTTCTAGCATGTCTCTACGGGTAAATGTCTTTCTTTTTATTTCGTCGTTGGATCTGCGTTGCCATTTTTGACTTATTTGTTCTAACTTTATTTCTCGTACTAGACCCTCATTATGGAGATCGAGCGTGAGTTTTGGGAAAGGAGGAAGACCACCATCTATGGAAAGATGTCTTCCAAGTACCAAGAATATCGCACCAAGCATTGTGCGATGGTCGACTTCTACAATCAGAATCGCGACTTCCAACTATTACGTGAAGGGCTCAAGCAGAAGGAGGATCAACTGTCGCGTAAGGTCGAGGAGTTGAAGGAACGAGATGAGGACATTATGAAAGCCCGTTGCCCGTAGCAGTGAGCTTGAGGCAACCCTCAGAGCTAGGGAAGATGAGCTCGAGTTAAGTAGGGGAGTAGTGGCTGAAAATGCCGATCTTCAAGCAAAAGTATCCAGTTTAACTACCGAACTGGATATGAAGACGGCTGAGGTCGATGAGCTTAAGGGTGAGTTGAGTGTGAATGCTGATAGATTGGCCCATACTGAGAGGGAGAGGGAGACTGCCGTTTCTGAGGCGGCGGTTTTAGAAGATGCACTCCGTGTTTGTAGGTTAGAGCGGACTAAGGAGATAGAGACGTTTGCGCTTAAGACAGTGGAACTTGAGGGGCGTATTCAAGGGTTGGAGGAGGAACTGTCTGCATTGAACAAGCAAGTGGATTCTTTGAAAGCGGAGAATGTACGACGATAGACGTAACCTTCATCTTATACTCCTGTTGATCCTGTCGTGCTTCGACATTTATATGAGTTATGGGTTCATGCTGAGGCTCAGCTTGATGTGTACAAGGCTCTTCATGTTGATGGGAGGGCATCTGAAGTGGAGTTTCGGGATGTACGCGCCAAGGCTCGTGCAGCTCGTCTGGCATGTGGGTACGATCCTATCTCGCCTGACGGAGATGATATTAATTTTGATTATGCAAACAGGCTCGCCTCCGACTCTTGGTACGAAGTCGTGTATGCCATAGGAAATGATGTGTAGTATTTGTTTTGTACTTACTTTTTGCTTCACGATTTTTGTAAGGGCATCTTTGAGCCCTTTGTAAAGACAAATATTTGTAACATATTTTCTGTAAATTAAGGTTGTTTTGGTCGTACATCTCTGAGTCGTTTCCTTTCTTTGGTTTGTTTGATGACGACTTCTGCCGCAATTACGTCACTCCGATGCTTTATTGAAATGCTAAACTTATTGTAGTGAGTTTAGTTGAACTCTGGTGCCGAAGTAATATCCCATCGTGGTTTGAGTGATGTTGAACTCGTTTTTTGTCGATGGCCTTAGCCATTGGGATGTTACTTTCAAGGTGGTGCCGAAATAATATCCCGTCGTGGTTCGAGTGATGTTGAACTCATTTTTTATCGATGGCCTTAGCCATTGGGATGTTACTTTCGAGGTGGCGTCGAAGTAATATCCCGTCGTGGTTCGAGTGATGTCGAACTCAGTTTTTGTCGATGGCCTTAGCCATTGGGATGTTACTTTCGAGCTGGCGCCGAAGTAATATCCCGTCGTGATTCGAGTGATGTCGAACTTATTTTTTTGTCGATGGCCTTAGCCATTGGGATGTTACTTTCGAGTTGGCGCCGAAGTAATATCCCGTCGTGGTTTGAGTGATATCGAACTCGTTTTTTGTCGATGTCCTTAGCCATTGGGATGTTACTTTTGAGTTGGCGCCGAAGTAATATCCCGTCGTAGTTTGAGTGATGTTGAACTCATTTTTTGTCGATGGCCTTAGCCATTGGGATATTACTTTCGAGTTGGCGCCGAAGTAATATCCCGTTGTGGTTTGAGTGATGTTGAACTCATTTTTTGTTGATGGCCTTAGCCGTTGGGATGTTTCTTTCGAGCTGGTGCCGAAGTAATATCCCGTCGTGAGGGTGGCGTTCTATTTTATTTGTTGGAGTATCGTGGATGCCAGTTTCATTCATACATTGGAGATGCGTGTTGATTTCGTATACATAATGGAGTGATTTTATTCATATGTCGGATATACATGTCGATTTCGTACATATAATGGAGATTCTTTATATCTAGTCCCTTCATTGCTCGGTCTGGAGATGTAATTGGTAGGCGGGGCAATGAAAAATACTTCGAACCTTGAGACGTCCCTCTCGTTGCCTCATTAAAAACCTCCCCGAGAAAACCCAATTGGGACAAAACCCGAGCGAGGGAAAAAGAGTACGACTCGGGCGGCGTTTTTTCAGAAGTGGAAGTACTTGAGGTGGGTGACATTCCAGTTATTTTGTAATAGTTTCCCTTCCATTGTTTCTAGTTGGAATGCTTATTTACTTGTTGCTGCTGTGATTTTGTACGGCCCGTCCAAATGTGTTCCTAGTTTCCCTTTATGCGGATCCTTCGCTGCTTGTGTTTTGGCATTTAGTACGTAGTCCCCGACTCTGAGTGGTCGTACTTTGGCCTTCTTGTTATTATACCTTTCTGCTTGTTGTTTTTGGGCCACCATTCTTATGTGTGCCATATCCCTTCATTCTTCGACCTCATCCAGGTCTTGTAACCTGCTTTCGTCGTTGCTTGATCCACTCTCATTGGAGTATCTCAGGCTAGGTTCCCCAACCTCAACGGGTATGACTACATCGGTGCCGTAGACCAATGAATATGGTGTCTCACCTGTGCTGGTCTTCGGCGTTGTGCGGTAGGCCCATAGCACCCCCGGTAACAGTTCTGGTCATAGCCTTTTGGCATCTTCAAGATTTTTCTTTAATATGTTTAATATTGTTTTATTGGAGGATTCTGCTTGACCGTTACAGGGCAGGATGAAATGGCGTGGAGAGTATCTGCTTGATATGCCATTTTTTGAAAAACTCAGTCGTCTTTTCCCGACAAACTGGGGTCCGTTATGGCAACTTATTTCTTTGGGGATGCCGAAGTGGCATATAATGTTTTTCCAGATGAACGTGATGACTTCTTGTTCACGTATTTGAGCGAACGCACCTGCTTCCACCCATTTGGAAAAATAGTCAGTAAAAACCAAAAGGAAGCGTATCTTACCTCGCCCTACTGGGATTGGCCCAACGATATCCATCCCCCATTTTATAAACGGCCATGGAGAGGTGATGAAATGCAGGAGTTCCCCCGCCTGGTGTATCATAGGGGCGTATTTCTAGCATTGCTCACATTTCTTGACGTACTCCGCGGCCTCTTTTTTCATTGTGGGCCAGTAGTATCCTGCACGAATAAGACACCTAACGAGGGCTCGATTGCCGGTATGGGCGCCGCAGTGGCCTTCGTGTACCTCTTCCAGCATACGTCTTGTCTGATTGGGTCTGAGGCATTTGGCTAACGGGCCACCGAACGTCCTTTTGTAAAGGTCGTGGTTTATGAGATTGTATCTGGCCGCTCATATTCAGAGCTTTTTTGCTTCTTTTTTATCTTGTGGGAGTGTTCCTTCTTGTAGGTATGGTATGATGCGATTATGCCAATCCCAAGTTAAATTTATATAATGTACCTCGACTTGGTCTATTGATGAGTGGAGGAGGGTGACCACGTTCTCCTTGGTGATATTTTTAGTTATTGCTGCCAGCTTGGCGATACCGTCTACTTTGATGTTTTGTGCTTGGGGTATTTGGTCGAATCGGCATTCGTCGAATTATGGCAGTAGTTTGTGGATTTCGATTTGGTATTTCTGCAACCTTTGCTCCTTAATTTGGAAATTCCCAGTAACTTGGTTCACAATGAGTTGAGAGTCGCAGCAGAGGATGACCCACCGAGCACCATGCTTGAGGGCCAATTTCAATCCTGCAATTACGGCCTCATACTCGGCCTCATTATTAGTTATTTCAGGGTATCGTACAGATTGACGAATTAATTTGCCCGTTGGGACTTTGAGTACGAGTCCCAGTCCCGATCCCAATGCGTTGGATGCACCATCAGTGTAGAGGACCTAGAGGTCAGATCGTTCAAATGAAGTGTAAAGTGCTTCTTGTTCGACTTTGGGCAGTATCTTTACGCTGAAATCGAGGATGAAGTCAGCGAGCCCTTGCGACTTTATTACGGTTTGTGATTGATATGTTATATCGTGCTCTCTTAGTTCGTTGGCCCATTTGGCCAGCCGACCCGATAATTTGGGTTTCTGTAGGATACTCCTGAGAGGAAAGGTGTTCACCACCTTTATGGGGTGGCACTGAAAATATGGTCTAAGCTTTCGTGAAGCTACGACTAGCGCCAGAGCCAGTTTTTCAAGGTGGGGGTACCTTGTTTCGGCGTCAATTAAGGTTTTGCTGATATAGTAAAATGGAGATTGCGTACCTTGGTTTTCTCGGACTAGAACTGCACTTACCGCAACTTCAGATACGCTAGGTAGACTAGGAGGCACTCGCCTGAGTCTGCTTTGGCGAGTAAGGGTGACGAAGACAAGAATGCTTTTAGTTTCCTTAGGGCGTCGACGCATTCTGCATTCCAATGGAACCCATTGTCTTTCCTTAATACATTAAAGAATTTATGGCACCTATCCGATGACCGTGAGATGAACCTAGACAGGGCGGCTATTCGTCCTGTCAATTTTTGTACCTGCTTTTTGTTGGTCAGTGTTTTGGGTATTCCTTCGATGGCCTTAATCTATTTTGGGTTGACCTCGATGCCTCTTTGTGACACTAGGAAACCAAGGAACTTTCCCGAGCTTACACTGAAGGCGCATTTTTCGAGGTTTAGTTTCATGCCCTACCGTCTTAATATGTCAAAGGCTTCCTTCAGATGACCGATATGATCTTCTTTCCTTTTCGACTTAACCAGCATATCGTCGATGTAGACTTCCATTGTTTTACCGAGTTGGTTTTTGAACATTTTGGTGACCAATCTCTAATATGTCGCCCTTGCATTCTTTAGTCCAAACGGTATCACTTTGTAGCAGTATGTTCCCTGGTGAGTGATGAAAGTGGTTTTTTCCTGGTCTTCTTCTTCCATGAGGATCTGATTGTAATACGAATAGGCATCCAAAAAGCTTAGCATCTCTTGTCCTGCTGTTGTGTCGATGAGCTGGTCGATGTTGGCAATGGAAAAGAATTTTTCGGACATGCCTTGTTTAGGTTCGTGAAATCTACACACATCCGCCACTTTCCGTTTTTCTTTTTCACCATGACCACATTGGCGACCTATTGAGGATATTTCGATTCCCAGATGGAGCCATTTGCGAGTCGCTTATCGACCTTTTCGCTGACGACTTCGTTGATTACGGCGTTGAACTTCCTTCTCATTTTCTGTACCGACGGGTAAAGGGGGTCGACGTTTAACTTGTGGGTGGCAATATCTTTTGGGATGCCTGGCATATCTGTATGGGAGAAGGAAATAGATCGGCATGGTCAATCAAGAACTTATGAAATTTATCTAGTTCCGAGAGGTTGTGCCCAATATAAGCCTTTTTTGCTATCGTTGTCGTCTAGCAAGACGGGATCAAGATTTTCTATCATTGATTCGGATGCTTCCACGATGTCGGGCTGCTTGATAACGTCTGCCTGCACTTCAAGTTTGGCTCCCGACATTGCTGATTAATATGCTTCCGCATTTGCTCCTTTGAGTTGTTGGGTGTGTGCACAATCTTGGGCGATGCGGTAGCATTCTTGTACGGTGTGTTGATCCCTCAAATGTTGAATAGTCCCCATGAGGTAGGAAACTTGATCACTTGATATAGACTGGAAGGGACCGCTCGCATGGGGTGTATCCACGGGTGCCCTATGATGGAGTTGTAAGTTGTTTCCTGGTTCTTGACGTGAAATGTCATTTCCAGGGTGATCCTCCAGCTAGGACGGGTAGCACTATCTCTCTAGAAGTCCGTTCAACTACATTATTAAAACCTGTTAGCATTATACAATGCGGTATTGTTTTATCTTCGAGTCTCATCTGCACGAGGACTCGAGGATGGATAATACATGTGTCGTTCCCGTCATCTAACATTATTCTTTTTACATCAGTATCTGCGATACGTAAAGTGATAACAAGAGCATCATAGTGAGGGAAAGACAAACCATCGGTATCTGACTTATCGGAGATGATACTATCTTCGAGGTCATCATATCGTTCGTGGGTGATTGATCGTTTGAGTTTATGTGTGGTGGTGAACTTGACATGATTGATCGTTGCGTCGTCACCCCCGCCGTTGATCATCTGTATGGTGCGAGTGGGAGAAGGTGGTTTTGGAGGTCCTTGGGGCTGTTCGCGTCCGCAGGCGAAATTAGTTCGTCCTCGATCGCTCAGTAGCTCCTTCAGGTGACCCTGGTTTAGCATTCGTACTACTTTCTATCGCAGTCCTATGCAATTTTCAGTTTTGTGACCCCTATCTTGGTGAAATTCACAGAAAGCTCTTGACTTTTGGGTGCTGGGGTCTGACCTCATCTTTTGCGGCCATTGCACCTTTGGACCGAGTTTCTCTAGGGCGTACATTATTTCTGAAGGAGAAACACAAAAATTGTGAGAAGATAGGAGTGGAGGCATACCTTTCTTATGTCGATATAGTGTCGTATATCGAGGAAGAGCATCTGCATGCCGTGGTGGAGGTGGGGCAGACGTCCTGACGTAGGGTTGATGTCTTTCCTGGCCGAGGCAGGACCCCAACTAATCTCTTCGACCGTCATTGCGACGATCTTTCCTTGCTTTGGTTTGAAGTGACATCAACCGTTGGGTCGAGCCGTTGAGATCGTCCTCGTCGGCTCGTACCTCAGCGTAGTAGGCGTTATGGATTTTTTCCCAAGTAGTTGGGGGGTATTCATGAGCCTGCTTAGCAATTTTCTGGTCACTCTCGATCTGTTTCTGTTTAATCCGTTCTGGAAGGCTGCTACTGCCATTCCTTCTAACATATTCAGCAAGCTCATTCTCACCCTGTTGAACCGAGCTAAGAAGTCCTTGAGTCCCTCGTCGTGCATCTGTCTTACGGCAAATATATCATTTACCCTAGCCTTTGCCTTTTTAGCTCCTGCATAGGCGGTGACGAATTTGTCTGCCATTTCCTCGAATGTTGCTATCGAGCGTGCTGGTAGTTGAGAGTACCATATCAAGACTCCCCCTATTAAGGTTTCGCCGAACTTTTTCAATAGCTCCGATGGTACTTGCTCTTTTGAGAGATCGTTGCTTTTTATGGCTGTAACGTAGTGGATGATGTGGTCTTCTGGATCGGTAGTACCATCATATATCTTTAAGTAGGGCGGCATTTTGAAGGTCTTTGGAATGGTGTAGGGGGGCGCTTCTTCACTGTATGGTTGCTCGATGAATTGACCAACATCGCGTTTTGGCAGCAACTTTGGAGCGCTTGGTATTTTGTCAACTCTCTCTTGGTGTCCCTTCATATGGTCATGGAGTGCCTTATTCTCATTTTCCATCTCCTCAATTTTCTTTAAAACGCCTGCAAGAGTATCATTACCTACATCACTAGCAACATAAGTGTTACCTATACGGAGGGCATCTTGCTCACCCTCGTTTATCGTGACATCTGCATGTGCCACATTCCTATCATCCCTTTGGGCGGGTTTATCAAGTATGGTGTTTAGAGCACGTGTTAGCCATTATTCTAGCAGTCTTCTTACTACCGATGGTGGCTCTCCCGTTGCAGATGTGGAGGCTTCCCTTTCGCGTGAAGCAGTCACGCTTTCGTGCGGGGAGGTGAAGTATCTCCCTGGGGTGTGATGTTTGGTGTTTCATTTTCGTGATCCTCTCTGCTATCTTCGTTGATGGTGTCTAGGAGGTTGGTTGTGACGCCTACTATGGCTTTTTGCCTTGCATCTCCTTTCCCCGCCATTGTTGGTTTGTACCTAGCTCGGAAGAAGTGATTATCCCTTTCAGGAGTCTAGATGAAACTATAATCTTAGCTAAAGAAATCCCCATAGACGACGCCAAATTGTTTGACCCAAAAGATATTGAAACCTTTTTTATTAAATCAATTAAAGAAGATGAAGGGGTAAATCTCAGTTAAGTATAATAAACTCTAAAATGAAAGACCCAAGGGATGAATAAGGTAGATAATATTTATTGATCTCGTGGAACCGAATGATTAAGCGTTGAAAATGACAACCTAGAATGTAGAAAGATATTACAATGGGTGCTCTTAGCCAAAAGTTTTCTCCGTATACAAGGGTTTCTACTCACTATATATAAGGGACAATCCCTCCTGAACCCTAAAAGACATGTCATAAAGAATATTCGAAAATATATTCCTATTGCCACATGTTGGGCCTATACTACTGCAAAGGTCGTGCGTCCGTTAACCGCTATCGATCGCCGCCGTCTTCAACGGCCACAGGACGTCGTGTCGTGAAGACCTCGTCTCGTGTCGTATTCGACAGTAGTCGTGGTCGACCAAATTTGGACCTATACAGTAACTAAAGTGTGTTTAGGTGGGATAAATACCAAAACATGGATATTTTTCGTAATAAGGTTTTAAATAGTGTATAGGAATGAAAAAATCCTTTGATTTTAAACCCAAGGTGCAAAAGGGAACTAAATAAATAAATAGATAAGTTTCCAGGTTTCACACTGTTAAAAGAGAACATGTGTATGTTGCAAAAACTAGGAAGATAAATGCAAGGAAACAGGTTGGGGGATGATAGGTACAATAAATCTGTTATTTACTACCATTTCGTAATGCATTATGTCACATGAAGTAAATGAAGTGTTCAACAACCCTATTTTCACTTGATGCACGTATCAAACAACTAAATACGTTACATATAATTGTTCATACAAACTTTTGTGAGTTAGTGACAGTTAAGTTAAATACTCCATAAATGTTAAAACATTCATATATTAGAATTAAGCACTTAAAATTTCACAATAAGGAAAAGCAGAATTTGACCAATATTATACCATAATCAAATTTTAAAGTTATCTAATATTACAAGAAGTTATTGATCGGTATTTGGTCATAACATGGTATCCAATCAATAGGTTCACGTATGATGCAACCGAGAAAGTGCTATTTAATATGGTACTTTTGGAAATGCTAAGAAGATGTGTTCTTAATTTAGATCACAAAACATATTCAGTTAAAAGAGTATATAGAATTACAGATTGATGTAATTGCTGGTTTTATTGAGGTCTTTAGGTCAACGAAGAAGAATATAAATCAACTAAATTCACAAGAAATATGTAGAACATAGAAAAATGTATACAAGAAGCAAATGACGAGGGCAAGATTTTACCCAAGTGTTTTATAAGTGTGTTTGGGTCGAGAACTATATTAATGTTAAATTTTGACTTATTCTCTCAAATTATTATTTATCTATATTATTTTCAAACGATATCAACCTATTGTATATATATCTTTTTTTTTTAGAAAAAATTATACTTGCACACACGTGTATAAGGAATATTTTCCTTAAATAATGACACCACTTTTTAGATGACGCTTCCGCCACCACAAGAACCAATGAGATTGTACGACCTCTCTGCTTTTACAAGCACGAACGTGTCATAACACCATACGATGAATATTTTAAATTGTTCCCGCTATATTTTAGTCAACAGATAAATTGTCTAATTAATTACAAGTTTTAAGCTAATTATAATTCTTCATGTCATAAAATAATTCCATTGTCATATTTTTCTCCAAGTAAATATAGACTATGATATGCAATTCAAACTGAATGTCTCTAGTTCGAATTCTAGATATTAAGGTTCGAATTCTAAAGCACTTCCCTTTAGAGAAATAAGCTTTTAATAATTTCTTAATAAAACAGGATTTTGCTAGAACTATGAACTGTAATCATGTTACTTAATTTTGTAATGGACAGTTTGATTAACCATATAAAGATAAGGATTTTTTTAAAGAATTGAATTAGATACTCATCCTCGGCCATAAAAGATTCTCTTAATTAGGAATTTAATATAATTCCCATTTCTGGCATGTACAGTTTTGGCTAGTTCTACTTGCTAACCATTTTATTTATGGATTAATTTCGCACCATGCTAAATACCGCTTGGCTTTATCACACGTCAACAATTTAATGGTAATAGATTTTCAAAGTCCAATCAAATCTTGACATGAGCTAGAGAAAGAAAATCCATTTGCCTATAAATTCTCTTCTAACTTAGCCAAAAAAGTACAACAAAAGAATTCAATCTCTTGGGGTAAAGAAGAAGAAAACATGTCAAAGTTGTGCACTCTCTTTATTGTGGCATTTCTTGTTTGCTTCACTCTCACATTTGCTGCTCGTCCTGATTCTTCGGCGGTGGTGAAGCCCCAATTTCATGCAAGTCAATACATCTCTTATAATTTCTTCTTTATTTGATCCATAAATTAAGATTCTACTGGTTTAATTTTGATTTATGTGTTCTTGATTTTCTGTTTATTGGGTTTTAATGACTCCGTCTATGTGAGTTTCATGGGTATAATCAGTCCTAATCCAGGATAAAGGAGAATGTATTCAAGGGGGTATCACCCCTTTTTCGAAAAATTATATTATGTAGCTAGGTAAAAAATAGTTTTATATGGATATACATTATATATTGACACTCCTTGACTTATTCTTGGGTTTATATGTTTATATTTTGACTCATCTTAATGAAAATTCTGGTTTTGCCACTGAATGCGAACAATGTAAAAATAGTTTTGTAGTAGGTTCGAATCGTGAAATCAGTCACTGATACTTACATCAAAGTATGCTACCTACATAATACCCTTTGCGTACGGTACTTCTATGGATCCTGCGTGAACGCGGTATGCTTGTGCACCGGCCTGCTTTTTTTATTGGTTTATGTGTATATGTTACTCCTAACGGATTATAACAAGTTATTTGCTTTAATTCTTCCGTTACTAATTTAAGCTTATTATAGTCCGTTACATGCTGTGAGTTATTTTAACTCGACGGTGTAAAAAAGAAATTAATGTATAGTCTATTAATTGATTTGTGTTTTGTTTTATGGGCAGATTGCAAGTGAAGGGAAAATTCAGATTAAGGAAGCAAAATGTGAAGGAGTGGAGGAAGAGGAATGTCTGAAGAGGAGGACAATGGCTGCTCATCTTGATTACATTTATACTCAAAGTAATAAAAATCCATAAATTGGATTTTTTGTGTTTTAACTTTCTAATCCCCCTTTTAATTACTAAGTGTGAAAGGGGTTGTAATGGCAGTCGATACTAATAATAAAACTTCTGCCTAGTTCTTTGTTTTTGGTACCCAATCTTTTCATTTCTTCTTTTTTCTCCTCTGTTATCCCTATAACATAGTTAACATAGGCTACATTTTATAACTGCAAATAAATTCACAAGTCAATTATCACAAAGGATAATGAAAAACTAAAACAACCATATGGTCTTAAGAGTTTGCAGTAAAATATAACTCTGATTTATTGTACAATGACTTACACTTTAGCAAACTCATTTATAAACCTTGAGATTAAAAAGAAAAAAGGAAAAAGAAGTAAAAAAGTAGTTTTGATTTGGAAGGTGGAATTATTACTTATTCTTCAACTCACTTTGATGTATATCCGAAAAATTTGACAGCTTGCATCATACGCAAGAGTGGCTCGGTGTACAAGATATTCCGTGTTCACATAAGATTCAAGAAAAGGTCGTACTCTAAGGGATATGATGTAGACAACTTACCCCTGATGTAAGCCTGTCAAACGGTCGGGCAGGCCCGATTCTGGACCGGCCTTGGTCGGTTTTAAACCTGACCGACCCTGATCGACCTGGTGGTAAGGGGGCGGGCCGGGCAGGACTGGGTTTGGACGTGAACCGGCCTGTGCCGGGGAAAATTTCATTACGGGTTAACTGGACCGGTCCAACCCGGTAAGTTCTTGTCAATCTTGAACCGGTTAATCGGACCGGACCGGTTCAACGACTAGTTCAATTTTTTTTAAATACTCTTGACAGTTGGCAACAGTCAACTGTCATTTTGACTGCTATTTTGACTGTTGCCCAATGACTAATTTTCAAGAATAGACCCCTTTTGGGCATCTTTTTTTTTAAAAATAATACTTTTATTATTTGCTAATTTATCTCTTTGAAAAACTATAAATAGACCTCCCACTCTTCTTCATTTCTTCACTCATCTCTCAATTCTCAATTCATGTTAAATCATGCCCCGTGCTAATAGAGTGCGCTCACATGTAAACGTACAAGAGGGGTTGGGGGAGGGTGAATTGTTGACTATTTAAAATTTAGTTGACTAACACAAGTATTAGTTAACTGACCATAGCATAGAATGAAAGTAAGCAGTAAAGAGAAGTAAATAACACACAACGATTTATACTGGTTCGGTATCGTTGTGGTACTTACATTATCACGACCCGGATTTTTCACCTTGGGGAGTCGTGGTGGTGCATACTAGTGAAAGCTAGGCAAGCTAATCATTCCAAATATTTTACCTTTTCTATTTTTTAATCCTTTAACAGCTATGAATTGACATTATATAAACAACGAAAATAATAAAGCGGAAGGCGCAAGAATGAAATGTAACAACTTAAGATAATACCGATACAATTCCATAAACATAAGCTACCCAGAACTGGTGTCATAATGTCACAGACTGTCTAGGAATATTACAAATAGGAGTCCGAAAGATAAATACAAAGTTGTTTCTGAAATAAATAAAAGAAACAGTATGGAAAGATAGAAGGAGACGCCAAGGCCTGCGGACGTCTGCAGGATTACCCCGGGTCGCCTTAACCGGTACTGAAACCAGCCGGTTCCCTTTTCCTCTAGCCTGACCCGACCCCTTAACATTCATACCTTGATGCAAACATTAATAACTGATTCCACAATTCGAACCCGTAACTTATAGATTATACGAAAACAATTTTACCGTTACTCCAAGGCTCCTTTTTTGCTTGAATCATCTTCAGGAACTAGAATTTTTTGGTAATGGACATAATTTCCTACCGGAGAAAACGGAGTATTATGTTACTGTTCATGAGTGTGAACTCACATATCCCTCATAAATTCCAGATTCTACCGTTGTAGGCTTATAGCATATTTGACCAAAAGTGATTTTTTTGGGCCAAAAATATTTTTGACAAAAAATGAGGTATTTGGCCAAGCTTTTAGTAGGAAAAAAAGTATTTTTGTGGAGAAGTAGAAACAGTTTTTGAGAAGCAGAAAGAAGTAGCTTATCTCCAAAAGCACTTATCTTAAAAGTACTTCTGAAAAAAATACACGTAGAAGCAGTTTCTAAAAGTTTGGTCAAACATTAATTACTGCTCCAAAGTATTATTCAAATTAATTAGCCAAACACAAACCGTTTCCCACCGAAACATCTTTCATTTAAGCATCTTGTTGTTCACATTCTTTTCATACTTGAGCTGGTTAATTTCAAAGTCTAGGAAAGGAAAAGTCGGTGTCCATACCAGTTTTAGCATTTTTCTTCGACAGATTTGTGCTTGGAAATAACGTTTGTTTTAAAAAATATTATGTTCACTTTCCTATCACCTCATCCTCTTCAGGATAAGGATTACTTTTTAAACTCAAAATAATTTGGATCATTTCTCGATTTGTACGTAGACATCTTTTTGTAGAGTCTACATTAGTTTTTTCTGTGTCATTCCAATTGCACAGAGTCATGCTAATCTTCTCTGTGTCATTTCAATTTTATTGGATATTCCGAAGGGGTAATTCCCTTATAAGTATACTCTCTGTTAAGGGAGATATCAAAGTTTCATTTTTTGTCGTTGCAGAAAATTTTCTAAGCCAACTGAGAAACAACGTATGTGGATGCTGCAAAAGCAAAACAACTAAACAAGTCCCCACAAAATTAGAGTCGATTGAAGCTAGTTGTGTAAATGCGCATAAAAATTTACCATAATTGTGACTTGTATGTATCCTTTGTTGTTGTTTCATGATACCGTAATGTTGGGCTTTTAAGCTTCTGTAACTTAAAGAGGGTGAATGAGAAATGAAGGGAAAATAAAATATTTGAGTTTCCCTCCTTGCCAAAGGGACATTGTCCCATATTGGAGGAAGAAAAGGATTTTGATGGGTATATATACAATTGCTCTTCTTCTAGCTCTTAAAGAGGTAAGAACAAGGCAAGCCTCGCGCGTTGTCGCTGTTTCCCGCAATATTTCAGTTTCACACATGTTCCAATAGCTATGGTTGTTTTTGAAAGGTTGCAAACCTTTTCAGAAATAGCGTCAAATGGTCTATAAATATTTCTTGAATCCCAGAATCTTTACTTACGAAATTTTCTGATCTTCTTCTTCTGCATATAAAAATTCCAGTGTGTTTTTTAGCCTTTGAGTGGTTCGTTGTTCATCGGTTTTTTTGGTACCAACACTCCGGTGAGTTAAATCATTCTATCCTGGGAGGATATATTCCAGCACCTCGGGCACTTGAGGGGAATAATTTCCTTAAGGACACACTGTGTATTCAGTGGGTTCGATTTATTCCTATATTATTTTCCAGAATTTATTTTGTCGTTCTATTTCTACTAACTTTCTGTTTCTGTTTTCATAAAGTTTATTATTTATTGTTTATTACAACAATACAGTTTGGATAACAATCTTATGGAAATTATTTTATTATATATTGTATTCTCTTTGTGGAGATTAAAACCTGTGTGATTTTCTACTCCTTCTGAATTTTACTGTTCTGATTTGAAGATATAAAAACTTCATCAGAATATTAAAATTCAGAAAATGATTTGAAGAACATAAAAACTTCATCGTTTTCTATAAAACAGTATATAAAAACTTCGATTTTTATTTATTATATGTACGATTTATTGTTAATTATTACTGTTCTGGTTTTACCATTAATTGAACTATTCTGTTGTTGATAGTGAGAAATGGTAATTGATAACGGAAATTCTTCTTCGACTGTTGTGGCAACGACGATAGACTCGTCAAGCCGGACTGCAGTTCCACCGGCCGAGAAACCAGGGAAATTTTTTGGAGCCAACTTCAAAGGATGGCAACAAAGGGTGTGCTTCTGGCTTACCACACTTGGTATGCCGAAATTCACTAGTGAAGAACCTCCAATGCCTGCTGCGGACATGCCGGACAACGAGAAATTCATGATTGTTGAGGCGTGGTGTAACGACCCGGCTGGTCGTTTTAAGAATTAACACTCTGATCCCTTATTAACTGCTTTCCCCGTATTTTTTCTGCTATTTTAATTTGCCGGGATGTTTTGCTTTAAATTTCGGAGTATTTTAGGACACTTAGTCCCTAAAAGAGAGCTTAAGCTTTAGAATTTGGACCGTAGTCGGAGCAGTGTGAAGATGGCCTCGGAATGGAATTCTGTCGGTTCCGTTAGCTCCGTTGGGTAATTTCGGGCTTAGGGGCATGTTCGAATTGTGTATTGGAGGTCCGTAGCTTATTTAGGCTTGAAATGCTGAAAGTTGAATTTTTTAAGTTTCCGGTACGATAGTGAGATTTTGATATCGGGGTCGGAATGGATTTTGGAAGTTGGAGTAGCTCCGTAGTGTTGAATGTGACATTCTTGCAAAATTTCAGGTCATTCAAACGAGGTTTGATAGACTTTTTGATCGAAAGCGTAATTTGAGAGTTTTTAGAGTTCTTAGGCTTGAATCCGATGTTAAATTGGTGTTTTGATATTGTTTTGAGCATTCCAATGTTTGGAACAAGTTTGAATGATGTTTTAGGATTGGTTGGTATGTTTGGTTGAGGTCCCCGGGGCCTCGGGTGTGTTTCGGATGCTCGACGGACCATTTTTGGACTTGGAAAAGGATCAGATTTTTCTAGTTTTCGGTTGCAGACTTTCCTTCATCGCGATCGCGTGAGGAGGCTCGCAATCGCGAAGGCTTAGATGAGGCAGAGGGGATTTTTATTCTACGCGATCGCGGGAAGGGAGTGCGAACGCGTAGTATTGGTAGAAGTTGAATCACGAACGCATGGGCTACGCCGTGTTCGCGAAGAGGAAGAAGTGAGGCAACTGAGGAGTGGAAGTTGCTCTTTACGATCGCGTAGAGCTGAGCAGTGCAAGCATCGCGTTCGCGTAGGGAGTATCGCGTTCGCATAGGGTTAATTTGGGGGTCAGTGATGTTTCTCTTCGCGATCGCGTGGGAGTTTCCGCGATCGCGATTAAGGTCGCGTCTGAGCAAAACATAAAGTTCAAAATCGAGGGTTTTGAATTCATATCACAAAATTGAATTGGGAGCTCGGTAGGAGACGAATTTTGGAGGGAGTTTGCGGGTAATGATTCTTAACTCCTTTTTACTTATAACACATTAATCTAAACATGAATTCATCATCTAATTTCGGATATGGGGTGAGAAATTGGGAAAATTTGGAAAAGTTCTTAGACCTAATTTTCTAGTTTTGATTGGGGAGTTGACATCGGATTTGGATAAATTTGGTATGCTTAGACTCGTGAGTGAATGAGGGTTCATAATCCGTAACTTTTACCCGATTCTGAGACGTGGGCCGGGGGACGTTTTGGGCAATTTTCTTAATTTCGCGTGTTAGCTTCGAATTAATTAGTGAAATTAGTTACTTGAAGTTATATTTATATTATGCGATTAATTTGAATAGATTTGGGCTATTTGGAGTCGGGTACTCGTGGCAAGAGCGTAGTTTCGGGTTGATTTTTTAGCCGGTTCGAGGTAAGTGGCTTGCCTAACCTTGTGTGGGGGAACTCCCTTAGGATTTGGTGTTGTTGATATATGAAATGCCTTGTACGTTAGGTGACGAGTGAGTACATGTGCTAATTGTTGAAAATCATATTTTCATTACGTAATATTTTCTTCCCTGTTTATACTACTTGCAATTTAAGCCTATTGTTAGCTAGGAAAGCATGTCTAATTGACTTAATTATTTTACTTGCTCAAACTGCTTTATTTGAACTCCGTACAACATGCTTGGTTAGAAATACCTATTTACCTTGATATGAAATTTGGACTTAACTGAATATTTTTCGTATGGCTGGTGTGTGTTAACTTTGAGACTACGGGACGGTATCCCGGGAGATCTCCCGACATGTTTACTTTGGGACTACGGATTTGTATTCCAGTAGATCCTCCTGCACATTTATATTGGAACTACGGGATTGCACCCGATAGATTCCCCCAGTACTGGGTATTTACATTTGGGACTACGGATCGAGATTCCGGTAGCTCCCCGTGCACTATGAGTTGGATTATGGAACGACACCCGGGAGATCCACTGGATATTTACATTTGGGGACTATAGGACGGTATCCTGGGAGATACCCGGTTGTTATCTCTGTGTTGAGTTATACTCCTTCTATGATTATTTGCTCTGTTGTAGTTGTTGCTACTCTTATTACCTTGTGTTACTCTACTATTGCTTCTTTTCCTTATATATTATTGTGTATGACTGGTAGGGCCCTGACCTTCCTCGTCACTACTCGACCGAGGTTAGGTTTGACACTTACTGGGTACTGTTGTGGTGTACTCATGCCATTTTCTGCACATGTTTTCCCCGTGCGTAGATCTAGGTTCTTCGACTCGGCCCTACTATCCTTGAGGCGAGGCGATTCTTCAGAGACTTTGAGGTATATCTGCCGTGTCCGTAGACAGAGGAGTCCCTCTCCATTCTCTCTTGTAATTATAGCCCTTCTGTATTTACTTTTGTTTAAGCATTCTGGAGTTAGACACTTGTTGTTATTCAACAGCTTGTGACTTCATGAGATTTCAGGTTTTGGGAAGTTGTTCAGTTTGAGAGTTATATTATATATGCCAAGCGGAATTTTAAACCTTCATCATGTTTATTCCGCAGTTTTATTAGTTTTATCTTGTCTTTTCCCTTTTTCCGCAATTGTTAGGCTTACCTAGTCACAGAGACTAGGTGTCATCACAATAGTTCACGGAGGGCGAACTGGGGTCGTGACATGTGGAAACAGGCAGATTTTCTTTGCAAAGGTTATATCTTAAGCGCTTTAGAGGATGACTTGTACAATGTCTGAATAGTTCGAAAGAATTATGGGACGAACTTGAGAATAAGCACAAGACTGAAGATGCATGCTTGAAGAAGTTAATGGTTGCCAAGTTTCTAGACTATAAAATGATAGACAGCAAAACTGTTGGAACCCAAGTTCAGGAGCTTCAACTTATTTTTCACGACCTTATTGCTGAAGGTATGGTCGTGAATAAAGCATTTCAAGTGGCTACAATGATTGAAAAATTACCTCCTTTGTGGAGAGATTTCAAGAACTATCTTAAGCAGAAGCGCAAAGAAATGAAGTTGGAAGATCTTGTGATTCGTCTCAAGATTGAGTAAGACAACAAAAACAGCCGAGAAGAAGTCTCATGGAAATTCAATGATCATAGGAGCTAATATCGTTGAGGAGACTGCTCCAAAAAGTAAGAAAGGAAGAGGTCTTCTAGACAGACTAAGGAGCAGAACAAAAAGAAATTCAAGGGCAATTGCTACAATTGTGGAAAAGTTGGTCACAAAGCCCCTGATTGTCTTCTCCCGAAAAAGGATAAGAAGAAGGGACAAGCCAATAAAGTGGAGAAGAATGATGACATTGATGATCTGTGTGCAATGCTTTCGGAATGCAACTTAGTTGGAAATTCGAAGGAGTAGTGGATTGACTCTGGAGCCACTCGACATATTTGTGCTGTCAAATAAGCATTTGCGACTTACTCTAATGCTGGTCCCGAAGAAGAGCTTTCCATGAGAAATAATGCAATAGCCAAGATTGAAAGTTATGGGAAGATATTCCTGAAGATGACTCCGGCAAGGTGTTAACGCTCAACAACATTCTTCATGTTTGTACTATTAGGAAGAATTTAGTTTCTACTTCTTTACTTGTGAAGAATGGATTCAAATATGTATTTGTTTCTGATAAAGTTGTTGTAAGCAAGAATGAAATATATGTTGGAAAAGGATACCTTAGAGAGGGCCTTTTCAAACTCAATGTAATGGTTGTTGACAGTATGAATAAAATTTCAGCTTCGTCTTATTTATTGGAGTAAAATGATTTATGGTATATTCGTTTAGGAGATGTCAATTACAAAACCTTGCGGAATTAATCAATTTAGAAATATTGCCTAAATTCGAGTGTAATAAATTAAAATGTCAAATATATGTTGAATCTAAGTTTGTAAATCATCCTTATAAGTCTGTTGAAAGAAATTCAAGTCCTTTAGACTTAATTCATATTGACATTTGTGATATGAAGTCGACACCGTCTCGAGGTGAAAAAAAGTATTTTATTATTTTTATTGACGATTGCACTCGATATTGTTATGTTTATTTTCTTAATAATAAGGATGAAGCAATTGAAGCATTTAAGAAATACAAGAATGAAGTGGAGAATCAATTGAATAAAAAGATCAAAATAATTAGAAGTAATAGGGGTGGAGAATATGGATCTCTGTTTGTATAAATATGTTCGGAATATGGAATTATCCATCAAACTACTGCACCTTACACACAATCCAATGAAATTGCGGAAAGGAAAAATCGGAAAATAAAGGAAATGATGAACTCTTTATTAATAAGTTTCGGATTACTGTAGAGTTTGTGGGGGGAAGCTATCCTTACAGCTAACCGAATACTCAATAGAGCACCCCATAGCAAAACGCCATCTATTCCATATGAAAAATGGAAAGGAAGAAAGCCCAACTTGAAATATTTCAAAGTGTGAGGGTTTCTAGCAAAGGTTCCTTTACCTAAAAGGGTTAAAATCAGACAAAAAACTGTAGATTGTATTTTTATTGGATATGCTACAACAGTAAACCATGTCGGTTTTTGGTTCATAAATCCGATAATCACGAAATTCATGTTAATACGGTAATGGAATTAGATAATGTTGAATTTTTGGAAAGTATCTATCTGTATAAAATTGAATGCGAGCCATTAAGTGAAAGACCTAAACGACCTCGGGAAAAGAAAAATACTCCAAGTGTAGAAGATCCAAGGCGTAGCAAACGTCAAAGAACATCTACTTCCTTTGGACCAGATTTTGTGATGTTCTTGCTTGAAAATGAGCCTTAAACTTTTAAAACAGCTATGTCATCTTCTGATTCAGCGTTTTGGAAAGAGGAAGTCAATAGTGAGATTCAATCAATTTTGGATAACCATACATGGGAATTGGTTGATCTTCCTCTAGGAAATAAGCCTTTAGGTTCGAAATGGATCTTTAAACGGAAAATGAAAGTTGATGGTACTATTGACAAATATAAAGCAAGACTTGTTATCAAAGGTTATAAACAAAAAGAAGGCCTTGATTACTTTGACACTTACTCTCCAGTAACTAGGATAACATCTACTAGGGTGTTAGTGGCACTAGCGGTCGTGTATGGTCTTAAAATCTATCAAATGGATGTTAAAATAGCTTTCTTAAATAGAGAATTGGAGGAAGAGATTTACATGGAACAACCTGAGGGTTTTGTGGTTCCTGGTAAAGAAAAGAAAGTGTGCAAACTTGTTAAGCCACTTTATGGACTTAAACAAGCACCCAAATAATGGCATGCCAAATTTGACCAAACGATGTTGGCAAGTGGGTTTAAAATCAATGAATGTGACAAATGTGTTTACATTAAAACACTGCAGGTCATGAAGTCATTTTTTGTTTATATGTTAATGATATGTTGATAATGAGTAAAAGTATAGTAGATAGAAATGCTACTAAGCGCATGTTGGCTAGAAAATTCGACATGAAAGACTTGGGAGCCGCTGACGTGATCTTATGAATTAGAATTCATAAGTATCCACAAGGTCTAGCATTATCACAATCTCACTACATTGAAAAAGTACTTGACAAGTTCAAGTATTTGGATTTCAAGATTGCCAAGACTCCAATTGACGTGAGTTATATACTTCAAAAGAATGAAGGTGAAAGTGACTCACAACTGGACTATGCAAGAGTATTGGGAAGTTTGATGTATATCATGATTTGTACGCTATTAGATATAACATGTGCTATTAGCAAACTGAGTCAGTTTACAAGTAATCCCAATCAAATACATTGAATGGCAATGAAATGAGTTTTGGGGTATCTGAAACATACCCAAAATTATACTTTGCATTATAACAAATATCCCTCCATAATTGAGGGATATAGTGATGCAAATTAGATCACCGGATCATCTGAAGTTAAATCACGAGTGGATATGTTTTCACAATTGGGGATGGAGCAGTGTTTTGGAAATCATCCAAATAAACGTGCATCGCCCTTTCTACAATGGAATATGAATTTATAGCTTTAGATAAGACCGGTAAAGAAGCTGAATGGCTCCAGAATTTCTTGGAAGATATTCCATTTTGGCCCAAAACTTTGGCACATATTTGTATACATTGTGACAGTCAAGCGGCAATAGGCAAGGCAGGGAGCGTTATGTATAACAAAAAATCTCGTCATATACGATGGTGACACAATACCGTTAGATAACTACTCTCTAGTGGTATTATCACGATTGACTATGTAAAGTCAAGAGATAACGTGTCGGATCCACTTACAAAAGGCCTATCTAGAGAGGCAGTTGAAAGATCATCAAACAGAATGGGGTTAAGGTCTAGGACAAGTCATCATGGCGGTAACTCCACCTAACAGACTGGAGATCTCAAGAGCTAGGTTCAAAGAGATCAAACAAAATTATTAATGACGGTTCAACATTGTCAAATAACTCAATCCATTCTCGTGATGAAGATAATATTCAAAATCGAGGTAAAGAATTAAAGCTTTTTGATGAGTCAATAAAGCTTCAAGCTTTTTAATGATTTACTAAGTTTGGCAGGATATGAACAGATAGTGTATCTTTAGGATTACACATTTAGGAATCACCTATATGAGTGTGAAGTATAAGCCACTTCAAGGAGAATGAAAGTAAAGACTCATTCTCTAAGCACTCATGAAACCAGGTGGTGTTCATGGCTGGAACGAATACAACCGTGAGAACCATAGATGGTTAAGGATTGATTGTGTGACTTATGTTATCTAGGTACACTACAAAGCTCGACGGTTCAAAGATATCAAATCTACCGATTGACCAAGTATATCCGATATAAGTTTACTACGGAAAGTTTAAAGGAAAATCTACTTATCTAGATGCAATTAATTCTTGCATGTAAAACACACACGCGTCCGTGCATTCCTTTATTTTATAGCCATTCCCCATTAATGTGGGAGATTGTTGGGCTTTAAGCTTGGTGTAACTTAATTTTAAGCTTTGTGTAACTTAAAGAGGGAGAATGGGAAATGGAGGGAAAATGAAATATTAGAGTTTCCCTCTCCTTGGCAAAGGGACATTGTCCCATATTGGAGGAAGAAAAGACTTTTGATGGGTATATATATAATTGCTCTTCTTCTAGCTCTTAAAGAGTTAAGAAGAAGGCAAGCCTCGCGCCGTCGTCGTTGCTCGCTCGCTCGACTCGGCTTCGACTTCGGATTTGGTCAAAGATCGATTGATTAATCTTTTTGGATAAAATTCCTTTCAATTATTTAATTAACTAACAAAAATTCAATCGGAAATAACCCGCAACCCGATCCGGTCTGGTCCGTTTTTTTTTCTGGATTATTTTAAATCTGTTTCCTAACTTTTCCGCAATATTCTCAGCTGTTCCAACAGCTATGGTTGTTCTGAAAGGTTGCAAACCTTTTCAGAAACAATGCCAAATGGGCTATAAATATGCCTTGAATCCCAAAAATTTTACTTACTAAATTTTCTGATTATCTTCTTCTTCTTCTGCACAATATTTTCCATTGTGTTTTACGACCATTGAGTGGTTTGTCGTTCACCAGAGTTTTTGGTACCAATACGCTGGTGAGTTAAATCATTCTATCGTGAGAGGATATATTCCAGCACCTCGGATACTTGATGGGAATAATTTCCGTAAGGATACACACTGTATTCAGTGGGCTCGATTTATTCCTATATTATTTTTCAGAATTTATTTTGTCGTTCTGGTTCTACTAATTTTCTGTTTCTGTTTTTCCAGAAAGTTTACTATTTTATTATTTATTATAGCAATACATATTGGATCACATATCCACCCCACTCCATTTCGGGGACGTTTAATACCAATAATCAATAACACACTAACAGAGTATTATATAATCCTTCTGTAATCATCTCATTAAGGGTAAACTAGAAGTTTAAAGGAAAAAAATTTCTACATATTAAAAGTGGATAGACTAATAGAAAAGTGCATTGCATATATTTGGACAGAGGAGGTACTAATCAGATAAACAAAGACTTACCCCCATTTGTTGAGTTTATCACTAAAGGAAGAAGAATCGGGTTTCTCAAACTGGACACCTTCAAGAGGAACAATATCTTGGCCTACGAAAGTGATTCCATCATCTGAGACGAAACAAGTTGGCCCATTATTTTGATCCACTAGTACTAGTAGTAGTAGTATTAGTTTGATGAGGAGCGCCGGCGCCGGAAGAAGATTCAGCGTTAGCAAGAGTGAGGGGTTTAGGGCGATTTTTTGGGCCGTGAATTGGGTTAGTAGTGGAGACTTTAGTGGGCCGGTGGTGGGAGAAGAGATGAGGAATAGGGTCGGTGAATTTGAGGGAACAACGATGAGTTGCTGATAAAGCTCAGGCGGGAGCTTGGCTTAGAAGGTTCATTGTTTCCACTGCTTCCAATTCATGGCTATCGTTAGATATGACTTCCATTTTTTGAATTAATTGCTAAACTTAGAGAATACAATAAGGATTAATCCAATAAAAATGAAGTAAGAAAAATATCCTAAAACCGTAAAAACAATACGTAGCCGACCTCAACGTGAAGGCCAAAGAAAAGTATTGTGTAACTTATAGTACATTACAATCAATAATATGTATAATGTATAACTTAGTATATACTCTTCCAGTACGGTATTGGTATATCAATAATTAATATTTTTTTAAATACCATACCTAATACCAAATATTTTTAAAACTTAAATCAAATACCATACGAAATACCCAAATACTGAATACCATATACCAAAATTTTTGATTTTGGTATAGTGATTTGTGTATTTACCCCTAAATGGGATATAATATAATTAGATTTGAGAGATATTCACCTTATTAACCACTAGATAATATTTTCTTTTCCAAATTAAGTGATAAAAGGATTAGAAGGCCCCAGTAGATCATAGATAAAAAAGAACATCTATTACTCTATCTGTGCATAAAGACCAATTTTAGAGGAAGTTGAAATATAATTAACAAATATGTCACATTTCTTTTCACGGGCTCATAGAATAAAATAATGAACACATGAAAATAATGGTAAGAATATGGACAACATGAAGAAGCAAATTAGAGTAGAGCTAAGCCTTGGCATGTTTCGAATGCAATTATGAGTCCAAATGTGTAAAAATGCATTATCAGAGGAATTTTTACCTCTTGTAGTAAAGGTTGATACCTTATTTATTTTAAATAAATACCCTTTTAAAAAATTATATTCCATAGCTACTTTTTGATATTTATAGCCAAATATCTATTTATGGTCACCTCCTACCCTTAAGCCATAAAATACACTTTATATTATTTTTCTCTCTCATTCTTTCAGATTTTTCTCTACCCTCTCTCTCTCAACGCCAGTTTTCACCATGAATATGTGATGACCCAAACTTATTTTAAAATGAAATTCTATGTTCCGAAGTCTTAAAAACCTCTTCTAGCATCACCTTGATTTGTGTGCGTAGTCGGAAAGCCTAAATATGAAATTATATGTTCCATTGTCGGGATGTTTGTTTTTATGTTAATGTTCCCTTGCCGGGATGTTTGTTTGATAGTATTGTTCCCTTGCCGGGATGTTGTTGAAATATCATTGTTCCCTTGCCGGGAAGTTATTATGTTGTTTTTGTTCCCTTGTCGGAATTCCTTGTGATTATTGTTGGTTTGTAAATGGGAGCAGGTGGTACGCCTACCACAAGATATAATGAAATGGGAGCGGGTGGTACGCCTACCACAGGATACATGAAATGGGAGCAGGTGGTATGCCTACCACGAGATAAATAAAATAGGAGCGGGTGGCACGCTTGCCACAAGATATGAGAAGTGGGATCGGGTTGCACACCTGCAACAAGATGTGAACGGAAAGTGAAATCTGCCTTTGTTTTCCTTATCCTTGTTAGTAGTTGGATTTTGGTTCCTTATAGTTCTCTTGATGTCCTGTTTTACCTGTTATTCCCCGAAGCATGTCTCCCCCTCCCATATTTACTTGTTTGTTTCTGCATTTCTTTTCCGCTGTATATATTTGAATTGCACATGTTTACGTGGCAGTCTGGTCCTAGCCTCGTCACTACTTCGTCGAGGTTAGGCTAGACACTTACCAGCACATGGGGTCGGTTGTGCTGATGCTACACTCTGCACTATGTGCAGATCGCGGAGCAGCTTTTGGACCGTAGCTTGGAGGCTTCCTTCAGTCCACCTGGAGATCCAAGGTAGACCTGCAGACATCCGCAGGCCCTAGCGTCTCTCTCTATCCTTATTTTTCTATTTCATCTTCTTATATTCCAAAACAGTGTATTGTTATTTTTCTTCAGACCCTGTATGCAGTTAATCCTAGTCTGTTTGTGACAATGTGACACCAGATTTTGGGCGGTTAAGGATTCAGTATTTGTAATAGATACAATTTTCATATATTTTATCGTTGTCTTTCGCTTGAATTTGAATTTTCGCTGTTATCACATTATAGCCTTTTAATTGTTAAATAGAAATAATGGTTAATGAGGTAATTAGATTAAAGGCTTGGCTTGCCTAGCTCACATTAGTAGGCGTCATCATGACTCCTGAGGGTGGGAAATCCGGATCATGGCAAGTTGGTATTAGAGCTCTAGGTTACATGGGTCTCACAGTTCACAGACAAGCTTAGTAGAGTTTGAGGGATCGGTATAGAGACGTCTGTATTTATCCTCTAGAGGCTACAGAGTTAGGAAAAACTTCACATTTATTATTTCCTATCGTGCGATTCGGTTTCTCAATGCTAATTGAATTTCTACTCTGTTCTTTCGCAGATGGCGAGAACACACGCTTCCTCATCCACTGACCAGCAGCCCGAGTCCCTAGCAGCAGCTCCCACAAGGGGTAGAGGGCGAGGCCGAGGCCATGCTAGAGGCCAAGGTAGGGGTAGAGCTCAGGCCTGAGCAGCAGCACCAGTGGCAGAGCCTCAGGTTGATTTTGATGATGAGGTCCAACCCCAGTAGTTCCAGTGGGCCCAACTCAGGTCCTAGAGGGGTTTATTGCTACCCCAGTTCTTCAAGATGCTCTGGTCCGACTAGTGGGCCTTATGGAGAGTGTCACCCGGGCAGGTTTGCTTCCTGTAGCACCAGCCGTCTCTCAGGCTGGAGGAGAAGCCCAGACTCTTGCTACTCGCACTCCCGAGTAAGTAGCTCCCCAGATTTAGACTCCAGGGGTTCAGCCAGTTGGAGCAGTTCAGTCGGGTATGGTAGCTCAGACCGGTGATGGAGTAGCTATGTTTGCCGATGCTTTGTGGAGGTTGGACAGGTTCACCAAGCTTTTCATTACTACTTTCAGCGGTGCATCTACTGAGGATCCCTAGGATTATCTAGATAGCTGCCACGAGGTTCTCAGGAACATGGGTATAGTTGATACCAATGGGGTCGTTTTGCTACTTTTCGCTTGTTTGGATCCGCCAAGACTTGGTGGAGAGATTATTGCTTGGCTAGACTAGCCGGATCACCAGCCTTGACTTGGGAGCAATTTACTCAACTATTTCTGGAGAAGTTTCTCCCCATTACTCAGTGAGAGGCCTATAGGAGGCAGTTTAAGCACCTCCAGCAGGGTTCCATGACGGTTACCCAGTATGAGACCAGATTCATTGACCTAGCTCGGCATGCTCTTGTCATACTTCCCACTGAGAGAGTGAGTGAGGAGGTTTATTAACGGTCTTATTCAGCAGATTCATCTTCAGATGGCTAGGGAGGCTGGGAGTGATATTACTTTCCAAGAGGTGGCCAATGTGTCTAGGATAGTGGAGATGGTTCTATCACAGGGAGGTGGTCATGGGTCAGACAAGAGACCCCATTATTCAGGCAGATTCAGTGGTACCCCGTCTGGAGGTAGGGATTCATATGGTAGAGGCCATCCCCCTAGGCCTTTTCAGTCAGCACTCCAGGTTTCTCACGGTGCTTCAGGTGGTCGTGGTCCTCAGATGCAGTATTTTGATCAGCAGTCCTACAGTGCACCACCAGCTCCTATCAGTGCACCGCCGCTTCAGAGTTTCCAGGGTCGTCAGCCCCAGCAGCCGAGGGCTTGTTTAACTTGTGGCGACACGAGGAACATTGATAGGTATTGCCCTCAAACAGCGAGCAGCATCAGGGTTCCCGTGCCATAGTTCAGGCACCAGTTTTTTCACAGCCCGCCCAGCCAGCTAGAGGTGGGGGTAGAGGTGCTAGAGGTGGAGGTAGAGGTATTAGAGGTGGAGCTCAGGCCGTTAGAGGTGGAGGCCAGCCAGCAGCAGGTCGTCCCAGAGATGTGGTTTAGGATGATGGGGCCCTGCCCCGATGTTATGCTCTCCCAACCAGGCCCGAGGCTGAGGCTTCAGATGTAGTTATTACAGGTACGATTCTGGTTTGTGATAGAGATGCTTCAATGTTATTTGATCCAGAGTCTATGTACTCATATGTGTCATCTTATTTTGCACCGTATTTGGTCATGCCTAGTGATTCTTTGAGTGATCCTGTTTATGTATCTACACCGGTGAGTGATTCTATTGTGGTAGATCGAGTCCATCGTTCATGTATAGTAATGATTGGGGGCCTTGAGACTCATGTAGATTTGTTGCTTCTAGACATGGTTGATTTTGATGTCATATTGGGGATGGACTGATTGTCACCTTACCACGCTATCTTGGGCTGTCATGCCAAGACTATGACCTTAGTTTTACCAGGTTTGCCTCATTTAGAGTAGAGAGGGACTCCTGGTCATTCGACCCGTAGTGTTATCTCTTATGTGAAGGCTCGACGTATGGTCGAGAAGGGGTGTTTGGCCTATTTGGCATATGTTTGTGATTCTAGTATCGAAGTTCCTTCTATTGATTTTGTGCCTGTTATTCGTGAGTTTCCAGAGATTTTCCCTTCAGACCTGCCGGGTATGCCGCCTGACAGGGATATTGACATTTGCATTAATTTGGCTCCGGGCACTCAGCCATTTCTATCCCGCCGTATCGTATGGCCCCGCCTGAGTTGAAAGAGTTGAAGGAGCAGTTGCAAGACTTGCTTGAGAAGGGTTTCATTAGACTCAGTGTTTCGCCTTGGGGTACGCCGGTGTTGTTTGTTAAGAAGAATGATGGGTCGATGAGAATGTGTATTGATTACCGGCAGTTGAACAAGGTTACAATCAAGAATAAGTATCCATTGTCGTGGATTGATGATTTGTTTGATCAGCTTCAGGGTTCCAAGGTATTTTCGAAGATTGACTTGAGATTTGGCTACCATTAGTTGAGGATTAGGGCATCCGATGTCCCTAAGATAGCTTTCCGCACTCGATACGAGCATTATGGGTTCATGGTTATGTCTTTCAGGTTGACAAATGCCCCAGTAGCTTTTATGGATTTGATGAACCGAGTGTTCAGGCCTTATTTGGATTCATTCGTGATAGTCTTCATTGATGATATTTTGATATATTCCCGCAGTCGGGAGGAGCACGAGAAAAATCTTAGAGTTCTCAAAGTGTGAGTTATGGTTGAGTTCAGTTACATTTCTGGGTTATATTGTATCCGTAGAGGGTATTTAGGTTGATTCGAAGAAGATTAAGGCAGTCAAGAACTGGCCTAGACCAGCATCAGCTACAGAGATTCGGAGTTTCTTGGGATTGGTAGGCTACTATCGTCGGTTTGTGGAGAGGTTTTCATCGATCGCAGCCCCGATGACCAGGTTGACCCAGAAGGGTGCCAGTGCAGATGGTCAGATGAGTGTGAGGCAAGCTTTCAAAAGCTCAAGACAGCTTTGACTACGGCACCGATGTTGGTTTTGCCCACAGGTTCAGGGCCTTATACAGTCTATTGTGCTGCATCTCATATTGGACTTGGTGCAGTGTTGATGTAGGATAGCAAGGTTATTGCCTATGCTTCATGGCAGTAGAAGATTCATGAGAAGAACTATCCGGTTCATGATTTGGAGTTGGCAGCCATTGTTCACGCGTTGAAGATTTGGAGGCATTATCTGTATGGCGTGGCATGTGAGGTGTTCACGGATCACAAGAGTCTTCAGTATTTGTTCAAGCAAAAAGAGTTGAATTTGAGGCTGAGGAGGTGGTTGGAGTTGTTGAAGGATTATGATATCACCATCGTATATCATCCAGGAAAGGCCATTGTGGTGGCCGATGCCTTGAGTAGGAAGTCAGCCAATATGGGCAGTCTTGCTTATATTCCGGTCGGTGAGAGGCCGCTTGCTTTGGATGTTCAGGCTTTGGCCAATTAGTTCGTGAGGTTGGATGTTTCTGAGCCCAGTCAGGTGTTAGCTTGCACGGTCGCTCGTTCTTCTTTATTGGAGCGTATCCGTGATCAGTAGTATGATGATCCCCATTTGTGTGTCCTTAGAGACACGGTGCAGCACGGAGGTGCCAAGTAGGTTACCTTAGGTGATGACGGAATTTTGAGATTGCAGGGTCGAGTTTGTGTGCCTAATGTGGATGGGCTCCGAGAGTTGATTTTAGAGGAGGCCCATAGCTCTCGGTACTCTATTCATCCAGGCGCACGAAGATGTATCAAGATTTGCGGCAGCATTACTGGTGGCGGAGAATGAAGAAGGATATTGTTGCATATGTGGCTCGGTGTTTGAATTGTCAGTAGGTTAAGTACGAGCATCAGAAGCCCGGTGGTTCATTTTAGAGGATTGAGCTTCCCGAGTGGAAGTGGGAGCGGATCACTATGGATTTCGTTGTTGGACTCCCGCAGACTCGGAGGAAGTTCGACGCAGTATGGGTCATTGTTGATAGGTTGACCAAGTCAGCGCATTTCATTCCAGTGGAAGTCTCCTGTTCTTCTGGGAGGTTAATTGAGATCTATATTCGGGAGATTGTTCACCTTCATGGTATGCCCGTGTCTATCATTTCGGACCAAGGTACGCAGTTTACCTCATGCTTCTAGAGAGCAGTTCAGCGAGAGTTGGCCATACGGGTTGAGTTGAGCACAGCGTTTCATCCTCAGACGGACGGGCAGTCCGAGCGAACTATTCAAATTTTGGAGAATATGCTCCGAGCTTGTGTCATTGACTTTTGAGGCTCGTAGGATCAGTTTTTACCTTTAGTAGAGTTTGCCTACAACAACAGCTACCAGTCGAGTATCCAGATGGCCCCTTATGAGGCTTTATATGGTAGGCGGTGTCAATCTCCGGTTGGATGGTTTGAGCCGGGAGGGCTCGGTTGTTGGGTACGGATCTGGTTCAGGAGGCCTTGGACAAGGTCAGGATTATTCAGGATAGGCTTCGTACAGCTCAGTCTAGGAAAAAGAGTTATGCCGACCGCAAGGTTCGTGATTTGGCTTTCATGGTCGGTGAGCGGGTATTGCTTCGAGTGTCGTCTATGAAGGGCATGATGAGATTTGGGAAGAATGGCAAGCTTAACCCTAGGTTCATTAGCCCGTTTGAGATTTTTGATCGAGTGGGAGAGGTGGCTTATAGACTTGCGTAGCCGCCGAGCTTAACAACCGTGCATCCAGTATTTTATGTGTCCATGCTTCGGAAGTATCATGGCAATCCACCCCACATGTTAGATTTCAGCACTGCCCAATTGGACAAGGACTTGTCATATGAGGAGGAGCCGGTAGCTATTCTAGACCGGCAGGTTCGTCAGTTGAGATCGAAGAGTTTTCCTTTTGTTCGTGTTCAGTGGAGAGGTCAGCCTCCTGAGGCATCGACGTAGGAGTCCGAGTCCGATATACAGAGCCGTTATCCCCATCTTTTCCCCGACTCAGGTACTTCCTACTTATGTCCTTTCGAGGGCGAACGGTTATTTTAGAGATGGAGAATGTGATGACCCAAGAGGTCATCACTTGTATTAAAATGAAATTCTACGTTCTGAGGTCTTAAAAACTTCTTCTAGCATCACCTCAATTTGCGTGCGTAGACCGGCGCGTAGCCGGAAAGCCTAAATATGAAAATCTGTGAAAATGATATATTTTGACTATAAAATGAATTTATTTGACTTCGATCAACGTTTTGGGTAAACGAACCTGGACTCATGATTTGACGGTCTCAGAGGGTCCGTAGGAAAATATGGGACTTGGGTGTATGCCCGGGATCGAATTCTGAGGTCCCAAACCCGAGAAATGAATTTTTGAAAGAAATTGTTTTCTGGAATTATTTAAAGGAATTTAAAATAAAATTTGATTAGAACATGATGGTATCGGGCCCGTATTTTAGTTCCGGCACCTAATACAGGTCTTATATAGGATATAAGATAAATCTGTGAAGTTTGGTAAGAAATGGAGTCCGTTTGACGTGATTCAGGCCTTAATTGGAAAATTGATGTTTAAGAAGTTTTGATAAATTTCATTGATATTGAGGTGTAATTCGATGTTTCTGGTGTTATTTTGGTGATATGAGTACACAAATAAGTCCGTGGGATATTTTTGAGGTTGTGTGTATACTTGGTTTGGAGCCCCGAGGTCAGGTGAGTTTTGGAAAGGCCACGGAGTGCATTTTGAACTTAGAAAAATTGCAGGATTTTTGCTGCTGTGCCCAGGCCTGCAGGCTTCGCATTTGCGAAGCCTGGCTCAGAAATGCGAGTTCGCAATTGTGAAGGCTAGATCGCAAATGCGAAATCAGCCCAGGACTGATTTGCTCGCAAATGCGAGTACTCCTTCGCAAATGCGAAATCCCCCGTTCAGCCTTGGGTCGCAAATGCGACCCATTCTCCGCAATTCCCAAGTCGCAAATGCGAAGATCCCATTTTCCTTATTTGCGAACCCTGTTTCGCATTTCCCAACATAGCAGAGGTCGGGGTTCGCAATTCCCATACCTGCGACCTGCAACTTTTATACTTAGCCAATTTTAAACTCATTTTTCATATCCTCTCAAAACATAAACACATTAGGGCGATTTTTCAAAAGTTTCTTCTTCTCCAAATCAATTGTAAGTCATTTCTAACTAGATTTACTTTAAATCAATGATTTCATGAGGGAAATTGAGTGTTTTTGGGTAGATCCTAGGTTTTTCAAAAATTAGGAATTTGGACCCCGATTTGAGGTCCAATTTCAAAACAAATTATATAGTTGGGTTCGTGGGGGAATGGGTAATCGGGTTTTGGTTTGAACCTCGGGTTTTGACCATGTGGCCGCGGGGCTGATTTTTGACTTTTGGGCAAAACTTTGGGAAATTCATTTTCATGCATTCAAATTGATTCATTTAGCGTTTATTGTTGTAATCAAGTAACTTGTGACTAGATACGAGCGAATTGGTAGTGGAATCAAGGGGTAAAGCTATAGTTGAATCGTAAATTGTATCCGTGGTATCGAGGTAAGTGTTTGGTCTAACCTTAGCTTGAGAGATTAGGAGTCGTGTCTTATTTGCTACGTGTTAATTGTGGAGTACGATGTATAGGCATGGTGACGAGTATCTATACGTCGGTGTCAGGCATGCCTGTGAGTCTTGTTTTATAATTGCTATGACTCTGTTGTAGTTTATTGTACTTCATAAGTTATTATCAAAATTGTTCCCTTGCCGGGATGTTTGTTTTTATGTTAATGTTCCCTTGTCGGGATGTTTGTTTGATAGTATTGTTCCCTTACCAGGATGTTGTTGAAATATTATTGTTCACTTGCCGGGAAGTTATTATGTTGCTTTTGTTCCCTTGCCGAGATTCCTTGTGATTATTGTTGGTTTGTAAATGGGAGCGGGTGGTACGCCTACCACAAGATATAATGAAATGGAAGTGGGCGGTACGCCTACCACAAGATATAATGAAATGGGAGAGGGTGGTACGCCTACCACGAGATAAATGAAATGGGAGCGGGTGGCATGACTTCCACAAGATATGATAAATGGGATCGGGTTGCACGCATGCAACAAGATGTGAACGGAAAGTGAAATCTGCCTTTGTTTTCCTTATCCTTGTTAGTTGTTGGATTTTGGTTCCTTTTAGTTCTCTTGATGTCCTGTTTTACCTGTTATTCCCCGAAGCATGTCTCCCCCTCCCATATTTACTTATTTGTTTCTGCATTTCTTTTCTGCTGTATATATTTGAATTGCACAGGTTTATGTAGTAGTCTGGTCCTAGCCCCGTCACTACTTCGCCGAGGTTAGGCTAGACACTTACTAGTACATGGGGTCGATTGTACTGATGCTACACTCTACACTATGTGCAGATCTCAGAGCAGCTCTTGGACCGTAGCTTGGGGGCTTCCTTCAGTCCACCCGGTGATCCAAGGTAGACCTGCAGACATCCGCAGGCTCTAGCGTTTCTCTTTATCCCTATTTTTCTATTTCATCTTCTTATATTCTGAAACAGTGTATTGTTGTTTTTCTTCAGACCCTGTATGCAGTTAATCCTAGTTTGTCTGTGACAGTGTGACACTAGATTTTGGGCGGTTAAGGATTCAGTATTTGTAATAGATACAGTTTTCATATATTTTATCGTTATCTTCCGCTTGAATTTGAATTTCTGTTGTTATCACGTTATCGCCTGTTAATTGTTAAATAGAAATAATTGGTTAATGAGGTAATTAGATTAAAGGCTTGGCTTGCCTAGCTCATATTAGTAGGCGCCATCACGACTCCCGAGGGTAGAAAATCCATGTCGTGACAGAATACAACCTCAATTTCCTCTTCGTATCAGCCCAATTTCACAAATTCTTCCTTTTTATTCCAAGATTGCTCAAACCCCAGTTGTTTATACCTTCAAATACAGTGACCCATCAAAGCATTCGTTCTCTTCCGTGGCAAAAACTAACTGGGTTGTGCATTTTTGCACTCAAGGATGAAGACGGAACTTGCTCTGATGACTGAGTTGGAGATGGTCGAGAGAGAAAAGAAGCGACGCCGCGGAGGTGGTGGGAGAAAGTTTGGGAAATTGCTGAAAAATCTTCTTTTATTCTAGAGGTTCGAAATCTGCTATCGATGAGACGACATTAGGGCTGTTCTTGAACAAAGATGACAGAGTTTGGGGCTGAGCAACTTGAAGATTCTGTTAATATATTTTCAATGTATCTCGATGTATTCTATGTATTTCATTGTCTTCTTTTTTCATTGTATTTCAATGTATTCACTGTCTCGCTATATTCCATCAACGTATTCATATTTTTTTTTAATTAATATAATTTATGTATTTTATGTATTCAGATTTATAATTGTATTTGTTGAGTTATTTTAGGATTCTATCGTGTTAATTGATTCACTTTCTGTTTAAAAATAGCGGAATAGACCATGAATTGCACTATTTACGTTACTGTATTCACAAATACATATCACGAATATAGTCGAATGCAATAATCTCTCTAGGTGCAATCCCCTGTTTCATGTCGTGAATACAGTCGAATACAATAATCTGTATAGCTGTAATCCTGCGTTTCACCCCGAGAAATGCTACTGTATTCATGAATACAGTAGCTTAAATACATCAAATACACTCTAAAAACCTGAAAACATAATTATATGAAGTAATATAGTAAATGGTAGCTACAACTAGCTAATTATAACCACTAAAACATAGTAATTTCTGAAAGTTTCTCTTCATCATAATAGTAATAGCCCTTGATCTCCATGGCCTTAAATAATTAGTCACAACCTGGCCTACACTAGATATGTCCCATTCTTAAAATTAAAGAAAAAATAATAGAATCTCTTATGTTTTGCTCTCTTTTTTCCCATGTTTCAACACAAGTCTTTTGCTTATTATTGCCAGACTTTAGAGTTTAAGAGTAAATTCAAATTATATACTACACTAGCGTTTAATTTGAAACAATCCTACAATAATACGAAGAAGAAGATGCAGTAGCAATGCCATAGAAGAAGAAGAAGAAGAAGAAGAAGAAGCGTAGCAGAAAAATGGAAGGGTATTAAATACATGTATTGACTTATTTAAGAGTGACTAGACTGAGTTTTAAATAACTATTTGACGGACTGAGTTTTAAATGGGGGATTTGCATCTATACCCGCCTTTTGGGTCACGTTTTAACTTGTGCCCGCTTTGCAAAAAAAATTACAAGCGTACCCATTTTTTCGCGTAACTTTAGCATACGGGGCTGAAGCAGCAAATTCAATCACGCAAAACTTCAGCATTCTAGTAGACGGTCATGAAGTAGCAAAGGCAATACGCTGAAGTTTTTTTGTCCTGGATAAGATGGTGAAGTTATTTAGTTCATTTGTAAAAATTTCAGCACTAAAACAGCTGAAGTTTTTTGTCCTGGATTCATTAGTTTTGTCATAAAGCTTTTTCAAAAACTTCAGCAGAAGATACTGAAGTTATTTAGTTCATTTGTAAAAACTTCAGCACTAAATAAGCTGAAGTTTTTTTTGTCCTGGATAAGCTTTTTCAAAAACTTCAGCATAACTTCAGCAAAAAATGCTGAAGTTATTTAGTTCATTTGTAAAAACTCCAGCACTATATAAACTGAAGTTTTTTGGTCCTGGATTCATTAGTTTTGTCATAAAGCTTTTTCAAAAACTTCAGCAAAAGATGCTGAAGTTATTTAGTTCATTTGTAAAAATTCAGCACTACATAAGCTGAAGTTTTTGAAAAAGCTTTCTAGCATACTAGATAAATAATCACCCTATTCTTTCATAGTGTATTACTACTATAAAATAATTATATTGCCAATAGTATCTAAATCATAAATTTTGGACACAATAAACGTGAAAAGAACAGAATTACGTGGAAATATTCACAAATTATTGTTTACTAACTTACGTAATTATTTATAATTTATTTTTAAATAATCTGATAAACACACTTATGACAATCATCCCATGAACTGAAGTTTTATAACAGCACCAACAGCAGCAGAAGAAAGAAGAAGTAGAAGAAAAAGAAGAAAACAAAGGAGGAGGAGAAAGAAGCCTGAAATTGTTTAAAAAGTGGGTACAAGTTAAAACTTTAAAAAAAATAAGTATAGGTTAAATTGGGGTGATCAAATAGGACGTCCCGTGCAATTTTTACGCTTTAAACAACAGTGTTAAATGCGGCTATTTCTGCACTTCAACCGATTATATGGATTTAAAAGATCAAATATGTTGTGTTGATCCATTCTTGGTAAAGCTTTACAAGATGGGCCAATATTCGGTTTTAAACTTAAAGGTTCAACCGATTATATGGATTTAAAAGTTCAAATGTGTTGTGTTGATCCATTCTTGGTAAAGCTTTACAAGATGGGCCAATATTCGGTTTTAAACCCAAAGGTGCAAAAGGGAACATTACTATACATGAAAGAAGAATTAACCTAAATAGCGCTCACTCAACCGACTAAACTAAAAATAGCCATGGAATATAATATATATATATATATATATATGTAATTTATGTATAATATATTTATAACCATGTATAATCTATATATACCTATTAAAAAATGAATAGTGAATTTGACAGGCTATATGTGTAAAGATCCCTACATGAAACTGGAGACAAGTTCAGGCGAGAGAGAGCAAAATAAATAAATAAATAGATAGATAACTTTCCAGGTTTTACACTGTTAAAAGAGAACATGTGTATGTTCCAAAAATTAGGAAGATAAATGCAGGGAAACAGGTTTGGGGAATGATAGGTTGAAGAATGACTCATTCCTAAATTTGAAAATAATTTAGCTTAAATTCTTAATTTTATTCTTAGTGAGAAGCTTTTATAACCACATAAAAATTGTGAACCCTTTTTGAGTTGTTTAGGACCACAAATTCCAAAAAAATTATTTTTTCTTAAACTTCGTGCACAATCAAACAGGTTGCTACAGAGGGAGTACAAGTTTTAAACTAATTTATAATTCGTCGTGTCATAAAAAAATTCCATTGTCATATTTTTCTCCAAGTAAACATGGACTATGATATGCAATTCAAACTGCGTGTCTCTAGACTTTAGATTCTTTTCTGCTTTGAAAACTCATTATGACTTACAAAAACTCTGCCATTCCCCTCCAAGATGTAGCTCGCCGGGTCGGCGTAGCCAACCCCACAAGGGACCTAGTGGCTGAACGCGACCAAGAAGCTCAAAGAGACGGAGCTGAAGCTGCCGCCAAAAGGCAACGCTTCCAAGCCCGTCGCCTCCAAGTCGAGCCACCTGCTCGTCACGACCCCGCTATTGAGACGGCTATTGCCGCCACTGCTGTCAACTTTCCGCTCACGAGAATGTACAACCCTCGTGTATCCACTTACATTCCTTGCTTTGCCACAATCCTGTATTACCTCAATTGCATGGATTTTCTGATGGCTGCCACCAAAAGGTGGACTGACAACTGTTTGGGATGGGTATCCCCCTACTCCCAGATCTACATTTCTGTGCTCTTTTACATTCAAGTAATGAGAGCAATGGAATCCTCGGACACCCTCCGCCTCGGTTCAGACATCTCTCTTTTTCTAAGAGAGTTCCTGATCCTCTACCCCCTGGAGGACCTTAGAGTTCCCGGCCCCCTTGTCTATGGTTTCAAAAACCTATCTTGCTTCTGGCCCAGTGCTGACAATTCCTTCGGGAATGTCTCCCCGCCTCTCCCAGCTGGTCCCAAGACCGAAGATACGCTTTCAACAACGCCTTCGCCAGTCACCTGCCAAACATCAGCCTCCAAATCTCGAAGCTCCGCTCTACCTGAGCCGCTGCTTTGAGAGCTGCCACGACTGAAACTCTGTTTTTCAATGACGTGGACGGCCCCTGCCGCATTGCGACTCTCTTCGGTACTGCCTGTAACCACAGTGCCAACGAGCTGATCAACTTGGCCTCTCCCGGCTTTAGCTTCCAAGCTACCGGTGGCCTCCGGTTATGGCAAGATGCTGCCAACTCCCTCAGCTTCCTCAACCTCCCTGCTAATCTCAACATAACAGAGGATGCTGTCCAGGACTCCTGGATCTCCGCGCTTCGTTTAAAGGAAGATTCTACATGGTTTGGTCCTCTGGCCGCAATGATGTCCAAATACTGCCAGTTTTGGAAAGGCTCCTGCTCCCTAGCTGAATGCTCCCCCAACAGCTCAGCTGCCGGTTCAGTTCGCTGCCTCCTCTCTGGCCACTCCAACCTGTTCCAAGGACCTGTCTGGTCCGCTCAGACTGGAGCCCACACCAACACCCAGTGTGACCACGCTGACGAAGCAGGCCATTACTGTCTGAGATCAACGGCTAACACCCGTTTCACCGCCACCACATCAATAGTCGACCTCCCAAATGCACATTACTATGCTGCTTCCACCTACCAGTTCAACTTAGCTGCCACTGCAGCTGAACAGGCCAACCTTCTTCAAGGACCTTTCTGGACTGTAGTTCCCGACGCGTGGACGAAGATGGACATCTCTGTCTTCCAAGGTGTTCTCACCTCAATCGCTCGAGACTATCACTCGGATGTGCGTATTGATGCTGAACGTGAATAAACCCGTTCCTTTCGCCGTTTTTTCTGCTGCGATCGCCAGAAACCCAGAACTACTGGAGTAGATACTTCACTGTATTCCTTCAGAATTTTTGCGATCTCTTGTTTTGACGTTACTTGTATGTTCTTCTTTTTTGTTTCTGCAAAATTGTAATGAAAATCCAAAAAAAGAAAAAGAAAACCATATAAATATAAGGATTTTTTTTAATGAATTGAATTAGATACTCATCCTCCACCATGAGTGATTCTCTTAATTAGCAATTTAATTCCCATTTCTGGAATGTACAAATTTGGCTAGTTCTACTTGCTAACCAATTTATTTATGGAGTTATTTCGCACCATTCTAACAACCGCTTGGCTTTATCACACGTCAACGATTTAATGGTAATTGATTATCAAAATCCAATCAAATCTTGACATGAGTTAGAAAAAGAAAGCACATTTGCCTATAAATTCTCTTCTAACTTAGCCAAAAAAGAACAACAAAAGAATTCAATCTCTTAGGGGTAAAGAAGAAGAAAACATGTCAAAGTTGTGCACTCTCTTCATTGTGGCATTTCTTCTTTGCCTCACTCTCACATTTGCTGCTCGTCCTGATTCTTCTGTGGCGAAGCCCCAATTTCATGCAAGTCAATCCATCTCTTATATTTTCTTCTTTATTTTATCTATATATCAAGATTCTACTGGTTTATTTTTTATTGACGTGTTCTTGATATTCTGTTTATTGGGTTTTAATGACTCCGTCTATGTGAGTTTCATGAGTATAATCAGTCCTAATCCAGGATAAAAGGAGAATGATTGTGGTAGGTTAATGCGATCAGTGGTGAAACCACTAAAAATTATATACATTATATATTGACATCACTTGGCTTCTTCGCATGTTTACTTCTTTATGTTTTGACTCCTCTTAATGAAAATTCTGGTTCCGCTACTGAACGCGATCAATGTAAAAAAAGCTTTGTAGTAGGTTTGAGTCGTGAAATAAGCCATTGATGCTTGCATCAAAGTAGGTTGCCTACAGTACACCTCTTGGGTGCGGTCCTTCCGCAGACTCTGCGTGAACCCGGGATACTTGTGCACCGCACTATTTTCTTTTTTTTTTGGTAATTATTAGTATGTGTGTATATGTTACTCCTAACAGATTAAGTTATTTACTTTAATTCTTGCGTTACTAATTTAGGTTTATTATAGTCCGTTACACGTTGTGAGTTATTTTAACTCGATGGTGTAAAAAAGAAATTAATGTATGGTGTATTAATTGATTTGTGTTCTGTTTTACGGGCAGGTTGCAAGTGAAGGGAAAATTGAGATAAAGGAAGCAAAATGTGAAGGAGTGGAGGAAGAGGAATGTTTGAAGAGGAGGACAATGGCTGCTCATCTAGATTACATTTATACTCAAAGTAACAAAAATCCATAAATTGGACTTTTTGTGTTTTAACTTTCTAATCCCCCTTTTAGGAACTAACTGTGAAAGGGGGTTGTAATGGCAGTCGATGCTAATAATAAAACTTCTGCCTAGTTCTGTTTTT
Source organism: Nicotiana tabacum (assembly GCF_000715075.1). NCBI lineage: Eukaryota > Viridiplantae > Streptophyta > Magnoliopsida > Solanales > Solanaceae > Nicotiana > Nicotiana tabacum. The sequence continues at coordinate 22,366,977 of NC_134095.1, read as the reverse complement.
GGTACTCAATCTTTTGATTTCTTCTTTTTCTCAATAGTTAACATAGGCTACATTTTATAACTGCAAATAAATTCACAAGTTAATTCTCACACAAATAGAATAACGAAAAACTAAAACAACCATAGGGTCTCTAAGAGTTTGCAGTAAGATATAACTCTGATTTATTGTACAATGACTTATAGTTTAACTACTCATTTATATACCTTGAGATTAAAAAGATAAAAAGAAAAGAAATGGAAAAGTAGTTTTGATTTGGACAGGTGGCTTTATTACTCATTCTTCAACTCATCTCGATCCAACTCACTTTAATGTATATCCAAAAACCTTGACAGCTTGCATTATCTGCCGGAAGGGGTGTCAATGGATATTCGAAAACCGACTAAATCGACCGAACCATACCGATTTTTAGGTTTCCTTTTAAGAAATCGTAGGTTTTTATATAAATCTATAACCGCACCGATAATTAGGGTAAGTTTTTTATTTTATAAAAATAAACCGAAAAAATACCGAACCGTACCGAATAAATTTTACATGTGGAAAATATATTTATTTGGTAAATTTATAAAAATAATAATGCACTAAATTTCTTTCGGCCTTGGAATTATGAAAACTATTACAAGCCAACAAGTAATTAAACTCAAAATACTAATTCCTAAAACTTATTATGCTACTTCTACTTAAACTAAGTTATTTCAAGTATCTTTATTAGCACGACACAAAGTATTTTATCGATTATGAGTAGCAAACTACAATGTAATGAATATGTTTCCTTTCATATAATTTAGATTTATCTTTTTGAATATTTTATCTTCTATAGACTTTATTCTTGAGTCCCATCTTGGTGTATCTTTCAACTCGTGTGATTTATATTTTCTTTGTCTTTGTTTTCTTTTACGTTGTTGTAGAATAGTTGATGGATCTATATTCTAGCCATCTTTTTTTTTTATTCATCACCCTTTAAACAGTAAAAATGTCTAGATGAGTTTTGCTAAATCCTATAAAAACGTATGTTATTGCATTCTACTTCTACTAGTGAATTTTACATGATATTTAAAAAAATACCGAACCGTACCGATACCGAAGAGAAACCAACATGATTGGGACGGTTTCGAAAAGTCTAATTTTGGTTATACATAATAGAATAACCGAAAAAATGGTATGGTACAAATTTTATAAAATAATCGTCCGAACCGAACCATTGACACACCTATCTGCCGGAGCAGCCCGGTGCACAAAGTATTCCGTGCTCACGCAGGGATCAAGAAAGGATAGCACCCTAAAGGGGTATTGATATAGACAACTTACCCTAATACAAACATTAATGATTGATTTCACGGCTCGAACCCGCAATCTATAGGTCATACAAAAACAATCTATATGGACATAATTTGCTCCGGAGAAAACATATCCCTCATAAATTCCAGATTCTATCAATGTAGACTTAGAATTTAAAGAAAGTACCTTGTTAGACAAAGGAACACCAAAGATTCTCAATCTAAGACTTTGAAAAGACCAGAGTCTCGGGTCAAAGAGGATGGTCGTTAAAGGAATTTAAACATCTTGTTGTTCACATTCTTTTCATACTTGAGCTGGTTAATTTCATAGTCTAGGAAAGGGAAAGTAGCTGTACGCATCAGTTTTAGTCTTTTTATTCGACAGGTTTGTGCTTGGAAATAATGTTTTTTTTTTTTAATAATATTATGTTCACTTCCCTATCACCTCATCCTCTTCTCAGGATAAGGATCAACAAAGAAGTCAAATGCAGCATATTAACTGGTATTCGGTTATAAGGATTATTATTGAAACTCAAAATAATTTGGGTCATTTCTCGATTTGTACGTGGTTATCCTTGCGCCAAGTCCAATAAGGTTTGTATTGGTCATCCTTGCGCAGATGTCATCCCAATTTTATCGGATGTCCCCGAAGGGTTAATTCGCTTATAAGATTACTCTCTGCTAAGGGAGATGTCAAGTTTCATCTTTTGTCGCTGCAGAAAATATTCTAAGCCAATTGACAAACAACGTATGAGGATGCTTCAAAAACAAAACAGTGAAACAAGTCCCCGCAAAATTAGAGTCGATTGAAACTAGTTGTGTAAATGCGCATAAAAATATTGTTACTGGTATGTACCCTTTGTTGTTGTTGTTTCATGATATGATAATACATTGTGAAAGAATTTGAGCATCCCCCAAAACTTTAGGACGATAGGTAGAGTAGTTCAAACCCTTTATAAGCTACTTTAAATGCCATTAATCTTATTACTCATAGTGAAACATAAAAAATGCCATGAAGAGAAAAGCAATGAGATCTCTTTCTTAGTTTTGCAGCTAGATGTTCAATTTCACCACTCAGATAGTGGGAAAGACTTCATTTGTTCTCCTTCCCATACACTTAACTATATTAACATTATCTTCGTTTCTGAGTTCTCAAAATAAACATAGAGAGAAGATGCGTCCAGCATATTCAAAGTACATGGAATATACTAAACACTGAGGAAAAAAAACATGGAACTTCATGTTACCACTATCAACAGCGCAAGGAACTTGGTAATGCAGGCGAGGGCATTACTTTCAAGCTTGATAAGGAGCACCAGATGCTGTAACTGATGTTGTATTGGAACGTGACCACAAGAAAAAGAGCATCAGTCTTACTGGGGCAATAAAACTTACGTTGGTTCATTCTGCTATGCTCCGGTCCGTTTGGTAAACCAATGAACAGTTTAAAATCTTCTTCTGTTTTTTCTTCTATAAGAGCCCACAGAATCTCATCTGATATGAATTCACATAGTACTGAATGATTGCCCATTAGATCAACTCCATTTAGTTTCCTGATGGACAACAAGAGAGAGAGAGAGAGAGAGAGAGAGAGAGAGAGAGAGAGAGAGAATAAACGGCGACAACAGCAATAAAGAAACTAAATGAAGATGAGTTACCACAACCATGTCATGTCCAACAAAATCACAGTGAACAGGGTGTTTGACTTTTACCAATTTCAGCTATGGAGAAAATATTATACCAAACATCTCAACGACAACATTCAGTTCAAATTAGTAAGTTAAGGGAAATGGTAGAACTCATAACTGTATAAAGACCAAAGACTAGAGAGCGGTAAAGTTTAAACTACAACATGAAAGTCATATATAACAATATTCTTCCCTGATTGTGATCAAACGAAATAATTACATCAATAAGAGAAGAGCGTTCACCAGTTCCTTGTCTAAATGAAGGAAGAAATGGTTTTTCATATGTTTGAAAATATCACAATCCAAAATGCTTATTAGGAGACCAGATTGTAGACGGACTTGATGCAGATACAAGATATCTTTTAGATTTAAAGGTTAAAAAGTGTAGCTTTCATGATAGTAATAAAGTAGAAAAGAATGAAGGGTATCATGACAAGCAGAGTAAAACAATAATGAGAGATTAAAGTCATCCATGCAAAACGATATTTGCAATCCTCAACACTATAAACTTACACTGAGCAGTGAGCGCCCTTCCCAAAGAAAAGCAAAAGGAAGGAAAAGAAATCTTGAGACCAAGAACAAGAATGCCAACCATCATCATTCTCCTTTTGAATTTGAAAAGGATAGTTAATTTGTAGTTTTAAGTGCCAACAATAATGACTAACAAGTTCAGTTTTTCACAAAATAGTACTATAAGCACAACAGCGAAATATATTGACCAGATTGTACTATCCAAGATACTGTCCGCATAAATCATTCACATATAAACTGTAAAATAGTAGAAAGTTGAGAGTAACATGAGCATTTATCTCCAATTTTGCATTATTTGAACCGATAATGAAGATCAAATACTTCCAATATCAAGCTAACATGTGCATCTGGAAGATAAAGGAATCTTCCCTACAAAATTCGACAGCATAAAGGGCAAATTGTGAATAAACTGCCCTTTCAATTATAGGTATAACAAATGCATATACATCTTTCCCAGACTATAGAACATATAAGCTTCTAATACATTAGATCAAAGGAGATCAATAACTTTTAGGCAGGCAATAAAGTTTGAGTGCTGCTAAGGATATGTAGAAATAACGCAAGGCATATTGTAAGAATTACAGAAGATTTAGCACTGATGTAACTGACGATATCCAGCCCTCTCTCCACAACTTCTCCATGAGCAACATTAACACTTCTTTTCAAGCTCTCTGATAGCTTCCGAGTGAAAAACTCGACAATGGATCTAACGGTTTCAAATGTCACTCTGCCAGTCACGTCAAGCACAAACCTCCTATTGCTTGGAACCGCCAATGTTGATGACACATTAGTCAGCCATCCATTACTTTGTAGATCTATTGGTTGACTCGTATCTTTAATTTTTCTTGTAGGCACTTGCTCAAAAGCCTTTTCATTTGCTTGAGTTAAATATTCACTTTGATCAACAATAGAACAAGCAGAGTTCGAACTCAAATCAGAATCGGATCTAGAAGCTGTCAACACTTGATGAGACGTCTTCACCAGCGTCTCAACAGCCCCGTTACAAAGGGAAACTAGAAAGTCTTTCACATTAGCTTGATGCTTCGGATTGGTCAACCCAGAAAACATATCATCATACACATTTATATGCATCGTTTTATCAAGATAAACAGCAACAGCAGTGCTCACAAATGTCTGGATACAATCAGCTATCATTACTTTACATCTATCACTACAAACCATATCCACCCATATTGGCACTTCTGATGAATTTGACTTCACATTTGAGACCCCAGATTGGTAATTCCCATTCAACCCCTCCTCCGACCGACTGTCCGAATAGAAACCCAAAACCAAATTCCTAGCAAAGCTACCAACAACAACAGAAACAAACCCAGTACCAGCAGTACTCATCATTCTATCCATGACCTTATCAGCAAGACTTGAACTACCAACCTCCTCAATCTCACCCTTACTTTCATTCCCATATCCCCTCAAAATCCCAACTGTTAAAGCCTGAGAAACTCTAATAACAGAATTACTAAACTCCTCAGATCTTGCAATTTTAGACAACTGTCTCAAACTCCTTGGAATTTCATCAGAATCAGACTGCAAAAACTCCTTTAAATCCTTGGACACAACACCAATTGCTTCAGAAGAATCAGATACCATTTCAGCCATTGTGATAAAAGCTCCCAACAGCTTCATAACCCTTTTCCTTTTCTTTACCACAGAGGGCATGTTATATACTTTATATGCACCATAACTAGAAAACCCAACTAATCCAAGCAGAATTATCCATTTCCTCTTCTTTTGAGCATAGGTCCAACTTTTCTTCACCAACTCAAGATCCATCTAAAGATTGAATCTTTATAATACCTAAAAAATCCCCACTAATAAACTTCAATCACTAGCTCAGAAACCCAAGAAAAATTGTTTTTTTTACACAGTTGAAATTTTCAAGAAAACTTAAACAAAACCCTAGAGCTCAAATTGAAGAAACCCAACAGGGAAAGACTGAAACTTCAGAGGTACCAACAATCGAAAATATGGATATGGGCATGAATTTCAAAGACCGAGGTACCTAGGGTTTCGTCTCTGTTTTCTGACACAATTGAAAAATTAAGGGCCAATAGATGAACAGTAATAATGTAAACAATAAATTTTCAATTAATTTGCTGAAAAAAAATTGAAGGGTCGTTAAGGAAACGAACCTGTGACGTTTATGCAGAAAGGGAATTGGGAGAAAGGGAGTGGCTTGTTTGGATGACCAGGCAATGCTGAGTGGGCTATTTTTGTTTGTTTGTAAGAAACTTATTTGAAATTTAATTCTGTCCAGAAAAAATAATATATAATGAAAAGATGAAGAGAAATTGAGTGGAAATTAAAAATTGATTTGGTAAAAGGGAAAGAGAGAATTTCAGAGGAAAATGAAGGAAACTTTGTTTGGATTTTCGGGATGTGGAATATCCACAGGAGCAGTGTCTTTTTAAAATTTAACTACCCGCCGGCCATATTTGCACGTGCGATCACGTGACTTTGATGTCGTCCTAATCTATGGCTTCGATTCTGGTTTGTTCTTTTAATTCATAAGCAAACTTTTGTAAATGACATAATGGATTCAGGATCTCTTGGATATTTTACAACTAAATCACATAAAAAGAAAAAAATATGATAAAATAAATTGCCACGTGATAGAATTTTTTATTTTTGAGCTGCATTTCACCTGTTATAAAAGATTTCAAAGGACTGAAATTGAAGTGAAAAAGAAGATTATTAGCCCTTAGAATTAGCACTTAAAAAGAAATTTAAAATTTAAGATTAATTTAAATTTAAATTAATTAAATTTAATCTAAATTTTCAGTAGACCCTATTTCCGAGGATCTACCAGAAACAATTTATGCCTTCTTAGAATAAGGTTTGTATACACATTACTTTTTCCAGGCTCTATTTATAATGTTTTGGTGAGGAAGTGTGGTTAAGAATAACATGATATTAGTGGATGCAGATATTTTGAATCTAATATTTGGACGTAAAAATTGAATTTTGGTTGACGTACTAGAATTTAGTTAATAAGTCTTTCGATAACCTAACAAAAAGCTAAAGAATCAATGAACTCCAACAACCTCACCAAGTGATACAGAAATTAGCCGAAGGCGAACTAGCAAAAAAGATATCAAATAAAAGTTTCAGCTCCAAAATTGGAATTGAAAAAGCAATTGATATTGGCCAGATGGTGATTGTACCTGAAACTCAAAGAGCATTGGAAGAAACCACCTACTTTCTAAAGGCTACTTTTTTAGCTATTAGTAGGCAGTTGGAGATATTAATGAAATTCTGTTTTGATGAATATCGGTGGTTGTCTATTCATCTTCCATGCTTTTCATCTCAAATACTTAATAATATATTCAATGACATATTTTGTATGTTAAATGACATATTCCATGACATATTTTCTTCACTTTTTATGCTTATATAAAGGCTTTGTAATAGATAGAAAAATACACACAATTAAAGAAGAAAATCTCTTCCTTTTCTCTATCTTTATTTTTGTTCATGTTTTACTAAATTGTTTTTTATTTCTTGTTCATGTTTTACTAAATTGCTTTTATTTTATAATACGTTATCAGCACGAAGTCTCTAACCTCAAGGTTGAACTCCACTTCTTACGAGGTATATCTATGATTTACTGTCAAAATTATCAAGCCTAATAATTCTTTAGTTTTTTTTTTTCAGATATACATATAAGTATATTCCGCCAAATGAATACTGGTTCCTTTATTTATTTATTTTTCTTGTGATGTTTCATCATAATATAAACTTGAACATCATTTTTTCTTTTACTCATGAATATAGTACTGACAAAGATCGATGAATAAAAGTGTACATTTTTTGAAAAATAGAAATAATCTTTCTAACACAATGGGAAATAGAAACAATCATGAATCTCATGACGTTATAGTAAATATTCCTAGTAATATTCTCATAGCTAAGAGGAGCTAATAAAATTTCATTATCCAGTACATTGGGAACAACAGAAGTATAGACGAATATACCATTATCATTCATTTTGGATTGGTATTTTTCACCTAAATATCATATAGAATCAGAAGAGTTTAGTGTAATCGTTTCTTTACGCTATTATCCGAATAATTTTTAATTATTTATCTTCTTTGATAGTCTTCACTATGTCGAACTTGTCAAAGCTTGAGTTTGTGGCACTTGATATTTCTGGAAAGAACTATCTATCATGGGTTCTCGATGCTGAGATTCACTTAGCTGCTAAAGGCTTTGGTAACACCATTACTCATGGTAATGAGGCATCAAGCCAGGACAAAGCGAAGACCATGATTTTCCTTTGTCATCATTTGGATGAAGGTTTGAAGGTTGAATATTTAACAGTGAAAGATCCACTTGAATTGTGGATTGGCCATCACCTTAAGGCTACGGTATTGCCAAGAGCTCGATATGAGTGGATGCACTTACAATTGCAAGATTTTAAGACCGTAGGTGAGTATAACTCTGATGTATTTCGAATAACTTCCCAGTTGAAATTATGTGGGGAAGTTATAAATGATGAGGATTTACTAGAAAAGACTCTTACGACTTTTCATGCCTCAAATATGGTATTACGGCAGCAATACCGTGAAAGGGGTTTTAAAAAGTATTCTGAATTGATCTCATGCCTTCTGGTGGCTGAGCAACATAATACCCTTTTGCTGAAAAATCACGAAGTCCGTCCCACAGGGTCAGCTCCGCTTCCTGAAGCGAATATGACAGCTAGACGTGATAAGTCTGGAGAAAGACAGAATAATAATAATGGCCATATGAATGTACGTGGGCATGGAAATGGTAAGAGATGATATAATAGTCGTCATCGTGGTGGTCATGGCAAACGAGAAAATAATATAAGTTCTCAAAACAATCCTTCACGAGGCAAAAGCGGTAACTACCACCGTTGTGGCATGAAAGGTCATTGGAAAATTGAATGTCGTGCACCTGAGCATTTTGTCAGGCTTTATCAAAACTCCTTTAAAAGAAAGGCAAATAATGTTAGAGCATCTTCTGTTAATGCTCCAATGGAGTCACATTTGTCCTTTAAAAATAATTTTGAGGCAGGGCCTTCAAACAAAAATGATGACAATGCCGAGGCAAATCTTGCATTGAATGATGATGATTTTCAAGGCCTCGATGATATTACTCATTTGGAAGTTGAAGACTTCTTTGGAGATCAAAACTAATGTTTGATCATTTTACTGGGGAATGCAATTATGTTGTTATTTTTATTTTCGGTGTTTTTGTCTCGTCTGAAGTTTTTTTTTTTTCAAGTAGTACTTAAGTTGTCTTATGTTGTCGTTGGTGATGTTAGTTGTTTCCGTATTTCTCATGATGTATTTTTTTATGAAGAAATTAAAATTCCTCAATCTTCAATTGGATCCAAGATGAGTAATGAAGATTTATGTCTTTTGGATAGTGCTACAACTCACACAATATTAAGAGAAAATAATTTTTTTTTCTTATTTTGGTTATGAAAAAGGCCTATGTTAATACAATATCCGGTAGTACAAATTGATTGAGGGCTCTGGAAGAGCGGCCTTATTATTACCCGGAGGAACGATATTAACTATTGATAATGCATTGTATTGTAGTAAGTCTCAGAGAAACTTGTTAAGTTTCAAAGCTATTCGCCAAAATGGCTACCATGTTGAGACATCAAACGAATGAAAGGTTGAATACCTTTATGTTACTACAATAAAAGCGGGTAAAAGATATGTGCACGAAAAATTACCCGTATTTTCTTCTGGATTGTACCACACAAACATTGGTGTGGTTGAATCACATGTCATAGTAAACAAAAGGTTTACTACTTCTAATGATTTTATCATTTGGCATGACCGGTTGGGTCATCTCGGTTCTAACATGATGCGCAAAATAATAGAGAATTCAAATGGGCACACATTGAAGAACAAGAAGATTCTTCAATTTAAGGAATTCTCATGTGCTGCTTGTTCTCAAGGAAAATTGGTTATTAAACCAACATCAGCTAAAGTTGGGATTGAATCCCCTGTATTTCTGAAACGTATACAAGGTGATATATGTGGGCCTATACACCCTCCATGTGGACCATTCAAATATTTTATAGTCTTGATAGACGCATCTACAAGATGGTCACATGTGTGCTTATTGTCAACTCGTAATATGGCATTTGCTAGATTGTTGGCCCAAATAATAAGGTTAATAGCACAATTTCCAAATTATGCAATTAAGACAATTCGTCTTGATAATATTGGTGAATTTACATCTCAGGTCTTTATTGACTATTGTATAGCCACTGGAATAAAATTTGAGCATCCGGTTGCTCATGTTCATACTCAAAATGGTCTAGCAGAATCATTGATTAAGCGCCTCCAACTAATAGCTAGACCATTGCTAATGAGGACAAAACTTCCCCTTTCAGTGTGGGGACATGCTGTTTTGCATGCAGCAGCAGGCCAACCAGTTATGATAAAGTCTCCCCATTACAATTGGCTTTTGGTCAGAAGACAAATATTTCCGATCTAAGAATTTTTGGATGTGCAGTATGTGTTCCAGTTGCTCCACCAAAACACACAAAGATGGGTCCCCAAAGAAGGTTGGGTGTATATGTTGGTTATGAATCTCCTTCTATTATTAAATATTTGGAGCCTATGACAGGAGATTTATTTATAGCCAGATTTGTTGATTGTCATTTTGATAGATCAGTTTTTTCAACATTAGGGGGCAAAAATAAACAACTAGAAAAAGAGATAGATTGGAACGTATTATCTCTATCTCATTTAGATCCTCGCACAAATCAATGTGAACAAGAAGTTCAAAAGATCATTTATATGCAAAACTTTGCAAATCAATTGCCAGATGCATTTACTAACCTTCCACAAGTTACTAAATCGCATATTCCAGCTGTAAATGCTACAATTCGAGTTGATGTCCCAGCTGGACAGTATGATGGTGCAATTGAGTCTAGGTCACGCCTTAAACGTGGTAGACCAATTGGTTCCAAGGATAAGAATCTCCGAAAAAAGAAAGGAGCAAATGATCAAGTTGATCATAACATAACAATTGATAAGACCTCACAGGAGGTTCTAGTACCTGAAATGATGAAAATGAAGAGATATCAATAAGTTATGTCTCTACGGGAAAAGGTGGAACCGAAATAACGTTGTTGTTAACAATAATTTTGCATATAATGTTGTTGTTGAAATAATGCAACAAGATGAGGATCTTGAACCAAAATCTGTCAATGAATGTAGACAAAGAAATGATTGGCCAAAATGGAAAGACGCTATCCAGGCAGGAATTGGCTTCACTCAAAAAACGTGAAGTTTTCAAACTAATAGTCCGAACGCCTGAAGGTGTCAAGCCAGTGGGTTACAAATGGATTTTTGTGCGTAAACGAAATGAGAAAGGTGAAGTCGTAAGATATAAAGCACGACTTGTGGCACAAGGATTTTCGCAAAGGCCTGACATTGATTATATGGAGACATATTCTCCTGTGGTAGATGCAATTACCTTCAGTATCTAATAAATCTGGCAGTCCATGAAAAACTTGATATGCGGTTGATGGATGTTGTCACAGCCTACTTATATGGCTCACTGGACAATGAAATTTTTATGAAAATCCCTGAAGGATTTAAAGTTCCTGAAGCACATAAAAGTTCAAGAGAAACTTGTTCAATAAAGCTTCAGAAATCCTTATACGAATTGAAGCAATCAGGAAGGATGTGGTACAATCGCCTTAGCGAGTATTTGCTAAATGAAGGATACAAAAATGACCCTATTTGCCCTTGTGTCTTTATTAAGAGGTCTGGATCTGAATTTGTCATCATAGTTATGTATGTTGATGACTTGAATATCATTGACACTTCGAAAGAGCTTCCAAAGGCTTTAGAGTGTTTGAAGAAAGAATTTGAAATGAAAGATCTTGGTAAGACAAATTTTGTCTTGGCCTCCAAATTGAGCATGTACCAAATGGATTTTCTGTCAATCAATCAACATACACTGAAAAGGTTTTAAAGCGATTTTACATGGATAATGCACATCCATTGAGTATCGCAATGGTTGTGAGATCGCTTGACATAAATAAAAATTCATTTCGGCCTCAAGAAAATGATGAAGAGCTCGTTAGTGATGAAACTCCATATCTTAGTGCAATTGGGGCACTTATGTATCTTGCCAACAATATTCGACCAGATATTGCTTTTGCAGTGAGCTTATTAGCAAGATCCAGCTCCTCTTCAACAAGAAGACATTGGAATGGTGTTAAGCATATATTTAGATATCTTCGGGGAACCATAGATACGGGATTGTTTTATTCTAATGAATTCAAGTAAAAAATGATTGGCTATGCCGATGCAGGTTATTTGTCTGATCCACATAAAGCCCGATCTCAAACAGGTTATTTATTTACATATGGAGGTACTGCTATATCATGTCATTCAATGAAACAAACAATAGTTGCCACATCTTCAAATCATGCTGAGATAATAGTCATTCATGAGGCTAGTCGGGAATGTGTTTGGTTGAGATCAATGACTCAGCATATTCAGGAAATGTGTGGTTTTCTTATGAAAACAGATAATCCAACTACACTATATGAAGACAATGATGCATGTATTGCTCAACTGAAAGGAGGATACATCAAAGGAGACAGAACAAAGCACATTTCACCAAAGTTCTTTTATACGCATGATCTTCAACAAAATGGTGAAATTAATGTTCAACAGATTCGTTCATGTGAAAATTTGTCTGATCTGTTCACTAAGACATTACCAACCTCAACATTTGAGAAGTTGAGACAGAAGATTGGAATGCGTCGTTTTCGGGAAATAAAGTGATGTTTTCATGAGGGGGAGTAAAATACGCGCTGTACTTTTTTTCCCTTAGCCTAGGTTTTGTCCCACTGGGTTTTACTGGTAAGGTTTTTAACGAGGCAGCAAATAAAACATATTACAAATATGTGTACTCTTTTTCCCTTACTAAGATTTTTTCCCTACAGGGTTTTTTCTTAGTAAGATTTTAACGAGGCACATTATCTATGGACATCCAAGGGGGAGTGTTGTGATAAATATCACATTATGGTGGACAGAGGCGGATGTAGTGTATAACTTATGGGTTCAACTGAACCCATAACTTTCGATGCGGAGTCAAGATTTGTATGTAAAAATTCACTAAAATTGCAAAAATAGTAGATATGAACCCATATTATAATGGGTTCAATGTTAAAAATATTAAAACTGAACCCATATAATTTAAATCTTGGATCCGCCTCTGATGGTGGATGTCTGCTCTTCTTCCATGATTTTCATCTCAAATGCTTAATGACATATTCAATGACATATTTTGTATGTTCAATGACATATTCCATGACATATTTTCTTCACTTTTTATGCCTATATAAAGGTCTTGTAATAGATAGGAAAATACACACAATTGAAGAAGAAAATCTCTTTCTTTTCTCTATCTTTATTTTTTGTTCATGTTTTACTAAATTGCTTTTATTTCTTGTTCATGTTTTACTAAATTGCTTTTATTTTATAACAAATTTCACATTTTGTTCCCGTAAATTTCTTTTCATCCCAAAATACATCTAAAAAGTAAAATATTGTTTTGACTTTCAAAAAGTGAAGTGCAACAAACTTTTTTAATGTGTAAGTGAAGTACAGTACCTTTTACAGTGAGAATGGCACGTTTGACTAATGCTGTATTTTGTCCTGGGCTCGGGCCTCGCGGTCCCGGGCTTCGTGGTCCTGGGCTCTGGCGATTCCGGGCCTGGCGGTCCCAGTCTTCGTGGGCTCAATGGGTGGAACCGGTCCGTGACGGGCCTAAGCCCACATGGTCCTGTGCTTAACGGGCCGGGCTCGTGGGCTTCGCGGGCCTTTTGTTTTTTGTTTTTTTTTAAGACAATTTCTTGTAGTATCATGGCTATATTAAAAATATATATGTAGTATATATGTATATCTAATTATTAAAGTGCTTGACGAAAAAGAAAATAACAAAACAATAGTAAAACACTAAATTGTCATGCATAATATATTTTCTTGTAGTATATTATATTGTATCTTATGTATATATATTCTCTTATATATTTTCTTGTAGTATATATATTGTATCTTATGTATATATATTCGCATAATATATTGTATCTTATGTATATATATTGTATCTTATGTATATATGTTCGCATAATATATTTTCTTGTAGTATATATATTGTATATTATGTATATATTTTCGCATAATATATTTTCTTGTAGTATATATATTGTATCTTATGTATATATGTTCGCATAATATATTTTCTTGTAGTATATATATTGTATATTATGTATATATTGTAGCATAATATATTTTCTTGTAGTATATTATATTGTATCTTATGTATATATATTCTCTTATATATTTTCTTGTAGTATATATATTGTATCTTATGTATATATATTCGCATAATATATTTTCTTGTAGTATATATATTGTATATTATGTATATATATTCGCATAATATATTGTCTTGTAGTATATATATATTGTATATTATGTATATATTTTCGCATAATATATTTTCTTGTAGTATATTATATTGTATCTTATGTATATATATTCTCTTATATATTTTCTTGTAGTATATATATTGTATATTATGTATATATTGTAGCTTATAAATAATTCTAAGTATAGACAAAGAAATATTGCGAAAAGAAGCTCATGGGTAGAAGCAATAAATTTTATTACCAAAAAATGGCATATCTTTCTTAGTCATCCTTCCCCCAATGGAATGAGCACAACAAGGTACTAATACCACCATTAGAAGGAAAAAAACTAAGGAAGATGTGCCAAAAAACAAGTTACATATTATTCTATGTATTATCTCTAACAAATCTCATAAATCCTTCAAGGTTCGGAGGAGGTTGCGTTGGTGGTGGTGGAAAAGAAGCTTGTTCATCACCACTTCCGGGCGAAGCCGAATCCTCCGCAAGTTCCGCTATCATTTCTTCATAAGCTTCATCTATCGCCGGTTGTGCTTCTGCAATTCCAAAGTTTCTTCTTTCCGAGCGGATCCAATCTCTAAACAATACTGATTTTTCCAAACTAAACCACACAAAAATATATTCTAAAAACGTAAGAGTTGAAACGAGTTTACCGGATTGTCGAACAACTTCTTGAAATTTGAAAATCGTTGAACACTTGAAAACTTCAATTCAACAACTTCACAATTTTTCACGAAATTTCAACAATAAATTAAGTAATTGTAGTAGAGAGATTGAGAGAGATTGAGAGATATTGATGAATTGGTGAATAAAAATGAAAGAATGAGGGGGTATTTATAGTTGAGAAATGGGGAAAAGTGTAATTATATAAAGTTTGGGGTTAAAATAAAGTTTGGGGGCCAAATGGCCATTTTTTAAACTTAAAAACGGTCATATTTTCAGCCCAAACGGCTAGATTTTAAATATGGCCGTTGGAGAATTTTAATTTTTTTTTTAAAAAAAAAATAGCCGTTGAGCCCGCCAGGACCGGCCCAGGCCCGCCTGCCGGTCCCGGGCTAAACGGTCCCGGGCTCGTGGGCTCAACCTTGAAGACCAGCACGTGACGGGCTCAGCAGGACCACCAAGACCGGCCCACCCAGGACCGGCCCACCAGGCCCGTTAGGACCGCGGGCCCGGTCCGGTCCGGTTCAGGCCCGGCCCACCGAGCAGCCCTACGTTTGACTCATTTTGTATATATTTCCTTGTTTACTGCCCAAAGTGAGACTTTTCTGTACCAACCTGAATTAATCGAAAACCAAAACTTGTACCAAACACCGGACAGAAAACAAAAAGCATATCAACTTTAAAATTTTAGAAAAATCTATGCATATGAAATCCAATTAGCGCATGTCTAATTAGAAACGGAACAACAAATCTTTTTGGTTCTCATAGTACCGCAGGAATAAAAAATGGAAGAAATTCAAAAATAGCTAGATTTACAACTGGTCGTTCAAAAATAGCCCAGTTTCAAAAGTAATCAAAATTTAGCCACTTTTTATGTAAAGATAAATCTAAGTGAAAATACTGTTCAAAACCCGGAAAATACGCCAGTATATTATGCTAGAGTTCCAGCATAAGTATACTTGAACTCCAGCATATTATACTGGAGTTCTAGATGTTGGAGTTCTAGGATAAGTATGCTGGAACTCCAGCATAATATGATGGAGTTCCAGCATAAGTACACTAGAACTCCAGCATAATATACTGGAGTTCCAGCAAGTATACCGGTCCAGCATAATATACTGGAGTTTGGAGCACCGGTGCTCCAGTCTCCAGTATATTATACTGGAGCCAGCAAATATCGGTCCAGCATAATATGCTGGAGTTCATACACGGGTGCACCGAACTCCAGTATATTATGCTGGACCGGTCTCTGTTGCAGCAAAATAATGGCTATTTTTCATTGACTTGGTAAACGCTGGCTATTTTTGAATGACCAACCCGAAAATTGGCTATACCGTGCTATTTTTACATTAAAAATTTTGAAAAGAGGTCCATCTTATATTTGATTTTGATCAGAAAAGAGCTAAGAGTTCGATAAAGGTGTAATTACTTTTCGAACTACTGAACAAACTGAAGCAAAAGAGTTGGCTCCGTGCTTTTTTTTATCTTTGTTGTTTCCCATTCTTGTATGCTTGATTCACTTTAAATTTGCCACGGATGTGCTGGTTGACGATTGTTTGTATACTTGCCATAGCTGTGCTGGTTGATGATTCTCTGTATCACACTCATAAGACCTTCATAATTAGTGGTAAAAGTAAAAAATCACCCAGGAACTTTCGATGAGAACATTCAGTATAATGAAAAGCATAATGCGTCTTATATCTTTGCCAATTTTCAGGGATTAAATAGATAAGCAAAAGAGGCATGAGAAAAGTTCCAATTTTGCATTTAGCAATTCCTTCTTATCACTCACAATATACCCTCCTTTAGAGAAAGAACGGCAGGCCTATGTAGTAAATAGCATGCCCGGCTATCTGCAGCTGTAATAGATGCATTTCAAGAAGACAGGAAAGATGAACAAGCCAAACAGGGAAATGTTTCAATATGCAATAACAAAAGTATTCATTTCACAGGGGAGAGATGTCACGCTTCATTATATGACACCCACTATATCTATTGCCATGTTACTGGGCAATGTCAAAGCTGCATATGACATTCATGTATATGTACAAATACACACACAGTTTTGAGATAGCAACCATGCCCTCCCTAGGTCACGATTAAACTTTGACCTCAAAACACAAAAAAGAATGGAGATGGATAAAATGTATGCTGCTTATTGCCTTACTCTATACTGTGCAAGCAACTTGCTATCGGTTTTCTGTGAGGTTCAGACAATGAGAATCTGGGATGACCAACCTCAAAAAGTGAGACCCACAACAACCATGAGAAGCGGAGATTGGACTATTGATACACAATTCATGAAGTGCTGACTTCTGCAAGCCAGAACAGGTTAAGATGCAGTCTAACAAGCCTGAACCATGGAGACATTGAGAGTTAGCATTTTTTGCTAGGAGTCCAGATTACTCAGAGGTCGGCATGCAGGTGGGTTCACCTAAGATAAATAAGAATCTCCAGGTAGCTGAAGATAAACTCACGACGTATTAAGTGCTGTGTTATAATCTATTGACACTGATTTGCGTTTTATGGGCATTATGTAATCAGTATCATCTTCGAGATCACTAAACGAAACATCCTCCCCATTCACAATAGCACTGCCCGAATAACCCTCTAACTCAGAGTTGTCTTTCAGCCAGTCATCCTCATGCTCGTCATAATCAAACATCGGTGGTTTAAAGGATGGACCAGCTAACACCTCCTTTTCAATTATTTTGCTTGGAGGATCCTCTTCAATAACTGCCTTGTCAATAAACTGGATCTCAGTATTTTCAATTGAGTGCTTCTCAGTTTCAGTGTCAGAACTAGTATGGCAGGTTGGGGGTTCAAAAGTGAATGTTCTTTGGAGCATAGCATATCTAGAGTGAGCATCTTCAGATGAGTTTGATTCAAAGTCGCCACGAGGTGAATACGTGCTCTCCTTTGCGTGAAATGTATCTATCCCAAACCAATCTGACTCTGGCTTTGTTTTCTTTTGCAGCTCTTGCATCCATATAGCCCTCGCTTCCACAAGCTAAGGAAATGAAAACATCAAAGTTAGTGCACATAGACAGCTCATGTAAAAAGTCAAGTATGTATAAGTTGTATCTCTGGAACTGCTCTCCAGATGAACAATTTAGTTCCCTCCCTCCCCAAGAAAAGAAAATCGTCTTCAGGATTCCAATTCCAAAAGCTGTTTTTTTAGAACGCCAAATATACAAGAATAATAAAGGTAAGAGAGAGGGCTAGCTGAGTTCCCATCAAATTTGTTACTCAATGCAATGATAATGCTGTAAACAGGCAGCATGATATTAACAAACCTGAGGTGTAGACAAAAGCTCAGTGTCATGCTTGTTCAGTCTTGAGTAAAGAAGAATAAAATAGACCATCCAAAAGTAACCCTCACTCATATGAGCAGGGCAAAGTTCAATTCTGAGCGCAGCCAGCCTCGGCGTCAGACGTTCAACTGCATATCCATGCTTCAGTTGGGCATCAGAGAGCTCAAAATCTAAACAAAGGAGAGAAACTCAGTTATTGTGCTTGAAAGATAACTAAAGTAAATCAGGACCTCAAGATCCGATCATCCTCAACATTACCTGAATATTATTATAAAACAGATGCTTTAAAAAGTTGTCTTTTTTTGCTACATGATTACCAAGTATTCCCCGTGTCCCAATTACTGATGCAACACACCAATAATGACATTCAAAAATTTAAGTAATTGACATGTATCCTAACAACTCCTTCCTCATCATATTTTAATTGACAATATTGATTGGATATGGAGTTTAAGATGTTAATTTGTCTTGTATATTCCATATCAAAAATCTGTCTTGTATATTATATTATAATTTGAATAAAATATCAGAGTAATAAAGATTTAGTCTGATAGATAAAACATCATATCAAAGTATTAAAACTTAAAGAGTTAGATGAATTTAAAGTTATAAAAGTTGTATATAATATATTACTAGTAGAATGTCATCAAAAACTTTAAGAGGTCCCAAATAGAAAGAATGTCATATAAATTGGAATGGAGGGAGCAACATTCTACATGATGTTCACAAAACTGGAAACATAAGTTCATTTAACCATACAACTTTAAACTTTTAAGTAATATTTAGGAATAAGTTTTAAATTATCACCTTTACATTTTGTTCCAAAAATACTTATACACTGCACAAGTCAGAAGTTTAATAGTTAAACTGTGTGCTATTGGATACCTAGGAACAAATGAAGGTAAGAAACTATCTACTAAAGGCAGTGATCTTGACAACTTGATCATAGGAAGTGAATTAAAAACTCTGTCCAACCAAAGGCATAACATTTTACTTCATTAATGTTTTTATTCTTTCAAAAAATTGAGTAATCAACTTAAGGACTGCTATATGCTCTTTAAGACGTCATTTAAAAGGCCAACCCTTCATCCAATGATATTAAAGGATAGAATATAAAGAGTAGACCTCAAACCATGCTGCAGACTTGTAATCTTGGATACAACATGCGAGTTCTGTTGTTTCAATTACTTGCAACTTTTGCTTCCAATTAAACAGTTACTCACGCGATGTATATCACAAAGGAAAAAGATTGTTACTCACACGTTCACCATTTTGGTTGACCTACTTCCTATTCTAGTCCACCATAAAAATGACATCTTCCTTTAAATGTTAAAGTCTACAATATTCAATGTGACAGATCAACATGCTTTACAGCTTTATATAATGAATTTGATACGAGACCTTTTTTTCCAACTACTAAAGTGTCCTATTTCTTCTTAACTCAAATATAAAAATTCATCCAAGCCTTCTTCATGAAAATGCTGAACCAATTTGAGTACCATCCAGATGTAAATTTTCATTAAGAACACCCACTATGCACTGAACATTGCCTTCATTTGGGACAAAACTTGTTCTTATTTAAATGATTTATAGGTTTATTTTCTTTCCACGTCTTTTGCTTTCATCTCTTCTTTTATTCTTTTTCTTATGTTGACACCATAAAATGCAGCAGAGAAGTCTCTCTCTCTCTCTCTCTCTCTCTCTCTCTCTCTCTCTCTCTCCACACACACACACACACACACTCAGTGTGTGTGACAGCAATCATCTCTCCAGACAGCACAAAAAACAGAGGTAATGCTCAGATTTTCGTCTTGCTCTGTTCTTCTCCTCCCTTTGTTCATTGTGCTCACTCTCTTCCTGTTTACTCCCTTTCTAGAAACCTGGTGCTGGAGGTTTATTGCAAGAACTAACTTCAAATGCAAAAATTGCTTTAAGTAAATCAGGGTGGACTTAAATTGAGTGCAATTATTGCTCTTCTAGCTGGATAGATGTTTATGTAAGTTACCAGCAGAGGTCGGATAAAGAAAGTCTCTACAAATGCAAATGTAGATTAAGAAAGTCAATTCTGCAAATCTAAATATGATGCTGGAAGCTACAATTAGATATTGAAAGATATGATGACTTCATAATGTGCTAAAGCCTAAGGGAGAATCTCTGCTGCAGAAATTTGCACTTTATTCAGACCACACACTTCATGCTTTTTCCATGAGACTCATAGCCCGTTTGGCCAAGCTGCAAAAATCAGCTTCTAAGTGTATTTTTCTCAAAAGTGCTTCTCAAAAAAGTGCTTTTGGAGAGAAGCTACTTTTTTCTGCTTCTCCAAAACTGCTTCTGCTTCTCCTCAAAAGCACTTTTTTTCCTTCCAAAAGTTTGGCCAAACACGTCAATTTTTGGCCAAAAGTGTTTTTGGCCAAAAAAAAGCACTTTTGGCCAAAAAGAAGCTTGTCCAAACAAGCTATCAATCCCAAGAACCCTGCCACTGCTGTACTTGGGACTTTTGTTTCATCTATCTCTGTACTTTCTTTGTTTGCTTGTAGCATAACTTCAAGAGTTCCAAGTATTCTCAGGGAAAGCTGGTCAGGGAAGGAGGAGGAAGGGGACTCCTATTTTAGTTCCCCCCCTCCCCTCACATTCTTTTTCTGTTGTTGTTGTTGTTTGGGTGGGTGGGTGGGTGGGGGTTACAGGGGTGAGCAGAGATCTTGTGGGGATTAAGTCACAGGGTACTTTCTCCTACAACAACAACAACAACAATTATGCTTCAATCCTAAAGATGTTGGGTCAATGAAACCTCACTGATCATGTTCCTCCTCTAAATTCCTCTCGGGCCAAAATTATACAACATTAAAAATGAAATATACTGTATGTTCTCTATATTTACTACAAACATAAGAATTTCTAATCTTCTCCTGTTAATTAGAGAAAGAAAAGCAAACAATTTCGTTTTAACTATTATCTCACATAAAGTGTTTAGAATCAGAGACAGGAATAATCAACTCAGAGACATATGTATAGTTCAAGGTATTAATTAGACTCATAGAGTCATCGTAGACAAAATCTTAGGGAAAAGCAAGGACCAAAACAGCCTACTCACAACACAACAGGAACTTCGCATATAGGTACAAGATGGCATAACTTGAGTCATATGTAACTTTAAAAGCTAAAAGTTCTAGGTTCTAGTTAAAACTGTTCCAAAAAATATCCTTGGCTAAGCTTTCTCACTGATCCAAATGAGTAAGAGCTAATGGTTTAATTTACTTGAACAAAGACAAAATTCAGGCTTCACTTTAACACCTGCAAGTTCTCAATTTTTTTTTTTTACTTCCTCTAACACAACTAAACTATAAACATTTCTAGGCACCTCGCTGAATTTCGTGATTGGATTTTAGACCAGTCCTCATTAGAACAAACCACAAACTCTTGCAAACAGCAATGCACTTATCAAGTGTGTCTAGAAGTTCAAGTTTACCACATAAAGTTCCATACTTCCAAACTAAAAGTTTTCTATACTCGACACTACTTGCCCATATTCTTCTCAATCAGTGAAACTAACTTGTCTACACTAGGCCATAAATTTCGTTGCCCACATAAATTAGCAATAGGAACTTCATCGTAGCCAAAAAACTAAACAATCAAATGACATTTTAGCCAAACCACAATATCTTTAGCAAAACTCCAATACACCAATATAATCAGAAAGGACGATATACAAACCATCAAATTCCTCTTCATCCGCTAACGGAAAATCCAACCAAGTCTCTGGATGATGAGCTATATTCGTAGCAAAGGCTAAAACTTCCTCCGTCACGCCTACAGCATCACCTTCGCTTTCCTCCACTTCACCATCCGAATTCTCAAAATAACCAGCTCCTTCTCCAACATATTCCGCCTCTTCGTCCTCGGATCCAACAATTGATCCAGATTCTTCAATCCGGTTCCGATCCGAATCGAATAAATCCGAATTTCGAGGCGGTAAAGGAGGAGGTGGAGGAGGAGCGAGAAACGAAGCGACGCCCCATAGTTGGCGCGTTAGGGTTTCTGTGAATTCAGATAAATCTTCCTTAACACCGCGGTTATGATTATCATTATCATCACCGGAATTTTGATCGTTATTATAATTATTGGATCGATCTTCCAAATCGATTTCTTCGTAAGTAGAGGAGTCTTCTTCGTCAACGGCGTGAGAAGTAGTGGATGAGTTGGCAGCACGTGTTACGACGTCGTTTTGGTAATTGTGTTTGAATTCTTCCTCATCTACGTCGTCGTCGTCGTCAAGACGGAGAGTGTTGGCTATGGAACGAGCCAACCATGACATGGCTACGCTTTTATGCTGTATAATGTGATTGGATCGAGGAAGAAGAAAGAATAAAGGAAAAGAGATTGTTTGAATTTTGAAAAAGTTTTTGCAGTAGGTGATGAGGATGCTTGATTTGCTGTTTTTCTTTTTCTTTTCTTTTTTAAAAACAATTTGGTATTTAGGTGACGTGGATTTGGGGCCCATATCTAGTCAATGCAAGGACCTACTCCCTCCGTTTCATATTGGTTAATCTACGCGGTATATATAAATCCCTTAAAACACTCCATCATCCCCGACAATTAGGATTATACATTTCCACCAAACATCTGAATTACATATTCCAAATAAACAACTCTCGAAACCTTTCCTATGACCTTTGGGTGCAAAAGGAGGAAGAATGTGAAAATAAAATATTTATTTTGTACAAGACAATTCCTCTTTATCACTTATTTGTTAAATGAAGTATTTCATCTTTTTTGTTTTTCTCTTACATCTATGTAATCAAAAGAAAAGTTAAAATACGGTAAAAATATTTTATTGTGATAAAATATCTAAACTACAGAAATATTAGAATATACTATTCAAACCAATACACCACAATATTCCAATTAAAATTATAATATTCAAATCAACCATGCTACAATATTCTAATTTTGAATACAATATTCAAACCAAACAGACCACAATTTTCTAATATAATACAATATTCAAACCAAACATACGAAAATATTTTAATGTATGATACATTATCCAAACCAAGCATACCAAATTACAATTGATTAATGAAGAATATATTATTCAAACCAACATACCATTATATTCTAATAAAGAATACAATATTCAAATTCAAATATATCACAATATTTTAATTTGGAATACAATATTCAAATCAAGTATACCATAATATTCTAATTTGGAATATAGTATTCAAACCAAACATATCATAATATTCTAATTTAGAATGTAATAGCCAAATCAAACATACTTTTATTTATATTTATTGTGTATATATTATTTTACTTGAAATATTAGCATTCTTTAATAGGACTATAGGAGTAGTATACACTGATTAGTTTACTGTATTTTTTTTATATTGTATAGAAGAAGATAAACTTCCTTTAACAACAAAGGTGCCCATAGTAAGAAAAATATTTAATGGTTAATCCTTTTTTATTCTTTAATTTTGGTCCAAGTTTGAAACGGATAGAGAAAGATTTTCAGTGAATTTGCATTATATATATAGCTTCCTTTAATTAAGGGGACATATTTATTAGGTAGTTATTATCCATTAATTAAATAGGTATGTGGGGTAATTAATTGATGTGTACTACATGTAACTAGTATTAGTACCCGCGCGATGCGCAGGCACAAATCATATCGAATTGTGATTTGGATTATTTGAATTATGTATAAATAACTTTAAAATATAAACCTTCTAGATAAAATTTATAAATAATTATTAGATATTAATTAAGAAGAAAGACATGAAACCATTTAGCAAATCTCATATTGGATAACCTGTTTTCTTTTTCTATATTTATATAATCTAATAGGTTAATTTTAGTACTTGAATTTCGTTTCGTTATCAATATTAAAAATTACTAACTATGTCATGTGGCAATTTATCTCGTTTAAACATATTAAATTATATTATTTTAATAAAATTCTCAGTATTAGTTTATTTTTTTGTCTAAAGCTTAAATAAGTCTTATTCTTTTAAATTTTACACAATTTTTTTAGTTCTTTGCTTATAATTATTAAATTATTTATTATTTAATATTATTATACTTTCATGTGAGTTTTTCGGCTTACTAATTGACTTAATATTTTGCTTATTATCCTTTTAATAATTATCGATAAGTATTATTTTTTATTCTTGAAATTTAATATATTTTACGCTTTTATCCTCTTACTCGAAACTATTTTATTATTTAAATCTATAAATAATATTTTGAAATATTATTCAATTATTTATTTTATTTTATAAATTAATTTGATATATTCTCACATTATATCTATTGTTTTCTTTATACAGTCTCTTCCCTACTAAGAAATTTTTAATTAATATTTTACCTGTAATCAAAATAATATCATATTTGACTTTATGTTGTAACTTTGATTAGTATAAAATATTAATATATAAGTTCCTTGATTATTATATTTCAAATCTATTAAGTTTTTTTATATTTATTTTTTGTATTACATGCAATAAAAAAATCTCTTTTAGTTTCAAGATACAAAATTTGACTTTTAATTTTAGTTAATAAAATTACTTATACTAGTTATTTATTTTATATTTTTTCAATTTTAATTCTTATCTAGTAAGACTTTAATTTTTGGTGGTCATATCCATAGTTTGAGCATTCTCATCGTAAATTTAAGAACTTTTTAATATTAAGCAAAATAGTCTTTTCCTTTCATTTCTAATATTTAATTTTTAATTATTTTTTTACTTTTGCTATTATGTTATCAAATATATGGTATTATCATAGTTTCATATGGCTTTTAATTAATTTGCCACTTTATTTAGTATTATTATCCATTACTATCCTTTAATATAATATAGATAAATTTAGAAATATTTTAATCTTAAAATAAATATCTATTTTATTTTAAAAATATTGCTTGAATTCTTAAGTTTTTTAAATTTATCAATAGTATTTTTAAGTAATTTATTTCACTTTATTTTATTTTCCAAACTAATTCTTAGCATAAATATTCTCACGCTATTTTTAATTTATTTTTAATATTTTTAAGTTCTTATTTTATCTGTTAGACATAAGTTGTGTGGTATTATCCACAATATCATCTTTCTTATCATAATAGATAAATAACAACTTTCTCATCTCAAATTTAAATAAGTTTTATCATTTTTCTTTATGATCAAAGTTTTGATTAATTTCTCTCTATTTATTCCTTATTTTTGCTATTTTATTATTCAATACATAATATTATTACATTGTTATGTGGCTTTCACTTAGCTTGTTGAATTTAATATCTATTTCTACCACACTCATTTTATTATTAATCATAAAGTTAATTTCTTATTTATTTGAACACATTATATCTAATGATAATATTTTCACTATCATTTTATTTCCCGGTGTATTATTTCTAAAAATAATAAAATTATGAAATGAAAGAAAGCAGATTAAGTGGTTAGTTAATAATTAAATTTGGAAAGCTATCAAAATTTATTTAGTATAAGAATGTGAGTCAATTTTAATTGATTTCTACCATAAATTAAATTTTATCAAATCTAAGTTGTTTTAATCCTTATTAAATTTGTCTAAAAATCTATTTAGATTATATCTTAAAAATACTAAGTAGAAATATTTCTATTTAGATTATTTCTCCATGTACTATTTCTAAGTGACTTTGTTGAATATGCCACTTGGCTTAATGTCATGCCTCACTACATTCCTTTTAATTTGGCTTAATGTCATGCCTCACTACATTCCTTTTAATATATATATATATAATATTTAAGTTTTTTCTTATCTTATAAATAACTTTATACTTTATGTAAGATCATATTTTACTGCTTGAATTTTTGTAATTTTTGAAGTAAGTTTTATTTTATATTTTAACTTTATTTCAAAGTATAAATAGTCATAGGTTATCTCAATTGACGACTTTCTATGGTTAATCCTTTTTTATTCTTTAATTTTGGTCCAAGTTTGAAACGGATGGAGAAAGATTTTCAGTGAATTTGCATTATATATATAGCTTCCTTTAATTAAGGGGACATATTTATTAGGTAGTTATTATCCATTAATTAAATAGGTATGTGGGGTAATTAATTGATGTGTACTACATGTAATTTTATAATTTAAGTATAGTGTGTTAAGTGGTCTTGTAAGGGGGTATACGATGTAACTTCCCCTTTCATAGGTACTAGTCATACGATACGCGCGTTGCGCGTGTAACCTATCTAAATGAGTATAAATTTTTTAAAAATTATGTAAATATTATTTTTGAATTAAAATAAAAGTATAAATTTATTTCAACAAAAAATATTGATTTTTTATAGCTAATTTAATAAGGAATATCAATTTATACCTTTCGCTCTCTATGTTTTCTTTTAGCTCTTTTAACTACTACCTTAAATTACTTATAAATAAATGTATCTAATTTATTTTCATTAATTTCAATATATAAATTTATCTTATCTATATTTTACTTTTCGAGTATTGTAATTGGATTTGTAATTTAATATGTGTATAAATTTACAATATGTATTCAACTTATTCAAATAAGCAACTTAAAGTACATTATAGTATTTATTACTTTAAATTGAAATACTATTATTATTTTCAAAACGTAAGCATGCCGTATTAAACTTATTTAACTTATTTATATATGTTTTCATACTCGACCTAGTATGTTGTAAGTTGGTCTACATATTATTAGTAATCTTTAATTTTTGAATACTTAAAATTAAATCTAAATTTTATTAGTAGATTTCTAACACGTTTATATACATTTTGCCTAATACACATAAGAAAAAGTCATAATTACTTTACACAATTTATTTAAGGAAATGATTTATTAGTAAATTTTTATTTGGTTTAAAATTCCTAAAATTTAGGAGTTTCTATATATGTAGTTCAAATAAGGGAAGATTTAGTGAACAAAATTTAGTCGATTTTGAAATCCTAAATATTAGTAGAATAATTACACTACAATTATAACTAATATAAAATCTATTTTTAAAGGGTAAAAAAGGCGAATGACATTTCGCTAAGGGACTTCGTGTTAGGATACGCACGATGCGCGTGTACCTTCTATCGATGCGTGTAAAATTATAAAAAATATAAGCCTTTAATAATAAATTTTTTAAAATATATAAGCTCTTGAATATGATAAATATTGAGCCTACTTAGTCAAAAAAAAAAATAGTGGATGACCTATCTAAGCATGACAACAACCAAGATAATCTTGAAAATTTAGTGTTATTATGTATCTCGTTCTTTTATATTAATTTCGTATCAAAATAGTCGTCTAGGTACCATGTATTCTAGGACAAGTTAACTACAAAGAGAAGAAAAATTATCGATAGATAAATTATGTAGTTAAATAATAAAATTCATCGCTAGCCCTACTTAGTGACAGAATCAGTTATATATTATAAAAAACTCTATTAGCTACAAGATAAATTTAGTCTCTAATTCCTGTTTTATAAAGATAAATTATGTAACAAACTTTCTTAGTAATAATATTAGTTTATTTTACCAAAAATAAAATTCCTTACCCATCTATTTATTTTAACATATTTATTGAGGTAATTTAGTATTTTTGTAAATTAAATTATGATAATTAATTTGTTGTCACAAATTAATGGTTACTATTTTATGCAACAATAATTACTATTTCAAAACCTAATGTCATAGTAAATTTTAGCGAATTTAACAACCAAGCTTCAAAGAAAATACTTATGATTTAAATTTCAAAAACAACAAATAAATCATATGAAAGGAAAATAAAGGCAAAAATGGGCTGATTAAACAAGAACAAAGAAAAAAATACCACATAAAAACGTGAAGTTTCCTTGTTGGAAACCAACAAAAATCTTTCCTCTTAATTTTTTTTTTGGATTTGTTTATGTCTTGATATATTAATCCTTATTAGGAGAAGATATCAAACACTAAATTATATTAGAATTTTGTTTATTTAGAACTCCTACATATAAGGAAAGTTTTTTGATTTTATAATTTTATCCATATAAAATATATTTTCAAAGGGTAAAAAAGGCGAACAATATTTTGTTAAGGACCTTCGTATTTTTAATATAGTATAGATATAGATATGAGGTAGTTTGACTCGGCACGGAGTTTAAGAAAAAAGAAGAAAACTTTTGAAACTTGTGGTGTTAAAAGCTTAAGGGATAAAAAGTTTGTGAGGCCATAATATTTGTGTGATTATAAAAGTTTCTCATTAAGGGTAAATGCGTAAAATGAAAGAGTTTAAAGTTGAATTATTTCCAAATTTAGAAATATGTCTTTTATTTTAGAACAAACTAAAAAGGAAAGTACCTTATTTAATATAAGACGGAGGAAGTGTAATATGAGCTTATCTGGTAGGTGACCTGTAATGGTTCCATGGATCGTTTGGTTATGACGATTTGGGCATGGGCCTCACTCACTGTACCAAAGTTTGCTTGGGAAAATGATACTCTACAACTGCTCAAAATAATAGGGCAAATATTTTAGGAATTTTTACCTGTAGCAAAGGTTGATACCTTATTTATTTTAAATAAATACCCTTTTAAAAAATTATATTTCATAGCTACCTTTTGTTTTTTATAGCCAAATTATTTATGGTCACCTTCTACCCTTAAGCCATAAAATACGCTTTGTATTATTTTTCTCTGTCATTCTTTCAGATTTTCTCCACCCTCTCTCTCTCAACCAACGCCACAAATCACAGTACCTCCGCCTTTCTTCTGACGCAAAACCTCCGCCTTTCTGAAACTCGCTAATATCCACCATTATCTTCCTTTTAAAGCTCCTAACTGATACTCTCCGATTCTTAGAAATCTGAAATCAACGCAAAAATCAGAAAAACAGTAGAAAAGTGAGATATAAAATGCTTGGGGAAGTGAAAAGAGAGACCTCACAAACGGCGATGCCATCAGCATTGTTAGAATCATCAGTTTTGGAAGATTTCTTATGAGGATTGTCGCCTTCTGAAGCGTACAAGATTAAAGAAGTAATCAAGGATGGAGAAAAGAAAGTTCATCTCTGAATTATGGAGACAGAAAAAAGGAGAGAAAAGGCGATAAAATGGATGATTGTATTGAATTCCAGAAAAGACAGAAGCCAAGAAAGAATTCTTGAAATCGGAGGTTCGATGATTTTGGATCTTTTGTATATAATTTTGGAATTTTTACCTCCTGTGGGTTATTCTTGAATAAAGACGACGGAGTTTTGGGTCTGAACAACTTGAAGAGTCTGTTACCTTTTTTTATTGTATTTCAATGTATCTCGCTGTATTCTATGTATTTCATTGTATTCATTGTCTTTTTTTCCATTGTATTTCAATATTTCTTGCTGTATTCCATGTATTTCGTTGCATTCACTGTCTCGGTATATTCCATGAATGTATTCATATATTTTTTTAATTAATATAATTTATGTATTCAGATGTATCTATATATTCAGATTTACAATTGAGCTTGTTGAGTTATATTAGGAGTCTATTATGTTAATTGATTCACTTTCCGTTTAAAAATAGTTGAAAAGACCATGAATTGCGCTATTTATATTACTGCATTCACAAATACATATCGTGAATACAGTCGAATACAATAATATGTTTAGTTGTAATCCCCTATTTCATGCCATGAATACAGTCGAATACAATAATCTGTCTAGCTGTAATCCCCTGTTTCACACCGAGAAATGCTACTATATTCATGATAAAGTAGCTTAAATACATCAAAAATACTCTAAAAACCTGAAAGCATAACTATATGAAGTAATATAGTAAATGGTTGCTACAACTAGTTAACAACCACTAAACAAATAGTGGTTTGTGAAATTTTCTCAATATTTTACCACTCCTCTAAACTTGACACGGATTACTAGTTACAGCCTTAAACTATTCGTGGTCTTAATTTGTCACGACCCTAAACCCAGACCCGGTCGTGATGGCGCCTATCGTGTAGACAAGGCCAGCCGACACAACACCTAATTCATTTTAAACAATTAAAATAACATAATTTAAGTCATTAACATGCTAATAATCCCAAAATAAAAGTGAACTAGTACAATTTGCGGAAACCAACACAACCTCACATCGGGGTGTCACCAGTCATGAGTATCTAAACATGTGTCTAAGAGTCTAAAAGAGTTTATATAGTCTATTATAGAACTAGAAATAGAAATTAAGATAGGAGGGAGAAACACTGGGCTGCGAACGCCGAGCAGCTACCTAGTGGACTCCGAATAGCCTACTTGGAGCAATCAACCCTCACTGGAGGGACCTGAAGCTCCTGAATCTGCACATAGGGTGCATGGAGTAAAGTGAGTACTCCAACTCAGTGAGTAATAACAATAAATGAAGACTGAGCGATAAGAAATCACTTAAAACATATCAACATGCTATAAAGAGGCAGAGTAAAACCAATAAAGTGCAATAAAACAGAGAAATCTTATAAAAACACCTTAGTTCAGTATAAGCTTCTTTAAAACACCTTTTTAACAGTTAATCAAGTAAACGAAAAGCAGCGAAGAAAAGATAAACACATAAAATTCGCCCCTCGGGCAAAATGTCAATAGAATCAGCCCCTCGGGCAATAACATGGAACAACACCAGCCCCTCATGCTGTATCACATATTACATTGGGTACCCGCGCTCACTGGGGGTGTACAGACTCCGGGAGGGGCCCCTTACGGCCAAAACTCAATATCAAGCCATCTCGTGGCATAATCAATAGGCTTTCGGCCTCATATCATACCACCTTGTGGCATACAACTCAGGCCCTCGGCCTCATAATCATAATCAGTACAACACTATTTTGGCGTGCAGCCCGATCCCATAATAATCCTCACAATATAGGCCCTCGGTCCTACTCAATTAGAAATCTCTAAAAGCTACTCGGCCACAGTAAAACATGATGCTCAACCCAAAATATCATTTAAAGTGTTAAAACAGAGTAAATATGGCTGAGTTATGAAAACAGTAGAATATAACATGACTGAGTACATATATAAAATCAAAACAGTGAGGAAATATCAGTAAAAATCTCCTAAGGGTCCAAAACAGTTGGCACGAGGCCCAAATATGGCGTTCAGCCCAAAACATGATGATAGCAAATAGTTTCCAATCAAATACGCGGTAAAACAGTCATTCGAGATGGACTAAGTCATAATCCCAACGGTGCACGACCCCACACTCGTCATCTAGCGTGCACGTCACCTCAATGTAGCACAGCGATATGAAATCCGGGGTTTCATACCCTCAGGACAGCATTTACAATTATTACTCACCTCTATCCGGTCCGAACTCTAGCCCGCGATGCCTTTGCCTCTCGAATTGGCCTCCGGATGCTCCAAATCTAACCAAAATCAGAGCAAAACCATCAAAATATGCTAAGGGAACAAAGCCCATTTGAAAATATCTAATTTATCCCAAAAATCCCGAAATTGGCCAAACCCGACCCTCGGGCCCATGTTTCGAAATCCGATAAAAATTAAATCGATAGAATTCTCATCCTCTCACGAGTCTACCCATATCAAATTCATCAAAATCCGACCTTAATTGCCCATTCAAATCCCCAAAAGAATTCTCAAACTTTTCTTCCATTTTTCCCAATTTCCACTCTAATTTTTCAAATTAAATGATGAAATTCAAGACTAAATCATGGAATTAGACCAAATATGAATGAAGAATACTTACCCCAATTGCTCCACTGAAAATCTTCTCAAATTTCACATTCTCTCGAGCTCTCCAATGGTTTTTTTTGTGATATTGGACTTAAACCCTCGTTTTTAAGATATAAACTGACTGCACAAGTTTAACCCTTCACTAACGCGATAGCTCCGTCGTGTTCGTGAAGCATGATTGCCTCAGACCTAGAAATCCTTCTACGCGATCGCGATGACCCACTCGCGAATGTGGACCTTTACTAATTCAACCATCGCGAACGCGACAGCCTCCTCGCGAACGCAATGAATACTCAGCTCACCCTTCGCGAATGCGAAGAACAAAATTTGCCATCTCAGAGAACACTCTTCGCGAACACGAAGCCCTTCCGCGAAAGCGATGAACAAACCTTTTGCAACACAAACCAGCAAAATCTGCCAACACTCAAAACCAAAGATTGGTACGTTAACCACCCGAAACTCACCCGAGGCCATCGGGACCTCAACCAAACATGCCAACATATTCCATAACATCATTCAAACTTGTTCCAACCTTTGGAACGCTAAAAACAACATCAAAACACCAAGTTCACATCGGATTCAAGCCTAAGAAGTCCAAAAACTTCCAAATTTCGCTTTCGATCAAAAAGTCTATCACACCTCGTCCGAATGACCTAAAATTTTGCACACATGCCACAAAGGACAAAACGGACCTACTCCAACTTCCGGAATTCCATTCCGACCCCTAAATCAAAATCTCACCTATTAACCGGAAAACGCCAAAATTCCAATTTCGCCAATTCAAGCCTAAACCTTTCACGGACCTCCAAAATACATTCCGATCACACTCCTAAGTCCCAAATCACCTAACGGAGCTAACCAAATCATAAAAATTCTAATCCAAGATCATATACAAACAAGTCAAAACTTGGTCAAACCTTTCAAATTTTAAGCTTCAAACGAAGAACTGTTCTTCCAAATTCGTTCTGGTTACCCTGAAAACCAAAACTAACGATTTACGTCAGTTATAATACATCATACGGGACTAGTCATGCCCTAGAACTAGCGAGCAAAGTGCAAAATCTCAAAACAACCGGTCGGGTCGTTACATCCTCCCCCACTTAAACATACGGTCGTCCTTGAATGTGCCCAGAGTTGTTTCGAAAACCATCAAATTGTTGTATAGTCTTACCATGCACATACCCGGGGATGATCCCACGTCATCCTATCTCATATAGGTCCGATGACACAATGAAACCGAAATTTTACAATCCAACCTAACCCATAAACCTTAGAACCACATTTCCACTTCTGAAATCATCTACAAGATCAGAATCTCACATCTATTCTCTGAATAAGCCCAAACAAGCTGTAACAAACCATACCCGTAGACTCAAATGCCATTACATGATATACCACATACTCAAACACTCGCTGTGATAACTTCTAATCACAACAGTTGCCTAGAACAACCAAATACCGATAATACCTCTTATCCAATAAAGCCCCATTCCAACACTTCTGTATACTGTCAATGATAACTGAAACATGCAGTAAGTCATAACCTGTGATGACCCAGCTGGTCGTCTTAAGAATTTATACCCCCGATCCCGATTAACTGCTTTCCCCGAGTTTATTTCTGCTATTTTGATTTGTCGGGATGTTCGGTTTTGAATTTCGGAGAGTTTTGGGAAACTTAGGCCCTAAATGAGAGCTTAAGTGTTGGAAAGTTGACCATAGTTAGAACACTGTGAATACGACCTCAGAATGGAAATCTGATGGTTCCGTTAGTTCCGTTGGGTGATTTCAAGCTTAGGGGCGTGTTCAGATTATGTTTTGGAGGTCCGTAGCTAATTTAGGCTTGAAATGCCGAAAGGTTGAATTTTAAAGTTTTCGGTTCGATAGTGAGATTTTGATCCGAGGGTCAGAATGGAATTCTGGAAGTTGGAATAGCTCCGTAGTGTTGAATATGACATGTGTGCAAAATTTCAGGTCATTCGGACGAGGTTTTATAGACTTTTTTATCGAAAGCGTATTTTTAGAGTTATTGGAATTCTTAGGCTTGAATTCGATGAAAAATAGATGTTTTGATATTGTTTTGAGCGTTCCGAAGATTGGAACAAGTTTAAATGAAGTTCTGGGATATGTTGGTAAGTTTGGTTGAGATCCCGGGGGCCTCGGGATGATTTTAGATGGTTGACGGAAAGATTTTTGGGATTTGGAGTGGCAGCTTCAACTGTTTTACTGTCATAACCGTACCTGGGAGTGTGGGACCGCAGGTGCGGAGCAATAAAAGCGGCGGATCAATCGCAAAAGCGGAAATGGGGAGGTTTAGTAGGAGCCGCAGAAGCGGTACCGCATCTGCGGATGGTGAGTCGCAGATGTGGAATCTGAATTTAAGTGAGGAGTCGCAGATGCGACCAGTGTTCCACAAAAGCAGGACCGCAGATGCGGGATTTCTGGGCAGAAATAGGAAGTTTCGAGGGTTTAGTTTCAAAAGTTGGAAATTCAATTTGGAGCTCGGGAGAGGGCGATTTTGAGAGGAAATTGAAGAGGAGATCGGTGGGTAACAATTCTTTAACCCTTTCTAGTTATATTCCATCATTCTATAGCTAGTTTTATCATTTAATTTCGGATTGGAGATGAAAATTGGGGAAAAGTTGGAAGAAAGTTCTTAGACCTAAAATTCGACTTTTGATTGGGAATTTGACCTTAGATTTGGATAATTTTGGTATGCATGAACTCGTGAGAGTATGAGGATTCTGAAAATATAAATTTTACCCGATTCTGAGAAGTGGGCTCGAGGGGTGTTTTGGTCATTTTACCTAATTTCACATATTAGCTTAGAACTTAATTGTAGAATCAGTTACTTGAAGTGTTATTTACATTATGCAATTGAATTGAATAGATTTGGGCCATTTGGAGTTGAATACTCGTGGCAAGAACGTGGTCTCGGGTTGATTATTGAACCGGTTCGAGATAAATTGCTTGTCTAACCTTGTGTGGGGGACCTTCCCCTTAGGATTTGGTATATTTGATATTTGAAATGCCTTGTACGTGAGGTGACGAGTGCGTACTTGAGCTAATTGTTGAAAATCCGGTTTTCTTTAAGTCATTTCAATTGTGTTCCTTTTCCTGTTTCATTTTACTTGCAATTTAAACCTGCTGTTAACTTAGAAAAAGTATGTCCAATTGACTTAACTGTTTATTTGCTTAAACTGCCTTAATTGAATTATGTGAAGCATGTTAGATTAGAAGTACCTGTTTACTTGATAATTACTTGATACGAAATTGAGCTTAATTGAGTATTCTTGTGTTGCTGCTATGTGTTTTACTTTGGGATTACGGGACGACATCTCGGGAGATCCCCTGTACGTATTTATGATTTGAACTGAGGTGCGGGATACAGAGAGATACCTGGCACGTATATTGAGGATACCAAGAGATCCTCGGGATACCAAGAGATCCCTAGCATATATTGAGGATACCGAGAGATCCTCGGGATACCAAGAGATCCGTAGCATATATTGAGGATACCGAGAGATCCTTGGGATACCAAGAGATCCCTGGCATATATTGAGGGTACTAAGAGATCCTCGGGATACTGAGAGATCCCCGGTTATTTCCTTGTAATTGTTTTTGTCTCTGTTTCAGTTATTGAATTCCTTGTTTTCTTGTATTAAATTCTTAGTGTTAGTTTTCGACTGTACTGCTTATCTTATACTGTCATATCTTATATTTTTATTTTATCTCAGTAGGGCCCTGACCTTCCTCGTCACTATCCGACCGAGGTTAGGCTTGACACGTATTGAGTACCGATGTGGTGTACTCATGCCCTTTCTGCACATATTTTTCATCTGTAGATCCAGGTACCTTGACTCAGACTTACCATCCTTGAGGCGAGGCGACCCTTTGGAGACTTTGAGGTATATCTGCCATGTCCATAGACCGAGGAGTCTCTCTCTATTCTCTCTTGTAGTTACAACTCTTCTGTATTTACTTGTTTTAGACTATTCTGGAGTTAAAGCACTATGTAATATCCTTAGCTTGTGATTCATGGGTTTTCGGGTTTTGGGAGATATATATATTGGATTTGAGAGCTATATTTTGTATGCCGAGCGACACTTTTAAAATGTTGTTTTATTACATTATTTCTGTTTTAAATTGTATTCTTCCGCAAATTGGTTTATCTTCCGCGTTTTAGGCTTACCTAGTCGTAGAGACTAGGTGCCGTCACGATGGTTTACGGCGGGCAAACCAGGATCAAGACAAGTTGGTATCAGAGCTCTAGGTTCATAGGAGTCATAAATCACAAGCCGATTTATTAGAGTCTCACTGATCGGTACAGAGACATCTATACTTATCTACGAGAGGCTATGTAACTATTAGGAAAATTCCACATCATTTGAATTCCTTGTCGTGCGAGATTTGATGTCACAATTCTAAACTTCTGTCTTCTATTCTCTCACAGATGGTGAGGACACGCGCTACCCGAGATGATCAGGCACCCGCTCCCCCTACTGCAGCTGTTAGAGGCTGGGGCCGGGGTAGAGGCCGAGGACACGCAAGTGGTGCAGCCAGAGCACCTGCACGAGCTGCCATCGAGGTACCACCAGCAGTTCCAACTGGAGTATAGGCACCTGATACGCCTACTACTACTACTACTCTAGCACTTTAGGAGACTCTAGCACAGTTCATGAGCATGTACACCACTTTGGGTCAGGCAGGGTTGCTTCCCCTTGTTGCAGCTACATCTCAGGCCGGGGGAGGAGCACAAACTCCCATCGCCCGCACTCCTAAGAAGCAAGTGCATGTTGAGCAGGTCTCTAAGATTATTCATGTACAACCTGTAGTCCGAGATCAGCCCGAGGACAGGGCAATGGTTTCCGAGGACGAGCAGCTGAGGCTTGAGAGGTTCAAGAAGTACAAGCCTCATGTATTCAATGGTCTAGCATCGGATAATGCTCTGGAATTTCTAAATGAGTGTTACCGTATTCTTCGTAACATGGGTATATCAAGATCGAGCAGGGTTTCCTTCACTACTTTCCAGCTTCGAGGAGCCGCCTATGAGTGGTGGCACACATATGAGTTGGAGAGTCCGGATGAGGCTACTTCACTGACTTGGACTTAGTTTTCAGATCTGTTCCTAAGAGAGTATGTTCCTCAGAGCCTCAGGGATGCATGGCGCGCAGAGTTGAGCATTTACGCCAGGGTGCTATGACTGTCTCAGAGTATGATGTCCGTTAAACTAGTTTGGCTAGACATGCACTAGCCTTGGTTTCTACTGTTCGCGAGAGGGTTTGCCAGTTTATTGAGGGTTTTATTCCTAATATCAGGTCTAGCACGACTCCTGAGTTGGAGATGGATATTTCCTATCAGTAGGTGGTGAGAATTACTAGGAGGATTGGGGGTATGCATGCTAGGGAGAGAGAGGAGAGGGAGGCCAAGAGGTCTCGAAAGTCGGGCCATTATTCTGGTGCCCGTGCCCCAGCTGTAGGTCGTCATGGTAGGGATTATATGAGTTGCCTGTTCATTTAGCTCTTCCAGCAGCCAGTAGAATTCCAGCTCCTCCTAGGCTTCAGGAGCCTTATTATGCACCTCTGGTTTCTAGCGCGCCTCCTACACGGGGTGCTTTCAGAGGTCAGTCTAGTAGACCTGGCCCGAGATAGTCATAGCCGCCATGTCCACCCAAAGCTTATTTTGAGTGTGGTGACACACGTGATATGGTGAGGGATTTCCCCGGACTTGGGAGGGGTGCACCTCCGTAGACTTCTCAGCCACAACGTGCCCCGCAGACTTCCGAGGCCATGATTACAGCTCTAGTTGCTACCCCACCTGCTCAGCTAGCTAGAGGTGGAGGTCGGGGAGGTAGAGGTCGCCCTAGAGGGGGAGTCCAGGCCCAATACTATGCCCTTCCTGCCCGTACCGAGGCTGTTGCCTCCAATTCTATCATCACAGGTATTATATTGGGTTGTCACAGAGATGCATCGGTTCTATTCGATTCATGCTCCACTTACTCTTATGTGTCTTCTTATTTTGCTCCGCATTTGGGTATACCTAAAGATTCTTTGAGTTCCTCTATTTATGTTTCTACTCCTGTGAGAGATTCTCTTATTGTGGACCGTATTTATCGGTCATGTTTGGTTGCTCTTTGTGATTTTGAGACTAGAGCCGGTTTATTGTTGCTCAGCATGGTAGATTTTGATATTGTCTTGGGCATGGACTAATTGTCGCCCCATTATGCTATTCTTGATTGTCACACCAAAACCGTGATGCTAGCTATGCCAGGTGTACCGTGTGTTGAGTGGAGGGGTACTTTAGATCACACTCGCAGTAGAGTTTTTTTTTTCTTAAAGCTCAGCATATAGTTAAGAAGGGGTGTGACGCGTATCTAGCTTATGTGAGAGATATCAGTATTGATACCCCTTTAGTTGATTCAGTTCCATTAGTACGGGATTTTCCCGATGTGTTTCCAGCTGATCTTCCGGGCATGCCGCCTGATAGAGATATTGATTTTGGCATTGATCTGTTGTCGGGCACTCAACTCATTTCTATTCCTCCGTATCATATGGATCCTCCTAAGTTGAAGGATCAGTTATAGGAATTGCTTAATAAGGGTTTTATTCGGCCCAGTGTATCACCTTGGGGTACTCCTGTCTTGTTTGTGAAGAAAAAGGATGGTTCTATGCGTATGTGTATTGATTATCGCCAGTTGACCAAGGTTACAGTGAAGAACTGTTATCCTTTGCCTCGTATTGATGATCTGTTTGACCAGCTTCAAGGCGTACAAGTGTTTTCTAAGATTGAATTGCGCTCAATTACCATCAGTTGAAGATTTGGGAGCCATATATCCCGAAGACTGCTTCCAGGACTCGGTATGGTCATTACGAGTTCCTTGTTATGTCATTTGGGCTTCCAATTCCCTAGCAGCCTTTATGCATGCACCGTATGTTCCGGCCATATCTTGACTCGTTCGTTATTGTCTTTATTAATGATATTCTAGTGTATTCCCGGAGTTGGGAAGATCATGAGCAGCACCTGAGGATAGTGCTCCAGACCTTGAGAGATAAGAAGTTATATGCTAAGTTCTCGAAATGTGAGTTTTGGTTGGATTCCGTGGCATTCTTAGGCCACGTGGTGTCGAGTAAGGGTATTCAGGTGGATCCGAAGAAAATAGAGGCCATACAGAGTTGGCCTAGACCATCCTTGGCTATAAAGATCCATAGTTTTCTTGTCTTGGCGGGTTATTACCGTCGTTTTGTTGAGGGGTTTTCATCGATTGCAGCCCCTATGACCAGACTGACCCAGAAGGGTGCTCTGTTCCAGTGGACGGAAGAGTGTGAGGCAAGCTTTTAGAAGCTCAAGATAGCTTTGACTACAACCCCAGTTTTGATATTGCCTACAGGTTCAGGGTCTTACACTGTTTATTGTGATGCCTGGAGGATTGGCCTTGGAGCGGTTTTGATACAGGATGGTAAGGTGATTGGCTACGTGTCCAGACAGTTGAAGGTTCACGAGAAGAATTATCCGGTCCACGACCTAGAGTTAGCTGCCATTGTTCACGCCTTGAAGATCTTGTGTCATCATTTGTACGGTGTGCCTTGTGAGATATATACGGATCATCGGAGCTTGCAGCACCTGTTCAAGCAAAAGGATCTAAATTTGCACTAGAGGAGGTGGTTAGAGTTGCTGAAGGATTATGACATCACTAATTTGTATCACCCGGGTAAGGCCAATGTGGTAGCCGATGTCTTGAGTCGCCGGGTAGAGAGCTTGGGGAGTTTGGCTTATTTACTAGCATCGGAGAGGCCTATGGCAATGGATGTTCAGGCCTTAGCCAGCCAGTTTGTGAGATTGGATCTTTCGGAGCCCAATCAGGTTCTAGCTTGCGTGGTTTCTCGGTCTTCTTTCTTTGATCGTATCAGGGAGCGTCAGTACGATGACCCTCATTTGCTTGTCCTCAAGGACAAGGTCCAACATGGTGATGCCAGAGATGTGACTGCTAGTGATGATGGTGTATTGAGGATGCAGGGTCAGATTGGTGTACCCAATGTTGATGGGCTTCAGGAGTTGATTCTAGAGGAGGCCCACAATTCGCGGTATTCTATTCATCTGGGTGCCGCGAATATGTATCAGGATTTGAGGCAACACTATTGATGGAGGCGGATGAAGAAGGATATAGTTGGATTTGTAGATCAGCGCCTCAACTGTCAGCATGTGAAGTATGAGCACCAGAGATTAGGTGGGTTGCTTCAGCAGATAGAGATTCCGGAGTGGAAGTGGGAACAAATCACCATGGACTTTATAGTTGGGCTCCCATGGACTTTGAGAAAATTTGATGCTATTTGGATGATTGTGGATCGGCTGACCAAATCCGCGCACTTCATTCCTGTGTGTACTACCTATTCTTCGGAGCGCCTAGCAGAGATTTATATCCGGTAGATTGTTCGTCTGCATGGTATTCCAGTTTCCATCATTTCAGATAGAGGTACTCAGTTCACATCATGGTTCTGGAGGGCCATTCAGCATGAGTTGGGTACTCGGGTGGAGTTGAGTACAACATTTCACCCCAGACTGATGGACAGTCGGAGCGCACTATTCAGATTCTTGAGGATATGCTCCGTGCGTGTGTTATTGAGTTTAGAGGGTCATGGGATCAGTTCTTGCCATTGGCGGAGTTTGCTTACAACAACAACTATCAGTCCAACATTCAGATGGCACCGTTTGAGGCTTTATATGGTAGGCAGTGTAGATCCCTGGTGGTTTGGTTTGAGTCGGGTGAGGCTAGACTATTAGGCACAAACTTGGTTCAGGATGCTTTGGAGAAGGTCAAGGTGATTCAGGATAGACTCCGTATAGCCCAGTCCAAACATAAGAGTTATATGGACCGGAAGGTTCGTGATGCTTCCTATATCGTTGGAGAGCGGGTTCTACTTCGGGTTTCGCCTATGAAGGGCGTTATGAGGTTTGGGAAGAAAGGGAAGTTGAGTCCGAGGTTTATTGGCCCTTTTGAGATATTGAGGCGTGTTGGGGAGGTTGCTTATGAGCTTGCGTTACCCCTAGCTTGGTAGGAGTTCATCCGATATTTCATGTTTCGATGCTCCGGAGGTATCACGGTGATCCGTCACACGTGTTGGATTTTAGTTCAGTCCAGTTGGACAAGGATCTATCCTATGTTGAGGAGCCAGTAGCAATATTGGACCAACAGGTTAGAAAGATGATATCAAAGAACATTGCATCAGTGAAGGTTTAGTGGCGGGGTCAGCAGGTCGAGGAGGAGACCTGGGAGATCGAGCAGGATATGCACAACTGTTACCCTCATCTTTTCACTAATTTAGGTATGTCTCTATGCTCGTTTGAGGATGGATTAATGTTTAAGTGTAGGAGGATATGACGACCCGGCCAGTTGTCTTAAGAATTTACGCCCTGATCCCCTATTAACTACTTTCCCGAGTTTATTTATGCTTTTTGATTTGCCGGGATATTCGATTTTGAATTTCGGAGAGTTTTGGGATACTTAGTCCCTAAATGAGAGCTTAAGTGTTGGAAAGTTAATCGTAGTTAGAACAGTGTGA
The DNA here is from genome assembly GCF_000715075.1 of Nicotiana tabacum. Classification (NCBI taxonomy): domain Eukaryota; kingdom Viridiplantae; phylum Streptophyta; class Magnoliopsida; order Solanales; family Solanaceae; genus Nicotiana; species Nicotiana tabacum. The sequence goes on along the minus strand of NC_134095.1, from coordinate 22,325,808 downwards.
AGACGGCCTCGAAATGAAAATCTGATGGTTCCGTTACGTTGGGTGATTTCAGGCTTAGGGGCATGTTCGAATTGTGTTTTGGAGGTCCGTAGCTAATTTAGGCTTTGAAATGCCGAAATGTCAAATTTGAAGTTTCCGGTTCGATAGTGAGATTTTGATCCAATGGTCGGAAAGGAATTTCGGAAGTTGGAGTAGCTCCGTAGTGTTAAATATGACGCATGTGCAAATTTTCAGGTCATTCGGACGAGGTTTGATAGACTTTTTGATAGAAAGAGTATTTTTAGAGTTTTTGGGATTCTTAGGCTTGAATCCAATGAAAAATAGATGTTTTGATGTTGTTTTGAGCGTTCCGAAGGTTGGAGCAAGTTTGAATGAAGTTATGGGATATGTTGGTATGTTTTGTTGACGTCCCGGGGGCCTCAGGATGATTTTGGATGGTAGACGAAAAGATTTTTGGGATTTGGAGTTGCAGCTTCAGCTGTTTTACTGTCATAACCGCACCTACGAGTGTGGGACCGCAGATGCGGAGCCGCAGAAGCGGCGGATCAATCGCAGAAGCGGAAATGGGGAGGTTCAGCAAGAGCCGCAAAAGCGATAGGCTTTCTTCAGGAGCGGTACCGCATTTGCAGATAGTGAGTCGCAAATGTGAAATCTGGTTTTAAGTGAGGAGTCGCAGATGCGACCAGTGTTCCGCAAAAGCGGGACTGCAGAAGCGGTCATAGGACCGCAAATGCGGTAACAGCTGGGCAGAAATATGAAATTTCGAGGGTTTAGTTTCAAAAGTTGGAAATTCGATTTGGAGCTCGGGAGAGGGCGATTTTTGGAGGAAATTGAAGAGGAGATTAGTGGCTAACAATTCTAGTTATATTACATCAATCTATAGTTAGTTTCATCATTTAATTTCAGATTGGAGATGAAAATTGGGGAAAAGTTGGAAGAAAGTTCTTAGACCTAGAATTCGACTTTTGGTTGGGAATTTGACCTTAGATTTGGATAATATTGGTATGCATGAACTCGTGAGAGTATGAGGATTCTGAAAATATAAATCTTACCCGATTACGAGATGTGGGCCCAAGGGGCATTTTGGTCATTTTACTTAATTTTGCGTATTAGCTTAGAATTTAATTGTAGAATCCGTTACTTGAAGTGTTATTTACATTATGTAATTGAATTGAATAGATTTGAGCCATTTGGAGTCGAGTACCTATGAACGTGGTCTCGGGTTCATTATTGAGACGATTCGAGGTAAATGGCTTGTCTAACCTTGTGTGGGGGACCTTCCCCTTAGGATTTGGTATATTTGATGTTTGAATGCCTTGTGCATGAGGTGACGAGTGCATACTTGAGCTAATTGTTGAAAATCTGGTTTTCTTTAAGTCATTTCAATTGTGTTCCTTTTGCTGTTTCATTTTACTTGCAATTTAAACCTGCTGTTAACTTAGAAAAAGCATGTCCAATTGACTTAACTGTTTATTTACTTAAACTGCCTTAATTGAATTATGTGAAGCATGTTAGATTAGAAGTACCTGTTTACTTGATACGAAATTGAGCTTAATTGAGTATTCTTGTGTTGCTGCTTGTGTTTTACTTTGGGACTACGGGACGGCATCCCGAGAGATCCCCTGTACGTATTTATGATTTGAATTGAGGTGCGAGATACAGAGAGATCCCTGGCACGTATATTGAGGATACCAAGAGATCCTCGGGATACCAAGAGATCCCTAGCATATATTGAGGATACCGAGAGATCCTCGGGATACCAAGAGATCCCTGGCATATATTGAGGGTACTAAGAGATCCTCGGGATACTGAGAGAACCCCGGTTATTTCCTTGTGATTGTTTTTGCCTCTGTTTCAGTTATTGAATTCCTTGTTTTCCTGTATTAAATTCTTAGTGTTAGTTTTCGACTGTACTGCTTATCTTATACTATCATATCTTATATTTTTATTTTATCTTAGTAAGGCCCTGACCTTCCTCGTCACTACCCGATCGAGGTTAGGCTTGGCACTTACTGAGTACCGCTGTGGTGTACTCATGCCCTTTCTGAACATGTTTTTCATGTGTAGATCCAGGTACCTTAACTCAGACTTACCATCCTTAAGGTGAGGCGACCCTTTGGAGACTTCGAGGTATATCTGTCGCGTCCGCAGACTGAGGAGTTTCTCTCTATTCTCTCTTGTAGTTACAACCCTTCTGTATTTACTTGTTTTAGACTATTCTGGAGTTAGAGCACTATGGAATATCCTTAGCTTGTGATTCATGTGTTTCTGGGTTTTGGGAGATATATATTGGATTTGAGAGTTATATTTTTTATGCCGAGCGGCATTTTTAAAATGATGTTTTATTACATTATTTCTGTTTTAAATTGTATTCTTCCGCAAATTGTTGATCTTCTGCGTTTTAGGCTTACCTAGTCATAGAGACTAGGTGCCGTCACGATGGTTCACAGAGGGCGAACCGAGGTCGTGACAAGTTGGTATCAGAGCTCTAGGTTCATAGGAGTCATGAATCACAAGCCGGTTTATTAGAGTCTCGCTGATCGGTACGGAGATGTCTGTACTTATCTACGAGAGGCTATGTAACTGTTAGGAAAATTTCACTTCATTTGAATTCCTTGTCGTGCGAGATTTGATGTCACAATTCTAAAATTCTGTCTTCTATTCTCTCACAGATGGTGAGGACACGCGCTACCCGAGATGATCAGGCACCCGCACCTCTATGGCAGCCGTCAGAGGCTAAGGCCGAGGTAGAGGCCGAGGATGCACACGTGGTGCAGCCAGAGCACCTGCCTGAGCTGCCACCGAGGTACCACCACCAGTTTCAGCCGTAGTCCAGGCACCTAATACGCCCACTGCTACTACTACTCCAGCACTTTAGGAGACTCTGACATAGTTCATGAGCATGTACACCACTTTGGGTCAGGCAAGGTTGCTTCCCCTTGCTGCAGCTACATCTCAGGCCGGGGGAGGAGCATAGACTCCCGCCGCCCGCACTCCTGAGCAGCGAGTGCATGTTGAGCAGGTCCCTGAGATTATTCTTGTACAACCTGCAGTCCGAGATCAGCCCGAGAACAAGGCAGCGATTTTCGAGGACGAGCAATTGAGGCTTGAGAAGTTCAAGAAGTACAAGCCTCCTGTATTCAGTGGTCTAGCATCAGATGATGCTCTGGGATTTCTAGATGAGTATTACTATATTCTCCGTACCATAGGTATATCAAGATCGAGCGGGATTTCCTTCACTACTTTCCAGCTTCGAGGAGCCGCCTATGAGTGGTGGCGCACCTATGCGTTAGACAGTCCAGATGAGGCTGCTTCACTAACTTGGACTTACTTTTCAGATCTCTTCTTGAGAGAGTGTGTTCCTCAGAGCCTCAGGGACGCATGGCGTGCAGAGTTTGAGCATTTGCGCCAGGGTGCTATGACTGTCTCAAAGTATGCTGTCTGTTACACTAGTTTGGCTAGGCATGCACCAGCCTTGGTTTCTACTATTCGTGAGAGGGTTCACCGGTTTATTGAGGGGTTTATTCCCAACATCAGGTCTAGCATGGCTCGTGAGTTAGAGATGGATATTTCCTATCAACAGGTGGTGAGCATTGTCGCACCTCCTTTTTCCGCGCCCGAGAGGGTGCAAGGGAGTTTTTCCAATTAAAGGACAATCGAGACGGGATTGGTTTATTTATTTCAGAGTCGCCACTTGGGAGATTTAGGGTGTCCCAAGTCACCAATTTTAATCCCGAATCGAGGAAAAGAATGACTCCATATTACAGTCTGTGTACCAGAAATCCGGATAAGGAATTCTGTTAACCCGGGAGAAGGTGTTAGGCATTCCCGAGTTCCGTGGTTCTAGCACGGTCGCTCAACTGTTATATTCGGCTTGATTATCTGATTTTATACAAATATGAACTTATGTGCAAATTTTATCTTTTAACCGCTTTATTATTATTGTTTTTAAAAGAAATATGAACATCGCTTAAAACGTCTTTGGACTGCGTTACATGAAATGCACCCACAATCCGGAACACGTTTTATTTGATGTTTTGGGATTTGGATTCGGGTCGCATGAAATGCACACCCAGGCTTAAGAAAGTAAAATATTAAACACGCGCCTAAAGAGACTATCACGTTATTATTTTGGGGAAGACCGTGAAATTCGCTAAACGGTCCTTCCGAATTCTAATTAAACCATACATTTTGTGAGGGCCCCGCAATCTATACGTTTTATTTGGCGAGACTCGTCTCATTTTTATTTTTAAAGGATAAACCTACAATGACTATATTTTCTATTAAGTTCGTCTCTAAAATAAAAGAAAATCTCTTAATTATTTACATGCTGAAAAACGTAACTTATTAGTTATTAGTTTACGGCTAATGCGAATGGAAAATTGCGATCGAGTTTGTACAAAGAAAAACTGCTTTCATTTTATATTCTGTTATTCAATAATACTAGAACATGAGATTGACCATAATATCAAAACAGATTAATTATTCTCCGTAATTTAAACTAACATTATTAGATGAAGAAAGTATACATATGCAACCTCATTATTCATTAATCATTCAACTACATCTATACGAAGAAAGAAAAATTATATTCAACCACAAATCTAAACAGGAGGAATTCAACAGGAACAAAGCCTGATTAATATTTCATTTTTTGCTTCAAGCCGAGATTGTACAAATGTGTACCTGGAAACAGCAGTACAAGAACAAAAGAAGGAGAAGTCAACAGCAGTAATAACACAGCAACAGCAGATTCAGCAACATCGCAAACCAGTACAGTAGGAATAGCAGAAAACCCAGGAGACTATAAACGACTCCAAGTATAGTGAAGAAGTAAAAGGTAGGAAGGTTCTGACTATTTCAGATCTTAAGCGAGGCAATGAAGCAGTAACTATTCTTTTTCAACTTCAAAACTCTCCAAAATGAATTCTGCCCCTGTATATTCAGTGTATCCAGAATGTATATCGGGTGTATACTTCTCACTCCGCCCCCTCTTTTTTTCTTCTCTCTATCTAGTTTTTCCTCTCTTTTTTTCCACCCTTCTTCCTAAATTTTCTCTTCTATTTATAGCAAAATTTTCGAAATTTTCAGATTTGTTTTTTATTATTTTATTATTTTTTTAATTAAAAGAAATCCCACTTACAAATTGCTTTTATTTTTTTAGAAAAAGAAATCCCACCTTTATTTACTTTTATTTTTAAAATTCCAACTTTAATTACTTTATCTTATTTAAAATCCCACTTTTTATTTTTTTAAAAGAGAATCTCACTTTATTTAACTTTTCTTTAAAAAATAAACCACTATCTTTTCTTTTTCTTTTAAAAATGCTACTTTCAATTACTTTAAATTTTTTAAATTTTCAGATATCTTTATATTTATTTTTTAATTCCAACCTTCTTTTACTTTTAAATTTTTTAAAACTTTTTACTTTTTTTTTTAAATTTTCTACATTCTTTTACATTTTTTTATTTTTTTATTTTTTATTTTTTTAAAATCATTTCCGAAATTACTATATATATATATATATATATTTTTTTAAAATAAAAATAATAAATAAAATAAAATATTTTCGGATTTTTTTATATATATAAAAAAACAAAAAATAAAACTATTAATAGTGATAATTCACTTTTTATTTTATTTTTTATTTTTTTTGGTTTTGTTTTGTGTTGGACAAAAATGAAGAAGGGGTGTTGGGTTAATGGACTGGGTCGACCCAGTTCGAAATGGACTGGGTCGTAGGGAAGATTGGGCCATTTTTTGGGCCTATAGCTTGAAATTGAAGAAGAGGCCCAATTCCGACTTTCTTTATATTTTCGCTCTCTTTTCTTCTTTTATTTTTCTAAAACTAAATTATAAAAATACTTAAACTATTATTAAGAACTAAATTAAGTTATAAAGGCGCAAATTAACTCCCAATAACAATTAACGCATAATTAAGTATTAATTAAGCATAAAATTGTATATTTGGACATTAAATGCTAAAAATGCAAACGATGCCTATTTTTGTAATTTTTAATTTTTGTAAAACAATTTTAATTACTAACAATTGTAGAATTAAATCCTACATGCAAAATGCGACATATTTTTGTATTTTTTATTAATTTAGCGAATAAACACGCACAGACAAATACAAATAATTCTTCAAAATATCACAAAATTGTACACCAAAGAAAAATCATTTTATTTTTGAATTTTTTGGGAGTAATTCTCATATAGGGCAAAAATCACGTGCTTACAGCTGCCCCTCTTTGCCCGGAGACACGAAGGATTTTCGTGCAAAGATAAAGCGAGCGATTTTTGCCCATCCGAGTACTCCGTTGAAGCATTTTTTGAAAAAGATTTGACCGAACCTTTGCTTCAAAGGTTTCCTACATATCCTGGGCTAAACAGGAATCAGGTCAATGTAGTTCGAGAAATTTTGGTAGCTGGGACTACCGTTGGACTGCAATGTTACTGTTGTTGCATGTTATTACTACTGCTTACCGATCTCCTTGTTACACCGTGCTTAAAAAAACAAGAAGCTAGGCTAGAGTACAATTTGTTTTTGTTGCCTTGCTTCCTTGTCTGCTTGCATTTCTTTCGGTGCTTTACTTCTTTTGACACATGTACTTGAGTTTGTATTGTGACCTCTTGTTGCAACCTTCTGTTTCCCGGTGCCGGGGAATTTTATTGTTTCCTGCCGGGGATTCCTATTGTAACCCTCTGTTTTATTGTCCTCTGACTTGATTTTGAAATGTATGCCTCTGTTATCTGGGCGGGCTCCCAATTTTAATACTTGAAAATTAAAGACTTGAAATGTATGCCTCTGTTATCTGGGCGGGCTCCCAAGTTCAATGCTTGAAAATTAAAGACTGAAATGTATGCCTCTGTTCTATGGGCGGGCTCCCAACTTCAACAACAACTTTAAAAATGAATGTCATTCCTCTCTTCAACCAATACATCGCCATTCTGTTCTTCAGAGGGGGCTCCTGATTTCAACAACTTTAAAAAATAAAATCCTATTCGAGGGCGGATGAACCCGAAATATCCTATTCGAGGGCGGATGAACCCAAAATATCCTATTCGAGGGCGGATGAACCCAAATATCCTATTCGAGGGCGGATGAACCCAAAATATCCTATTCGAGGGCGGATGAACCCAGAATATCCTATTCGAGGGCGGATGAACCCAGAATATCCTATTCGAGGGCGGATGAACCCAGAATATCCTATTCGAGGGCGGATGAACCCAGAATATCCTATTCGAGGGCGGATGAACCCAGAATATCCTATTCGAGGGCGGATGAACCCAGAATATCCTATTCGAGGGCGGATGAACCCAGAATATCCTATTCGAGGGCGGATGAACCCAGAATATCCTATTCGAGGGCGGATGAACCCAGAATATCCTATTCGAGGGCGGATGAACCCAGAATATCCTATTCGAGGGCGGATGAACCCAGAATATCCTATTCGAGGGCGGATGAACCCAAAATATCCTATTCGAGGGCGGATGAACCCAAATATCCTATTCGAGGGCGGATGAACCCAAAATATCCTATTCGAGGGCGGATGAACCCAAAATATCCTATTCGAGGGCGGATGAACCCAAAATATCCTATTCGAGGGCGGATGAACCCAAAAATCCTATTCGATGGCGGATGAACCCAAATATCCTATTCGAGGGCGGATGAACCCAAAATATCCTATTCGAGGGCGGATGAACCCAAAATATCCTATTCGAGGGCGGATGAACCCAAAAATCCTATTCGAGGGCGGATGAACCCAAAATATCCTATTCGAGGGCGGATGAACCCAAAATATCCTATTCGAGGGCGGATGAACCCAAAATATCCTATTCGAGGGCGGATGAACCCAAAATATCCTATTCGAGGGCGGATGAACCCAAAATATCCTATTCGAGGGCGGATGAACCCAGAATATCCTATTCGAGGGCGGATGAACCCAGAATATCCTATTCGAGGGCGGATGAACCCAGAATATCCTATTCGAGGGCGGATGAACCCAGAATATCCTATTCGAGGGCGGATGAACCCAGAATATCCTATTCGAGGGCGGATGAACCCAGAATATCCTATTCGAGGGCGGATGAACCCAGAATATCCTATTCGAGGGCGGATGAACCCAGAATATCCTATTCGAGGGCGGATGATCCCAAAATATCCTATTCGAGGGTGGATGAACCCAAATATCCTATTCGAGGGCGGATGATCCCATTTTCAACATCTTGGAATTGTCTTACCTCCGACTGTTTTTCTCCAAATCTTATTGTCTTGCTATCTCTTAAAACTTGAATTGATTTCCTTGTTCTTCTGAGAAAATTTTCGACCATGGCAGAAAATCTTCTGCCCCAGTTTTGATGCTTTTCCTTGTTCTCCAGGTGGACGCCTGACTTCTGATATTTCAACTCTTCTTCCTTGTTCTCCAGGTGGATTCCTGATTGCTATTTCAACTGTCCTTCCTTGTTCTTCAGGTGGACGCCTGATTTCTGATAATTCAACTGTTTACCCTTGTTCTCCAAGTGGGCGCCTGATTTCTTCTTCGATTTTTCATCCTCATTCTCCAGGTGGACGCCTGACTTCTTTTTCAATTTTTTCATTTTTTTTAATTATTATCCTAGGAGAAAATTCATCAGACTAGGATTTGATATCTTATCTTAGGAGAAAGATTCATCTGACTAAGATTTTATCTTGGGAGAAAAATTTCATCAGACCAAGATTTTGACTCTAGGAGATAAATCGTCAGACTAGGTCCATTTGTTGTGATCTTAGGAGAAAGATTCATCCGACTAAGATTTTATCTTGGGAGAACAATTTCATCAGACCAAGATTTTGACTCTAGGAGATAAATCGTCAGACTAGGTCCATTTGTTGTGATCTTAGGAGAAAGATTCATCCGACTAAGATTTTATCTTGGGAGAAAAATTTCATCAGACCAAGATTTTGACTCTAGGAGATAAATCGTCAGACTAGGTCCATTTTGTTGTGATCTTAGGAGAAAGATTCATCCGACTAAGATTTTATCTTGGGAGAACAATTTCATCAGACCAAGATTTTGACTCTAGGAGATAAATCGTCAGACTAGGTCCATTTTGTTGTGATCTTAGGAGAAAGATTCATCCGACTAAGATTTGATATCTTATCTTGGGAGAAAAATTTCATCGGACCAAGATTGTATCGGGAGGTAAATTTATCAGACTAGGACTTTTTATCCTAGGAGAAAAATGTAGTAAAGATCAATGATTTGAGAAACTTACCTTCGTAATTTCTTCTTTTCTTTTCTCCTTCCTTTGCGCTGCTTTGTTCTTGCTTGCCGGGGATAATACCACTGTGGGAGTCTCCTTTCTTCCCCTCCTTCAAATTTGTTGTTTTTTTTTCTTCTTTTTTTTTCAACACTGCTGGGGATAAAAGTGTTATCTTCTTGGGATAACGTTGTTGAGGATAACGCTGCTGGGGAATTTTATCCCTTCAAATCGATGCTTCATTCTTGTGGAAGCTGCTGGGGATGATAATGGCTTTTTGCTTTTCTGAGCACAAGTGTCATCCCTTTATTCTGTCTGCTGGGGATAACTTCCTCCATTGAAACTTATTATGTTGGGGCAACACTGGTTCAAAGACCACTTCCTTGGTGTTATCTTTATTCTTCCCCAGATGGGTACCTGATTTTCAGAAAATTTTCTAATTGAAAAGAAAATTTTCTGCCCCAGTTTGATAATCTTTTTTTTATGGCATGCCTTTCCGTCATCAATGCCATTTCCTTTACCTGTTTCAAATCAAAAATTTGTTAGCTTAAAGCGTGGTAGTTGGCTGTGATACTTCACTCGGATGGCTTTTCCCTTTATCCTTCCTTGCTCTGCGTTCCACAACTTGCTGGGGGATGATATTATTTGCTGGGGATAATCCTTTTCTGCTGGGGATATCCCTCTTCTTTAGTGGCATGGCTCGGAGACTTTCATTTTCCCGACCTTTTAGTTTCGCATGAATTTCCCAAATCATGCTTATTGCTCTCTTTGTTTGTCCACGGGCCTTGGCCTTGAGGTTTTAATAACCTCTTATTTCGGCAAGGATATCCCTCTTGACACTCGTTGATCTTTTTGTCAATTCCCTTTTGCCGGGGATATCATTTTTGATACTAGCCTCACGCTTGTTCCTTGCTGACTATATCACTTGGATGTATTAGTCAGATCTTATCTTGGAAAGCTGATGTCTTATTTTGAAGTCATTTCCCACTGGTTCTGACCAAACAGACTCTACTGGGGAATTTTCTATGAAAGGAGAAAGATAAAAAGGAACAGAATAAAAGACAAAGGAAAATGATGACTCTTTAACAAAAGAAATTATAAATAAAAACCTATCAAACGCAGACACCGACTCTAATGGTCATGACATGCATATGTGGCCTATCCTCCGTCGTCAATCGTCTTTCAAGATCTTCCCTTGACTATCCTCCATCTGATTCCCAATCTTATTCGACTTGTAGTGCCCAAAAGGTTTTCACCATCAAGTCTCTCTCATTTTGGTTTTTCTCTCAGCTTTCATCGCCTTATGGTGTCCGTGAAGATTTTCACCGATAAGACTCTCTCATTTATATCACTTTCCAGCTGGGGATTTGGAGTGTTGCCGGTATGACTCTCTCTGCTGGAGATTAGAGTCCTTTCTGCTGTGGAACAGAATGTTATGTTCGTCGGTAAGATTCTCATTTGTCTGACTTGGCATCTTTTGCAGACTGGTCAGAAGGTCTTTCTTTGGACCGTAAAGTGGGTTTTTTGGATAGGCTTAGAAAGAAAGGGTATTAAAGGCTCAAAAACAAATCAAATTTGGGGTTCAAAATTACAACCTTCGAAATCATATTTGTTTACAACAAGCGCAACCTTTGCCCCAGTTTCTTGCTTGGGGATTATTTATTATTATATATATTTTAATTTTTTTTTTACACTATGCATATTACGCACATTATGCGCACTATGCACCCTATGACCGAGCTGTGAAGCGCCTACGTATCCTCTTTGAGGAATCAGGTCAAACGTAGTTCCCAATTCCTCTGTTTTCTTCTGACTTTCTTTTGTTTTTTTTGTTATCATTTTTCTCTCATTTTTTGTTGTTTTTTTTCTTTTTTTTCTTTTTTTTTTTACCTTCTAGGCTTGTATTTCCTAGTCGTTGCTATTGATTCCGAACGAGGGGTATGAAAGAAAATAAAATAAGGCTCAAAAGGGGTAACGAAGGATAAAGTGTTTAGGTAGCAGAACAAAATGCCTTCGTCATTCCAGTCTTCAAAACATGCCAAGTGCAAACAACATAATTGAACATAGATTTATAGTCTCTTCCGACGGTGCTGGTCTTGACAATTATGTTAACCACTTGCTTTTTCATTTTGTCATTTCTAAAGCACTGCTGGGCGACACTCTCACTCTCATGCACGACCTTCATGCCAATTTGGCGAATCTTGCATTTAACGGTTTTCTTTATGTTTTACTTGCCCTAATTCCACATGACTCGGGCTTCAAATAATCTCACACCGTTCTTATTTCCTTTAAATGGTCTGATCACCTTTCCGAAGTTTTATAATTAACTTTTAAGACTAGGCCCAAACTGTGTGCGCATGTCATGTCCCTAGAATCGGCATTGAACAAAAATGACAAAAGGACTAAATAAAAAGATGACTGGAAATAATAAAAGACCGGCTTTTGTATTAGACTTCCGGCGAAATGGTTAGAAAAACAAACAAAACAACCAGAATAAAATCTTAACACAACATCAACGAGACTTAAACAAACTAATACGACAAAAATGGAAAGATAAGAAGGTTTGACACAAGACAATATTCGGATTACAACCCTAAGAATAATCCGGACAACAGAAATGACAACAAAATAAGCCACCACAAGCTTCTCTCTTGTTAACCAAGGAACGGAGTGTCCTCCCATTTTATCAAAGTTGGCATCTTTAGCCACTGAGCTTTGCAGTATTGTCCAGACCATTTCCAACTTCGATATCATTATCATCGGTTAGCGGCTTTTCGGGATGACTCTAAAATCCCATGTTACCAGGCATCCTCCCCATAAAGTGTGCATCATGATGTGCAGGTAAAGGATTCTGCGCGATATTCTGGGTGTCATTACCTTGGATTACAATCAGATTTTCCTGGATCATCCTTTCTATTTCTTTTTTCAAATCCCGACAACTTTCAACATTGTGCCCCTGGGCATTGGAATGGTATTCACACCTTTTAGAAGGGTCAAAGCTTCTTGCACGTGTGTCCAGATGATTTGGAGGAATAGATGCAATCATGTCGTGATGCTTTAACCTCTCAAATAAGCTTTCATAGGACTCTCCTATTGGTGTAAAATTATCTTTCAACCTTCGTTCCCCTTTATACTTCTGGCTTGGATGTGGGTTATAGGGCACCTGAAAGTTATGTGGAGGCTTCTGGAGATTTTGTGATGCTCGTGCTCGCCTTCTGGGGCGTTTTTGTGGCCGGGCAACATACTGAGGTGGAACAATAGAGTGTTGTGGGTTCTGAGGGGGATAATATTGCTCAGGGGATTCATAGATAACTTTAGGAGGCTGCTCATACCTTCGAGATGTTCTCCTAGGACCTCTTCTTGACCCTGATGTCATCATGATTTCTTCAATCTTCTCATTTGTGTCGCAAAAATTATCAGACTCAACCCGGACAGCATGAGTTGCAGCTTTAAAAACTGCTTGACTTATAATTTTTCCTGTCTTAAGACCATTCTCTATTATTTCTCCCATTTTGATTGCTTCTGAAAAGGATTTGCCAACTGCGGACATCATGTTCTGAAAGTAATCTGGCTCTTGCGCTTGAAGGAAGACAGTTATTAGCTCGTGGTCATCCATGGGTGGCTTAACTCGAGCTGCTTGCTCTCTCCATTTAATGGCATATTCCCTGAAACTTTCACTTGGTTTCTTCTTCAGGTTTGAAAGGGAAATGCGGTCTGGGGCAATGTCGATGTTGTATTGGAACTGTTTGACAAATGCTTGTGCCATGTCGTCCCAGACATACCAGCGAGACGTGTCTTGATCCATAAACCATTCGGAAGCTACTCCCGTAAGGCTTTCCACAAAATAAGCCATCAACAATTCTTCATTTCTTCCCGCACCTCTCATTTGATTGCAATACATTTTCAGGTGGGCAATGGGATCTCCATGTCCATCGTACTTTTCAAATTTGGGAGTCTTGAAACCAGGCGGAAAGTGGACATCGGGGAACATACATAGATCTTTGAAGGCAACACTCTTTTGGCCAGACAACCCTTGCCTGTTTTTCAACCATTGTTCTAAGTTTTTCACCCTTTGGGTTAATTCTTCTTGTACCATCTTTCGGGCAGGCTCTTCAATCTTTGAAGGAAGATCTAACGAGTACGGGTGGTACTTAGGAGAGTGGTACTGCTCTTGTTGTGTCGCAAATTGTGACTCATGACGAGGCTGTCCTTGCCCACAGGCCCATGCTTGACACACTCCGGTCATTTGCTGTTTCAGTATTCTATTTTTTTTCCGGCACAGTAGACTCTTGTTGACCCTCTGAACAAACCGACCAACTCAACTTTCTTCACAATTCAAAATAAAACATGTTAGAATGGACTCAGTCGGTTCTTATTACTAGCAACATCTTTTTTTTTCTTTTTTTTTTTCCGATTTTTTTTCATTCATTTTTTCATTATTTTTTGTGGTCGAATATTATGGAGATTGCCTACGTATCATGACCCCGCATGAATCAGACCTTGCGTAGTTCGGACCAATAAAAGATAAACAATATTAATTATTTTTTTTCAATTTTCATATTAAAATAAACTGGGTTTTAAAGGTTTGAAGATGACCTACAAACTCGAAAATCAAACAACCCACATATTCTAATTAAAGATTTATAACCTCGAAACAAAAAGGTCAGCTTCCTTTCCCCGTTTGACAAATGCAACCAAATGGCTATTTTTGCAAATGTGGCCCCTTCCAAATCTCACATGAATTTTAAGGCCGGGGAGGATTATTTTGACACTTTACAAACTTGTTCGTTCTTTTACGAAAATAGCCTTTCGACAACTGAAAGATACTCTAAGGCTATTTTGGCAAGAACGGTTTAAGACACTGTCGAAGCTAGCTCGGTTATTTTTGACTAAAAAAAAATTCACCTGACCGTTGACTCTTTTTTTTTCTTTTCAAATTACAATAAAAACCAGGTGTTGCAACACGGCCTTTCAGCGCCTCGGGGACGAAGATTTTTTAAGGCTGTGTGGGTCAACTGAACCAAATTTTAAAAAATGACCCAAAGGTGGCTGTTTATGCAAAGTCAGCCTTCCGGCGTCCCTTTCGGGAACATTCGGCTATGTCTTGATAAAACAGCGTCACCCGACTTCTTTATGACAAAACTAAAATTTGACATATATTTTTTTTGGCTATATTGTTTTAGCAAAAAGTGGAGGCTGGACACTACCCGACTTATTTATGAAAAAATTAAAATTTTGACATGTTTTTTATTTATTTATTGGTTTTTGGATATTTTAGCAAAAATGGGGGTTGGACCCGATGAGGGTTGCCTACGTATCTCACATCCGGTGAGAATCAAACCGGCGTAGTTCGGGCATCGTGAATAAGTAAATGAACTAATATTTTTTTTTATTGGAACTGTGAAAGAACTGCTCAAAGGAAGTATATATATATTTTTTTGATTGATTTCTTTTTGAAAGAAAAACTCGTAAAAATTCCTTTTCTTTTGATTTGAACTTTGAGAATTTCAAAAGGAAGTTTTTTTTTTTTGAATTTCCATTTGTCTTTTTTTTTATTCTAAAAAAAATATTTTTGGAATTTTTCTTTTGATAAAAGAAATGCTTCTAAAAAATATTTTTTGAATTTTGAATTTTCTTTTCAATTTTGAAAGAGGAATCAAAATATTTTCGAATTTTTTTTCTTAAAAGAAAACATTTTTATTATTTTTGTTTTATCAACAATGGAAAATAAAGATATTTATATTATTTTTTGCAAGACATATTTTTTGGAATTTTATTTTAAATTTTCTTGGCAAGAAAAATACTCTTTGCATCAAATAAAAATATATATATCTTTTGGAAATAAAAAAAAAACTTATATATATATATATATATATATATATATATATATATATATATATATATATATATATATATATATATATATATATATATATATATATATATATATATATATATATATATATATATATATATATATGCGACAAATAATGAAAGACCTTTTTTTTTATTTTTTTTTATTTTTTGCATTTTCATAAGCAAATAAAATAAAATAAAAACCATTTTAAAAATAAGACTCTTTTTTTTATTTTCATTTTCTATTTTTCCTTTGCTTTTAATAAAACAAACTAATAAAACATTTTTTTTTTCATTTTCTCAAAATTTCGGCAGAGTTTTGACAGTTATTTGGGCATTGGCTTTTTTTCAAAAATAAACAGTCAATTCCCTAACAGCTATTTTTTTTTTCAATTTTAAAATATTATTCATCATATTCAAAAGTCAGTCAACACACAAATCCGGATCAAATAAATGCGCAAGTAGCAGCAAGTAAGATGCATCAGGATGGTCATTTTTTTTGGTACACCTGTCCTAGACAGACCCAACCCCTGTGTTGAGTCTCCAAAGTCAAATGCACTTGATGCAAATAATCGCTCCTACTAGGGATCCGGCATGAAGCTGAGTTATTCTAAGTGAAAAACCTGAGGCATATTGATCTAGCCCTGG
This sequence comes from Nicotiana tabacum, assembly GCF_000715075.1. Taxonomy (NCBI): domain Eukaryota; kingdom Viridiplantae; phylum Streptophyta; class Magnoliopsida; order Solanales; family Solanaceae; genus Nicotiana; species Nicotiana tabacum. Next base: position 22,310,061 of record NC_134095.1, on the reverse strand, counting down.
CTTACCCAAACGGACAGTTTGAGCCGAAGCGGGGGCAACGTACCGGGAGCACGAAAGTCTACCCGGCCTAGTTACTTGTCCCAACTTCGTCTTATTTGGTATGACTTTAACAGAAAGGTGGGCCACGCGCACGTGTGCACCATAAATTTAGAAGACTCAGAAAGAAGGGGGTTTCGTAGCAGTTGTATATATTCATAATTCAAATAATATTAAAGCGGTAAAAGTGTCATTTAGCACATTGGGCATATATAAAAAAAATCAGATAATAAATAAAGCCAACTATAACAGTTATTTTAAGCTCGAATTCTTAAACCCTGAACCAGTGGTTCTGGGTTTTATTCCCCAGCGGAGTCGCCAGAGCTGTCGCACCTCCTTTTTCCGCGCCCGAGAGGGTGCAAGGGAGTTTTTCCAATTAAAGGACAATCGAGACGGGATTGGTTTATTTATTTCAGAGTCGCCACTTGGGAGATTTAGGGTGTCCCAAGTCACCAATTTTAATCCCGAATCGAGGAAAAGAATGACTCCATATTACAGTCTGTGTACCAGAAATCCGGATAAGGAATTCTGTTAACCCGGGAGAAGGTGTTAGGCATTCCCGAGTTCCGTGGTTCTAGCACGGTCGCTCAACTGTTATATTCGGCTTGATTATCTGATTTTATACAAATATGAACTTATGTGCAAATTTTATCTTTTAACCGCTTTATTATTATTGTTTTTAAAAGAAATATGAACATCGCTTAAAACGTCTTTGGACTGCGTTACATGAAATGCACCCACAATCCGGAACACTTTTTATTTGATGTTTTGGAATTTGGATTCGGGTCGCATGAAATGCACACCCAGGCTTAAGAAAGTAAAATATTAAACACGCGCCTAAAGAGACTATCACGTTATTATTTTGGGGAAGACCGTGAAATTCGCTAAACGGTCCTTCCGAATTCTAATTAAACCATACATTTTGTGAGGGCCCCGCAATCTATACGTTTTATTTGGCGAGACTCATCTCATTTTTATTTTTAAAGGATAAACCTACAATGACTATATTTTCTATTAAGTTCGTCTCTAAAATAAAAGAAAATCTCTTAATTATTTACATGCTGAAAAACGTAACTTATTAGTTATTAGTTTACGGCTAATGCGAATGGAAAATTGCGACCGAGTTTGTACAAAGAAAAACTGCTTTCATTTTATATTCTGTTATTCAATAATACTAGAACATGAGATTGACCATAATATCAAAACAGATTAATTATTCTCCGTAATTTAAACTAACATTATTAGATGAAGAAAGTATACATATGCAACCTCATTATTCATTAATCATTCAACTACATCTATACGAAGAAAGAAAAATTATATTCAACCACAAATCTAAACAGGAGGATTTCAACAGGAACAAAGCCTGATTAATATTTCATTTTTTGCTTCAAGCCGAGATTGTACAAATGTGTACCTGGAAACAGCAGTACAAGAACAAAAGAAGGAGAAGTCAACAGCAGTAATAACACAGCAACAGCAGATTCAGCAACATCGCAAACCAGTACAGTAGGAATAGCAGAAAACCCAGGAGACTATAAACGACTCCAAGTATAGTGAAGAAGTAAAAGGTAGGAAGGTTCTGACTATTTCAGATCTTAAGCGAGGCAATGAAGCAGTAACTATTCTTTTTCAACTTCAAAACTCTCCAAAATGAATTCTGCCCCTGTATATTCAGTGTATCCAGAATGTATATCGGGTGTATACTTCTCACTCCGCCCCCTCTTTTTTTCTTCTCTCTATCTAGTTTTTCCTCTCTTTTTTTCCACCCTTCTTCCTAAATTTTCTCTTCTATTTATAGCAAAATTTTCGAAATTTTCAGATTTGTTTTTTATTTTTTTTTTATTTTTTTAATTAAAAGAAATCCCACTTACAAATTGCTTTTATTTTTTTAGAAAAAGAAATCCCACCTTTATTTACTTTTATTTTTAAAATTCCAACTTTAATTACTTTATCTTATTTAAAATCCCACTTTTTATTTTTTTAAAAGAGAATCTCACTTTATTTAACTTTTCTTTAAAAAATAAACCACTATCTTTTCTTTTTCTTTTAAAAATGCTACTTTCAATTACTTTAAATTTTTTAAATTTTCAGATATCTTTATATTTATTTTTTAATTCCAACCTTCTTTTACTTTTAAATTTTTTAAAACTTTTTACTTTTTTTTTAAATTTTCTACATTCTTTTACATTTTTTTATTTTTTTATTTTTTATTTTTTTAAAATCATTTCCGAAATTACTATATATATATATATATTTTTTTTTTTTAAAATAAAAATAATAAATAAAATAAAATATTTTCGGATTTTTTTATATATATAAAAAAACAAAAAATAAAACTATTAATAGTGATAATTCACTTTTTATTTTATTTTTTATTTTTTTTGGTTTTGTTTTGTGTTGGACAAAAATGAAGAAGGGGTGTTGGGTTAATGGACTGGGTCGACCCAGTTCGAAATGGACTGGGTCGTAGGGAAGATTGGGCCATTTTTTGGGCCTATAGCTTGAAATTGAAGAAGAGGCCCAATTCCGACTTTCTTTATATTTTCGCTCTCTTTTCTTCTTTTATTTTTCTAAAACTAAATTATAAAAATACTTAAACTATTATTAAGAACTAAATTAAGTTATAAAGGCGCAAATTAACTCCCAATAACAATTAACGCACAATTAAGTATTAATTAAGCATAAAATTGTATATTTGGACATTAAATGCTAAAAATGCAAACGATGCCTATTTTTGTAATTTTTAATTTTTGTAAAACAATTTTAATTACTAACAATTGTAGAATTAAATCCTACATGCAAAATGCGACATATTTTTGTATTTTTTATTAATTTAGCGAATAAACACGCACAGACAAATACAAATAATTCTTCAAAATATCACAAAATTGTACACCAAAGAAAAATCATTTTATTTTTGAATTTTTTGGGAGTAATTCTCATATAGGGCAAAAATCACGTGCTTACAAGCATTGCTAGGAGGATTGAGGGTATGTGTCACGCCCCAACCTCGGAAGGTGCGACTGACGCTCAATCAAGTGAGCCCAACTGAGCAAGCCTTATCAACACTTCCTACCCGACTCAATATGAATAAGGAAAATATACTTCCATTTATTTAGATAAGAAAAGATAGTACATTCAACATTGTTAGTTCATTTTATATCACAACATTAAACCGTAGTTAAGTTTTCAAGATTCCATACAATTTCACTTTAGAGAAGCGAGAGTTAGAATTACAACATAGTTCGTAGGCCCATCCAACACTCGTACATAACCCACACATATGTCTATGGAGCCTCTAAGGATACAAAAGACAAGTATGACAACGCCGGCAACAAGGCTCCTACAATACCTCAAAAGTGGAAGTCCACAACAAAAGATGTACAATATAACCCCTTGAAGGAGAAAGGGGCTCACCAAGACTTTGAGAAGGAGGTACTCCATTACGCGCGATTGGCACTATCCGCAATGGATCCACCTACATTCATTTAAAAAAATGTAGCGCCCCCAACAAAAGGGACGTTAGTACCATGGAATAGTACTAGTATGTATAACTAAACACCATCTAGTTAGAAAGAACTTTCATACCAAACATAAGGAAATCACAAGTATAACTCAAAAGCATCAAATGATCACAACATTATCAAGGTAAAAGAATCATACAATTGTCACATTTTGTTTCCATAGCCTTTAGTTTGGAGCATTTCATATTGTTCATCATTGTTCACAATACCACCGCTAGCTTGAGCGGAGTCCGATCTGGACCCGATCGGCTAGGTTGCCTCACTAGAGATATACACTTCAATCACAATCTCATTTTCCCTTTTTATCCGAGATTCAATATCAATACAATACCACCATGTGTGCGGTATGGCGTCCGATCTCGGCCCGATCGTCTAGGCCGCCTTACCAAGGTGTTTCCCTTTTCCATCAATCATCTCAATTCAATCTTTGTTTCACATATGTCATTTCATAGGCACTTGGGGCCACAACTATCACATCATATATTTGGCACTAGGCCACATTTCACATCATTCCCAATTTCAATGTTAGATTTGTAATTTAGGATATTATGTGCACTCAAGAGCAAATAAAGTTGTAAGCATAGATGAGGCTTCACATAGAGGACACAACATATGCAGCTTCAATCTCAATTTAAGGTCTAAGCATTTCAGTACATGATTCATATTCCTTGCACCCTTTTAAGTTATCAAGAATAGCACATTTATCATATTGGGACACATATTTCACGCATATAAGGTCGCAACCCCGAATTCATATGAAACAACAATCAACACAACAATTCAACTTTGATCTTACAACATTTACACGAATATTGATGGAGCTCAATTTCTAAAAGATGGGGTTTTAGCCATACATACCTGAAATTTGCCCCTTAATGATACTACAATGATCCAATACACTTAAGAAACTTCAATCTACAATACAACATTCAATAGGGCCACTATTAGTAATAAATTCCATAACTTATGCCATTTAGGCATCAAACACCTTGTAAGTATAGATCTTTACACCTCATAACTATAGTATTGGTTCATCCAAATATCACCATTAACCAATAATTTATTCCACCATCATTCCTAACCAATTTATAACTTCCAACAACATATGCACGACCATCCATTCACACCCAGCCAACAAATCTTATCAAATAATCACCTTTCAATCTCTACAATAATTATGTATTTATATTGGGAATTTATGGCTTCCAATCACCACACCAAGAGTTCCAATACTTAATTCATACTCATATTCCCATAATATAACAATATATGTAAATTTAAGGGTGTAGGATTTACCTTTTGGAAGAAATATTGCAAACCCTCCTTTGAGTTCTTGAAGGAATTTCTTGAAGATATATGTATTTTATAAGTAGATTTCATCAATACTAGTGTAGGAATGATGGAATTTCACACCAAGTTAATAGAGATTGCTTACCTTGAAGATGGGGGGGGGGTGAAGGTCTTGAGAGGGTGAAGGAAGACCCCAAAGTTCGGCTAAGATGAATGGGTAAAAATGAATCCCGAAATGAGTATATAATGTTTCGGGCGCCACAGGTGGCGCTGGGTGCTGCCTGTGGCACTGATTCTAGTATCTCAAAAATTCTCGGCGCCACGGCTAGAGCCCGGTGCTACCCAGGACGCTGGCGATGGAAAGGACACGAAAACGGTCATAACTTTCTGTATACACCTCCAAATGATGAACGGTTTGATGCGTCGGAAACTAGACTCAAAGAGCTTTAATTTGATAGGTTTTGCATCATACAACACCTTATATAAATGTAGATATTCTCATCCCAAGTGAGGTATTGTGCGTACTCATTTACAACTTTAGTCTATTATGAAATTTTCCAACTTGGCTTAGACTTGGGCCTCTACTTAGACCCCAAATCACTTATAATATGACTTATACGCTTATTAAAATATCCAATTGATATCCATTATATAATGAATCCTCATTTGCACATAAAATAAAATAATTATCCTACCTTGGCACCACGAAATCCTAAATTACTTAGCAAACTTTTCTGGGGCTTTATAGTATGCATGCTAAGGAAAGAGAGGAGAGTGAGGCCAAGAGGTCTCGAGAGTCGGGCCATTATTCTGGTGCTCGGACCCCAGCTACAGGTCATCATGGCAGGGGTTATATGAGTCGCCCTGTTCATTTAGCACTTCCAGTAGCCAGTGGTATTCCAGCTCCTCCTAGGCCTCAGGAGCGTTATTGTACACCTCCGATTTCTAGCGCGCCTCCTGCACGGTATGCTTTTAGAGGTCGGTCCAGCAGACCTGGCCTAAGTCAGTCACAACTGCTACGTCCTCCCAGATCTTGTTTTGAGTATGGTGACACATACCATATGGTGAAAGATTTCCCCAGACTTTGGGAGGGGTACACCTCTATAGACTTCTCAGCCACAGTGTGCCCCACAGAGTTCTCAGGCTATGATTACAGCTCTAGTTGCTACCCCATCTGCTCAGCCAGCTAGAAGTGGAGGTCGGGGAGGTAGAGGTCGCCCTAGAGAGGGAGGCCATGACCGATACTATGCCCTTCCTACCCGTACCGAGGCTGTTGCCTACGATTCTGTCATTACAGGTATTATACTAGGTTGTCATAGAGATGCATCAGTTCTATTCGATTCACGCTCCACTTACTCTTATGTGTCTTTTTATTTTGCTCCATAATTGGGTGTACCTCGGGATTCTTTGAGTTCCCCTATTTATGTTTCTACTCCTATAAGAGATTCTCTTGTTGTGGACCGCATTTATCGGTCATGTTTGGTTGCTCTTAGTGGCTTTGAGACCAAAGCTAATTTATTGTTGCTCAGCATGGTAGATTTTGATATTGTCTTGGGCATGGACTGGTTGTCACCCCATTATTCTATTCTTGATTGTCACGCCAAAACCGTGACACTGGCTATGCCAGGTGTACCACGTGTTGAATAGAGGGGTACTTTAGATCATACTCCCAGTAGAGTTATTTCTTTTCTTAAAGCTTTGCATATGGTTGAGAAAGGGTGTGGCGCGTATCTAGCTTATGTGAGAGATATCAGTATTGATACCCCTTTAGTTGATTCAATCCCAGTAGTACGAGATTTTCCCGATGTGTTTCCAGCTGATCTTTTAGGCATGCCGCCTGATAGAGATATTGATATTTGCATTGATCTGTTGCCGGGCACTCAACCCATTTCTATTCCTCCGTATCACATGGATCCTCCTAAGTTAAAGGAGTTGAATGATCAGTTACAGGAATTGCTTGATAAGGGTTTTATTTGGCCTAGTGTATCACCTTGGGGTGCTCCTGTCTTGTTTGTGAAGAAAAAGGATGATTCTATGCGTATGTGTATTGATTATCACCAGTTGAACAAAGGTACAGTAAAGAACCATTATCCTTTGCCTCGTATTGATGATCTGTTTGACCAACTTCAGGGTGCACGAGTGTTTTCTAAGATTGACTTGCGCTCAGGTTACTATCAGTTGAAGATTTGGGAGCCAGATATCCCGAAGACTGCTTTCAGGACTTGGTATGGTCATTACGAGTTCCTTGTTATGTCATTTGGGCTGACCAATGCCCCAGCAACCTTTATGCATTTGATGCACAATGTGTTCCGGCCGTATCTTAACTCGTTCGTCATTGCCTTTATTGATGATATTCTGGTATATTCCTGGAGTTGGGAAGATCATGAGCAGCACCTGAGGACAGTGCGCCAGACCTTGAAAGAAAAGAAGTTATATGCTAAGTTCTCGAAATGTGAATTTTGGTTAGATTCTGTGTCATTCTTAGGCCATGTGGTGTCGAGTGAGGGTATTCAGGTGGATCCGAAGAAAATAGAGGTCGTGTAGAGTTGGCCCAAACCATCCTCGGCTACAAAGATATGCAGTTTTCTTGGTTTGGCGGGTTATTACCGTCGTTTTGTTGAGGGGTTTTCATTGATTGCAGCCTCTATGACCACACTGACCCAGAAGGGTGCTCTGTTCCAGTGGACGGAAGTGTGTGAGGCGAGCTTTCAAAAGCTCAAGACAACTTTGACTATAGCCCTAGTTTTGATATTACCTACAGGTTCGGGGTCTTACACTGTTTATTGTGATGCCTTGAGGATTGGCCTTGGAGCGTTTTGATGCAGGACGGTAGGGTAATTGCCTACGCGTCCAGACAGTTGAAGGTTCACGAGAAGAATTATCCGATCCACGACCTAGAGTTAGCTGCCATTATTCATGCCCTGAAGATCTGGCATCATCATTGATACAGTGTGCCTTGTGAGATATATACGGATCATCGGAGCTTGCAGCACCTGTTTAATCAAAATGATCTAAATTTGCGCCAAAGGAGGTGGTTAGAGTTGCTGAAGGACTATGATATCACTATTTTATATCACCCGGGCAAGGCCAATGTGGTAGCCAATGCCTTGAGTCACCAGGCAGAGAGTTTAGGGAGTTTGGCTTATTTACCAACATCGGAGAAGCCTATGGTGATGGATGTTCAGGCCTTAGCCAGCCAGTTTGTGAGATTGGATCTTTTAGAGCCCAGTCGAGTTCTAGCTTGCATGGTTTCTTGGTCTTCTTCATTTGATCGTATCAGGGAATGTCAGTATGATGACCCTCATTTGCTTGTCTCAAGGACAAGTTCCAACATGGTGAGGCCAGATATATGACTATTGGTGATGGCGGTGTATTGAGGATGCAAGGTCAGATTGGTGTACCCAATGTTGATGGGCTTCGGGAGTTGATTCTGGAGGAGGCCCATAGTTTGCGGTATTCCATTCATCTGGGTGCTGCGAATATGTATCAGGATTTGAGGCAACACTATTGGTGGAGGCGGATGAAGAAGGATATAGTTGGATTTGTAGCTCGGTGCCTCAACTGTCAGCATGTGAAGTATAAGCACCAGAGACCGGGTGGGTTGCCTCAGTAGATAGAGATTCCAGAGTGGAAGTGGGAGCGGATCACCATGGACTTTGTAGTGGGGCTCCCACGGACTTTGAGAAAATTTGATGCTATTTGGGTGATTGTGGATCGACTGATCAAGTTCGCGCACTTCATTCCTGTATGTACTACATATTCTTCGGAGCACATAGTAGAGATTTATATCCGGGAGATTGTTCGTCTGCATGGTATTCCAGTTTCCATCATTTCAGATAGAGGTACTCAGATCACATCATGGTTCTGGAGGGTCGTTCAACATGAGTTGGGTACTTGGGTGGAGTTGAGTACAACATTTCACCCCCAGACGAACGAACAGTCGGAGCGCACTATTTAGATTCTTGAGGATATTCTCCGTGCGAGTGTTATTGAGTTCGGAGGGTCTTTGGATCAGTTCTTGCCATTGGCAGAGTTTGCCTACAATAACAGCTATCAATCCAGCATTCAGATGGCACCGTATGAGGCTTTATATGGTAGGCGATGTAGATCCCCGGTGGGTTGGTTTGAGCCGGGTGAGGCTAGACTATTTGGCACAGACTTGGTTAAGGATGATTTGGAGAAGGTCAAGGTGATTCAGGATTAACTCCGTATAGCCTAGTCCAGATAGAAGAGCTATGCGGACCGGAAGGTTCATGATGCTTCCTATATGGTTGGAGAGCGGGTTCTGCTTCGGGTTTCACCTATGAAAGGCGTTATGAGGTTTGGGAAGAAAGGGAAGTTAAGTCTGAGGTTTATTGGCCCTTTTAAGATATTGAGGCATGTTGGAGAGGTTGTTTATGAGCTCGACTTACCCCCAACTTGGCAGGAGTTCATCCAGTATTTCATGTTTCGAAGCTCCAGAGGTATCACGGTGATCCGTCGCACGTGTTGAATTTCAGTTCAGTCCAGTTGGACAAGGATCTATCCTATGTTGAGGAGCCAGTGACAATATTGGACCGACAGGTTAGAAAGATGAGATCAAAGAATATTGCATCAGTAAAGGTTCAATGGCAGGATCAGTCGATCGAGGAGGCAACCTGGGAGACCGAGCAGGATATGCGCAGCCGTTACCCTCGTTTTTTCACTACTTCAGGTATGTCTCTATGCTCGTTCGAGGGCGAATGAATGTTTAAGTGTAGGAGGATGTGAAGACCCGGCTGGTCGTCTTAAGAATCTTCGCCTCGATCCCCTATTAACTGCTTTCCCCGAGTTTATTTATGCTATTTTGATTTGCCGGGATGTTCGGTTTTGAATTTCAGAGAGTTTTTGGACACTTAATCCCTAAATGAGAGCTTAAGTGTTGGAAAGTGGACTGTAGTCGGAACAGTGTGAAGATGGCTTTAGAATGGAAATCTGATGGTTCCATTAGCTCCATTGGGTGATTTCGGTCTTAGAGGCGTGTTCGGATTATGTTTTGGAAGTCCGTAGCTAATTTAGGCTTGAAATGCAGAAAGGTCAAATTTTGAAGTTTCCGGTTCGATAGTGAGATTTTGATACGAGGGTCGGAATGGAATTCCGAAAGTTGGAGTAGCTCCGTAGTGTTGAATGTGACGTATGTGCAAAATTTCAGGTCATTCGGACGAAGTTTGATAGACTTTTTTATCGAAAGCGTATTTTTAGAGTTTTTGGGATTCTTTGGCTTAAATCCGATGAAAAATAGATGTTTTGATGTTGTTTTGAGCATTCCGAAGGTTGTAACAAGTTTGAATGAAGTTATGGGATATGTTGGTAGGTTTGGTTGAGATCGCGGAGGCCTCGGGATGATTTCGGATGGTTGACAGAAAGATTTTTGGGATTTGGAGTTGCAGTTTCAGTTGTTTTGCTGTCATAACTGCACCTGCGAGTGTGGGACCGCAGGTGTGGAGTCGCAGAAGCGGCAGATCAATCGCAAAAGTGGTAGGCTTTCCGCAGGAGCGGTATCGCATCTGCGGATGGTAAGTCGCAGATGCGAAATCTGGCTTTAAGTGAGGAGTCGCAGAAGCGACCAGTGTTCCGCAAAAGTGGTCCTAGGACCGCAGATGTGGTAACAGCTGGGCAGAAATATGAAATTCGAGGGTTTATTTTCAAAAGTTGGAAATTCGATTTGGAGCTCGGGAGAGGGTGATTTTGGGAGGAAATTGAAGAGGGGATCAGTGGGTAACAATTCTTTAACCCTTTCTAGTTATATTCCATCAATCTATAGTTAGTTTCATCATTTAATTTCGGATTAGTGGGCACTCAGCCCATTTCTATTCCGCTGTATCGTATGGCTCCTCCTGAGTTGAAGGATCAGTTACAGGAATTGCTTGATAAGGGTTTTATTCGTCCCAGTGTATCACCTTGGGGTGCTCCTGTTTTTTGTAAAGAAAAAAGATGGTTCTATGCGTATGTGTATTGAAAATTGCTAGTTGAACAAGGTTACAGTGAAGAACAGTTATCCTTTGCCTCGTATTGATGATCTGTTTGACCATCTTCAGGGCGCACAAGTGTTTTCTAAGATTGACTTGCGCTCAGGTTACCATCAGTTGAAGATTCAGGAGCCAAATATCCCGAAGACTGTTTTCAGGACTCGGTATGGTCATTACGAGTTCCTTATTATGTCATTTGGGCTAACCAATGCCCCAACAGCCTTTATGCATTTGATGCACAGTGTGTTCCGGTCATATCTTGACTCATTCGTCATTGTCTTTATTGATGATATTCTGGTGTATTCCCGGAGTCAGGAAGATCATGAGCAGCACCTGAGGACAGTGCTCTAGACCTTGAGAGAAAAGAAGTTATATGCTAAGTTCTCGAAATGTGAGATTTGGTTGGATTCCGTGGCAATCCTAATATACTCAAATCATGAAAATGACTTAAATGAAAGAGTTGTACCGCAAGATCACCAGTACCACCATAACAAAATGCTAGGAACCCGTCACACATCATAGAAACAGAATACGCGAATCTAACCCGAAGGGTCATACCTCCACATAACTTCGCTGCAATGCGCGAACCTATCCAAACACTTGTCTACATGGGACACCTCAAGTCACTATGCTCAAAATCGACAACCACGTGCAATTTTATGTCTAGAACCAAAAGAAAATCATCATAACCATGGTGAGGCAAATGACATAACATCACACAAACCCAAAAGGACACAACCGATACGCCATCTACCGAGTAATACCCAATACTCTTCCAGCTCGAATTCTACAGGGAGACCTCAATAAAACCACACCACATGTACCTATACCCAACAAATCCTAACACCTCGCAACATTGAAAGTTAACTCATAGATCTCCCCAGATTACTAACAAGCTCAATAACAATCGAATCAACACATCCCTTAACAATACAACTCGGCGTCAACCAAGCCGACTCGATGTAGAATATACCTCCATATTGGCCTACCAATGAACCCCTTATCAAGGAGTTCCTGAAGTTGATCCTTCAACTCCTTTAACTTCATCGGTGCCATACGATACGGTGCCCAACACCAAATCAATACCGAAATCAACAACCTTGTCCGACGACATGCCTGGCAGCAAGAAACAGATCCGAAAAATCCATCACTACCGGAACTGAATCAATGGTAAGGGTCTCTACACTGACATCCATCACGAAGGCCAAATAGGCAAGACAACCCTTCCCAACCATCCGCTGGGTCTTCAAAATGAAACCACCCTACTGAGAACATAAACCGTCGAACCTCGCCACTTAATCCGTGGCATTCCCGGCATAGCCAACACCACGGTCTTAGCATAATAGCTCAGAATAATACAACACTGAGACAACCAGTCTATACCTAATATCACATCCAAAACCTAACATACCAAGCAACAAAGATCCACTCAGGTCTCCAAACCTCCCATAGTTACCACACAAGACCGATATACGCGGTCCAAAACCACGACCTAACCTGTCCATGAGAACTCCTAGTCTCCAAATCCATACAACACGCAAATCACCATATCCGATCCCAACTCCGATGTCCGAATATACAACACACCTCTAACACCAATCATCCCACGAGAAGTACTCCTATAATTCTTCTGTGCCACCAAGCAAACTTGAATATCAGCAGTCAATCCAACAAGAGAGTGCCGCAATACTAATGATGTATCCTCAACTCAAACACATCGCCCTTTCTAAAATGTATACCCTCATCAAGCCACACCAATTTGTGATCTCATTTATCTAGTCATCTGAAATTGCCCATGCTATCTAAGAATTTGTGACCTTCCTTTTAAATCTGAACTGTGACCTTACACATGCAAATATTAATCCTACACAACATACTGCATATACCATACCATCCTAGGATAAACATGAGAACTTCATATCTCTTCCGGGCCATAAGCAGCTCGGTATTCAACTAGCCCAGAACTTTATATTGATCCCATCTAGAAGAAAATCACTACACATCCCATGCTCCTCACACTCATAGAAAATACGCATCTCTAACCGTGGTAGAAACCATCAAGAATTCTCCGAATTTTATTTGCACAAAACTAAACCGTCAGGATTGAATCCATCTAACTTATCCAAGCTACGCAAGCCACTAAAACCCAAGAGAATTGCTGTGAAACACTTATATAAACTCATTACCTCATAAGCATCCAAAGAACTAATCATATCCTTACCATGCCGATTCGGCCTACTACCAAGCTATCTCATCTATCCGAGTTTCCTTCTTATTTACCTTCAACTTGATACTTCTTCTTACTATAACACCACAATTCCTCAACCCAGACTCACCACACGAGACCCAAGCATAAAACCACACCATATAAGGCTCATAAGCTGCTAAATACTCTTTTAAATATTCCCAAAAGTACCACATTCAAAATACCTACCCTGAAGGGACTTCCTGCGAATCCAAAGTCGTTACCTTCACCTTTCTGATACTGATATATAGAATCCCATAATTGGTATAGAAATGCCACAAGTCTTGACACCCTCCAATGCATACCTTAGTTTCTATCCAAATATACAACTTAAAAATCTCCAATTACTACATGTAAAATCTTGAACTCATTAGAACCATTCCTGAGAGTCATCCCCTCAACTCAAACCGTAATTAGACCGATCAAACGGACCAGACGACATGTGCTCCAATAGCAATCCAACATCGCAGAATGTAACCTGACCTACAACCAAGCAACTCCCTACTCTATGCACCGCATATCCTTTACCATTAACCACTTAAGACATTCCGTGATTCTCATACACCTATGAAGCATAATATAACCTTTGTCAAAATTTTCCTTTACTCGAGCCATCCTTGGTCTCAATCTCCGTAAGCTATAACTGATTCACCCGTATGCCTCAAACTGGAACCAACATAGCACATAACCGAGCAATCAACTAATCAATAGCAGACTCCCCCACTTGGCTCAAAGACATAGATCAAAACACACAATAACTCATAATGCATATACTCTATTACTGTCATAATACCATAGTGAGATTCAACTCAATCCTTCGCAAGCTCGTGCAACACAGACCATCTAGTACTTCAAATCTTCTGCAAATCTCGCATTCACCCTCATAACAATCAATCCCACTCTCTTAAGCGACCTGAATTCAAATTGCAACACATATAATTCACTGGTAAAAGAGATCTTCCAACAAACAATATAAGGATCACACAAACTTCAGAACACTCTGCAGGAGATAACCCACCCGTTTCGCCTCAAACTAACATCTCTTAATACCCTTGCACCGTCATAAACATTACGCAGTCACTTAATCTTCCCGAGTCTGAACTCATATCACGACATGAGATCTACTTCATTCCCCCAACTAGAAAACATGGAAATATCCTTAAACATACCCATAATTTGGGGCTACACATCAAATCAAGATGGAATTCAAGCACCAAATAGTTCTTTCTACCCTTAAGCAGACCCTTCTCTTCACATACAAATCATATGAACACATCTCATAGTCACATCATGCTCATCACATAACCATCCAACCATCACTTCCTCTAATAGGGACATTACCAAACATATAAATCCAAAAGCACATGCTCACACAATCAACGCCTCAATGCTCAAACTACAGGCAAAATTTGGCCTCAAGTCCTCCAAACGAGCCCATCATCAACATGCCAAGATCACATCTCGCTCCTCAACCAAAAAATCACAAGCCGTCGATGCACAACTAATACTGAGCGCTCATGTGCGCATACGAACGCGTGGAAGGAATTTAAAGGGTTACATTTCAAGCTGAGTCAAGGACGCACGATAAGAATTCAAGAATGTGAAGTTTTTCCTAAAGGTTCTGCAGCCTCCCGAAGATAAGTACAGACGTCTTCGTACCGATCCGCGAGACTCTGCTAAACCTACTCATGACTCGTGAGACCTATGTAACCTAGGCTCTGATACCAACTTGTCATGACCCTAAACCTAGACCCGGTCATGATGGTGCCTCTCGTGAAGACAAGGCCAGCCGACACAACACCTAATTCATTTTAAACAATTAAAATAACATAATTTAAGTCATTAACATGCTAATAATTCCAAAATAAAAGTGAACTAGTACAATTTGTGGAAACCAACACAACTCGACATCGGGGTGTCACCAGTCATGCGCATCTAAACATGTGTCTAAGAGTCTGAAAGAGTTTATACAGTCTATTACAGAACTAGAAACAGAAAGTAAGATAGGCGGGAGAAACATTGGGCTGCGAATGCCGAGCAGCTACCTAGTGGACTCCGAATAGCTTGCTCGGAGTAATCAATCCTCACTGGAGGGACCTGAAGCTCCTGAATCTGCACACAGGGTGCACGAAGTAAAGTGAGTACTCCAACTCAGTGAGTAATAACAATAAATAAAGACTGAGTGATAAAAAATTATGTAAAACACAACAACATGATATAAAGAGGCAGAGTAAAACCAACAAAGTGCAATAAAATAGAGAAATCTTATAAAAACACCTTAGTTCAGTATAAGCTTCTTTAAAATACTTTTTTAATAGTTAATCAAGTAAATGAAAAGTAGCGAGAAAAGATAAACACATAAAATCCGCCCCTCGGGCAAAATGTCAACAGAATCAGCCCCTCAGGCAATAACATGGAACAACACCAGCCCCTCGGGCTATATCATATATCACACTGGGTATCCGCACTCACTAGGGGTGTACAGACTCCGGGAGGGGCCCCTTACGGCCCAAGCGCAATATCAAGCCATCTCGTGGCATAATCTATAGGCTCTCGGCCTCATATCAAGCCACTTTATGGCGTACAACTCAGGCCCTCGGCCTCATAATCATAATCAGTACAACACTGCTGCGGCGTGTAGCCCGATCCTATAATAATCCTCACAATACAGGCAACCGGGCCCTACTCAGTCAGAAATTTCTAAAAGTCACTCGGGCATAGTAAAACATGATGGTCAACACAAAATATCATTTAAAGTGTTAAAACAGAGTAAACATGACTGAGTTATGAAAACAGTAGAATATAGCATAACTGAGTACAGATATAAAATCAAAACAATGAGGAAATAGCAGTAAAAATCCCTTAAGGGTCCAAACCAGTTGGCACGAGGCACAAATATGGCGTTCAGCCCAAAACGTGATGATAGCAAACAGTTTCCAATCAAATACGCGTTAAAACAGTCATTCGGGATGGGTTAAGTCACAATCCCCAAGGTGCACGACCCCACACTCGTCATCTAGCGTGTGCGTCACCTCAATGTAGCACAACGATGTTAAATCCGGGGTTTCATACCCTCAAGACAACATTTACAATCATTACTCACCTCTATCCGGTTCAAACTTTAGCTCGCGATGCCCTTTCCTCTCGAATCGGCCTCCGGATGCTCCAAATCTAACTAAAATCGAAGCAAAACCATCAAAATATGCTAAGGGAACAAAGCCCATTCGAAAATATCCAATTTATCCCAAAAATCCCGAAATTGGCCAAACCCGGCCCTCGGGCCCATGTCTCTAAATCCAATAAAAATTACATCGATAGAATTCTCATCCTCTCACGAGTCTACCCATATTAAATTCATCAAAATCCGACCTCAATTGCCCATTCAAATCCCCAAAAGAATTCTCAAACTTTTCTTCCATTTTTCCCCAATTTGCACTCTAATTTCTCAAATTAAATGATGAAATTCAAGACTAAATTATGGAATTATACCAAATATGAATGAAGAATACTTACTCCAATTGCTACACTAAAAATCTCCTCAAATTTCATCTTTTCCTGAGCTCTCCAATGGTTTTTTTTGTGATATTGGACTTAAACCCTCGTTTTTAAGTTATAAACTGACTGCCTAGGTTTAACCCTTCGCGAATGCGGTAGCTCCCTTGCGTTCGCGAAGCAAGATTGCCTCAGACCTAGAAATCCTTTTACGCGATCGCGATGATCCACTCGCGAACGCGGACCTTTACTAACTCAACCATCGCGAATGCGACAGCCTCCTCGCGAACGCGATGAATACTCAACTCACCCTTTGCATTCGTGTCTATACCTTCGCAAAGGCGAAGAACAAAATTTGCCTTCTCAGAGAACACTCTTCGTGAACGCGAAGCCCTTCCGCGAACGCGATGAACAAACCTTTTGCAACACAAACTAGCAAAATCTGCCAACACTTAAAACCAAAGATTGGTTCGTTAACCACCCGAAACTCACCTGAGGCCCTCGGGACCTCAACCAAATATGTCAACATATCCCATAATATCATTCAAACTTGTTCCGACCTTCGGAATGCTCAAAACAATATCAAAACACCAAGTTCACATCAGATTCAAGCCTAAAAATTCAAAAAACTTCCAAATGTCGCTTTCGATCAAAAAGTCTATCAAACCTCGTCCGAATGACCTGAAATTTTGCACTCACATCAAAAAGGACATAATGGACCTATTCCAATTTTCGGAATTCCATTCCGACCCCTAAATCAAAATCTCACCTATCAACTGAAAAACGCCAAAATTTCAATTTCGCCAATTCAAGCCTAAACCTTCCATGGACCTCCAAAATACATTCTGATCACGCTCCTAAGTCCCAAATCACCTAACGGATCTAACCAAATCATAAAATTTCCAATCCGATATTATATACAAACAAGTCAAAACTTGGTCAAACCTTTCAAATTTTAAGTTTCAAACTGAGAACTGTTCTTCCAAATTCATTCCGATTACCCTGAAAACCAAAACCGACAATTTACGTAAGTCATAATACATCACACGGGACTATTCATGCCCGAGAACTGGAAGCGAAGTGCAAAAGCTCAAACGACCGGCCGAGTCGTTACATAATTAACCCCCTTAACTTGGCCTTTTGAGAGCCATTACCCTCTGGATGCTGATGTGGCAAAAAGTCACCTGCCACGTGGATTTTTTGGAAAAATAAAATATATTTTTTACCTTCCTAATTATATTACTTTTTTAGATAATTTTTTTCGAATATAATTTATAATAAAACTTGGATAGAACTACATTATTTAGGCTAAATTTTTTTATTTTGCTAAAAATAATAAAGTTTTAGCTAATATTTTTTTAATTTGACTTGATAATAAAGATTTATACAATTAAAATAAATAGTCAAGACATCTAAAAAGTTATAAAAATACATAGTTTGAAATTAATTATTTTGGCTATAATTTTTTATATAGCTCTAAATTATAGTGCTCTAAAAATATATTTTTTTACAGATTTTACCTAAAAAAGGTAAAAAATACGCAGTTGAAATATATAGCCATTGCATCAAAAGAAGAAATAAAAAGAGTGTACAATTGTAAGAAATAAGTTACTATATGGATACACTCTTTTCAGGTAAAAAATTATAGCCAAAATAAATAATTTCAAACTATGTATTTTTATAACTTTTTAGATGCATTGACTATTTATTTCAATTGTATAAATCTTTATTTTCAGGTCAAATTCAAAAAAATATTAACTAAAACTTTATTATTTTTAGCCAAATAAATAAATTCAGCATAAATAATGTAGTTCTATCCAAATTTTATTATAAATTGTACTCGAAAAAAATATCTAAAAATTAACATACTTAAAAAGGTAAAAATATATTTATTAATAAAATACCACATATGCAAAATAATTCACGTGGCAGGCGAGTGCATCCACACTCTTTTCCACATCATCGTTCGAGGGGTACTGGCTCTCAAAAAAGATTTTTTCCTAGCTATACTATAATAGAAACCTATTTACTACCTTTATTTAGGTTCCTTATTAATTACTTTATATACCTATATTTACTAGTTTTATACAAAACCATAAGAATGAGGAAATGAAACATACCTTAAATATTGGGTTTCAGTTACACATAATTCCCTACATTTATGATACTTTCCTTTTTTCGAGGAAAACTATATCTGTCTTTGTACTTACCCAAAATCATCACCTCCCTTTGTTCTTACCCAAAATTATCATCATAAGAAACCCATTGAACCCCAAAATCATCACCTCTCTTTGTAAGTACCCACTTTAAGAAATCTATTGATACCCATAATCTTTCTAACCCAAAAATCTCGCTTACTCGCTCCTCTTCCACTGTTATCCCCCTAAAATTGCAGATTTTTTCCTCTTCCAAAGTTGTTGATATACGATTTTTCTCTTTAATCGTCCAAAATCTCTTTTATATTTATACAATACAGAAGAAATTCGAAGATTTTCTCTACAATCAAGTTGTGGGTAAGCTTCACTCTACATTAAAGTTGGTTTTAGGTTGAATTTCATAATGAAACTCGAGGAAGATGAAGTTTCGGAATTGTATTATGATTGTATGATAAAGGTATCATAATTGTATCTGAGTTGCATTTGATACATCAATACCTAAGGCAATTCTAATACAATACTAATACTATTAAAATACAATATTGTATTATAATTTAAGTTTAGAGTTGGTTCTAGGTGGATGTTTTAAATTAAAACTTGAAAAAGATAAAGATCAAAGTTGTATCATAATTTAAAATTATATCCCAATTGTATAATAATTTGTACCTAAAACAATACATGATACAATACTAATACAAGTATAATACGATATTGTATCAGTTTAAGTTTAGAGTCGATTTTAAGTTGTATCATAATTGTATCAGAACTGTGTAAGAATTCTTTCAGGATTGTATCAAATTTGTATTTGAATTATGAGTAGTTGTGAGATCATGACGAATTTCACAGTTTGTATCATAAATATATGATAAACATATATTAATTTATAGTATTGTATCAGGTATTATTTTGGATATTAATATACCATCTACAAGTTATATACAATTGTGATACAAGTATGATACAATTACGTTTTACGTATTGATGTATCTGATACAATTTAAATACAATTATGATACATTTATCATACAATTCCTGAATATTTCTTCATTTTTAGTGTTGTCCGGTCTCCCAGCAAAAGAATGATGCAATTGATGATTTAATAATATAAAATCATCGGCAATAGTGGGAAGAGAGAAGATGGAGATTCTGGGCGTAGATTAAGGAATTTTGTTGTAAAAAAATGAGAGAGAAAAGGAGAGGAAAAAAGGAAAGGATATAATTGAATCCCTTAATTGAAGGCACTAATAATGAGGTGAGAGCCTTTTAATGAGCAATCTACATAATTTGTAAGAAAAACCTAGATACTTACTAAAAATTACAAAACATAGAGAATATTGGTAAATAAGTTTCTAATATAGTATAACTAGGTAAAAGCCCCCCCTCAAAAGGCCAAGTTGAGGGGGGTAATTAAGACCATGAATAGTTTAAGGCTGCAACCAATAATTCGTGTCAAGTTTAGGGGTAGTAAGGTATATATAAATATATAATCGCAAAAGTGTGTGTGTGTATATATATATATATATATATATATATATATATATATATATATATATATATATATACACATATATATATATATGTTATATATAAAAATTTATATGCTTTTTCAACTATCGAATGTAAATAATTTATGGCGTGGGCTAAAAATGATAACACTCAAGTTGCTTTTTCTTTTTCCTTAATCCACTGTTTATCTAAGCTAACGTTTTAATATAGATTCAGTTTGAAACTTGATGGTATGTAACGACCCGACAGGTCATTTTAAGAATTTACGCCCTGATCCCCTATTAACTGTTTTTTCCATATTTTGTTTGCTATTTTGATTTGCAGGGATGTTCGGTTTTGAGTTTCTGAGAGTTTTGGGACACTTAGTCCCTAAATGAGAGCTTAAGTTTTGGCAATTTGACCGTAGTTAGAGCAGTGTGAAGACAACCTTGGAATGGAATTCCGTCAGTTCCGTTAGCTCCGTTGTGTGATTTCGGGCTTAGGGGCGTGATCGGATTATGTTTTGGAGGTCCGTAGCTAATTTGGGCTTGAAATGGCGAAAGTTGAATTTTTGAAGTTTCCGGTTCAATAGTGAGATTTTGATCTAAGGGTCCAAATGGAATTCTGAAAGTTAGAGTAGCTCCGTAGGGTTGAATGTGACGTGTGTGCAAAATTTCAGGTCATTCGGACGAGGTTGATAGACTTTTTGATCGAAAGCGTAATTTGGAAGTTTTGGAAATCCTTAGCCTTGGATTGAAGAGTGATTTGTGGTTTTAGCGTTGTTTGATGTGATTCGAGGGTTGGAATAAGTTTGTTTGATATTTTAGGACTAGTTGGTATATTTGGTTGAGGTCTCGGGGGCCTCGGGGTGAGTTTCGGGTGCTTAACGGAAGTGGAATTGGACTTAGGAAGAATTGGAATTTGCTGAACCTGTCATAACTGCATCTGCATGTGTGGGACCGCAGGTGCGGCGCCGCAGAAGCGGCTATGTGACTGCAGAAGCGAGTTTGGCCCAAAGCTCCAGGATCCGCAGGTGCGGCTTGGTTTTCGCAAATGGGGTGCCGCAGATGCGGCCAAGCAACCACAGATGCGGACCCAGTCGTTAAGTGATTTTTCGCACCTACGATGCATTCTTCCGCAGGTGTGGGACCGCAGGTGCGCTCCCTTGGCCGTAGATGCGGTAATCGCTGGGCAGAAATATGAAATTTCGAGGGTTTGTTTCAAAACTTGGAAAAATTAAATTGGAGCTCAGGAGAGGGGGACTTTAGGAGGAATTATTGGATAATAATTCTTTAACACTTTCTAGTTATATTCCATCAATCTATAGTTAGTTTTATCATTTAATTTTGGATTGGAGATGAAAATTGGGGAAAAGTTGGAAGAAAGTTCTTAGACTTAGAATTCGAATTTTGATTGAGAATTTGACCTTGGATTTGGATAATTTTGGTATGCATGAACTCGTGAGAGTATGAGGATTCTGAAAATATAAATTTTACCCGGTTCCGAGATGTGGGACCGAGGAGCGTTTTGGTCATTTTACCTAATTTCGCGTATTAGCTTAGAATTTAATTATAGAATCAGTTACTTGAAGTGTTATTTACATTATGTAATTGAATTGAATAGATTTGGGCCATTTGGAGTTGAGTACTCGTGGCAAGAACGTGGTTTCGAGTTGATTTTGAACCGGTTCGAGGTAAGTGGCTTGCCTAATCTTATGTGGGGGACCTTCCCCTTAGGATTTGATATTATTGATAATTAAAATACCTTGTACGTGAGGTGATGAGTGTGTACTTGTGCTAATTGTTGGAAATTCGATTTTCATTAAGAAATTACTAGTATGTTTCCTTTCCTGTTTATATTACTTGCAAATTTTAGTATGTGGTTAGCTTAGAAAAGCATGTCTAATTGACTTAACTGCCTTACTTATTCAAATTGCCTTATTTGGATTACGTGCAACATGCTAGTTTAGAAATACCTGCTTTACCTTGGTATGGAACTTGAATTGAATTGTGTACATCTTCTTGTTGTTGATGTGTGTTTACTTTGGGACTATGGGAAGGTATCCCGGGAGATCCCCCTGTTTGCTTACTTTGGGACAACGGAACAGTTTTTCGGGAGATCCCCCTGCACATTTACATTGGAACTACGGGACTGCACCCGGTAGATTCCCCCTGCACTGAGTATTTACATTTGGGACTATGGATCGGTATTTCAGGAGATCCCCTCGCATTATGAGTTGGACTACGGGACGGTACCCCGGGAGATCCACTGTATATTTATATTTGGGACTATAGGACGGTATCCTGGGAGATCCCCGACTGTTACTTTTTGTGTTGAGTTATGTCTCTTTCTGTGTTTACTTTGCCTCTGTAGTAGTTGTTGCGGTCCTTTATATCCTGTGTTACTTTTACTGTTGTATCTATTTATACTGTTTATTTCTACACTGTTGAACCTTACATTTTATTTAACCTCAGTAGGGCCCTGACCTTCCTCGTCACCACCCGACCGAGGTTAGGCTTGACACTTATTAAGTACCGCTGTGGTGTACTCATTCCCTTTCTGCGCATGTTTTTCATGTGCAGATTCAGGTACTTCGACTCAGTCTTATCACCTTTGAGGCGAGGCGACTGCTCTAGAGACTTCGAGGTATATCTGCCGCATCCACAAACCGAGAAGTCCCTTTCCATTCTGTCTTGTAGTGATAGCCCTTCTATCTTTTCTGTTGATGTAGACATTCCGAAGTTAGAGCATTTTTATTATATTTGTAGCTTGTGATTTATGGGTTTTCGGATTTTGGGAAAAGTTGTTCAGTTTGAGAGTTTATATTTGTATATGCCGAGCGGCATTTTAAACCTTCATTTTGTTTATTCTGTAGTCTTTATTATTTTATATATTATTTTCCCTTTTTCCACACTTGTTAGGCTTACCTAGTCATAGAGACTAGGTACCGTCACGATAGTTCACGGAGGGCGAACTGGGGTCGTGACATAGTAGGCTAGAAACCCATGTTTTAGCTGTAGTATTGCACTCTAATTACTGTATTTTTTCGTGTGTTTGAACTTAAATGATCGTGAATTACACTTATTATGTGTTTTATGCCTTGCGGGAAATGATTCCCAGCTATTAAGGTAATTTGGAGCTAAATCGAATAAGTTGGAGCTTTGAAGTCTGAGTAGAAGCCCAGAAATTTAAGTCGGGATCATGTTCGGGGGTCGAGGACCAAGTCCGGATGTCAAAAAGTGGACGAAAAGATTTACTTTGAGAAAATAGCACTGCCTCTCCGCATGGGGCACTGCATGGCCAGCGCGGCTATGCAAATGGCATTGTTTGTCAGAATGCAAGCTCTCTGAATATTCCCACAAGCGCGCCGCATGGCGCTGCGCGGGGCGCACGTACAAAATTGTTAGAGTGACTTCCTATTTTGGCTAGGAAAAGGTAGTTTCATCCGGGCTTGTTTCTACATGTTATAAATACAGCAAAAATATGATTTTGAAGGGACTTTGACCTACGAAAGTTTGGAGAACCAACAAGGCAAGAAGACTCAAGAATTCATCAAGATTTCAATCAACAATAGGTGCAATATGGGAGTTTGTATCGAATCATTCGTATTGATGTTTTCTTTTATTTTAAATCTTATTGAGATGTCTTACTCTATTGCTGTGGAGTAATTTCCATTAGGGTATTGACAGATACAATATTTTGATAAATTGATTAGAGATTCGATTCTTGATAATTGTTGGAATTAATTGATGGAATTGTAATTCGTATTATGAAGTTATATATTATTTTGCTTAATCGAAAGAGGATCTTTATATTGAATTTCTTTACATCTTATGATCTAGTTTAAATTCATGATTCAAGTAGGTAATCGAAAGAGTCTCTTGAATTGTTAATTGGACTAGAAAATAGGAAAATATTTGTGAGAATTTACCATTTAGATAATAACCATCATTTTATTGTTGCAATTGTTTACCATACTTCAATTGGATTAATTACTGAAATTAACGGTTAATCGAAAGAGGAACATTAACTTCAAGCGTAATATGATTATCGGTTGAATTTGTGAGAACTACATTATTTATTTATATTTGTGGATAATTCTCTTATTTATATTTCTTTGTTGCTCATCTGCTGTCTTTTGTGATCAATTGTTAATTGCTTAATTTTTAGCAGTTAATTGTAGTAATAGTCATCGAATCAGGTGTGAATTCTCCTGGATAGTAATCAACTAAAGATTATTCGAACACTGTTTAAATCAATCCCTATAGAGACGATAATTTACCTATAATATCATTGGCTAGCGAGCATTAATTTTGTATTGTATTTTGCGCTCGTCAAAACATAAAAAAAGTGGTTGAAATTATATTAAAAAATATTTTTGGAAGATGAAGTTGTGTTTTAATATATTATTTGAAACAAAAGTTAAAGTTTTGTGAGTTGTAAAAAAATCTTCATCTAATATTCAAAAATTGATCAATTATATGAACAAACATTGTTTTGAAATTCGTTTTATAAAAAATTAAGAAAATATTATGTCCAACCGGGAACTAAATTTCTTTTTGGGGTAAAGTCCAATTATAAGACAAATTCAACAAACGTTTAAAAAAAAAGGAATATTACTATAGACAAAAATTTGCGTCAACAAAGATAATCGAGACCGAAAATATTGCAATATTTGTGGTATTTGATTTCAAATAATGTGAGTGTATAATTTCTATGAATCATCTGATTCTTCTTTCCAATAGTAAATAAATTCAAGGGTCTTCGATATGATCTTGAATATATATATATATATATATATATATATATATATATATATATATATATATATATATATATATATATATATATATATATATATATATATATATATATATATGTTGCGGCGTGCAATGATCTTGAATTCAGCTAACACGAAATTTAATTTGAACTCGTACTCCTTGAATCTTGATTTGTTCTTCGTTCTTGAGCTTGAATTTTATTTCTTGAACTTGAACTTGAACTTGATTGCTTGAAGCTTGAAACTTGTGGAGGAATTTGCAACGTTTGATCCACGAGCTCTTTCTTGCTTCTTGTTATAACTTCTGGTGTCTTTTCTAGAATATGAAGATCCTTATTTATAATTGTGGGAGGAAACAATTATGATAAGAACAAACTCTTTCCGACCATTCAAATTGAAGTGTGACAATGCCGCATTTGATTGTCCAGAACATGTCACTTGCACATGTGGCACAGTTTCATTGGCCTTTTAATTTGACTTGGCATGCCTTGTTATTTTGACACGTGGCATGATCCATTGGCTCTTCTGTGTGACTTGGCGTGCCACGTCATTTAACACATGGCATCAAACTCGTCCTCTAGGAAATGACATCTCGGGCTTAATGAAGTGAGCTCATTATTTTAGCCCAATTAAATGGGCTTACCCAATGGATTAAGACTTATTTATTTAATATATATATATTAATTAAATTATATTAGCCCATAATATTTAGTTGGACTAGTATATTT
Source organism: Nicotiana tabacum (assembly GCF_000715075.1). Classification (NCBI taxonomy): domain Eukaryota; kingdom Viridiplantae; phylum Streptophyta; class Magnoliopsida; order Solanales; family Solanaceae; genus Nicotiana; species Nicotiana tabacum. The sequence continues at coordinate 22,284,335 of NC_134095.1, read as the reverse complement.
AAAATATAATCCAAGTTATTTATTGAATTTGAATCCAATAAATTTTACATGCCTACAAATGCCCCTACTTCAAGACTTGTTAAGGTATATACTTGTAACGACCCGAACGGTCATTTTGAGCTATTGCACTTTGCTCGCCAGTTCTCGGGCAGGACTTGCTCCGTGTGATATATTATGACTTATGTAAATAATTGGTTTTGATTTTCGGGGTAATCGGAATGAATTTGGAAGAACAGTTCTCAGTTTGAAGCTTGAAATTTGAAAGATTTGACCAAGTTTTTGACTTGTTAGTAGATGACCTCGGATCGGAATTTTTATGATTTGGTTAGTTATGTTAGGTGATTTGGGACTTAGGAGCATGATCAGAATGCATTTTGGAAATCCGTGGAAGGTTTAGGCTTGAATTGGCGAAATTGAGATTTTGGCGTTTTCCGGTTGATAGGTGAGATTTTGATATAGGGGTCGGAATGGAATTCCAGAAGTTGCAATAGCTTTGTTGTGTCATTTTTGACGTGTGTGCAAAATATCAGGTCATTCGGACGTGGTTTGGTTGGGTTTTTGATCAAAAGCGTAATTTGGAAGTTCTTAAAATTCTTAAGCTTGAATCCGATGCAAATTTGGTATTTTAGGGTATTTTTGAGCGTTTCGAAGGTTGAAACAAGTTTGAATGATGTTATGGGATATGTTGGAATGTTTGGTTGAGGTCCCGAGGGCCTCGGGTGAGTTTCGGATGGTTGAACGGATCAAATTGCATGTTAAAAGTTGCAGGTTTTAGCTTCAGTTCTATTGCAGGTCTTTTCTTCACCGCGATCGCGTGGGTAGGCTCGCGATCGCATAGAGCTGTCTCGGGGGGGGGGGGGGGTCCGGGTTAATCTTCGTGTTTGCGTAGAAAGGGTTGAGATCGCGTAAGTGTACGTTTTCGTGTACCGCAATCGCGTGGGCTCATTTGCGATCGCGTAGGTGTAAGACCATAAGCGTCGCATTCGCGTGGGTATATACGCGATCGCGTAGAGGAAATTTTGGGCCAACAGAGTTTGTGCTTCGCGATCGTGATGGATTTCCTGCGATCGCGATTAAGGAGCTATAAATGTTGGGCAGAATGTTTTAAAAGCTTATTTTTGCGATTTGGAGGCTAAGTTCCTCCATTTTTGGGCGATTTTGAAGCTTCTTGAAGAGAATTGAAGAGGGAATCAAGGGGAAACACTTGGAAGTAAGATTCACGAACTTTATACTCAATTCTTATGTGAATTATACCTAATTAATCATGGAATTTAAGCCTAGTATTGAAGAACTAGGGCTTGTAATTGGAAACTTAGGATTTGGGATTTGAGGGGTCATTTGAGGTCCGATTTTCATGTTCATGGTATGTATAAACTCGTGAGAGGATGAGGATTCTACTGATATGACTTTTATCGGATTTCGAGACATGGGCTCGGGGGTCAGGTTTGAACAATTTCTGCATTTTTTATGTAAATTGGATATTTTCGAGTGGGTTTTGTTCCCTTAGCATATTTTAATGGTTATGTACTGATTATGGCTAGATTTGGAGCAACCGGAGGTCCATTCGTGAGGGCAAAGGCATCGCGGGCTAGAGTTTGGACCGGATCGAGGTAAGTAATGATTGTAAATGCTGTTCTGAGGGTTTGAAACCCCGGATTTCACACCGTTGTGCTATTTTGAGGTGACACACACGCTAGATGATGAGTGTGGAGTCGTGCACCATTGGGGATGGTGACTTGGTCCATCCTGTACGACTGTTAAGTCGCATATTTGATTTGAAATCTTATGATATTCCATATTTTAGAGATTAATATTATATTTTGGGCTATATGCCATGTTTGGGGCCTTATGTCGACCTGTTGAGACTCTTAGGGGAAGTTTTACTATTTTTTCTCACTCTATTTGTTTTGAAAGCATATCCTCAGTCATCTTTTACCTGTTTATTATTTAAATCTGGTTTTATCACTTTACTTCTTAAAATGTGAAAACCGTTGGGTTGAGTTCCCTATTTTACTGATGGTCCGAGTGATTGTGAGGTTGATGAGTAAGATAGACTGAGGTCTGATTGTGAGGTTGATGACTGAGATAGACCGAGGGTCTGATTGGGAGGTTAATGACTGAGAGAGGACGAGGGCTTGGTTGTGAGGATTATATATCTATGGATCAGGCTGCAGATATATATATATATATATGGATCGGCCTGCACACTGCAGCGATATATTGGATCGGGCTGCACGCCGTAGCGATATAGCGCTTGGGCTGTAGGAGCCCCTCCGGAGTCTGCACACCCCCAGTGAGCGCAATCGACTATATTTATGGATTGGGCTGCACGGCGTAACAATATATGGATACTTATTAAGTGTGAGTGCTGAGTGTGAGCGCTGACTGATGAGAGTTGAGTCTCGAGTGACTGAGAGGCTTGCCTGAAGGACACATATATGAGTGATGCTTTGCCCGAGGGGCTTTTTTGATGTAATTGTTGTTTTCACTCCTCTTTATAATGAGCCTCTATTGAAAATGTTGAACAAATGCTTTTAAACAACTTTCATATAAGCTGGAGTTTTATGAGATATTTAGTATTTAATCACTGATTTTGGCTTTGTTATTTCCACTGAGACTTTTATGATATGAGGTGTTTATGATTCCTGTTTTGCCGAGGGGCTGTTTACGAACTATGTTTTGCCCGAGGGGCCAATTATGGTTTTCATATCTTTTATTAAAAATGGTACTGAACCCCTACGAAAACTGTTGGAAAGCATTTTCAAATAATTTTTACCAAAAGCTGGATTTTAAATGAGACGATTGACTCGTATTCTGATTTGAAAGCCTGTTGTGCTTATTGAGTTTATTATAAATGTGGATTCATCGTTTCCTACTACTCAATCTTTATTTACTCTTATTACTTACTGGATTTGAGTACTCATATTACTCCCTGCACCTCGTGTGCAGATTCAAGTATTTCGGAACCCGGTAGCGGGTGTTGATTTCTTAGAGGCGGAGTCGTCGTAGTTAGCAAAGTGGCTGCACGATGTTCGCAACACTACTTTCCTTCCTCATTTTTTATTACTGTATTTAGTACATTTTTAAACTCTTGTGTATTCAGACCTTGGTAGATGCTCATGACTAGTGACACCCCGATGTCGGGCTCATGTAATTATTCTGCACTTTTCTTTTGAGTTTCATTATGAGATTATTGGTTTATAAATAGTATAAAAAACAACTTTTATCGGAAAATGGTTGATTCGGGAGTTGTGTCGGCTGGCCTAGTTTCACGATAGGTGCCATCACAATCGGGTCAGTTTTTGGATTGTGACAAGTTTGTATTAGAGCCTAGGTTACATAGGTCTCACGAGTCATGAGCAAGTTTAGTAGAGTCTCGCGGATCGGTACGGAGACGTTTGTATTTATCCTCGAGAGGCTGCAGAACCTTTAGGAAAAACTTCACATTCTTGAATTCTTATTGTGCGTCTTTGATTCAGCTTGAAAAGTAACTCTTTAAATTCCCTCCACGTGTTCGTATGCGCGCATGAGTGCTCGGTATCAGATGTGCATCGATGGCTTGTGATTTCCTGAGTGAGGGGCGAGATGTGATCTCTGTGTGTTAATGTTGGGCCAGTCTGGAGGACTTTAGGCCAGATTTTTGCCTATAGCTTGAGCACTGAGGTGTTGATTGTGTGAGCAAGTGTTTTTAAACTTATACGTTCGGTAGTGCCCTATTGGTAGGAGTAATGACTGGATAGCTATGTGATGAGTATGTTATGACTGCCAAGTGTATTCATATGATTTGGAAACGATGAGAAGGGTCTACTGGAGGATAGAAGAACTATTAGGTACTTGATTTTCATCTCGATTGGAAGTATAGCCCCGAGTTATAGGTGTGTGAAGAATCTTTTCATGTGTTCTAGTTGGGAGTGAAGTAAATTTTATGTTACGGTGTGAGTTCAGACTCAGGAAGATTAAGTGACTGCGGATTGTTTATGACGGTGGAAGGTATACATAAATGTTAGTTTGAGGCAAGCAGGTGGGGTTATCTCCCACGGAGTGTTCTGAAGTTGTGTGATCCTTATGCTGTTCTGTTAGAAGATCTCATTTACAAGTAAATTATATGTGTTGGAATTTAAATTTGGGCCACATAAGAGAGTGGGCTCGACTATTGCGAGGATGAATGCGAGATTTGCATAAGATTTAAAGTACCAGGTGGTCTGTGTTTCACGAGAGTATGAAGGGTTGAGTTTAATCTCATTATGGTATTATGGCAACAATAGAGTATATGCGTTATGAGTTATTGAGTATGTTTTGATCTATGGCTTCGAGCCAAGTGGGGAAGTCTACTATTGCTTAGTTGATTGCACGGTTATGCGCTATGTTGGTTGCAGTTTGAGGCGTACTGGTGAATCAATTATGGCCTACGGAGATTGAGACCGAGGATGGCTCGAGTAAAGAAATTTTTTGACAAAGGTTGTAGTATGCTTCATAGGTTTGTGAGAATCATGGAATGTCATGAGTTATTGTTGGTAAAGGATGCTCAGTGCATAGAGCAGGAAGTTGCTTGGTTGTATCGGGATGAGGTTGCATTCTATAGTGTCTGAAGTGCTAATGAGGCACAGGTTGTTCGGTTCTTTTGATTGGGCTAATTGCGGTTTGAGTAGAGTGGATGATTCTCGAGAATGGTTCTAATGTGTTCAAGATTTTACATGTAACAATTGGGTATTTTCAAGTTGTATGTGTAGCTAGAAACTGATTTTTCATCAGAAGATGTCAAGACTTGTGGTATTTTCTATATTAATTATGGAATTCTATGTATCAGTATCAGGAAGGTAAAGGTAACGAATTTAGATTCGTAGGAAGTCTCTTCAGAGTAAAGTATTTTGAATGTGGTGGTTTTGGGAATATTTAAGAGAGTATTCAGCGGTTTATGAGTCTTAGACGGTGTGGTTTTGTGCTTGGGTCTCGTGTGGTGAGTCTGGGTTGAGGAATTGTGGTGTTGTAGCAAGAAGAAGTGTCAAGCTAACGGTAGATCAGAAGGAAACTCGGATAGATGGGATAACTTGGTAGTAGGTCGAGTCGGTATGGTAAGGATATGATTAATTCTTGGATGCTTACGAGGTAATGAGTTTCTATAGGTGTTTCGCGGGAATTCTTTTAGGTTCTAGTGACCTGCGTAACTCGGTTAAGTTATAAGGATTCTGTTCTGACTGTTTAGTGTTGTGCAAATGGAACTCGGAGAGTTCTAGATGGTTTCCACCATAGTTAGAGAGGTATATTTTTCCTATTGGCATGAGGAGCATGGGATGTATAATGATCTTCTCCTAGATGGGAACGAATAGAAAAGTTCTTGGCCGGTTGAGTAAGTAGTTGCTTGTAGCTCAGAGTGGATTGCGAAATTCTCATAATTTTTATTTAGGTGGTATAGTATATGCGGTATGTTGTGTGGGGTTGAGGTTTGCATGTGTAAGGTCACAGTTCAGTTTTGAAAGAAGGGTCATAAATTCTTAAATAGCATAGGCAGCTTCAGGTGGCTAGATAAATGAGATCACTGATTGGTGTGGCTTGATGGAGGTATAACATTTCAGAAGAGGCGATGTGTTTGAGTTATGGATGCTTTATTGGTATTGCGGCACTATCTCGTCTGATCGACTGATGATATTCGAGTTTGTTTGGTGGCATAGAAGAATTATAGGTGTACCCCTCATGGGATGATTGAGTATTAGAGGTGTGTTGTATATTCGAGCGGCAGAATTGGGATCAGATATGGTAATTCATGTGCTTTATGGACTTGGAGACTGAAAGTTCTCATAAACAGGTTAACTTATGATTGTGGATGGCAAAGATGTGGGTAAGTTAGTCAGATGACAGTATGTGCTATGAATCAGCCATTGTGAACCTTCGGAGGATTATTTATCTGTTATGTGTGACTAGAGTTGATGTGTGGTTCATTGGTATCCCTGTATGGATGTGTGTTTTGCATCGAGACGGCTTTGTCGACTTCGAGTCGCTATTGGTGAGGGATGTGTTGATTCGGTTGTTATTGAGCTATTAGTATTCTGAGGTGATCTATGGATTACTTTTTTGTGTTGCGAGACATTATGATTTGTTGGTTATAGGCACAGATGGTGCGGTTCCATTGAGGTTTCATAGTGGAATTTAAGGGTGTATTGTGGGTCGGGCCGGGCCTGCGGGCCGGTTCAAACGGGTCAGTCTCTTAGTGGTGCAAAAGCCCTAGCGGGCCGGTCCTGACCAAATAGCCCGTGAGCCCGGGACAAGCAGGCGGGTCTGGGCCGGTTAAACCGGGCCAAACGGGCCCCAACGTCTATTTTTTAAATTTTTTTTTTAAAAAAATGGCCAACGGTTAGATTTTTAAAATCTAGCCGTTGGCCTTCAATTTCCAACCATTTGGGACTTTAAAAATAGCCATTTGGCCCCCAAACTTTGTTTTAACCCCAAACTTTTTATAATTACACTTTTTTCCAATTCTCAACTATAAATACCCCCTCATTCTTTCATTTTTACTCACAAATTCATCAATCTCTCTCTAATTTTCTTCTATAATTGCTTACTTTATTATTGCAATTTCGGGAAAAATTGTGAAGTTGGTGAATTGAAGTATTCAAGTCTTCAACGATATTTAATTTTCAAGAAGTTGTTCGCCAATTCGGTAAACTCGTTCCAACTCTTAAGTTTTAATATTATAGTTTTGTTTGTTTTATTTAGTATAATTATAATTAATATGGACTTTTCTTTGAAAAAAATATTTGGTGGTAAGGGTAAGGAAAAATCTAAAATTGGTGAATCTAGTCGCCAAGCTACTACTCTTGCCCCGGCTCCCGGACCCAGACCTGTTATCCGTCCTCCTCCACCTGTTATTCTTGATAGTGATAACCCTTGTTTTCAATTTTCCGATAGTCAATTTTGCCATGATGTTGCACCAGGTCAACAATTAAATGAAGAAGTTATGAATGCTCTTTATCCTAATCAAACTATCTTTGAAAATGATGAGGAAAATGATGATTTAGATGAAACGCAACCGGATTTAGATGATACACCTACTAGTCATGTTAATAACCCAACTGATGCCCCGCCTGACCCTCATGTAGTAACCCCTACTTTTAATAGAAAACCTTCTAAACGGCCCGAAACATCTCTTGTTTGGCACTTTTTTACTCAATTAAGAGAACAAAATAAGGCTAAGTGTAAAACTTGTGGGTCTTTGTTGATTCATAAATTTACTGGAGACCGTAGCGGTACGGGTAGTTTGACTAGATACATACTAAAACACCCTAGAGATAAAGCTGGATATTTACAAATGAAAGTTGCACAAGAGGGGACAAGTGTAGATATTACGGTTAACCCTAGTACATGTTCAAATCTAGTTCAGCCGGAATTTAACACTGTTACCGGTGGCATTTTATATTATGATCCAAATAAAGATCGTGAAGAATTGGCAAAAATGGTTATTGTTATGTGCTTACCCTATAGTTTTCCTTCTAACCCTCATTTTGTGCATTATATTAGAAGAGTTTTTAATCCTACTTATAAAGGATGGCCTCGCGCAACCGTAAAGAGCGATATTTATAAATATAAACATGAATATGAACAATATTTGCGCTATTTATTTACTCATATAGATTGTCGCATTGCTATTACTACTGATATTGGTAGAAGTGGTAATGACTGTGATTATCTAACTGTTATAAGTCATTGGATAGATGAGGAGTGGATAATGCAAAAGCGCATTATTGCTTATAGAATAATTAATTCACGCCACACAGGTAAGTTTATTGCTAACACAGTTGCAGATATTTGTAGATATTTTTGCATTAGAGATAAAATTATGTCGGTTTCAATGGATAATGCTTCTAGTAACACTAACGCTATAGGCTTGCTTATAACTACACTAAATCCTGCATTTAGTAATATTTTTCATGTTAGATGTATTTGTCAAATTTACCATTTAATCGTCGGTGCTGGTATGAAAGTTTTAAATGTAGAAATTAAAAAGGTTAAAATGGGTCTTAATTGGCTTTTTTATTCAAACCATAGAAGTAGACTTAGAGACTATTTTAAAAAATGTGATGAATTTGGCCTTAGAGAAAGAAAGGTTCCTAAACCTTGTCCGACTAGATGGAATTACATGTATGAAATTTTAGTTGTTGCATATGAATATAGGAACCCAATAAGCACAACGTATAATGCTCGTTAGGTGATGGTGATGATGATGATGATGAGCACCTTACAAATCAAGATTGGACTAATGTTAAAATGCTTGTAGACTTTTTAGAACAATTTCATGTTGTTACAAATGAATTATCTGGGCAATATTATCCTACTATTTCTAAATGTTTAGTTTATATTGCAGCACTTGCAGATTTATTTACTCAATTTTCAAAGGGTGGAGTAATTTATCAAGAAGCTATTAATTCTATGAAAGCTAAGTTTAAAAAATATTTTTTCCCTATCCCCCCTATTTTTGGTGTTGCTGCAGTGTTAAATCCTACAATGAAATTAGGAGGTCCTCACTTTTGGTATTCAAAAATTTATAACGCTTTATCACTTTCAGCTGAGGAATTTGCTACACTTGGAGATGCAAAAGCCTCAATTAAAATAAATGCTCAAACAATTTATAATGCTTATCAACTTGCCTTAGATCATGCTAGACCAAATGTTCCAACTCCTACTTCGTCTAGTTCGCAATCATCTAAAAGAACTGTGGGCCTAAAAGCCTTTAGTTCTTGGACGGAATTCAGGGGTTCTCAAGGTGATAATATTGGTGATAGTTCATAACTAAATGAGCTTCAAGTTTATTTGTCGCAAGGACTTGAATCAGAGAATCCCGACGGCTCCTTCGATGTTTTGGAATGGTGGAAGGACAAACAAAAATACTATCCGGTTCTTTCAAGGATGACTCGAGATATTTTAAGTGTTCAAGCTTCAATAGTGGCATCGGAGAGCGTTTTCAGTCAAGCGAGACTTCAAATCGGTGATCATAGAGCGTCTATGAGGGAGAGCTTGGAAAAATCAGTACTATTCAAAGATTGGATCTGTTCGGAAAGAAGAAATTTTGGACTTGCAGAATCACAACCGGAGATAGACGAAGCTTATGAAGAAATGCTAGCAGAACTTGCGCAGGATGCTGCTTCGCCGGAAGCGATGATGAACAAGCTATTTTTCCACCACCACCAACGAAAATGCCTCCGGACCTTGAAGGATTTATGAGATTTGTTAGAGATAATACATAGACTAATATGTAACTTGTATTTTGGCACATCTTCCTTAATTATTTTTTCTTTTAATGGTGGTATTAGTACCTTATTATGCTCATTCCATTGGGGGGAGGAAGACTAAGAAATATATTGACATTCTTTGTTAATGTCGTAATAATAAAAATTATAAGACATTCCCTTGAATATTTCTTTGCAATTTATTTTGTGTTTAAATTTGATATAGTATATATATATATATATATATATATATATATATATATATATATATATATATATATATATATCTAATACATATAAACTGTATATATATACATATACATATATATATATATATATAAGGCAATATATATATATACATATATATATATATAAGGCAATATATATATATACATATATATATCTAATACACACACACACACACACACACACACACACACATATATATATATATATATAAAAGCTATATATTATATAAGGCAATATATAATTATATATACACACATACTATACATACTATATATACTATATATATTTATATAGCTATATATAAGCAATTTATATTAGTATATACATATATAGTTTACAATAAATTGCCTTAGATAAAAAAAATTAAAAAAATAGTCCGGAACGAAAAAGCCCGTTAGGCCCGCGGCCCTGACCCATTTAGCCCGGGACCATGTAGGCTTAGGACCGCAGTGGGCCGGTTCCACTCATTTGGCCCGTTAGGCCCGGGCCCGGACCACAATACAGCCTTAGTGGAATTCGAGCGGGTAGAGTAGCGGGTATTGCTCGGCGGGTAGCGTATCGGTTGTGTCCCTTCAGGTATGTGTAATGTTATATCAATTGCTTCGCGATGGTTATGATGATTGCTTTGGTTTTAGACATCATATTGCGCACGATTGTTGATTTTGAGCATAGTAACTTAAGGTGTCTCATGTGGACCAGTGTTTGGATGAGGTCGCACATTGGAGCGAAGCTATGTGGGAGTATGATCCAACAGGTTAGATTCGTGTGTTCTGTTTCTACAATGCGTGGCGGGTTCTCAACCTTGTGTTGTTGTGGTACTAGTGAGCTGGTGGTACAGCTCTTTCATTTGAGTCATTTTCATGAATTGAGTAAGTTCGGATTGTGGCTTATTAGTGCACGGATTGCACAAGTCATGGCTTTAGTCTGTATTGATGTGTCAATGTCACCAGAGTAGTTGTGTTGGATTAGATGAGATTGTAGGGATCTTTAATGACTACAAACGGATTTGATTTCATCATGTTGGAAGGATAATATCGAGGTTCAGCTCAGAAATTTGCTATGGTCTTTGCCAAAGGAGAAGTGGCTTCATGAATGGTTGATCTGAGAAAACGGTTATGGCTTACTGCGTGTTTCATTTATCATTGGCAGTATATGAAAGTGTTGGAATGAGACTCTAGTTGATAAGAGGTTTCCTATCGATATTCGGTTGTTGTGTGCAGCTGCTGTGATTAGAAGTTATCGTTACAAGCGTTTGAGCTATGTGGTATATAATGTAATCGCACCGAGGTTGCGGGTATGGGTTATTACAGCTGATTTGGGCTTAGTTAGAGTATAGATGTGAGATTCTGATCTTGTGGATGATTTTAGAAGTAGAGATGTGGTTCTAAGGCTCATGGGCTAGGTTGGACTGTGAAATTTCAGTTACATTGTGTTGCCGGACCTATACGAGATAGGGTGACGTAGGATCACCCTCGGGTTGTTCATGGTAAGGTTATTCAGCGAATGATTAGCTTTTGGAACAACTCTGGGCACGTTCGAGGACGAACGTAAGTTTAAGTGGGGGAGGATGTAACGACCCGACCGGTCTTTTTGATCTTTTGCACTTTGCTTGCCAGTTCTCGGGTATGACTTGCTCCGTGTGCTGTATTATGACTTATGTAAATTGTTGGTTTTGGTTTTCAGGGTAATTGGAATGAATTTGGAAGAACAGTTCTCAGTTTGAAGCTTGAAATTTGAAAGGTTTGACCAAGTTTTTGACTTTTAAGTAGATGACCTCGGATCGGAATTTTTATGATTTGGTTAGCTCTGTTAGGTGATTTGGGACTTAGAAGTGTGATTGGAATGCATTTTGGAAGTCCGTGGAAGGTTTAGGCTTGAATTGGCGAAATTGAGATTTTGACATTTTCTGGTTGATAGGTGAGATTTTGATATAGGGGTCGGAATGGAATTCCGAAAGTTGCAGTAACTTCTTTGTATCATTTGTGACGTGTGTGCAAAATATCAGGTCATTCGGGCGCGGTTTGGTTGGGTTTTTGATCAAAAGCGTAATTTGGAAGTTCTTAAAATTCTTAAGCTTGAATCCGATGCAAATTTGGTGTTTTAGGGTTGTTTTGAGCGTTCTGAAGGTTGGAACAAGATTGAATGATGTTATGAGATATGTTGGCATATTTGGTTGAGGTCCTGAGGGCCTCGGGTGAGTTTCGGGTGGTTGAACGGATCAAATTGCATATTAAAAGTTGTAGGTTTTAGCTTCAGTTCTGTTGCAGGTTTTTTCTTCATCGCGATCGCGTGGGTAGGCTTGCGATCGCGTAGATCTGTCTCAGAGAGGGCGGTCCAGGTTAATCTTCGTGTTTGCGTAGAGAGGGTTACGATCGTGTAAGTGTATGTTTTTGTGTATCGCGATTGCGTGGGCTCATTCGCGATCGCATAGGTGTAAGACCATATGCATCGCGTTCGCGTGGGTATATACGCGATCGCATAGAGGATATTTTGGGCCAGCAGAGTTTGTGCTTCGCGATCGCGATTAAGGAATTATAAGTGCTGGGCAGAGTGTTTTAAAAGCTCATTTCCGCAATTTGGAGGCTAAGTTACTCCATTTTTGGGCGATTTTGAAGGTTCTTAAAGAGAATTGAATAGGGAAACAAGGGGAAACACTTGGAGGTAAGATTTATGGACTTTATACTCAATTCTTATGTGAATTCTACCTAATTAATCATGAAATTTAAGCCTAGTATTGAAGAATTAGGGCTTGTAATTAGAGACCTAGGATTTGGGATTTGAGGGGCCATTTGAGGTCTGATTTTGATGTTCTTGGTATGTATAGACTCGTGAGAGGATGAGGATTCTATTGATGTGACTTTTATCGAATTCCGAGACGTGGACCCGGGGTTTGGGTTTGAGCAATTTCGGGATTTTTGATGTAAATTGGATATTTTCGAGTGAGCTTTATTCTCTTAGCATATTTTAATGGTTATGTACTGATTATGGCTAGATTTGGAGCATCCGTAGGTCGATTGGTGAGGCCAAAGGCATCGCGAGCTAGAGCTTGGACCGGATCGAGATAAGTAATGATTATAAATACTGTTTTGAGGGTTTGAAACCCCGGATTTCACATCGTTGTGCTATTTTGAGGTGACACACACGCTAGATGATGAGCGTGGAGTCGTGCACTATTAGGGATGGTGACTTGGTCCGTCCCATACGACTGTTAAGTCATGTTTTGATTTGAAATCTTATGATATTCCATATTTTAGAAATTGATATTATATTTTGGGTTGTATGCCATGTTTGGGGCCTTGTGCCGACCTGTTGAGACCCTTAGGGGCTTTTTATTATTTTTCCTCACTCTATTTTTTTTGAAAGCATATCCCCAGTCATGTTTTACCTATTTATTGTTTAAATATGGTTTTATCATTTTACTTCTTAAAATGTGAAAACTGTTGGGCTGAGTTCCCTGTTTTACTGATGGTCCGAGTGATCGTGAGGTTGATGACTGAGATAGTCCGAGGGTCTGATTGTGAGGCTGATGACTGAGATAGACCGAGGGTCTGATTGTGAGGTTAATGACTGAGAGAGGCCGAGGGCCTGGTTGTGAGGATTATATATCTATGGATCGGGTTGCACGCCGCAACGATATATTGGATCGGGCTGCACGCCGCAGCGATATAGCGCTTGGGCTGTAGGAACCCTTCCGGAGTCTGCACACCCCAGTGAGCGCAGTCGACTATATATATGGATTGGGTTGCACGCCGCAGTGGTTACTATATGGTACTTATTGAGTGTGAGTGCTGAGTGTGAGCGCTGACTGATGAGAGTTGAGTCTCGAATGACTGAGAGGCTTGCCCAAGGGGTTGTATACATATATGAGTGATGCTTTGCCCGAGGGACTTTTTTTTGATGTAATTGTTGTTTTCACTCCTCTTTATACTAAGCCTCTGTTGAAAATTTTGAACAAATACTTTTAAACAACTTTCATTAAAGCTGGAGTTTTATGAGATATTCAGTATTTAATTACTGATTTTGGCTTTGTTATTTCCACTGAGATTTCTATGATATGAGGTGTTTATGATTCCTATTTTGCCGAGGGGCTGTTTACGAACTATGTTTTGCCCGAGGGGCCGATTATGATTTTTATCTCTTTTATTAAAAATGGTATTGAACCCATACGGAAACTGTTGGAAAGCATTTTCAAATGATTTTTACCAAAAGCTGTATTTTAAATGAGACGATTGACTCGTATTCTAATTTGAAAGCCTGTTGTGCTTATTGAGTTTATTATAAATGTGGATTCATCGTTTCCTACTACTCAATCTTTATTTACTCTTATTACTTACTGGATTTGAGTACTCATATTACTCCCTGCACCTCGTGTGCAGATTCAAGTATTTCGGAACCCGGTAGCGGGTGTTGATTGCTCAGAGGCGGAGTCGTCGGAGTTAGCAAGGTGGCTGCACAACGTTCGCAACACTGCTTTCCTTCCTAATTTTTTATTACTGTATTTAGTACATTTTTAGACTCGTATTGTATTCAGACCTTGGTAGATGCTCATGACTAGTGACACCCAGATGTTGGGCTTGTGTGATTATTCTGCACTTTTCTTTTGAGTTTCATTATGAAATTATTGGTTTATAAATAGTATAAAAACAGCTTTTATTGGAAAATGGTTGATTCGGGAGTTGTGTCGGCTGGCCTAGTTTCAAGATAGGCGCCATCACGATCGGGTCAGTTTTTGGGTCGTGACAATACTTATCGTAATCGAAAATGGGTCATGAAGTATTAGCGAACTATCAAATTTATCGCGGGTCGGATTAGAACGTAGAGTATTATCCATGCAATTTGTTATATGTTCATCCAATTGAACAAAGTCATGACCATTTACCTTTGAATAGGGACAAAGACAAACTATAATCTATATAAATATAATTGAGGGGCATAGGAGAGGTGATGTGGCACTATTCTCTGTTCAACAAAACTATTTATTCTTTTTATCCTTTTTTGATTTTTTTCTATTTAAAATATTTTATTTCCATGTTAAAGAGACGCAAAAGTCACGTCTCTTATGTTAGGGCAGTTAAACCGTTAAGAGTTACAACGGCTGACCATAATGAGGCAACGATTAATTCCAGAATGAATAAATTGAATAAAACGGATAGATTCTTATGCATCTGAAGCCTCAATGTCCACAAAGTACCCTTGAATGTGGTGGCAATGGAGAGGAGTATTCTTCAGCTTTTCTCATATTCCCCGCCTCCATAAAGAAGCTTCATATGATCTCTTTTGACTGCATATTGTATTCATTTTATTTGAGTTTCTTGTATACTTTATTGTTATATTTTTAATCAACTTGAAGTTTTCCGACAATACGTAAGTCGGTGCTAAATCTGTAGCGAACTTCCCAGCTAATTTAGGGGATATATTGACAAAGAAAACGTCGGGGGTGTATTGACAAAGAAATGAAAAGAAGGCAACGACAATACAAAGATAAAGAGATGGACAACAAATTTGCTTAAAGAGATTGCAAATCTGCTTATAGAGATTCTGTTGTTGATCGGTTTGAATAAGTCTGCATAATGATATGATTATGAGACTTTGTACTTTGTTGTGTGGATATATAAACAATATTCCCAATTTGGCAAGATGGAATCGCTGGTATGGTTTATTATTTAATTTATAGATTATTAGCTCCATCAGATATTTTAGTTCATAAAGTATACCTATGCTGGAGCAGGCATGGAGGATCATGACTTTGCTTACTTTTAGCCGGTTAAAGAAAGATTGAAATCAATTCTTAAGTGTCTTCATATCTATAGCAGGAAAATAATTATAATACCACAACTACAGTTTCTGATATCCTTTCTCATGCTGTTAAATTGCTTTTCAATAAGCTTGGTCAAATTCATCAATTTATTTGTCTTGTTGAGATTATCAATATCATTTAAGTAATTTATAAAAGTTCATAAAATGTAAATGGAAAATGACTATCTGCTATATTCCTCCTTTTGTTTAGCGAAGCAAGATCGATGCAACTTTGTAAGTGGTGTGTATGCAGTATGCTTCCCATTCTTCTGCTTTAAGACACAATGAATGTTCATTTAAAGAAAATAATGACGTCAAGCATCAACTATGGCTCATGCTGATTAAAAATTATTTTTTTTAGAATTTTGGCGGGAATAACTATGATTTTAACCAGATTTTTTGAAGAAAGAATATAATGACAATTACCAAAAATACATTTAACTTTATTTCTTTGGTTTAAGTATTTATTACTTTAGAACGGGAATATACGTATGCAATTACATTTGTCAAAATAAACTTTTTTGCATTAACACGTTTCTATTCTTTGTAAGAATAAATATCTTTTTCCTTTTGGAGTTGGATAGCAGGAGAGATGATTGGACTATGGGATTCTATCAATACAAAGAAAAATAGGGTAACAAGTATTAGAGTGTTACTCATGTATTTTCCTTTATCATGTCTAAATTTATAATTTAAAAAGTCATTTTGTAAGTTAACTAAATTCTTTTACCATTGCGCGAAGCGCGAACCATTTAACTAGTTTTAATGTAAATTTGTAATCTCCAGTGACTACATTTCCCATTAGGAAATGAATCTTTCCCTACTGTAATGATTAGATACAATTTCACAACTCCAACAACAATTGAGTTGTTTTCGAGTTCCTATATTACCGCAAAAGTTAGACAAATCCTTCTTCGAAGACACATTACAGTGGTCGAATCCCATATAAAAAACAATTGTAAAAGCCGCCTTATATACATGATCCCACATCGACCAATGTATTGTTCATAGCCTCTTTTGACAATCTATAAATAGCTGCAGGTTCTTTCTTTTTTGAACATCAATTTACGGTGTCTGCAGGTTGTTCGAATCTGCCTTTGGCGCTTGGAAGAATTGAAGGTAATTTATTTTCTTTTCTTTTTAATTTTCGCCACCCTTTTTTAGCTAGCACATCTTGTGGTATGAAATTGATATCTTATTGTAAAAAAATCTAAATCACGGTCTGTTTAATTCTATAGAGGTTAAACTTTTAGTTCTAGAATATATCCGAAATTTAGAATTAAAATCTTCACGGATCACCCTAGGTGATTTTTCGAAGTTAGCCTTAATTTCCGTCATGCTGATAGTTTTAGATTTGTACGACTTTACCAAAAGTTTTATTTCTTGATGTAGGAATCTCAGAATCGCAAACTGTTTGATTTATCAGAAACTAGAGTTCAAGATCTACAACATATCCAAAATTAAGAATTAAACACTTTTAGGATCATTCTAGATGATTTTTTGAATTCGGCTCTATATTTTAATGTGCCAATAGTTTCAAATTACTGCGGCTTCACCAAAAGCTTTATATCTTGATGTAGGAACTCGGAATCACAAACCATTTGATTTATTAGAATCAAGATTCAAAATCTATAACTTTTCTGAAATTGAGAATTAAATACTTTCAGGATCATTCTAGATAATTTTTTGAAGTTGGCTCTACATTCTAAAGCGCCAATATATAGTTTCAGATTATCGTGGCTTCACCAAAAGTTTTATATCTTAATGTAGGAACCTCGAAATTGAAAACTGTTTGATTTATCAAAAACTAGAGTTTAAGATCTACAATATATCTGAAATTCAGAATTAAACACTTTAAGGATCATTCTAGATAATTTTTTGAAGCCGACTCTACATTCTAACGTGTCAACAGTTTCAGATTATCGTGATTTCATCAAAACCTTTGTATCTCGATGTTGGAATGTCAGAATTGAAAACCGTTTTAATTGATCGAAAAGATCTTCGTTCTCACCAACAATTATGGCCTGAATCATGCCAGATTATTCTAAGCAATACTTTGAACTCATTTTTCGAATCTGACACGCATTAACATGTAACTATCTTTCTTGTACTTGTATTTTTTTTTGTTTCCTTCCTTTTTGTTATTGTAGGCAATGGAGATATCTCCGTCAATAAGGTTAGATGCACATAGAAGGAAAAATTCGTAGCAAAAAATAGAATGACAAATCTTCAACATCATATGGGAGGACAAATCCATGATGGTATATGGAAGGACAAATCTATGACAGCATATATAGAAGGACAAATCCATGACACCTTATAGAAGTATCAAATCCATGATAACATATAGAAGTATCGAATTCATGATAACAGATAGAAGGATCAAATCCATGAAGAGGCCGACCTAAGGTGCAAATGGACTTAAACGTCCACCTTAAAATTGGAAAATTATAGTTCCTTTTAAGGACAAACCTACGAAGAGGTCAACTTAAGGTGCAAAGAGACTTCGACGTCCACCTTAAGATTGAAAAATTATAGTTCCTTTTAAAGACAAACATGTGAAGAGGTCAACTTATGGTGCAAAGGAACTTCAATGTCCACCTTAAGATTGAAAAGTTATAGTTCCTTTTAAGAACAAACCCGCAAAGAGACTAACTTAAGGTGCAAAGGGACTAGCATGTACACCTTAAGATTGTCAAATTAGAAAACTTCAACTTGAAGACTTGGCAGACTTTGCAGATTTCAAATTGAAGACCAACAACTTTGAAGATTTGACGAACTTGAAAATTTGGTGAACTTTGATGCTTCAACTTGAAGACTCGGTAGACTTTGCAAATTTCAACTTGAAAACCAACAAATTTGAAGGATTTGACCAACTTGAAAATTTGGTGGACTTTGATGCTTCAACTTGAAGAGCGGTGGACTTTTAAAATTCAACTTGAAAAATTAGCAGACTTGAAGACTTCAGCTTTAAGACCTGTAGGGTTTAATTAATTCAACTTGAAGACCGACGAATTTGAGGACTTCAAATTGAGGACCGACGGACATGAAAACTTGGAAGGATTGAATACTTAAACTTAAAGTTATGAGGGACTTGCAAAATTTAACTTGAAGAGCGACATACTTGAAGATTCAGAGGGCTTATATAATTCAACTTGAAGACCGGCGAACTTGAGGACTTCAAATTAAAGATTTGGCCTTCTAAGATCGGAGATACCAATTTGCTATGAAGGCTTGCCCCCATTGAACCACCAATCCTTAATAAGGCACAAAGTTCATGTAAACCCGAGTTTTAAGTTCCAATCAAGTGGATTATATTCCATCATTCTTCTTTCGAATTGGGGTAACATGTATATTTTAAACACATGCGACTAAACTTAGAATGGAATTCTAAGCTACCTAAGTACCTCGGTGAAGAGGATTAAGGCATATCGTAGTTTAGAATGGGTGATTTTTTTATATGTTCTAACTTTTGCCTAGGCCGCCTCTTTCGAGGTTTTCAACCTAGCGGATTTTTTTTATGTCCTAACTTTTGCCTAGGCCACCTCTTTTTAGGTTTTCATCCTAGAGGGCCTTTTTTTTAGTGGTAACCCGTACACAATTTAGACTCATGCGGGACATGAGTGACATGTAGTTTATGCTCTTGTGTTTAGGAGCGTTGCAACTTCAAGTATAATACTTCTTTAAGAATTTGTCGTTGATAGGGAAGATTTTCATGCCATCTGAATCAACCAGCTTGTAAGCGCCACTTGAATAAGCTTCTTGCACGACATATGGACCATTCCATTTTGAAGTGAACTTCCCTATAGGTTTATGGGAGGTAATAATGGGTCTTCATATGGCAAGGACTTCATCTCCTATTTGAAAGGATCTTGGGAGAACTCATTTATTGACGGCGCGAGACAATCGAGCTTGATAACATTCAAGACTCTGTTGAGCTTCCAACCTTTTCTCATAAAGAGCCTCGAACTCTGCTACTTGAAGTCTACCATTTTCTTCATCAGTGATCCTTTCTTGAATAGCTAATCATATTGAAGGTATTTGATGCTCGAGTGGCAAAACGGCTTTGACTCCATAGACGAGTGAATAAGGGGTCGCTTGTGTTGGTGTGCGGTAAGTTTTTCTATATGCCCATAGAGCTTTTTCCATACGATCATGCCAATCTCGTTTGGATTTGGAAACAACTTTCTTTAACAAGTTGCATAAGGTCTTGTTGAATGCCTCAACTAGACCATTGGCGGCAGCATTGTACATAAAAGAGTTACGTTGCTTGAAGCGAAAGAGATCATAAATCTTGTCCTTCAACCTATTGTCGAATGGATTGCCATTATCCGTTATTATGTAGTGAGGAATGCCAAAATAATAAGTTATGTTTACTCGAATGAAACTTGCAACATTTTCCTTCTTTACTTCCTTAAGAGCAATAACTTCAATCAATTTTGAGAAGTAGTCAGTTGCAGCCAAGAAGTATAAGTGTCCACCAGAGGATTTTGTCGATGGTCCAACGACATCTAGTCCCCAAGCGTCAAATGACCATGATGCAACAATCAGATGTAGCACTTCAAGAGGCTGATGAATAAAATTTGCATGGAACTGGCAAGCCTTGTATCTTCTAGCGTAGTCTAAGCAATCTTTACCATCGTTGGCCAATAATATCCCGACTTTTTTATATGGAAGTGGAACTTTGGTTCAGACTGATGTGATCCATAAACCTCAGAATGTGCTTCTTGTAAAGTTTGGAGTATTTCATCTTCCCCTAAGCATTGCAAGAGTACTCCCTCAAATGATCTTCTATATAGAGTATCTTTGTAGTAAAGGAAGTGAGGTGCACGATAGCAGATTTTAGTCCTTCTCCTCGAATTTTCTAGGAGTATCCTATAGCTCAAGTAATCGATAATGATTTGTCTCCATTCTTCCTTCTCAACTTCAGAAATAGCCACAAGATGCTCGAGTTCATTTTCTTCACTTTCACCCTCATTTGGCTCCGATACTACCCATTTTTGGCAGATAGTAACTTGCACTTGATCAGGCAGGGTTATCGATGAAGCTAGGGCAGCTAAAGCATTATCCTTTTTGTTTTCTTTCCTAGGCACATGTTGAATAGTCATATCACCAACCCATCCCATCAATTGTTTAGCATAATTATAATAAGGGCGTAGTTCAGGTTTCTTGACCTCGGAGCTAGCTAAAAGCTGGATGACCATAAACTGGGAGTCACCAAAGATTTGCAATTGCAACTGCTTCATTCCGACACCATTTAAAGCCCAAATATTAATGCTTGATACTTAGCAACGTTGATAGAGTAGAGTTGCGTCAACGTAAAAGAGTAGGGTAAAACTTCACCTTGAGAAGTAACAAATACTATGTCAGCACCAGCTCCTCCGCGATGTGCAGCACCATCAAAGTACATCTTCCATGTAGGTTGAACTTCAATGACCATTGCATCCTCATCAGGTAGTTCGTCAGTTAGCTCCTAATCATCAGGTATAGGGTGATCTGCCAAGAAGTCTTCTAACGCTTGTCCTTCTATAGTCTTTTGAGGGATGTAGACAATTTCAAATTGTTGAAACTGGAGGTACCACCTTGCTAGTCGGTCACTAAGGACGACTTTTGACATCGCAAACTTGATGGGATTTGCTCTAGAAATAAGATGAACAACATGAGCTTGAAAGTAGTGCTTCAACTTTTGAATTGAGAAGACTAGTGGCAAATATAACTTTTCGATTGGCGAATAATTCAGCTCATTTGGTGTCATTATCCTACTCAAGTAGTAAGGGGAGTTTTCTTTCCCTGAACTATTTTCTTGGGCCAACAGCACTCTAACAGACCTTTCTTATGTTGAAATATATAGTATCAATGGCTTTCTAGGTATATGGGCTGCCAAAACTGGAGGCTTTATCAAGTAAGTTTTGATGTTTTCAAAGGCATTGCTACAAGCTTGGTCCCACTTGAAAGGAACACCTTTCTTTATGGGGCAACTAAATGGTTGGCACGTCCTAGCTAGGTTTGAGACGAATCTCCTAAGGTATACTAGCTTTCCTTGCAGACTTTTCAATTCATGAATATCACAAGGCTCAGGCATTTTCAAAATGACATCCACTTTGGCTTGATCAATTTCGATCCATCGATGTCGTATAATGAAACCAAGAAACTTTCTAGAAGTAACTCCAAAGGCGCATTTCAATGGATTTATCCTAAGTTGGTACCTCTGGAGCAATTCAAACACCATTCTCAAGTCTTTCAAATGGTCGCCCCTCTTTCTTGATTTTACCACTAAGTCATCCACATAACATTCGACATTCTTTTGGGGAAGGTCATCAAAGATATTCTTCATAGCCCTTTGGTAAGTAGCACCAGCGTTCTTCAAGCCAAAAGACATTACCTTGTAGAAATAAATACCCTTGGGGGGTGTGGAATGCAGTAAGCTCTTCATCTTTTGATGCCATGCGAATTTGTTTATAGTCCGATGAACCGTCCATGAAAGACATTCCCTTATAAACAGTAATAACATTGATCAGAAGCTTTGGAATAGGAAGTAAGAATTCATCTTTAGGACATACATTGTTGAGATCCCTGAAGTCAACGCACACCCGAATCTGGCCATTCATCACTTGAGACCCATGTTGGGTATTTAACTTCACGAATAAATCCAGCTTTAAGGAGTTTGTTAACTTCACTTTCAATTAAGGGAACCAAGTTCGTCGTAAAGTGCCTTTGAGCTTGCTTAACAGGACGAGCACCATTCTTGACTGCAAGGTGATGGGCTGCTACTTTAGGGTCCAAGCCAGGTATCTCTTTGTAAATCCAAGCAAAGACATCCTTAAAATACTTGAGTAACTGCATATAAGTTCTTTCTTCATCGGCTGCTAGTAAAGCACTTAGATAAGTGAGCCTCGGTTCTTTATCAGTGTCAGGTTACTTCTTTCAAAGCATCCACTATTGGCTTTACCCCTTCTTCAAGTTCAGGTGGAGAATCCTTTGCATCTTTATCTTCTTAAGGGTCCCCATCATTGAAGGATGTGTGATAACATGGTGAAATGTCCTCGAATTTCTTGTCATCCTCTATTATAAATGAAAAACCATGCTTGCTTTGTGCAGTAACATGATACGAAGAACCCACGCTTTCTTCGTCTTCTTCACATTCCCTAGTGTAGACCACAATATATGGTTTTACCTTCAGTATTTCTTTACATGAAACCAAAAGTTTTGTTTATTGCCTCATTCTAGAAGGAACCAAACTTTGAAAAAATCCTTAGAGATCTTTTGAATT
The DNA here is from genome assembly GCF_000715075.1 of Nicotiana tabacum. Classification (NCBI taxonomy): domain Eukaryota; kingdom Viridiplantae; phylum Streptophyta; class Magnoliopsida; order Solanales; family Solanaceae; genus Nicotiana; species Nicotiana tabacum. The sequence goes on along the minus strand of NC_134095.1, from coordinate 22,261,802 downwards.
CTGGGCGAAGCGGATGTTCTTATGCTTTGATAATTTCTATGGAACTTGTTCCCCTTTTTTAATGGACCCAATCTCTCAAATACAGAAGTTCTCACAATTGATTTTCCAAGTCGATTAAAGACAGAAGGCTTGTTAGAAGCCTCAAACTCATCTTCCACAGTAATATATTTGTTGCTCGCCCTTCTTATGGAGATGCGCACTGGTGAGGGTTGTTTATATCCCAAACCTTCACGTGGTTGCCTCGTAGCAGCTTCTTATAGGAGCTTCCCTAACTTTGATGGCTCATTGGGATTGTATCCAGCCTTGACAAATAACATGTAAGCATTAAGATCAAAACCTTCATCCTTACGCTTCGTAGGAAGTGCTATATCTTATGGAGAATTCTAAGACACAGACTTTCTAAGTAGATTTGAGGACAACTTTATCACCTCAATCCGTTTGATCGGAAGAGTTAACCCTTTTAGCATGTTTGTTTGGAGATCAGATGATTTACCTTTATCTTTCTTCTTTCTAGGGACATATTGGAGCGTAGAAGTTACTTTCTTGTCGTGAGACACAATGTTCCCTTTATGAGATTTATTTGGGTTAGGGTGTACCTCCTCAGCAACAACTTTGGTTTTGTTGGCAACCACCTCGGCTCTCTTAGTCAGACTCGTCATTCTTGCCATTCATGACATCATCAGGTTTTGGCTCCTTCATAATGTTGTTCTTAAAGTAGAACTTTGCATCGATGAAGTGTGACTCAGCCATGGTGAATGGCTCATCATCAGCAACTATCTTCTTCTCAACTTCACCCTCGTAGTACTTCAAATATTGATAGTAGTTAGATGGAACCACTTTCATCTCATGTATCCAAAACCTTCCAAGCAAGACGTTGTATGAAATCTTTGCATTAATCACATGCAGCCATGCACTTGATTGCATATCTTCAATAGTGATCCCCAACCTGATCGCACCTATGGATCTTTGCCTCCCTTGGTTGAATCCTTGAATCATCACACGACTTTTTGAGAGTTCATTCATGGGAATGCCAAGTTCTTTCACAGTGTGAATTGGTAAGATTTTTAGTGAGGATCCTCCATCAACTAAAATTTGATTTACTCTTTCATTGCACATATAGCCAATCAAGTACAACGGCCGGTTATGAGTAGTGTCACTGATGTCGCCCAAACTCACACCATAAATATAGGTTGTGAGGCGATCGAAGCAATAATAAAAACTCAACGCAAGTCAAGGTCGAATCCACATGGAATTAGATTTTGGATTAGCTATACACCTAGTGTGAATGTATGATATGACTCATATGACTCTTCCACATTTTCAATTGTTATTTCTACTTCTACTTTTAAACTATCGTAATTGTACAGCTAAGAGACAATATTTTTGGCTTTGGTTGTTTTTCAAGTTATAAAATATCTAGGGTTGTGACTTCCACCTATTTGGTTACCTAACGGATTTAGAGCTTTAGGGAATGTTTGGTTGATCGGGATACAATATAGCAATCACATGCGATTACTCACCTATACCTCTCGGTAATTTGAGTGATTTGCTCAATTTGATGTTCTCAAGTCCAAATGGGTATTTCACAAAACAAGTGATATATGGTCAAGTCGGGTCGTACTATCTCTATATTTGACCCTTTAATTAGGACTATCAATTTCTTGAGTTTACCTCAATTTCTTACTAGCCAAGTTTTCCTAGACTTAGTCTCTCTTTCTCAAGTAGAGACACAGTCAAATAGGCATGAATCAATGTTTGCAACCATTAATTCTCAAATTCAAGCAAGAACTAGGCTAAATATCATAAATCCAATAATAAATAAGCCCTAAATCGATTACCCATTAAGTACCTGTACTAGGGTTGGGTCACAACCCTAGCTAAGGGTTTAACTACTCATGAAAAATAAAGAAATTAAAGAAGAAACTAAGGTAGAATTCATAATACTTGATTAAGGAAAGAAAATATAATGTTTAAAAGCTAATCTAGTACAATGTTACCCAATATAGTAAATAAAATTGGCTCAGGTGCTCCCAACTTACACAACTTAACCTAAAAATGAAAAAACGTTCTATTTATACTAAGCTAAAAATATCTGACAAAATTGCCCCTGCGGAGGTTGTGCGGCCACACAATTATGTGTGCGGTCCGCACATTGATACTTGGCTTGACAGGTCCCAGTTCGGCGGCCGCACAATTCTAGGTTGCAGCCGCACTCCTTCAACTTCTGCGGACCACACATTTATGAGTGTGGCTGCACTTTTGCTTCTGCAGCCACACAATTATAGTGTGGTCCACACTTCTTGACCTTGGGCTTTGGGATTATGGGACTTCTGCAGACCACACATTTCTGAGTACGGTTGCGCTTGATTATGCAGCCGCACAAAAATGGCGCGGACCGCATTTCTTCTTGACCTTAAAATCCCATATCTCTGAACTTCATCTTCTGCGGCCGCAATTCGGTCCGCACTTTGCAGAGCATTTCTTCATGATCTGTAGCCGCACAGTGCCCTTTTAGCCTTGTTTTTGTCCTAATCCAAAATTACTCCTTCTTGAGTTGATTTTCATCTCTTTAGCTCATATTCTAAATTCCTGCAAGCAAGCACATTTCATTAGTTTTCAGGAATATTTTAAAGCAATTTTGAGCTAAAACGAAAGTAAAAGAGTGCAAATAACTAGTCAAAATCCCTACTTATCAGTCACCTAGTTGAAGGTCATCATTTGTGAACGTAAATTTTTCCGTGCATGCATTAACTTCTTGAGGAATAGACTCGATTAGCTCTTCCAAAGATGGTGCCAGCTGTAGGTCATCATTCTTTTCTTCCTCTTTGCCAGCATGGCAACAAAAGGCCTCACTACCATTATGTGAAATCTTCGTGCGGAACCAACTTGGTAAGAGCTCCTCCAAGGTCACTGGATGTCGTGGCTTTTGAGGGTCGTGCACTTCTACTTTTGCCTTCTTCAAATGCTTAACTAGATTATGTTTCATTGTTTTTTTACCATCATCTTTCTTGTTGGTTATTCTATTAATTCTATTTGTGGGCTCCTTTTGTGGTGCAAACGATGAGTCACCTATGTCTAACCTTTATCATCATCAGGTTGATCAACTTCAACTTTGTTGTTCTCCAGTAATTCTTCATCTTTACTTTCTTTAAAACTACATAATTTATCTGGATTGAATGAGCCAAAGGTGACAAAGACTTTGTTTGCACTTGCTTTCTCATCTTCAAGCACGGTTTTCTTTTCACGAGCCAAGTCCATAAATTTATCCTTGAAGACAAAGCACTTCTCCAGAGGGTGGCTCACAAGTCGATGATATTTGCAGTAATTTGGATTATTAGTTTTCCCAGCTTCATTTGGCTGCCTCATCTCCGGAACTCAATGAGCTTTTACTCAAGAAGCTCTTCAGAAATTGCAGGCACATCCGAATCTAGGAATGGATAATCATTTTCTTGCATTTCCTTTAGAGTCAACTTTTCGCTTGTTTTATCATGAAAGGAAGTAGATTTCATGCTCTGCTTCTTCCTCACCTTCATTGTGAACTTCATAGGTGATATACTGACATTCATAACTTCTTTGCTTTCAGACTTGGGTACAAACTTGGTCCATTTTTTGGCTTCTTTCTTGTCGTTCCCTTTGCGAGGCTCATAGATGGGCAGCCTTTCATTTCCAGCGGAGGGCATGCTCAACTCTATGTCATGGGCACGATTCGCAAGTTCTTCAAATGTGTTAGGCTTGATACCTTGCAAGATGTAGCACAGTCTCCAATGCATGCCTTAGATGCACATCTCTATGCCCGAAGATTCATTAAGCATGTCTTTGTAGTTGAGGCCTGCATTCCTCCAACGACTGATAAAGTCGATAACTGGTTCACCGTTCCGTTGAGGAGTATTTGTAAGTTCTATCATACTCACAATACGTCCCGTGCTATAAAAGCAATTGGGGAACTCTTGCTCTAGTTGATCTCATCTATCAATAGATCCAGCCTCGAGATTTATGTACCAATTAAAAGTATTTCCTTTTAATGAGCGGACAAACTGCTTGACGAGGTAATCTCCATAAGTCCCGGTATTGTTGCATATCTCAACGAAGTGCGCCACATGTTGTTTTGGATTGCCTTTTCCATCAAACTGTTGAAATTTTGGAGGTTGAGAGCTAGCAAGCATCTTCAACATATCGATTCTTGAGGTGTACGACTTTGCATAGGTAAGGGAGGACTTGAAAGCAACTTCATATTTGTTTTTTTAAAGTCCCTTTAATTAACTCCTTTAGTTGATTGATTGGAATCTTCCCTTCCGAAGAGATTGGAATTTCCTTAGTAGATGCAACTTGTCGTGTGGGAGGATCAATCTCTTGAACTTCTGGGAGCTTGCCAGGTGCATGGGTGGATTCTTCCATCAAGATTCCTACCCTATCTATTAGCTTGTCAATTCTAGCATCTTGATTTTGCATGCACTTAGTCAAGCTAGCAATTGCTTATGCCAAGTTTGCTAGTTGCTCCTCCACGGATGAAGTGTTCGTCACCATAGCTTGCATTATTATTGTGGATGATGGAGAGTAGCATGGATTGTCACATAGATTGATCCTTGATTGGCTCACGCTATGCGGCGTAAGTGGGGAGGATCCCTCACTTGAAGTATCACCATCTTCCTTCATAGCAGAGTCCTTGGATCCGGAGAGGTCCAATAGAGCTATAGTTTTCTTAATCTTTTCAGCAATATCGCTTCCTCCTTCACGTGTGTTTGTAGAAGATCTTGCTTCTTTTAAGGATGAAAATCCGAAAACAGGGGTACGATACTTGGAGTGCTTGTTGTCCTAATGAGCTTTCTTTTCTCCTCGTAACTAGTCCAAAGCTTCCAAATGTAACATCGAAGATGCTTCCCACATCAGCATTGAACCTGGAATTAGTAGCCTTGATAGAAGTTGATCTGGAGTTGATTTTCTTTGAAGCCATTTCGATGTTCTCGAACTTTGGTGATTGAAAAGTTGAGATAAGAGGTAGAGATTGTCCCACTGGGCATGTCAGAATATTTAGACAATAAATTTGCGTGAATAAAAATAATCGAGACTGAAAAAAGTGCAACAGTTGTAGTATTTGATTTCAAATAATATGAGTGTACAATCTCTATGAATCCTCTGATTGTTCTTTCTAATAGTAAATAAATTCAAAGGCCTTTGAGCTTGATCTTGAATCTATATTTGTTGTCGCGAATGATTTGAACTGAACTCATACTCCTTGAATCTTGATTTGTTCTTCGTTCTTGAGCTTGAACTTGATTTCTGGAACTTGATTGCTTTAAGCTTGAAACTAGTGGACGAATTTGCAGTATTTGATCCACGAGCTCTTTTTTGCTTCTTGTTATAACTTCTGGTGTCTTTTCTAGGTTATGAATACCCCTATTTATAGTTGTAGGAGGGAAGAGTTATGAAGAGAACAAACTCTTTCGGACCAATCAAATTGAAGTGTGACAAGGCTGCACTTGATTGGCCAGAACATCTCACTTGCACATGTGATGCGATTTCATTGACCTTTTAATTTGACTTGGCATGCCTTGTCATTTTGACACGTGGCATGATCTCATTGGCTCTTCTGTGTGACTTGGCATGCCATATGCACCAAACTGAGCCTCTAGGAAGATGACATCTTGGGCTTAATGAAGTGAGCTCATTATTTTAGCCTAATTAAATGGGATATATATATATATATATATATATATATATATATATATATATATATATATATATATATATATATATATATATATATATATATATATATATATATATATATATATATATATATATATATATATATATATATATAATTATACTAGCCCATAATATTTGTTTGAACTAATATATTTAAAATATAATCCAAGTTATTTAACTAATTTGAATCTAATAAATTTTACGGGCCTACAATTACACAAAAGAGTTTCCTAAATAGCACAATAAAAAGTTGTTTCCAGTTTTTGAGTTTTACAAACTACTATTGTTTGTTTGAACTTCCAAACTCAAATTTTGGAATATTTAAAATCTCCAGTTTTTGAAGATTTTTAGTTTCGAAAAATTTAAACATAATCACGTTTTTTCTCAAATTTTCATAAAGAAACAATGTTTCAATTTTTTTTTAAAAATAAAGCCAAAATCTATAGCCAACCGGGAGCTAAATTTAAAGTTAAAACAAAAATAAAAAGGCTCAAAAATATTATTAAAGATTTAATTCCAACCAGAGTATGAGGGGGGGGGGGGGGTTAAATTAATTGTTAGGACTGAAAAAATCAGGTTTCATGCGGAAGCTAACAAAGCACACCTTAAACGACGATAAATTATACAACAAAAGAGAAATATACCAAAAGAGACACAAATATTTAACGTGGTTCGGTCAATTGACCTGCATCCACCGCGGAGATGAGCAACCCACTATATAAAGAGAGAGTACAAAAATTCAAAAACAACCCAAAATTATAATCATGTTCAAACACAACTCTAATTTTCAAATATCATTTTCATCTGGATTTTTTTTTTTGCTTTTTTCCCGAAATTTTACAGTTCTTATGTCCAAACGCTCGTTTGATTGGAATACGACTTATGCCGGTATAAGTTATATTGGTATAAATTATGCTGAGATTAGTTATGCTGAGATTATTTTTTATTCACCGTTTGGTATGTTGTATTAAGAATGACAATTGCATAATTTCTAAGAAAAAGATATAAGTTATACTGGTGCTAATTACCCCACCCTCTATAAGGTATAAGTTATCCCGGTGTTAAAATTAATACCGAGATAACTTATACCTGGTTTGCTAACCAAACAGAGTATTAAAGTGGTATTAAATTTTTATACTACCCATATACCTTCATATACTGCATGCCAAACGACTCCTATTAGTGTATGAAAATGAAATTTAGTTCTTATGTCCAAACGCTTAGGGGTCGTTTGGTAGGGCGTATAAGAATAATGTTAAATAAGGTGTATTAGTAATGCAGGGGTTAGTAATGCAAGCATTAGTTATACAAAGATTATTTCTTATGCATTGTTTGGTGTGGTGTATTAAAAATTAAAATGTATTGCATAATTTTTTAAAAATTTAATTGTTTACAAAAATGCCCTCCATATTCTTTAACTTAAGGGACTTTAAGGATAATTTTATCTTTAACTATGCTAATGCATGCATTAATAGCCTTTGTATAGCTAATGTCATGGTTTTCTATGCATTAGCTATACATAGGATAATATCAAATAGAGTGTATAACTAATGCTTGTATTAGTTATATATAGGTTAAAAAAGTATACCAAACAAAGCATTACTAATACACAAAGTTAATGCATGCATTATTTTTTCTAACACATTCTACCAAATGACTTCTTAGTGTATGAAAATGAAATTTAGACCTCAGCACACGTGACACCAGAGATATTTTGAATCTCATTGGATCGTGTGCCTAATTAAATTAACTCAAGTCTAAGCCTAAGCCTATGAAAGCTAAAAAAAAAGTGCCAAATTTTAATATATTGTGCATTAAAAGAGCATATGAAAAAAATAAATTAAAAGGGCATCCAGATCTCTACTCCTTTATTGCAGAATAAATTTTTTGGCTCCACTAGCAATAATTCAACTTCAACCCCGTCCCTCCCTAAAGGAAATTAAAGAAATTTCATTGAATTCGAATTGTTAGATTTGTTGGCTATGACCAAAACAGTGGATCTCTCTTACATAGTATTAATTGTTCAAATATGTAGAGAGCTACAAACGAGTTAAGTTGATTGCGAATTTACTCTATGCATTTAGGTTTGAAAATGAAAACACATGTAATCCTTAAGTCCTTAACCTCAGAAAATATATATACATGTATCACCATTGGCATTCTTAGTTATCAGTTTCTAAACCACAAAAGAAAAAAGTGTCTTTCTAAATTATGAAATGTAAATTTATTTGTTTCTTTCTGCAAAAAGTGTAAAATTTACATGAAATAATTTTCTCATTGTTTCTATTACTAAAAGTTCATATTGCTTTTGCATGCAAGAGTATAGCCTAACTATCAACGAAGTGAGTAAAAATCTCGAGAGATTAAGCTTCAAATCTCAACACAGACAACAAATACTTAGTACTTTCCTTCTATTTATTTAAGATTTGATGGACAGAGTTATCCAGAATTTATAATTGCAAAAGTTAGTAAGTGTCTAATTGAACAATCGAGGAGCGTGCAAACTGTCTGGTGGACTACGTTATTCAAAAGGAAAGGTTCATGTTGTGTTTTGCCAAAAGGTAATATGCGAACAAGCAAACAATGTTCTTTTGCCTTTAAAAAAAGTTCCCCAATTCAGAGCTCTTTCCAGCTTTCAAGCCTTGAATGGTCTTCACAACCAAAGCAGTAGTAGTATGCTTTTCTCAGCAAATTTTCCTTACTTTTAAGTCCTTAGATCTCAGTCAAAGTTCCTAATTTGCAATGCCAACAAATAAGTACTTCTCACTAACTTGTCTCCTCCTCTTCTTTTAAGGTAAGCTATTTGTCCGTGCACTTTTCAACCCCCTCTCCTTCTCCTTTTTTATCTATTTCCTATTCTTGGTCCAAGATAAGAGTACGTGGGGGGTGTCTTTATATTTGCATCAAAGTTGAAGCCATGAAGCAAAACCCTTGAATACACTTCCAACAAGTATAAAATACCTTATCTGCACGTGCTTCCAAATCTTGAAACTCATAGTTTTGACCATTTGAACAAGTTTTGATAACTCCAAGAATGACAATTTCTCGTAGTCATATGATGTGTACTTAAGTGGTTTTTCTCTAGTACATATCAAGTGTCCGGACGTAACTGATAAAGTCATTGATGTTATTGATCAGAAAATCACGGGTTCGAGCTATGAAAACAATTTCTTGCAGAAATATAAGGTAAGACTGCGTATAATGGACCCTTTTCCCGCATTCTACACATAACAGGAGCTTAGTGCACCGAGATGCCTCTGTATCGCGTACCCATTTTCTTAACCAATTAAGTAGGCATGTTTAAACCAGGGACCAAAGACCATATAACTAGTTAGAGCAAAAAGCTTTGAAACTTAAGAGGTTTTTCTTAATTCCGTATGCAGCATGAAAACCATGATAGAGACTCCAGGGAAGTGCTATTTTTTGTTGTCTAGAGCTATTATTACAAGAAAGACTTTAATAGGAAGTTGAAAGTTCAGTTGAAACCCTCTTTACACTTTTGTCCTCTCTATCCATTCTTACACCCCAAACAAGCTAGAAAGAACAGGCCAGCATTTCCAATCAGCAACACAGCAACTCTTTCAAACAAAGATCAATAAAAAAAGGCAGCCCAGTGCATTAAGCTCCTGCTACACATGGGGTCCGGATCACAAGAGTCTATTGTATGCAACCTTATCCTGCATTTATCCAACAAATGTACCACTACCCTCAAAGAACAACAATTTCTAACATTCATAACTGCTCATTGCAACAGAGATGATAGAACATACACAAGTAAATCTTGAAAGTTCACAAAGGGGAAAGGGTGAATAATCACTTGAAACCAGTACAACATTAAAAAGAAGCAGAGTAGATGAGACATAAGAAGTAAAAGCTAGGAATGCAATTGGTCATTCAGAAAACAATTGAGAAGGAAAAATTGAATCCATTGTGAATGCTGATTTCATATTGGAAATGTTGCTTTTTACAAATGAAGATCTCCACTAAGAAAAAAAAAAAAAGAACTCCCGAGTGAAACGTTCCGATTGACTTGAGCAAAGAAGTGAAAGTCATTTAAGGACTTCTAAAAATAATTGGGGAAATTTGGGAATTGGGATCAACTCGGAAAATCCCACAAGAAATGTGTGCAATTACAATTTCAAACGCTAGCTTTGCTGGACAATTCTTCCCCATTTTCCACCTCCCACCATTTTACATAGCAAATAGGATATATAGCATTCTATTGTAGCAACAAGGCAATCAAATCAGCAGTCTAACTGGCTACAAAGATTTGAAGAATCGATTGTGTGCCATACGTTATTGGAAAACCTCAGCGGAAAGATCAATCGAAAGGCACCGAACCATAGTCTGATATAAGCATTTTGTCTATAATGCACATTATGAAGCCTTTTTCATGAGAGCTAAAGCTCTTTAATATGTACAAGTAGCAGGTACCTCCTTGCCCAATTATGCAGATTCCGCGAGCTGTTGAGCACCTTGCCCTTACGGGGGTAGAGAACAAAATCAGTTGACGCGTATGACCAACACCATGTTACCCTCATTGCATTGTTTTTGTAAGCCTACACTTGGAAATGAACATGGTCTCTGAGTAATTTAGACTGCATAGTTTCAAGAGCTCAGCAGACCGTTGCTTCAACACCGGATTGCATCCACTTTGAATAACAAGCAACAATTTGGCTGCTAGACCTGCCTCAACAGCCACAGATGCACATTTTTCCGGGGCAAGCTTGCAGACTGCCCCTAGAATCGATAATGCAAATTGAGTACAGCTTTCTGATACCTTCATGAGCAATTTGACCACGTTCGGAATGGTGCTACGACAATCCATCAACGCCAATGCACCCTCTGGTAGGGTAGACAAAGCTTCAAGGATAACCAAGGCTAATTCTAAACATTCAGCATTCAAGTTGGGCAATACTTCCACCAATTGAGGGATTGCCCCAATACCAACAATCGAATTCCTAAGCGATTCGTGTGATGAAATCAGTTTGAGCAATCTCAGACCAGACAAAACCCCATTTGGGTGTCTCTTATCTTTTATTAGTCTCAGTAATCCTACCAAAAGACTCAAGCTTGATAGAACTTCCCACTCTGAATCCTTCCCCTCCATCAACATTTCGAGCAATTTCGTGCAATTTATCTTGGTATCAATGGATCCCTCATTCAAGGTATCCACCATAAGGGAAATTTTATTGGGTTGCATCAAATTAGCCTTCCCATCTGAGTTCAGATCCAAGTGTACCAAAATCCCAATTGCCTCAGAAGCCACAACATGTTTAGTGAAAGGACCTAACAGTGAAGTAATCAAACTAACACCACTGTTTTCAGCCACTGTTTTCTTGGCTGAATCATGGGCAGTGACAACTTGTCTTAGCTCTTTCAAAGCTGAAACTCTAGTCTCACCCTTAACCTTTTTCAATGTCTCTAAAATCTCCAAAACCCTTCCTTGCACATCCTCTGACCTCTTTTTCATAGCCAAATACTTTTGAGAAAACCAACTGTAAATCAGCTGGTGAAGAGTATTGTTAGGAGTGATTGAATCATCCCACAACTCTTGCATTGTGGTGGGACAAGTAAAATGCCCCAAAGAGAACCATTTGAGAATATTAGACCTCTCATATGTTTGTCCTGTGCAAAGAGTAACTGGATCTTGCATGGGCTCCAATGAAATTGGACAAATGAAAACTGAAGGAACTTCAATTGAATCAAGCTCCTCAATCATTTTCTTAAGACTCAATTTCTTTTCTATTGCACCACTATGAATTATCACAACCCCACCTCCACCACCCAAAATCCCATCCTTAACAGCAGTTTCCAGATCCAAAACCTGCCCACCTCCCCCAACATCATACTCCTCACCCCTCCCTCTAGATGGCTGATACATAGGCATTTTTGCTGACCCCCCAAAAAAAAAAATAACAAGAATATTTCTATTTCTAAGGGGTGTGTTTCAAAGCAGCAGCATTTAGAGGGCAAACATGAAGCGTGTGGATGAAAAAAGAGAAAAGGAAAAGAACAGTCTTTGCACTCTTTTGTCTTCTCTCTTTATCTTTCATTGACAATTACAAGCAGGATTTGACAGCAAGGGGGGACATCTCTTTCTTTTCTCTTTTTTTCCTTTTATCTCAACTCTTTTTCTCTGGTCAAAAGAGCCATAGTGCTCATTTTCACCATCATTATCATCATCAAACAACACTATAAGGATCTTTTTTTGCAACAATAGCCCCTTCTCAATCACCAAACCTATACACTTTTCTCACTTACTGTTCAACCTCTAAAAGATTGAAATCATTCCAATCTACAAATCAACAACAAAATAATACCAATAAAGAAGCAATCAAATCCAACAAAGAAAATCTCGACTGAAAAACAAATTCCCCAAAATTAGCACCAAAAACTCTCCAAGATTTAAACTTTACAAGTTTCAGATCAGGGAAAAAAGAGAGAAAAATGGAAGAGGAGTTAAAGAGAAACCTTACCCAAAAATGAGAGAGAGAATAAAAGGGGAAAAAAGGGAAGAACAGCTACCTCTTTAGAGTTTAGAGTGTGTGCCCCCTACCCCCCCCCTCCCGCACCCCCCCCCCATATGGGTCAAGTTATACCTGGAAACCCTACAAAAACAGTTTTTTAAATATTTTATCTTTTCTAATTTTTTTAAATAATAGAATATACTCCGCTTCATTTTACTAACTTTTAATTTTTTGACGTTATGTTGTTAGTAACTTTAATCATTCAATTGTGTTTTATATAAACATTCAATATTTGCTTAGACTATATAAATCTTTATTTTTTCGTTTAAGCACTACTTATATGTATTAAGTATCATTTAGTTTGGATTTGATATAAATTAAATAATTTTAATTTCATTTTGAGTTAACTTTATATACAAAAAGGAATAATGAAAGTATTATAGGGTTTATTTTGAAAAGCAAAAAATAAAGTTACCGACTATAGGCGGTAATTTGACCAGAGAAGCTCGTGGACCACACGTGTATGGTGGTCCAAACTCCGATGCCACCGAAATATCCGGTTTTTAATTTATTTTCTTATTTATTCTAGGGTAAAGAAAATGGAATATTATTACTACAAGTTTGATGTAGTAGTAAAAAAAAAGGTGATTTGCCCTTTTCGAGAGTAGGAAGGAACTTTTGGTTGGAGTCACGGATGAATTGGGTAATTATAAAAAAGACGCAACAACGGGTCAGTTGGTCAAACTGTAACGTGCGGCGTAGGCTTGGGGATATAATGAGTCTTCTCTAATTTTCATACACTGAATCTTTTTTTTTTCTTTTTTCTTTAAGTCTCTTTTTTGTTTTAAAAATTAAAGCTTGGAGATAGAAATTCTTTAAAGGATTTTAAAATATAACAGATCTCAAGAAGATTAGAGTTTTACCATAGTCTTAATTAAGATATAAAACTAAAAGCATCAAACATGTCATTCGTGTGGACAAAATATTTCTTTCTTTTTACTTTGGAGGTAACTCATGAAAATAGTTAGCTCCAGTTTGACCATAAATTTTGGTTTCATTTTTTTAAAAATAATTAAAAATATTGTTTGTTTATGAAATATGATTATGTTTTCGAAAAAAAAAATTTAAAAATTTTCAAGTTCCCACAAACTGGGTTAGGGCAGTTTTTGGGTGAAAAATTTTCTTCCACTCACAAAACTTCAACTTTTCTTCAAATAAAATGTTTGTCCAAATACAACTTCAATGTTCAACAATTATTTTTCAACAAAACTTTGAAAACTCTTTTTTCAAGTTTTAATCAAATTTATGTCCAAAAGCTAGCTTAGTAACTAACAAAGAGTAAAAAAGACAATTGAGTAATCCCGAGTAGATATGAAATATTACTTTACCAACCTTGTCTTAAAAGCTACTTGTTGCGAGTAGGGACGTAGTAAGGTACGCCGAAGAGATTCAGTCAAATCCCCTTCGCCTAATAAGATTAATTCCCTTAACTTTTTTACGTGTTTATTATTTAATTATTTTTAAAAATCTTTTTGGTGAAAATCTTGCTCTACTGGACTTGTAAGGTTGGACTGAAAATATTGGCTATAAAGCAAATAATAGATTCTATCATATATTACATAAAATAAAACTTTGCACTAAAACAAACTCAAAGATTTGAAAATTTGCTATTTACAAAAGAGAATAAAATACAAAAATATAGAATGGGGAGTGGGTTTTTGAGAAGTTGGAATTGGGGCCTTTGCCTTTTTAAAAAGTGGCAGCTAAGCAAATTGACTGGTCAATAACTAGGACAGAGTGTGCTGTATGTGTGTGTATGTGTTTTTGTGTACTCTATGCTTTTTTAAAACTTTTTTATATTATCCCCACAAATTATTTTGAAAAAAATCTGCTGTTTTATCTTAGTTTTTGTTGATTTATTTAAATATTTTTTGCAGTCTTAGAGTTTGACTGGATCGCTTTTAAGTGGGTGCGTCGCCTCATGCAAATTGCTTTGCTGCACCCAGGGATGGGGACATTGACACGTGTCACTTGGGAAATGTGCGTTCGTCCTCTTTTGTTTTGGCTTAAACCAGTGCTTGCTCCTTTTCTAATTACAGCTACTAGGCTCAAATGCTCAATTAACTTTTAAGTATAATTCTAATTTTCCCCCCTCAACTTTTTTCAGTTGAACACTATGATACCTCTGAATTTTAACGTAACACAAAAATGATGAATGGAAGTAAGGAAATTGAAGTTCCTTTCAAGTACTAACTTGAAGAAACATGTTGTACACCAAAAATCAAATTCTTCACTAATTAATACCCTCTTATATGAGTAGTAAGAAGAATATTATCCATTCAAAAACATAATATTTTTGATTAAACACTGTGCTACTATTTTTCTCCTTTTCCTCTTTTGAATGCTGGAAACTTTTTTAGTCAAGAATTCATATTAAACTTTTTTATTTTCGTTTTTCCGTTTATTTAGTTGTCTCATTTCCTATACTTTAAGACAACTTTTTAGCATTGGGAAAACATAGATTTCTTAATACTATATTAGTTCTCTTGTTCCATTCGTAAATATTATTTTTCTTGGATGATTAATATGATCTATTTTAAGTAACGTTCGAAATCAAGGCTTTAAAATTTGGAATATTAATAGGCATTTGTTAAGATAATGCTATGAAAATTACTAATTTTCAGTTCAAAAATATTGTAACACATTAGGACTAATTTGATAGTCAAACTTTAGAATTTGACTATTAAATTCAACTCATTTCAGTTCAGGGGCTTCAGTGGATTATCTTTAAAGTTAAGGGGCAAACTTGTATTAAATTGAAAGTTTATTTAAGTAGTAGTTATAGTAAAGTACTACATATTATATGAGTAAACACCATTAGAATTTGGGAGAAATTCAAAAATAGTTAGATTTACAAGTGCTCATTCAAAAATAGCCACAGTTTCAAAAGTAATCAAAATTTGGTCATTTTTTATGTAAAGATAAATTTGAACGAAAACACTGTTATACTGGAACTTCAGTATAATATACCAGTCCAACATAATATACTGGAGTTTGGAGCACCGGTGCTCCAGTCTCCAGTATATTATACTGAAGCCAACAAAGTATAACGGTCCAGTATAATATGGTGAAAGTTCATATACAGGTGCACCGAACTCCACAATATTATGCTGGACCGCTCACTGTTACAGCTAAATAATGGCTATTTTTCAATGACTTGATAAACGTTGACTATTTTTGAATGACCAGTCCGAAAACTGATTATACCGTGCTATTTTTACTTAGAATTTGCATTGTCTAAGAAAGCTTGTTTGTTGCGTTATTCAACAACTTATGCTGGAAAAAATAATTAAGTGGGGAACTGGGGACTGGGAAGCTAAGATTTGACTACTAATATTCTTTTGTCGCATATCATAGATGGATCTCTCTTCTTTCTTCATTTATAATAACTATTGTGACGTTAATTAATTAATTAACCCTACTAGCTTCGTTTAGGAAAGAATACCATCACCAGCTCAGTCACCTAATAGCTACCCCATTCAAAACTCATATTCTCTCTGTTCCAACTAATTATAATTTAAAGACTGTCATTTTCTACTTTTTGTATTTTTTTCTTTTATAGAATTACCGAACATCCTATTGATTGTTTTGCCTTTATTATTATTATTATTATTATTATTATTATTATTATTATTATTATTATTATTATTATTATTATTATTATTATTATTATTATTATTATTATTAATCTTCTATCTACAAATCAGTATCATTCCAACATTTTTTATACCGTTATTCTTACCTGGTAGATTGACTGAACACAGAAAAAATCGTACACCAACAAATAGTCGTGTTATTTACAGAATTTTACTCAGGTTTCATTCTTATTGGGTCTAATTAGTAATCATTCTTTAGGCACATTAACTTTAGCTTGTTTACTTTCACGCTTGCATTTTCCCTGGGAGAATAGTAGCATTATTTTCTTTATGCGTAGATGATAGAGAAAATAATTAAAATAAAGAGGAAAAGTATGACAATCACTACAATGAGAGGTCATGTAAATCTTTTAGTATTAAAATGCATCAACAACAATAGTATGCTAATAGCACATCCTCAAGGAATATACTTCTATTAGATACCAAAACTCAAGGTTTTTATAAAATCGAAGTACAAATATAGGGGAGGAATATTTTTGCTTATTAAAGAAGTAGAAGAATCCAAACTATGTATGAGGGATTGGACTCTACCATACACATTTAGAGCCCGTTTGGACATTAAAAAAAATTAATTTTTTCGAGATCAGTGTTTGGCCATAAAATTTTCAACTTTCACTTGAAGATATGAATTTTGAATTTTTTTGATAATTTGAAAAACTCAAAAAAGTTATTTTTCAAAATTTTCACTCATCACTCACAAAACTTCAAAACCAATCAAAAATTATATTCATGTCCAAACACAACTCTAATTTTGAAATACCATTTTCACTTGAATTTTTTTTCACTTTATTTTTGAAATTTTACATTTCTTATGTCCAAACGCCCACTTAGGATATCCTTAGAGCATTTCGACAAAATCATAAACGTTCCCCTCTTCTACCCCGTTTTGCTTAACTCGTTTTGTCATTTACATCTTGTCACTGATCAATAATATTTTTATTTTTAGTTTATCATATAACAGAAAAAATTACTATCAATATATTAAGTGGCTACCAATTATAGTATTAATTCGAAATTTGGATGAATTAAATCCTATTATAATTAATCATAATTTATTTCACTAAAAAACTGCAATTAAACTCCTCAATATAAATTTCGAAATTCACCAACACTTATTTTAACTCCTCATGTTAAGATTGTATATACCAGTTAATTAAATTAAATCACTGAAATTTAATTTAATCAACTGATTAAATTCTTTATAATTTCGCTTAAACTATTTCATGTGACGGATAAAAAATTCATCGGTAGGATTTTCACATGAAAATTTATAAGATTACATAGAGGGATATTATCGAACTCAAGGTCAAGTCATAGATTCTGTCAATTAATTATTATTTCACAAATGCTATTCATTATTGTCCAATCTATTAGGCACATACTAACTCTGAATAGAGTTGTACCTTTTGATAAATCAAAATAATAAACAAATAACATTGATCATAATAACTATATCAAGATTAGGAGTATAAGCTCATTTAATGAATTGGAGAAAATATTTTATATTTTTAGTACAAAAATATATTTTCTCTAGTTGGTCCGTTCAATATACACTAAGTATACCAGCACAAGAAGTTGGAGTAAAACCACTCTTATATTCAAGATAAATTATACTTTAATCATGTGCTACAATCATCAAGATATTTCTCCAACAATATCTTCGATTGAGAACATAATTTATTTATTATGAGAACCGATAATTTAATCTTTTGTGCATGAATTAAGACTTCATACACTAAATCATCTACTACATAATTAAAGGACACACATGTAATAAATTATCTATTCAAGATAATATTTAATGAATTGAATAAATCAAATAAACAATTGTTCCATAAAGAGTAAAACATAATATTATAGCTAAATCGCAGGGTTAATAGTATATCCCAACAATCTCCTACTTAGACGCATAACCACGAGTCCACAACTCTAATACCCATTAATTCTGCATGCTTGTCAAAAGTCTTTTGTGACAAGCCCTTTGTCAATGAGTCTTGCTAAATTATTCTTTGACGGAATCTTCAACACTTTTACATCACCTTTCTAAGTTATGTTCGAATTAAATGATATTTACACTCAATATGCTTAATTATGTTATGAATTTGCTGTTCTTTTGAGTTTGCAACTGCATCACTATTGTCACAATAAAGTATAATTGGTGCTTAAACCGAAGGAACTACATTAAGCTCTTTCATAAAATTCCCTAGTCAAACAACCTCTTTAGCTGCCTCAGAGGCAGCCACATATTCGGCTTCCCATGGTGGAATCAACTACACATGATTGCTTGATACTTCTCCAAATTATAGATCCACCTCCTAAGGTAAAACATACCATGAGGTAAATTTTATAGAATCTCTGTCTGACTAGAAATCTGAATCAGTATAGTCAATGGGTGCAAGATCACCTGAGTGATAAATCAACATATAATCTGTAGTCCTTTTCAGGTACTTGGTTATATGTTTAACGACAGTCCAGTGTACTCGTCCAGGACTAGACTGAAATCTGCTAACCATGCCAACAACAAAGCAGATATGAGGTCTAGTACATATCATAAAGTACATGAGACTCCCTACAGCAGAAACATAAGGGACGACCTTCATCTTTTCTATCTCATCAACCGTTTTTGGGGACTGATTATTTGACAAATAGATTCCATGCATAAAAGTAAAAAAACCTTTCTTATAATCTTGTATGCTAAACCTGGTTAGAATAGTATCACTATAAAGTGCTTGAAGCCTAATATCTTTCGCTTGCGATCTCGCGTAAGCTTGATCCCAAGGATATGTGCTGCTTGTCCTAAGTCCTTCATATCAAAGCGCGAGGACAATCACTCCTTTACTAAATTCAACATGCTCACATTATTTCCTATAAGCAATATATCATATGCGTACAAAATAAAAAATGCAACTTTATCTCCATCCCTCTTCTTATAGACACAAGACTGGTTTTTACATTGATCAAAATTGAAAGTTTTAATCGATGTATCAAAACAAGTACTCCATGCTCTAGAAACTTGTTTAATTCATAAATGAATTTCTTTAATTTACATAACAAGTGCTCATTTTCACTTTTTTATGAAACCATCTAGTTGTGCCATGTAGATGCACTCATCAAAACTTCCATTAAGGAAATTCGTCTTGACATCCATTTGCCAAATCTTATAATCTTAATGAGCAGCAATGGTAAGAATCCTAATGGCTTTAATCATGGTTATAGGCGAAAAGGTTTCCTCATAATCGATCCCTTCTTTTTGAGTGAACTCTTTTGCAACAAGCCTAGCTTTAAAAGTCGACACTTTTTCATTAACTCCTCTTTTTTCTTGTATATAATTCCATCTACAACTAATGTGTTTGACTCAAGTATGTGGTTCTACAAGGTCCCAGACTTGATTGAAGTACATGGACTCCATTTCAGATTTCATAGCAATACTCCATTTTTCAGCATCTGTATCTTGTAGTGTTCCATTGTAATTAAGAGGTTTTATAATAGGATTTTTAGGGATTATATCATAAGATTCTCCAAGAGCGCAAATTGGAGAGTTTTTTAATAATTCTCCCATTATGACTAGTCAGTAGAGGTGCAATTTGATCTTATTGAAGCACAACATCATTTTTCAAAACTCAAGCCTCAATGTTATCCTCCACGCCTTGCGACGCTGGGATATCATTAACTTATTCCTCAAGTGCATGTTGTACAACAACTTCAGGTTGCTCAACAATCTGAGGCTGCTCAATATTACTCCCACTACTTTGAGGTAATGAGATATTAGGCAATTGCTCTTGTGCATTCTGATGCCTGTTGACATTTCTCCCACTACGGTAATGCAATGGTATGCCAGTATTGGCTTCCGGGATATTATCCAGAGATGAGTCATTAGTTACTTCATTGCTTAATTCTTGTAAAACTAGTTTACTTCTAGGATTATGGTTCATTAAATAGTTCTCTTCTAAAAATATGGCATTTGTTGCAACAATTACCTTCTTTTCTTTGGGACAATAAAATAAACCTCCTTTCGTTCCATGTGGATATCCAATAAAAATACACGCTTCTGTCCTCTATTTCAATTTATTCGCTTTCCTTTTCATCATATGTGCTGGACAACCCCAAACCCAAATGTGCCGCAAACTAGGCTTGCACCCAGTCCACAAATCTGCTAGGGTTGACGGTACAGACTTTGAAGGAACCAAATTCAGAATATAATTTGTTGTTTCTAAATCATATCCCCGAAAGGAAGAAGGTAAATCGGAATAACTTAACATTGATCTAACCATTTCCATAAGGGTCCTATTTCTACTTTTTGCCGCACCATTTGTTATGGTGTTCACTACAAGAAAATCACGTATTATATGGGGATTCTTCTGGGGATAAAATTTTCCTTCTAAAAACAATTCGACGAAAAAACCTTCGTAGGTAATTATTACTCGCGGAATCTACAAATCCCCAGGTATGTTACCTGGGATTTTTGAATCCGTATGCAAATTCTGCGAGTAAATCCCCATTAAAATTCCCAAGTAAATCTATAAAACCTTTAGACAAAAAATTAAAATTACTGACATAGTATTTTTATTATTAAAATTATTTTTATAAAGATTACTCTCTACATATATTATTTTTGTATTTGGATATACGCTTCCCACATATATACAGTAGCAGAAATTCAAATTTAAATATCCTACTATAAAATCCTCTGGTAAATTTTCAAGTATTATATATTCAACTAAAGGAGGAACAATAACATTTCTATCTAAATCTTATGAACAAATCCTCAATCAAAATTTCAGATAAATTTTTAGGTAAGAAAATTCCCATCTATATCACCAAGAACAAGTTTCTAGCAAAAATTATAATAATAAAATTTTCATGTAATTCTCCAAATAAGCAAATCCCCAAGAATTTTATTTATAACTAAATATACAGCAACAAAATCTCTAGGTAATTTTTCAAGTAAGAAAATTCCCGAAATTATTTTTCCAGCTACATCCACATCAATAACATCCCTAGGTAATTTCCTAGCTAAGATAATCCCCCCAAAAAAATCTCCAGCTAAATTCACAATTAATAATATTCCTAGGCAATTCTTCAAATAAGCAAATTCCCAAGAAAATATCCCCAAGTAAATTCTCATGTATCGTTACCAGGGGATTTTCCTACGGATTATCATAGGAAGTTTTTTCCATTTTTTTGTTTAATTACGTGCGAATCTTCATGGGAAAATATATTTGCGGATTAGTTTTCCTAGGTAATTTTCTTGAAAATATTTTGGCGCTTTATGGCGCCAAAGTTACCTGCATATTTTCCTGGAAAAATATTTTTCGCACGTAAAATATTCTAAATTTAGGAATTTTTATTTTTTCATGAAAATCCGCAGGTATTATCTGCAAATAAAATTCCCAAGGTAAATTTTCCCATGTAATTAGCATTTTTTTGTAGTGTCCGGGGGTAGATAATTGAGATGTAATTCCACAATCTGATAAGTATTTAAGGAATTTCGTAGAAAGGTATTTACCACGACCAGGTCTCAATGATTTGATATATTTATCATGTCGTTTCTCCATTTTCGTCTCAAATTTTTTGAATTTCTTAAATCATTCAGACTTACGGTGCAATAGATAAATGTATCCATATTTTGAGTAATCACCTGTGAAAGTTACAAAATACTCATAACTACCTCTTGCTTGTATATTCATAGGACCACACAAATCAGAGTGAATTAATTCTAACTTATCACTGGCTCTATTTCCTTTTGAGGGGAAATGTCTCTTGGTCATTTTTACTTCTAAGCAGAATTCGCATGTTGGTACTGCCTTCATTTTCAATGAACTCAAAGGTCCATCTGAAACCAATCTCGAAATCCTATTTTGATTTATATGACCTAGACGTAAGTGCCACAAATAAGTTTGACTCAATTCAGAAATACGTTTCTTATGTGGAATATTAATGTTATTTAATTCTTTTGATTGCAGTACACGAGGAGATATATCAAGAATAAAAAGGTCATGTACTCTAGCAGTAGTGTAGATAAAACGTTTATTAAATTTAATAACAGCAAAGTTATTAGAAAATTAAACACTATAACAAGCATCCATTATTTTCGAAATCAAAATCAAATTCTTTGTAATAGAAGGTACATAGAGAACATCCTTTAAAACTAAAACTTTATTACTACTAAACGAAACTCTAATATCTCCTAATGCTGAAGCTGGTGTTGGCTCACCATTGGCATGAAAAATGCAAACTTCATTCTCACTTAGACGTCGCGTTTTCTGAAACCCATGCAAAGTAATGTAGATATGATTAGTGGCTCCTGAATCTACACACCAAAATATGATAGAGACAGCCACTAAAAAAGTTTCAACGATTTTTAAATTTGAATTGCTTTACTTATTCAACTTTGCTAGATAGGCAGGGCATTGTTTTTTGTGCTGTCAGGTTGTTTGCATTGATAGTACTTTCCTTTGGGCTTTTCACACCAGCAGTCGTACCTCCAGATGCCAAAACCTTGTGAGCCTTATTCTTTTTCTTATCGCCTATCATCTTAGAAACCAAAGCTTTCTCAACATTCAGTGCCACAATCGGAGCTTGTTGTTTGATAATAGATTTTGCCGCTTGCAACTCATTCAACAATTTTGCTAGTGACAAATCTATTTTGTTCATGTAATAGTTTAAACAAAATTATTGGAAAATGTCAGTCAGAGTCTGCAGGACCATCTTAACTTGAGATTCCTTATCAACCACACCTCCAAGGACCTCTAAATCATTCAGAATACCCATCATTTTCAAAACATGGTCCCTAGCCGATGATTCTTCAACTATTTTGGCATTCAAAAGGGCTTCATGGTTGTCTGCTTAGCCGTACGATTTTGCTCACCGAACATCTCTTCGATACTTCAAGCATGTCATAAGCAGACCCCATAGACTGATCTGATGTTGTAAAACATTCGCCATAGAGGCAAGAATACAACATCGCGTCATCTCATCAGTCTTAAGCCATTTATCATAGCCTTAACCTGATCATCAGTAGGATCTTCATCAGGTTTATCTGGGCACTCCTCAGTTATTACAAATTTGCAACCTTCAACAGTTAGGACAACATCAAGGTTCCTTTTCTAGTCAACATAATTCGGTCCTTCTAACTTGTTTTAGTTCCAACTTAAAGTAATTGAGTCGAATGAAGACATGGTTAATCTGAGAGATATTCACATTAAATAGATCATTAGTTATATAATAAGAAAAATAAAATTCAAAATAACACATTACACATCTAATTAACCATGCTCATTGAACATTTAGATTTGATAGAGAAACTTAACTCTTGCAAAATATATGAGTTATGTCAGATATACACCCTATAAATTAAAACAAGACCAACTCAGATGGAGAGTAAACTGTCAATTGAAGATAGGTAAATATCACTTTTATAAATCCTAATTTCATTAAATCAACATGTAACTCCGTTGGAGAGTTAATATAAGTTATCAAACAACTAGAGACAAAATCACAATAATTATCTATAATGAATTTATCCGATGTGAAAGAAGACCTATGTCAACATATAAATTCATTATATTACTGTAAAACATGAATAGAAACCATAGTGATTGAACCCTACCACCATTGTTTTCAATTTTTTTTCTTTTATTAATTTTTTTAAAAAAAATAAAAAAATGGCCAAAACCCCATCTAATGGAGCCAAAAAGAGTTGGGGAACTCCTGAATAGTAAATCCATCACTATTCATCGTCCATAATTCCAACATCCGGCAAGGTAAGTTCACAAGATTGGTCCCAAAAGAGCATCCTTCTCATTTGTGAACAATCTTTTTTGATTTTTTCCTAAAATCCATAACCATTCGCAGCAGATCTTAAAATCTTTTTTTAAGATTTACTGTAGCATCGACTTCTCTCTAGCCAAATTCAGCGTTCCTGCTCTATTGTAACGTGAAGTGTCCCTATTTGTATGGATTGTTGAAGATTAACTTGGCAGCATAATCTCAATCGTGATTTAATCTATAACTACTGGCAATTTAGTTCCCGAGTTACTGTAGCAACCAGTCTCCTTTCAGTTAATTCCATTGTTGCTGCCATTATTACGTGAAATTTACATGTATTGATGAACTCCATGGATGCATAGTTTTACTTGATTTCCAGTTGTTTTTTAGGACTCTGTAGCCTATCCAATCTGGACAGCTCTGGTTACGAGCTCCATTGAGGTCGTTCATGGCCTCCAGCTCCGGCGACCAGCCCCCTCCTATGGCTGGTCAGCCTCCCCAAGCTACACCTTCCCTCCAAAACAATACCCCACAAATATCCAAGCCATATACTACTCGAACTTATTGAAACCTGCTGTGATTAACGCAGTAGTACATGGAAACTCATCTAAACAAGCTTCAGTTGACCCTATCACTGTGAGACAAGCAACAATCTTGAATGGACAACCAGTTGTTAAGTTTACGGTGGAAGAAGTTGAGAGAATGAACGTGATTGAGGATATCCAATATGCTGTGGTGGGAAAGTTTGCATATGGCTGGCCAGATTTAAATGAGATTCATCGCATTGTTCCATCTCAATGTGGTTTCAAAGGAGAATGCAATATTGGACTTTTGAGAGACAGACATGTCCTTATACGTATGACCTTATGGCAGGACTATGTTGATTTTACATCGAAAGGAACTTAATACGTCAAGGACAAGAATGGCCATGAATATCAAATTCGACCTTTCATTTATGATGTGAAGTTTAAGGCAGGAGAGGAAACTCCAATGGCTATGGCTTGGATCTTTTTTCCAGGTTTATTACCTACGTACTTTGTGAAGGAGTTTATTTTTTCTCTTGCTTTAGCTATTGGGAAACCTTTACACTTGGACATGGCTACTATTAAAAAGACTAGACCTAGTTGTGCTAGGGTCAAAGTTCTTATCGACTTGTTAGCTAACCACCCTAAAAATGTAAGGATGGATATTGTTAATGAAGCATCGGGTGAAATATAGACTGAATGGGTAAATATTAAGTACGATATGATGCCTAAGTATTGTAAAGAATGTAGATTACAAGGGCATGACAATATTGAATGCTGGAGAATTAATCCTGAATTGTCACCATATTCTCAAAGCAAACCTACTGCAGAAATTAACAAGGACCCGAGCAATGTGCATCATAAGCAACCATTGATGATCTTATCAATTGGGAAAGTTGTAGGTAATTTGAATCCAGTTGGGGAACAATGGAAAGAAGCAAGAGACAATCGTGCCAGGAAAAATAAAGCTCATGCAGATGAAATAGTGCCAATAGATCACTCCAATGTTCGACAAACAGAAATTCATGGAAATATTCAGAATGCATTGCAAGGACAACCTGCCAAAGTTATTACACCGAAGGAAGCTATTAATCAGAGACAATGCAATTCTTCATTTCAACAAAGTCATGTGGCTGCAGGAAAGGAAATTATCCCAGTATTTAGTTACAATCAAAAAGACAATGATGCAGCAAGGGAGGAGTTGGGGTCAGATGATGCAGTAAATAACCAGCAAATTCAAACAACAAATATGTTCGCAATATTGGAGGATCAGGATGATGATGATACAGAAAACAATCATCTGGCAATTGTTGAGGAGGGTCAAGAAGTGCTCATGGTGGAAAATAATGCTCATTCTAAAGAAAGGAATCGAGGACAAGGGAGTAGAAGTCCTAATAAAGCCTGTTCTGCTGGAAATAGAAAAGGACTAAATCCATCTGCTCTAAGTTTTATACTTACATCAAATGGGAGTGAGGTAGTAAAACAAGGAGGACCTACTATCTCTAATGGAGAAAGGAATAGGGAACCAGGCAACAAGGAACCCACATCAAAATGGGTACAACGAGCATTTGCTGGCAATGTAGTAGCTACTAACACATCATACCAAGAGGTTCCATCACAAGACACAAGAGTGGATAACAATTTGGCAAAGAAGAAGAAAGGCTTGACTGGTGATGAAACAGATGCAACTAATGAAATTTTTGTTGCAGGGGAGAGAATTAAGTGGACAGGTGGTAGAGTATGGAGCAATCAAATCGAAGAAGATCCAGAAAAAGGGATCATTCCAGATGGTATGCAAGCAGACCGAGATTCAGATGTGCATTTTGAAGAAGAAGAGAAAAGTGTCAATGGTGAGGATAATGCTAGCAAAGAGGAAGAGTTGATCAGCAACATACAATAAAAAACACAACCTACTAGTAAGAACAAAGAAAAAACTGGAGAAACTACAAAGTTGAATGTTCAACAAGGAAATAGGGTGGCAGAAATAGGAAATCAGACTACTTCTACAGTAAATCCAAAGGATGTAAATGTGAATATGGGGGATCCAGGCGGGACTGGAGAAAAAATAACTGGTCCTCAAGAGATTAACAAAGATGTGAATGGGAGTGCTACAGCTGGAAACAAGAATAGGCCCAACGACAACAACACTGTTCCATTGGTTGACAGACAATAAAAGCAGCAATATCAAGGGGAAATAGGCATACATGCTGAGGAACATCTCAAACAATTGGATGCAGCAGTAGACTAAGAGCAAGGATTTGGTGACCATTTTAACATTCTAGGCAAGGACCTAGATGAGGAATCTAGTGCACAAAACTTCAGAAACATTGCACGACAAGGGGACCTATCTCCAAGGCATAACAATAAGGGAAAGTCAGCGACTAAAGGGAGAAATAAGAATGCTAAGGAATCAGCTAAGAACTCTTCAGTTTTGCCTTTAACTAAAATTCAAACAAGGAGGGCACTTACCAAATCTAATAACCTCTAATGGATGCTCTAATCTAGAACATTAGGTCAGTTAGGACCATGCAAGCTTTTGAAATACTCATCACTTTGAATAAACAACATCACTTTGAGTTCATTGGAATTATGGAACCAAAACAACAAGCTAGGAAACTAGAGAGAACAAAAGAAGAATTGGATTTGCCCAGGCTATTGCAAATGTATCCAATAAAATTTGGGTGTTCATAGAGGAGGTTTTTGAAGTTTCAATCATATATGATATGGTACAACAACTTACACTAAAATTGGTCCACACTGAAACTCATGTGAAATTGCTCTTAACTCTAGTGTATGCAAAATGCAATTCTATTGAGAGGATTGAATTATGGGATTCCCTGTATGATATGGCAAGAGACATGACAGTTCCATGACTTGTAGCAGGGGATTTTAATGTTATATGGGATGAGGAAGAGAAGTTTGGGGGATTACCAGTTTCATCGAATGAGATTGACGACTTCAGACATTGCATAAATACCTTCAACCTAACAAATTTTGGCTTCAAAGGTAGTATATTCACTTGGTGGAATGGGAGAGCTGATGAAGAATGCATTTTTAAAAGACTGGATCGTTGTTTAGCCAATATGGAATTCCAACAAACTTCCCTGATTTGGAGGTCACTTACCTCCCTAAAATTGGATCAGATCGCTGTCCATTAATGCTGAAATATGACATTGAAGCTGCACCAGTGAAGAAATCCTTTAGGTTCTTGAATTTTTGGATAAAGCATGAATCTTTCAAAGAAGTAGTGAAAGGAAACTGGAATGCTGACTTCTATGCCAATCCATTTGTTTTGTTCAACTACAAACTAAAGAAACTAAAGAAAGCATTAACTGTATGGATCAAGGCAACCTATGGAGATATTTTTCAAAAAATAGAAAGCCTAGAGGAGGTGGTTATGGTCCACGAAGCCCAATTTGAAGTCTTTCCTACTCAAGAGAACAGAGAGAGATTACAAAAAGTGCAGGCAGACATGATCAAGTATTTGGCTATTGAAGAGGAGTTTTGGAAGCAAAAGGTAGGAATGCAATGGTTCAAAGAGGGTGACAGAAATACTAAATTTTTCCCTGCACATGTAAATGGCAGAACGAAGAAGCTTCAGATCAAAAGAATACAAAATAACACAGGTGCTTGGATTGAACAAGATGAAGAAATTGCAGAGGTGGCAGTGAGTTTTTTCAAGAACCAATTCACTGAAAATGATAGCCCCACAAGATTCCATATCCTAGACCACATCCCTACCTTGATAGATGCAAATCAAAATGTTGAACTACTAATGTAGCCAAATAAGGAAAAGGTGAAAAAAGCAGTTCTAGGATTAAATGGGGAGAGTGCAGGTGGACCAGATGGATTTATAGGCTGTTTCTATCAATTTTGCTGGGATATCATTGGAGATGACATCTATGACATGGTTAGAGCTATATTAAATGGACATGAATTGCCTAAATGTATCACTCATACCAACCTTGTCTTATTACCAAAGAAGAAGGAGGTGACAACTTTCTCTGATTTGAGGCCCATAAGCCTTAGCAACTTTTCCAACAAAATTATTTCAAGGGCTATTCATGAAAGATTAGTAGGATTTCTTCATAACATTATTAGTGATGAGCAGGCATGATTTGTAAAAGGAAGGAGCATTACTGAGAATGTGCTGTTGACCCAGGAAATCATAACCGACATTAGATTGAGAACCAAGGCAGGTCCTAATGTGGTCATTAAGCTAGACATGGCTAAGGCCTATGATAGGCTCTCCTGGTTATTCTTAACAAAGGTGATGAGGAAGATGGGATTTGATGAGAGATTCATAGGAATGGTGTTTGGAATTGTTTCAAACAATTGGTATTCAATACTCATAAATGGACAACCTTTTGGTTTTTTCAAATCAACTAGGGGTGTCAAGCAAGGGAATCCCCTATCACCAACACTATTCATACTAGCTGTTGAAGCCTTGTCTAGGGGTCTAAACTCTTTGCACTTGAATCTTTACTTTTGTGGATATGGTATGCCTAAATGGAGCCCTAAGATAAATCACTTGGCATATGCAGATGACACTATTATTTTTTCCTCATCTGATGCTACTTCTCTTAGGTTGGTGATGGAAGTTTTGAATGCTTATGAAGTTGCCTCTGGTCAGCTTGTAAACAAGAGCAAGTCTGTAGTCTATATACATCACTTGGTGTCCTATCTTGGAAAGAATCACTGGAATTGGAAGGAATGATTTTCCTTTTACATATCTTGGATGTCCTATCTTTTACTCTAGAAGGAATAAAGATTACTATCAAGATTTGATTACTAAAGTCATGGACAAACTACAAGCTTGAAAAAGGAAGTTGCGATCAGTAGGAGGCAGGGCAGTTTTGATATCTCATTATGTTGCAGAGTATGCCAATTCATCTACTCTCAACTGTAAACCCTCCACATTATGTCATAAACAGTTTACACAAAATATTTGCTCAACTTTTTTGGAGCAGTGCTATAGGAGGAACTAGTAGGCACTGGGCTTCATGGAATAATTTGTGTATGCCTTGTGAGGAGGGACATTGGTTTTAGATCACTACATGATGTATCAAAGGCGTTGTTCTGCAAATTGTGGTGGAATTTTAGAACCAAGCCAAGCCTATGGAGTTCATTCATGTGCCAGAAGTATTGCAAGAAGTTAAATGCTGTAATTGTGCCTTGGAGGAAGGGGTCTCATATTTGGAGGAAAATGCTGGAGTGCAGAGATAGTATTGAACATCAAATCACCTGGCACCCTAAGATGGGATCCTCCCTATTTTGGTTTGATAACTGGACATGACTGAGAGCTCTTTATTTCCTAGTTCCACAAGTATTTAGGATTGATGAATCTATTCGCAATGTGAATGATGTAGTGGAGGATGGCATGTGGAATGTGGAGAAGATTCAAGAAGCTTTACCTATGGAATTTGCTATGCATATTCTGGAAAGGATTAAGCCTCAGTGATGGAAAATGAGTTGGACATACCTTACTGGATGCTACAATCACGAGGGAATTTTAGTGTCAAGTCTGCTTGGGACTATTTGAGGAGGAGGAATGACCCACATCTAGCTTATAAAATGATGTGGGTGAAAGTACTGCCATTCAAGATTTTCTTTTTAATGTGGAAAGTGTGGAAGGCTAAGTTACCCCTTGATGATTTTTTGAAAAGGTTGGGATATTGTATGCCCTCAAGGTGTTGGTGCTGCACTGAACCACAGGAAGAGTCATTGACACATTTATTCTTCACCTCTACTGCTGCAAAGTTAGTATGAAAATACTTCCTTACCATAGCTGGAATACGAATAGAAGGATTATCAATGCATCAGACGATCATAAAGTGTTGGACTGCTAGTGTGATTCCTAGAATAAAGCCTATCATGCAATCACTACCCTCTTGCATAGTCTGAGAATTGTGGAAAAGGAGAAATGGTTACAAATATGGGGAGGCAGTCACAATCAGTAGGGTAATCTACCAAGTTTCTTCATCTCTTCAAGCTCTTATTCGAGTTAGGAAGCCTGGTATTACTAATGTTCCTCATAAATGGCATGAGTTATTACAAATGCTAGAAAACTATACCCCAAGGCTAACATATGAAAAAGTAATCTGGGAGATGCCTAGTGAGGGATGGGTTAAAGTCAACACTGATGGTGCTTCGAGGGGGAATTCGGGAAGGAGTTCAATTGAAGTTTGTGTGAGGAATCAGGAAGGTGATGCTATTTTTGCTCTTGGAAAGGAGATTAATAAGGCAACCAATACTAAAGCTGAAGCACTTGCATTTCTGGAGGCCTTAAGGATATGCAATGAGCACAATTACAATAATGTTTGGCTGCAAACTGATTTCATGTCGATAAAGAAATTTGTTGAACAACTGTGGAAACCTCCTTAGTGTATTGTCAAATATATGGAGGAAATTTGGCAACTAATGGGCAGGGGTAATTACAGGGTGTCACACATCCACAGGGAAGGAAACAAAACTAGCGGACTATCTTGCCAACTATGCTATCGATATAGGAGAAATTGAATGCCATGGCTTTTGGCAGTTGGATTCAAAGGGAAGGAAAATAGTCAATCAAGACAAACTTCAATGCCTATATTTGAGGGTGAAGGTTGCAAGGAATTAATGAGTAAGATCCAAATGAGGAGGATAACTACAGAGGAAAGTTCAGACCATCATGGACAAACAACTTGGGATGAGTACATTGTGATGCCGATTTTTCCCTTAAATGCAGGTCGTGATCAGGCATCTTTGACATTCCTATTGAGGGATGTTCAGATGGTGGCTCATGCCATTGAAAGGATCTTAAGGGTGGGCATACATGTAGAGGCCAAGCTGGGTACTCAGATGCTCATCTTAGGCAGCAACATTTTTTCACGGAAATTTGCAGCAGTCGACATTAAACCATGCATGCATAAGCGAATAGAGCAATATTTGTTAAGTTTTCTGATGCTACGACAACTTCAGACTCATTCAGTTATAATACAAATGCATTCCAATAATCGAGCACAACTTGAATGGCTAAAGATATTGGATGTAGCACCAGCATGCTGGGGAACGCCTGATTTCGAGAAAAATCTAGAAACACACAAAAGAACAATGCAACTTTGTATTTTTTAATGCACGCCTGTCTCGTTGATCATTATGCACGCCTATTTCAGACATCTGCAGAATACCAACTCCACATCCTTCGGGAGGAGGAATTAAAGGTCTTTTTCTCTGACATAGCTTTCTTTTTTGCAGGTGAAATTTATATAGTTATGCACTCCTATTTGCTGCAGCTTTTAAGAATGGTATTAGCTATTGATGCTCATTCCCTTGATGAAGCAACAATATGAGGCATAAGCTTAACAATTTTACACAAAGCAAAAGGAGACCTGGACAATCGAGATCCAACATTGAGCATCCAAGTAATTTCTAATACTATGACAATTTGGAAAAACAAAAGGGCCTGGAGGCATCGAGACCATCCCTTAAAACTGGAAATAATCAAGCAACAAACTAACAACTGTTTGGACATGTTACTGAGCGACAAGGAATATTGGCAATCACATATGGCAATACATTACACATCATGGAACTGCACTCTAATGCAATATTGTAATGTGACCTCCAAAATAGGGTTTCAAACACTGAAACACATTGAACAAGTCTGGAATTCAAGAGAGGCAGGAATTCAACAACACAATCACAAAAAACATCGAAGGAATTCTGGTGTACTCATGCATTGCCTCCTACTACGACTTCATTGGGTGGTATTAGCACTATGTGCTCATTCCCTTGAAGAAGGAAAGAGGCATGCACAACCATGACAACTGTGACTAGGACTCTCTTGCAATACTGTAGGATCAGGTTTACGACCAGAATGATGGCCATGCATTGCTCCATCAGTTCTGAGATGTCTACTAATACAATGGTCTCAACAGGACTCAAGGTGACAATACACGATAATGCAGGCACATAAATTCTTAACATGGTAGTGTCTAAGGTTACAAGAAGAAGGTACTGGGCAAGAATTTGGTGGATGCGTATAGCGGACAACTATATATCACCTTGGATATTGATTTCAATTCAACAGGATAGATGGACAAAACAGGAAACAATTTATCTACGGTACTTAACAAGAATCAACACAAGAGGGAGCAAAAAGGAAATCAAATTGGCTAAAGAACTCAAAGAAAAGCGGCAAAAAATGAACCATCGATATAAGAAGCTACATGGTTATATTAGATCGTATGTGATATCAATAATGAGTTCAGTGCTCAATATTGGTAATAGGTTCTATGTAATCATCATATTTTATTTCTTTCATGTTGTAAGACCACCTGACACTATATTTCATTTTTGATTTTTTATATATAAAAAATTAGCCCTAGGCAATGCCTAGTGGATTGCTAAAAACAATGACCCTAATGCCCCAAAAATAACGTACTTCATGAGCAAAGCTGATGAGTATTGCTCATTGGGTCGTTTCCGATGAATCTATTGTAACAACCCGACTTGTCATTTTAAGAATTAGCATTCCGTCCAGCAGCTTAAGACGTCAAGAATCTTCGTAATATGCATCATGACCCACATGTGTGGTCGAGTTTAGTTTCCGTAAGATTCGGAGTTAAATTTAAAGAAAAACAAAATCTTATTTTTGAAGCTCAAATGGAAAGAGTTGACTAGAGAGTTGACTTTTGAGCAAACAACCCCAAAATAGAGTGTTAATGATATCAGTATCTTTGTATGGTGATTTCGAACTTGGACGTGTGTCCGAATTTGGATTTGGAAGTCCATAGGACAATTCGGCGCATTTTGGCGAAATAAGAAAGTTGACATGTTCTAATTATATTATTTTATATGTGGAAGAGGTCTATTACCATGATGGATACTAATTGGATACGATAGAAAGTGTACGAGGCGTATTATAAGTGATATGGGGTTTAAGGAGTGTCCTAAGTCTAAGTCAAGTTGGAAAATTTTATAATAGACTAAAGTTGCAAATGAGTACGCACAAGACCTCACTTGGGACGAGCATATCTACATGTATATAAGGAGTTGTGTGATACAAAACCTATCAAATTAAAGTTCTTTGAGTATAATTTCCAACTCATCAATTTTTTGTCATTTGGAGGTGTATTGATAATAAGTGAATTTAACTATAATTAGGCCCTAAATAACCACCTTCTTGTATAGTTTGGATGATAAAAGTGATAACAAAATGCTCTTAGTAGTGTTTTTCATGCTTTGCATGTTTTATATGACCAGAGAAGGCTATGAAGTACTTTTGGGATCAAATATGGAGAAAAAGAGCCGATCGTAAAAATTCCGTCAAGTAAACCACGCGAAACAGCTCAAGTCAGAACTGAAAGAGGTCTGCCGCGGTTCCACCACGACCGCGGCAGAACCGCGGTAGAATATGGCTACAGACAAAGTGAGAATCAGAGAGCATGTTTGGCCGCGGTTTGACCGCGACCGCGGCAGAACCGCGGCGGAGGTGGAGAACTTCAGGGACTAAAGTGCAAAACACGGGATTTTTAGCCCAAATCCCTATTTTAAACACTAGACTCTGCCCAAGAGAGGCATGTATTGTTTTAGAGAGTATTTTGGCAAGAAGAACAAGTGTGAGAGATCACCCAAAACATCTTGGTTTTTTCTTCTCTTTATTTTTCTTGCAAGTTTTATGATGAATATTGTTTTAGTTTATTTACCCATAGTTATGAGTAGCTAAATCCTTTGTCTAAGGTTTTGATGGAACCTACTGGGGGATGAACTTCTTGTTTATGTGAATACAAATTGCTAGTCTCAATCTTTATTTGTTCAACTTTGTGTATGTTGTAGTTAATTGACAGGATCCTCAATTAGCTGTGCCTATTTAGTGTGCATAACTCGGGAGAGAGTGCATATTTAGGTTATTGTTGAACAACACCACTCCCAAAGTATAAGAGGGATCTATAACTGCGGGTTTAAAGGCGGGATTAGGGATAACGAAGCCTTGAGTGCAATCTAAAGTGAACCGTGTTAATTAGAGCTAGCTAGTGTATCTCGGGAGAGTGCATTGAGTATATTACTGTGATTACTCGGGAGAGATTTACGGTAAGATGAGCGTTCTTGGTTGATAGAGAGTTGTTGGTCAATTTGTATAAAGCATAAACAGAAGTGATTCCATCAATATGGGAAGTCATTACCTTAGCGTTTTCTTATTATGGTTTACAACCTTAGCATCCTTAGTTTACAGCTGTTTATTTACTTGCAATTTTAGTTATTGAAGACACCATCAACTATGATTCAAACGTTTGGGGAAATTGGTTCTCAAGAGTTTAGTAGGTCTAAAGATAGTGATTGATAGGTTAATTCTCTGTGGATTCGACTCTGGGCAGAATACTCAGGTTATATTTGCAACATCCGCATTGTCTTTTTTATAAGGCATAGTTGGGCGTGATCAAATTTTGGCGCCATTTCCGGGGAACTAACGGAATTATCAATTACCATTGATAGAAATACAAAAATTCTTAGTGTAGTCAGTTTTCTCTACACCAAAGTTTTTATTGAAATTTTTTGACGGTTGTTGACGTGGTTGCACAGGTGTATGCCTAGAAACTCTACGAGAACTGGAGAACTACTTGAAGGACTCTCAGACCCCGAGAAAACATTCCGGATATCGAACCGTGCCAACAAAAGACTTCAACAACCTCATCAAACATACAAACTCGAAATTGACATGGGTGACGTAGACAACGTCAATGGAAATGTCAGAGATATGGCACCTCCTGTGCCTGAGGCTGCACTATATGACTGGGCACAATCTACAGTTGATAATCTGGCCACTTCCATTGTTGTGCCCGCGATACAAGCTGAATCGTTCCAGATCACGAACAACATGCTGCACTTGCTGCAAAACAAGTGACTATTTTCTGGGACACCAGCCGAAGATCCTCAGCAGCACTTGAAGAACTTCCTGTCGATTTGCAAAACTCAAAGGCAACCCAATGTAACTTCGGAAGCGATCAGGCTGTTATTATTTCCATTCTCGGTGACAGGAGCTGCTCAGGTCTGGCTAAACTCACTCCCCATAAACTTTATATAAACTTGGGATGAGTTAGTCAAGCAATTTCACATCAAGTTCCACCCGCCCAACAAAACAGCTCAACAAATTGATGAGATCGTGAGCTTTAAACAGAAACTAATGGAGACACTGCATGAGACATGGAGCCGGTTTAAAGGAATGTTGGTTATATGTCCACACCATGGTATTCCAGATCAGATGTTGGGACAACGATTTTACATGGGACTATCAGATAGCATGAAGAACATTGTAGAAGCCTCAGCTGGTGGGGATTTTTGAGCAAAACTTGGAGTGAAGGTCAGAGTCTGCTTGACAAAATGGCTCAAAATTCGGGGTGGATGACGAGGAATGCACCTATCACTCCAGTGGTACACTCAGTGCCTTTTGACCCATCAAATTCCATGGCTGAAAATGTGGCGACCCTTTTGACACAGATGAGCATACTCACCAAAAAGGTGGAGGAATCAGGGCAGAAATAGCAAGTGCACATTGTAGATACTACCAATGGGGGCTTGTGCACATCTTGCATTAGTCAGCCAGTTGGTAATCCTTGTAATGCAGAACATGATCATCATCATCAGCACCCTGAAGACATGAACTATGTGTCAAACTATGAAGTCCAGAGACAAGGCAATCAGAACTGGGATCAGCAAACTCAGCAGCCATACAGACCACCTCAGCCACAGTACAATGCTGGAAACATGGGAGGTATGAGACCTCCCAACAATATGACACCTTATCCAAGGCCACAGGGGTACAACAATCAGTAGCAAGGGTATCCCCCACCCCAGCAACAACATGGTGGAAGGCAAGAAGATGGGTTCACGAGACTTGAAGCAATGATGCAACAGGTTATTGGGTCCAATGCAAAAATAAATGAAAAAGTAGATGCACATGATGCAACAATCAAAAATATTGAAGTGCAATTGGGCCAAATTTCAATGTCTCTGAACAATCATCCTCAGGGGACATTACCTGCAGACACCCAGATTAATCCAAAAGATCAGGGCCCAAAGCAGCTGATGGCGGTGAGTCTCCGTAATGGCAGGGATCTAGATACAGAACAAGAGAGAGCTCGAGAAAATATACAAGCTGAGACATTCTTTCCAGTGCCCATTGAGCTGGATGAGTCTACGATACTGACAAAAGTGACAGTCCAGCCTGCTCAGGAAGAAAAGAACATTCAACAGGAGACCGAGAAAGTAGCTGATCCAGTTGAAGAGCCAGTAGTTGAAATAGAATATGATAAAGAGAAGTCCCAAGTGATTGAGAAGAAGAGACCTCCTGCAACCTTTCCACAGAGGCTGGCCAAGCATCAAAAAGAGGAGCAGTATAAAAAGTTCTTTGAAATGCTCAAACAAATCCAGGTAAATATTCTACTGATAAAGCTTTAAAGGAGATGTTTGGGTACGCAAAAATGATGAAGGACTTGATGTCCCGGAAATTTGATTTTCAAAACTTGGCTACGGTTACACTTACTCAGACCTGTAGTGCAATGGTGACGAGACCTATTGCTGAAAAGCTGTCTGATCCAGGTAGCTTTACAATTCCATGCATTATTGAGAATTTCGCCTTTGCTAAGGTGCTCTGTGATTTAGGGGCCAGCATTAATCTTATGCCCCTGGCTATCTATAAGAGGTTGGGCATTGGGAGAGCTAGACCCACCTCCATGTTGCTGCAGCTGGCCGACAGGACTGTGAAGCGTCCATTCGGTATCCTTGATGATGTGCTTATTTAGGTGGGAAAATTTGTGTTTCCTGCAGATTTTGTGATCTTGGATTGCAAAGTGGATGAAGATATTCCTATAATCTTAGGAAGACCATTCTTGGCCACGGGGAGAGCTCCGATTGACTGTGAGACTGGGGAGCTCAAAATGAGACTCAATATGAGGAAATAATGTTCAATGTGCAAAAGTCTATGAGGCGACCAAGCGAGTTCGCCAATTGCTCTCTTATTGATGTCGTGGATGTAATTGTAGAATCTGATGATGAGGTATTGACAATTGAGGACCCCTTTGCTGCATGTTTGATGAACTTAGATGAAGTGAATGGTGAGGATTTGGCAGAATGGGTGTTGGCATTGGAAGGTAGAGGGTTCTGGGAGAGAAATCTAGAGTTTGAGCCCTTGCACTTAGAAAAGAGAGAAACTCCTCCAGCTAAGCCATCCATTGAAGAACCACTAAAGATGGAGTTAAGTCATTGCTAGCCCACCTCAGGTATGAATTTCTGGGACCTGACTCCATATTACATGTTATTATCTCATCTAGTTTGTTAGATGTGCAGGTTCAAAAACTTTTATAGGTACTAAAGGAGTGCAAAACTGCCATATGGTGGACCATGGCAGACATCAAGGGGATCAACCCCGCCTATTGCATGCACAAGATTCTGCTGAAAGAGGGGCACAAACCTTCCAGGGAACATCAGAGGAGGCTAAACCCCAACATGAAGGAAGTGGTGAAGAAGGAGGTGATAAAGTAGTTGGATGCGGGAATTATTTTCCCAATCTCTGACAGCAGCTGGGTGAGCCCAGTACAATGTGTTCCTAAAAAGGGTGGCATGACGGTTGTGACAAATGACAACAATGAATTGATCTCAACAAGAACCGTCACAGGCTGGAGAATTTGTATGGACTATCGAAAGTTGAGTCTAGCCACCCGGAAAGACCACTTCCCACTTCCCTTCATTGATCAGATGTTGGACAGATTGGTAGGGAGGTCACACTTCTATTTTCTGGATGGGTACTCAGGGTACAATCAGATCTCCATTGCACCGGAGGACAGAGAGAAGACCTCCTTCACATGCCCGTATGGCATTTATGCCTTTAGACGATGCCCTTTGGCCTATGCAACGCACCTGCCACATTCCAACGGTGCATGATGGCCATATTCACTGACATGGTTGAAGACATAATGGAGGTGTTCATGGATGACTTCTCAGTGGTAGGGAATTCATTTGATGAGTGCCTGATAAATCTGATGCGTGTGCTGAAATGGTGCATCGAGACTAACTTGGTTCTGAACTGGGAGAAGTGCCATTTCATGGTACAAGAAGGCATAGTCTTGGGGCACCGGGTGTCAAGCAAGGGAATAGAGGTGGATCGCGCGAAAGTTGATGTAATAGCAAAGCTGCCTCCACCAACTTCAGTCAAAACCATCAGAAGCTTCCTTGGACATGCCGGTTTTTACCAGAGGTTCATAAAAGACTTCTCCAAAATCGCCAACCCCCTTTGTAAGTTGCTAGAAAAAGATCACCCGTTTTTGTTTTCTAATGATTGCAGGGTAGCATTTGAGGAGTTGAAAAAGAGACTGGTCACAACACCCATCATTGTTGCCCATAACTGGGAGCAACCGTTCGAACTAATGTGTGATGCCAATGACTATGCAGTGGGAGTAGTGCTGGGCCAGCGGAAAGACAAACTGATGCACCCAATCTATTATGCTAGTAGAACGCTGAGTGGAGCCCAGTTGAACTACACTGTGACTGAAAAGGAGATGTTGGCTGTAGTGTTCGCGTTTGACAAGTTCCAATCCTACCTGATAGGGTCCAAGGAAATTGTATATACTGACCATGCAGCTCTCAGGTACTTAATAGAAAAGAAAGAATATAAGCCACGCCTGATTCATTGGGTGTTGCTATTGCAAGAGTTCGATCTTGAGATTCGTGACCGTAAGGGCACGGAGAATCAAGTCGCTGATCATCTACCATGACTTGAGGGAGCTGAAAATGTAGTTGAGGTTAAGGAAATACTGGAAACTTTTCCAGACGAGCAACTGCTCACCACCACTCATCAGGAAGGGCCTTGGTATGCAGAATTTGCTAATTACCTGGCCAGTGGTATAGTTCCTCACAACCTTTCATCGGTCCAAAGGAAAAGATTTTTTTCGTGAAAGCCGCCAGTATTACTGGGATGAACCTTATCTGTTTAGAATATGCCTTGATAATATGATCCGGAGATGCGTCCCCGAGATAGAGAAATTTTCTGTTTTGCAGGCTTGTCACGCATCGGCGTATGGTGGACACTTTGGAGGGGTTAGGACAGCAGCAAAGGTGCTAGAGGCTGGATTCTTCTGGCCGACAGTGTTTAAAGATGCGCACCTATGGGTGAAGGGCTGCAATGAATGTCAACAGATCGGGAACATTTCCCGACGTCACGAGATGCCCATGAACCCAATTCAAGAGGTGGAAGTGTTTGACGTCTGGGGGATTGACTTCATGGGTCCCTTCGTCAGCTCCTATGGCAATAAGTACATTATTGTTGTTGTAGACTATGTGCCCAAATGGGTGGAAGCTGCGGCGTTACCCACCAATGATGCAAAAGTGGTGGTGGGATTTCTAAAGAAGAACATATTCACCCGCTTTGGGACACCACGAGCAATTATCAGTGATGGAGGCACTCATTTCTGCAACAGGGCCTTTGAAAAGTTGCTTGCTAAGTACGATGTGCGCCACAAGGTGGCTACTCCTTACCACCCGCAAACTAGTGGACAGGTTGAAGTGTCCAACAGAGAAATCAAGAGTGTGTTAACCAAAACTGTGAATGCCATAAGAACTGATTGGGCGAGGAAGCTAGATGATGCACTCTAGGCTTACAGAACTGCCTTCAAAACTCCAATTGGTATGTCACCATACAAGTTGGTGCTTGGAAAGGCCTGCCACCTGCTAGTGGAACTTGAACATAAAACGTGGTGGGCATTGAAACAGCTGAACTTAGACATGGAAGCTGCGGGCACGTCAAGAGTCACTGAATTGCATGAGCTCGAGGAGTTCAGATATCTTGCTTTTGAGAGCACAAAATTGTACAAGGAGAGAATGAAGAGGCTGCACGACCAGAACATTGTTGAGAGAAATTTCAAACCCGGGGACATGGTATTGCTATACAACTCAAGACTACGTCTGTTCCCAGGTAAACTTAAGTCACGATGGTCTGGACCATTTCGAGTAGTTGAAGTTTTCCCTTCAGGAGCTGTTGAGATTGCCACAGAGAATGACTCTCGTACATTCAGAGTCAATGGTCAGAGATTGAAGCCATATGTGGGCATGAGCGAGAAAAAGGAAGTGTCTGAGCTGCACCTAACTGACCCACCGAGGTCGAGCGAGCCTTAAATGCGCTCATTCTGCGTCGTGCCGCGATGTTAAATCAGGCGCTGCGTGGGAGGCGACCCATAAAATTGTTGTAAGTGTAACACATTATATAAAAAAAATAAAAAAAATAAATATAAAATCAGACAACTGCCCAGACCACGGTTCCACCGCTACCGCGGTCAAACCGCAGTCAGAGACCCCCTCTGAACTTCGTTCACCGCGTTTCCTCCGTGACCGTGGTCAAACCGCGGTGGGAACCCCTCTCTGAACTTCGTCTACTGCGGTTCAACCGCGACCGCGGCAGAACCGCGGCAGACCCTGTCGGGCCCAAGTATGCAGAATCTTTTTTTTTTAATTCCCCCCCTTTTTCTAATTCTCCTAAATCTTCACCCACCCCTAAACAATTATTCCCACTCCCTATTCAGAAACAAAACAACCCCCCCTAAAAATAAAACCCAACTCTTCTCTTCTCTTTCCCTCCCTCACTCCAAAAAAAAACAGCCATTGTTATCTTCTTCACACCTCCCCTTACCACCACCCACCCCTTCCAACCTTCATCAAGTAAGTGTTCTCTTCTTTTTGATTCTATTTCCTCTTCTAATTAGTGTTATCTAGTCTAAACTAGTTTAGTTAAACCCTAGGTAGGAATAATGTAGATTTTCTTTCAATTTTTGCTTCTTCTCTGATTTTATTGTTGTATTTGCTTCTTATGGATTTGTTTGGTGCTAAAATGGTTGGGTTTTTCTTATACTTCGATTGTGGGGGTTGTTTAGATGATTTGGAGGCCTAGAAATAATTTTTGCGGTGTAGTTTGGTGGAGGGCCTTTTTTGGCCGAATATTTGGGGCTTGTGGTGCTATTTTGAGGCATTTTGTGTCTATCCTAGGTTGTGGTGGTGTTGTATTTGGTGAATGGTGGTGTTATATTTAACGTGAATCACTTGAGGGAGTAAGTGTGGGGTGTTGTATGCCAGGATTTGTAAGAAAGTTGTGGGGCCATTGTGGAGGTTGTAACCTGGAACACCTCATTAGTTGGGGGTTTGGCATAGTGTATGAATGGAATAAATGGGGGTTATTATTTAATGCCATCGGGTGGTGAAGTCTGAGTAACCATCCGGCTGGCCCATGTAGGATATCTTTTATGGTTCTCTTGTATTCTTTGCAGGTCATATGGCTCGTAAGAAGCAAAAGCGATCGGCAGACACGTCCCAACAGCCTACATATGATGCCTCAAGGTTCAAATCAGAATTGGC
Organism: Nicotiana tabacum; assembly: GCF_000715075.1. Taxonomy (NCBI): domain Eukaryota; kingdom Viridiplantae; phylum Streptophyta; class Magnoliopsida; order Solanales; family Solanaceae; genus Nicotiana; species Nicotiana tabacum. Next base: position 22,220,243 of record NC_134095.1, on the reverse strand, counting down.
AGAGGACGACTTTCATGCCAAGGCCTCAAAGAGCTTCATCCCTGAGATTTCGATTGACAGGGCGGCCCTCCGTGCAGAAAAGGAGGAGATGTATGAGGAAATCCGGCGAAGGGAAATGGAGTTCTTATTTGATGAACCTGAAACGGTGAATAGGATGCTTGTAAGAGAGTTCTACATGAACTGCCCATCACATACGTTGCGGGAGGTTACTGTGCTGGGCAAATTGGTATATGCCTCAGTTGAAACTATTCAACAGGTGTTGCGGCTGCCCTGGTTTACTGGTGACGTCGACTATTACCAGGACATACCAAGAGTCACTTGGGATATTATGACTGATGCACTCTGCACAGGGGGCAACCAATCTGGATACATGACCATATCACCCTGAACTCCAATTCATTCACCCATTTGGCTAAGTGTTGGCTCACTGTCATTTGCAGCCGGTTCTTGCCCTCAGGCAACACGACTGACGTGAACTTCCAAAGAGCCCTCTTGACGTGGTGCTTCGTCACAAAGAAAGATTTTGATGCGGCAAGACTTATTGGTGATGAAATGATCATACGGTCCCCACTGAGGTCAAAGGGATTCTACTTCCTCTCCCTGGTGACTACATTGTGCCTGCTGAAGAATGTCCCCACCCATCCTACTGATGGGGAGTTGCCCCCTAAAGCAGCTTTCAGAGCTTCGGGCATCAAAGTGGGTAGAAGTACCCGGTTCCCATGGCACCATCCAGGAGATCCTATGACAGTGTCGGACCCTCTCGGCACCCCCATGCTGGGGTAGGCTTATCCAGATCACAGTCCACCCAGCCTATGTTGCGTACTATGGAGGACGAGGTCGCAGATCTTCGTACCTCGGTGGAGGGTCTACACACGCGTATGGATGTCATGTCTCAGCGGCAAGCCAGGTCTAAGAGCCGGTTCATGTCCTAGTTCTGTGCTTTGGGGAGAGCTTGCATGTGGACCCCAGCACCGTCTCCGACTCTGATTGAGGCTCAGGGAAGTCTTCTTACCCTTCTGCTCGTTATTTTTGATATGACATGGGGATATGCAATAATTTTTAAGTGTGGGGTGGGAGACTTGCTCGGGTAATGTATTGTAGTGTATATAGACATGGTGTATGTTGTAATATTTGATTGGTGTTATTGTGTATAATTGACTGTACTCACAATAGAAGTAACTGACTTGGCCCAACGACGGACATTTGTCGACGGGTCTCTTGAGGGTCAAAGTCGGATTTAAAAAAAAATAAAAAATTGTAGAGGACTCTTCCTGAGGACGGACCACTTGGACAGTACTCTTGAGGGAAGTAGTCCATGTGGTTTCTTTATTTTATTTTATTTTTCTTTTTTTTAGGTAGTGTAGTAATTTTTCCTTGGTTTTTCTTTTGACCACGGTTCTTTTCCAAGGGCTTTTCTTGAACCGGGTTAGGTAGATTTTTCGTTTGTAGTTTTAGGACCAAAATGGGTGAAGGCTAGAATGCAACCCTTGATGTACACACCTGAGAATAACAAAAATGAACATGAGGGTGAGACGTCTAGGCTCGTTTGTAGACTCGTAAATCTATGCCTTAATTTTGCACATCCTGTCTTGCTTGAACGCTCGTATGAGTGTGTTGATAAACTGATTCGGAATGAATTACATGCCAAGTGTGTGTGAGATATTACTTGTATTCTGTGCTTGCATGTGATACCTAGAACTTGCCCTGTGTGTTTGCAAAGCGAAATAGAAGCTGTTTGGTTTTAGAGATGATTGAGGCATTTCTTTGTGTAGCCTGTATATTTGTGAATCCACTTGTATATATTGCCATAGTTAACCCCTTTGAGCCTGAAGCCTGTTCTTTGATAACACTATAATGACCTATATCCCTGTGTTTGAATAGTTTGACTGTTTGAACCTGTACCTCCTAGAAGCACTTGAATTACTAAAGAACATACAAAAGTCAAAGTGTGGGGTGGTAAGGAAGTAGGAAAAAGGGGAATCAGGAAAGAAATACTTGAATGGTGCAATAGATTTGTAAGAGAGATAAAATATATATATAAAAAAAAAACAGTTGCACCTAAAGAAAAGTGGGGGTCCCTATGAACTAAAATGTGGAAGAACGAGTGGGCTGAGCATGGAAATTGAAATAAAAGTAAGTGTGTAGTAAAAGTGCTTAGGGAGGTTAGTCACTATATCCAAATATATCATATCCGTTCCTTAGCCTACATTACAACCAAATAAAGACCTCTTGATCTTTGACTGAATAGCTCGATTAGTAGAGTACTACACTAAGGGCAAGCTTATGGTGTGTCTATGTGGCATGTGAATGTTCTTTGCTGAGAATGAGTGAATTCTTCCTATCTTTGGTTCCTTGTTGCTTGAATTTTATGTGTGTGGAACTTCTCTCAGAATTATGATGTGAGGGCATGTGACTCAGGAAGAAAAAGTGAGTTTTCACCTCTGTTAGAGTAACTAGAGTGAGCATGAGTGTGTCATGGTGTTAGAGTCTTCATCTGAGGCGTGACTGTTGCACTGCTTAGGTTGTTCCTTCATAATGGCGGGTGATGCATCGAGCGATTAGGCCTAGAAGTGTGGTTTAACTTACTCGAGGACGAGCAAAGGTTTAAGTGTGGGGTGTTGATAATAGGTGAATTTAACTATAATTAGGCCCTAAATAACCATCTTCTTGTATAGTTTGGATGATAAAAGTGACAACAAAATGCTCTTAGTAGTGTTTTTCATGCTTTGCAGGTTTTATATGACCAGAGAAGGCTATGGAGTACTTTTGGGATCAAATATGGAGAAAAAGAGGCCGATCGTAAAAATTCCGTCAAGTAAACCACACGAAACAGCTCAAGTCAGAACTGAAAGAGGACTGCCGCGGTAGAATATGGCTGCAGACAAAGTGAGAATCAGAGAGCATGTTTGGCCGCGGTTTGACCGCGACCGCGGCAGAACCGCGGCGGAGGCGGAGAACTTCAGGGACTAAAGTGCAAAACACGGGATTTTTAGCCCAAATCCCTATTTTAAACACTAGACTCTGCCCAAGAGAGGCATGTATTGTTTTAGAGAGTATTTTGGCAAGAAGAACAAGTGTGAGAGATCACCCAAAACATCTTGGTTTTTTCTTCTCTTTATTTTTCTTGCAAGTTTTATGATGAATATTGTTTTAGTTTATTTACCCATAGTTATGAGTAGCTAAATCCTTTGTCTAAGGTTTTGATGGAACCTATTGGGGGATGAACTTCTTGTTTATGTGAATACAAATTGCTAGTCTCAATCTTTATTTGTTCAACTTTGTGTATGTTGTAGTTAATTGACAGGATCCTCAATTAGCTGTGCCTATTTAGTGTGCATAACTCGGGAGAGAGTGCATATTTAGGTTATTGTTGAACAACACCACTCCCAAAGTATAAGAGGGATCTATAACTGTGGGTTTAAAGGCGAGATTAGGGATAACGAAGCCTTGAGTGCAATCTAAAGTGAACCGTGTTAATTAGAGCTAGCTAGTGTATCTCGGGAGAGTGCATTGAGTATATTACTGTGATTACTCGGGAGAGATTTACGGTAAGATGAGCGTTCATGGTTGATAGAGAGGTGTTGGTCAATTTGTATGAAGCATAAACAGAAGGGATTCCATCAATAGGGGAAGTCATTACCTTAGCGTTTTCTCATTATTGTTTACAACCTTAGCATCCTTAGATTACAGCTGTTTATTTACTTGCAATTTTAGTTATTGAAGACACCATCAACTTTGATTCAAACGTTTGGGGAAATTGGTTCTCAAGAGTTTAGTAGGTCTAAAGATAGTGATTGATAGGTTAATTCTCTGTGGATTCGACTCTGGGCAGAATACTCAGGTTATATTTGCAACGTCCGCATTGTCCTTTTTATAAGGCATAGTTGGGCGTGATCAGTTCGGTTCTTGGATACGGGAATTGATCTGTGACCGTTAGATGTGGTTTGGTTGAATGGCTGAGATTTTTGCCATTGAAACGACGTAGTTTGGCTCCTATACTACGTCGTTTAAATACCACTAATGACAGGAAAGGAGAGGAGCTAAGTCATTTTTCAAGACTAGGGCATCCTCTCCATCCCCAATCCGGCCAAGGCATCCAATTACACACCCAAGGTGAGTTTTTAAGTGTGTTTTTATGGTAATTTCACTTCTCAATCACTAGTTACAACATCGTTTTGATTGGATTTCATAAGATTTCTTCAAAATCTCAAGAACACCCCAAAAGTTGTCTTTTAAGATTTGGTCTACAAGAGGTAATATTTTACCCTTAGACTTACATATATGGAGTTATTATGGAATTATGAGTATGAATCAAGTATTGAAACTCATGGTATGGTGATTGGAAGCCATAAATTCTCAATTTAAATGAATACCCATTGTAGAGATTGAAAATTTATTATTTGATGGAATATTTGTTGGTTGGATGTGAATGGTTGATCACACATGTCATGTTAGGAGTATAAATTTGTTAAAGAATAATGGTGGGATGAATTATTGGTAAGTTGTGGTGGTTGGATGAACTAATTCTATGGTAAAGAGATGTAGTCAAATGTGCACACATAGTGTTTGATGAAATGCTTCAATGAGGTGAACCCACAAATATCTTCCTAATTATGGTTCACTTTTGTTATGTTTCTAAATAGATTGAAGTTGCTAGAATTTTCGAAATTTAGTAGTAAGGTAAGGAAATCTCAAGAAAGATTGGAGTCATCCGGAGGTCAATTCATATGAGAATATATTTTGGAATATCGATCTAACTCCGTTAAGGTTTGTCTAACCTTGTGTGGGGGACTTCCCCTTAGGATTTGAGTCTTCTATATTGATTGTAGTTCGTGTACGCGAGGTGACGAGTGCGTACTCGGACTTATTTGTAGGAAATTGGCCTTTTATGGTTCTTAGGTCTTTACATTCATTGTGTATGAATGTATTCTTGATATGAATGAGTTCATATTTACTAGTTTCACCTCTACATGCTTAACTGGAACTAATTGCTCCATGATTCACTCTTATTGCCTAATTGACTCCTATTTGACTTAACTGAAGAGTTTTGCCTTCCTATTGTCATGTTATATTTTTATAATTGCTTGTCTTATTTGGGCATTATTATTATTCTTCCTGAAATTGTTTTAGTCTTACGTAAAGCTAAGATCATCTACCCTTAATTGAATTGTCGAATATCCTCGTAATTGTCCAACCTTAAGGGAGTTTAGATAATCTATATCCTGGTTGACTTGTCTTTATTTTGGGACTGCAGACGTATTTCGGGAGATCCCTATGATGACCCAAAAGGTCATCACTTGTTTTAAAAGTAAATTCTGCATTTTGAGGCCTTAAAAACCTCTTTCGGCATTACCTCGATTTGTGTGCACAATCCGGGCGCGTAGCCGAAAAGTCATTTTGTGAAAATCTGTGAAAATGATGAATTTTGACTTTAAAATGGATTTAAGTTGACTTCGGTCAATAATTTGAGTAAACGGACCCGGACCCATAATTTGACGGTCCCGGAGGGTCCGTAGGAAAATATGGGACTTGGGCGTATGCCCGGAATCGAATTTCGAGGTCCCAAGCCCGAGAAATGAATTTTTAAACAAAATTATTTTCTGAAATTATTTATGAGTTTTGGTAATGAAATGTGTTTCACACTTGATTGTATCGGGCCCGTATTTTGGTTCCGGCGCCCGTATAGGTCTTATATGTGATTTAAGATAAGTCTGTGAAATTTAGTAAGAAAGGGACCTAAAATGACGTGAATTAGATCGTTTTTGAGAAAATTAAAAATTTTGAAGTTAAGAAATTTCATGATTTTGTTGCTAAATTCATAGTTGTTGATGTTATTTTAGTGATTTGAATGCACGAGCGAGTCTGTATGATATTTTTAGGTTGGTGTGTATATTTGGTTTGGAGATCCGAGGGCTCAGGTGATTTTGGATAGGCCACGGGGTGGATTTTGGACTTGGAGAATTGCAGGTTTTCAGTTGTTTCAGTGCAGGCCTGCAGGATTCCGGAATTTTTATAGTAACTTCATTTATTCCCTTGTCATATTGTTTGTGATTGTTGTTTGGGTGAGGAAGAGTGTTAAAGCACAAAGGGTGATGCCGTGTATTATTTTGGTGAGAGAGTGTTAAAGCACGAAGGGTGATGCCGTGTATGATTTGTGAGGAAAAAGTGTAAAGCATGAAGGGTGATGTCGTGCCGCACGATGTACCATTCCGTGCCGATTATATTGATTATATGGTGAGGACGAGAGTAAAAGCACGAAGGGTGATACCATGCACATTTTCATTACTTGATTGCTTTGGTGAGGACGAGAGTAAAAACACGACGGGTGGTGCCGTGCACTCATTGATTTCTGATTCTTTGTTGATATTTGAGATATGTTGTTTCATTCAATTACCTGTTGTCTTTCTATTCTACATTGATAGTTCCCCCATAGCATGTTACCCCTCCCATACTTGACGGTATATTACCGTTCTTCTTTTCCGCTGTATATAGTTGAATTGTACATATTTATTTAGTAGTCTGGTCCTAGCCTCGTCATTACTTCGCCGAGGTTAGGCTGGCCACTTACTAGCACATGGGGTTGGTTGTGGTAATACTGCACTCTGCACTGTGTGCAGATCCCGGAGCGGCAGCATTTGATTCGTAGATTGGTGGCTGCCTTCAATCCACGCGGAGATCCAAGGTAGACCTGCAGACGTCCCCAGGCCCTAGCATCTCCCTCTATCCCTTTACTCCTATTTCATTTAGTTGGTTCAGAAACAATGTATCTTTATCTTTCAGACTTTGTATGTAGTATTCTTAGATCGCCTGTGAAGCTATGACTCCAGTTCTGGGTATTCTCGTTAAACAGTTGTATTGGTTATACTCAGTAATGTTATTATTTTTCTTCTGCTTATTGTAATTTCTGTTGTCTACACGTTATTTCTTTATAATTGTTATGGATATAAAATTGGTAAAAAGGTAATTTGTTCAAACAGTCGGCTTGCCTAGCTCACATTAGTAGGCGCAATCACGACTCCCGAGGGTGGAAAATTCGGGTCGTGACAATCCCCCTATACTGTATAATGAATTCGGGGCTACGGGATGGGACCCGGTAGATTCCACTGTTGATATATCTGTGTTCGGAGCTATTAATATTCTATACTTAGGTGTCACAAGGTGACCTATACTCGAAGGATATTTACTTAAAAAGTTGTATTAGAAAGCATTCATCTTGAAGAAGTTATATTTGAAAGACATTTATTTATAGAGTATATTTGAAAAGTAACTATCTTGAAAGAATTATGTTTGAAGAATCTTTAGTTGAAAAGTTTATATTCAAAATAAGTATATTTTTTTTAAGAATTTTTCCTAATTGGAAAGTATTATATTTTAAAGATTTCAATATAGAAATTTACGGGTGAAAGTTTATACTTGAAGGATTTGAGTAAAATATTGGGGTTGTTGGCTAAGGCCTGACGTGGAGATTATTGCAGTGCTGAGTTACTAATTGCCCTTACTGTATTGTGATTTTCGGATTTGAGTTGTGTTTCCGTCCATCCTTCTGTGTCGTTATTATAATGTTCTGTTGCTACTTGTTATTTTCATTCCTTATTGTAATTACTATACTGTTAGCCATACTGCATAGTCTTTATGTGTAGACATCATATTCTGTTGTCTTTATACTCACACTTATTCAATTTATTAGACCAGTAGGTATCATGACTATTCCTCGTCACTACTTCACTGAGGTTAGTTTTGATACTTACTGGACACCGTTGTCGTGTGCTCATACTACACTTCTGTATATTTTTTTTATTGTGCAGATACAGGTATCGACTGTTAGTTGTTGTGCGGATTCTTGCCGAAGAGACTCAAGATAGCTCTGCTGCTGCATTCGTAGGTTTCAGAGTCACCTTCCTATTTTATATTCACATTGTTGTACATATTTCCATACGATTGTGTTTAGAAGTTGTAGTGAAACTCTGTAGAGCTTATGACTTGTTCTACCGGGTTTTGGAAATTATAAATTGTGTAGAGATTTCTTCTTCAAGACTGTTAAATTTCATTTACTATTGTGGTATTTCAGTATGAGTTAGGCTTACCTAGTCCCTAAGACTAGGTATCATCACGATACCTAAACGGAGGGAAAGTTGGGTCGTGACAAGTTGGTATCAGAGCCCTAGGTTCATAGGTGCTACAAGTCATAAGGAGTTTAGTAGAGTCTTTCGGATTGGTACGGAGACGTCTGTACATTTCTTCGAGAGGCTACAGAACTGTTAGGAAATTTCTAATTCTTTCATTCCTTATCGTGCAATATTAATTCAGCTTGAAGCGTATATCTCATGTTATTTTGCATCCACTCGTGTATGAAATTGCGCACTCATTATTAACTATGCGCCAATGGTCCATGATATTACAGAGGGGTTATAAGGGAGTCAGGGTTGCTCAATCATTGTTACCACGTGTTGCCAAGATTGAAGATGCGGAAGTATTGAGAGATCATTCATTTGTGCACATGGAGGTGCAACAGGTTCTGACATCTGGTTGATAAGTATGATCTTAAGAAGGCTTAATTAGTTGCCTAATCATCACAATCATGGCATGGTCACGAGGTGGATGTAGATCCGAAGATAGGTGGTGGTATTAGAGATTATATGGTTTGTATGGGATTTCTATGCAGGGAAAAGTACGTACTAACAACCAAGATACTGGAGGAAGTAAGTTTAACTGTCACGAGGACGACATACGCCACATAAATGGCTTGAGGTGTCTTATGACCGGTGTCGTACGGGCGATAAAAGTTAATATTATGGATCATCAAAGTGTGTCCTATGGCTTCGCACCAAGTGAGAGGAGTCCACTATCAACGATCAAATTGTGGGATAATGTGTTATATCAGTTTTGGTCTAAGATGCATATATGTGATATTGAAACGTTCTCCAGAACTTGTATATGATTAAGACCTGAGATTTATATGGGATGATGCTGGAACTTGCAGTATTCACGCGTCTTTAATAATTCTATATTTCAGTATCAGTGGAGTCATGGAAATAATTTCAGAATACTCGTAGTGCTTAAGTTAATCACAACACTAGCGTGGAGCAATCACCTTTTAATGCACCAGTGGCACGAGATTACTATAATGGTCATTCAAGTTACCCGACACAGACTCAGTATGAGCAGCCAAACTGTAGATGGGTTGTTATGAATGTGGTGATACTAGGAACATCATGAGAAATTGTCCCAAATTTGGGAGAAAATTATTTCATCAGAACAATCAATCCACGTACCCCATTATAGTTACTAATCTACGTGCACTATAAGTTAGGGATAGAGGACACACGGGTATATAGCGCCTAAGAGGTGGAGGCCCGACCAATTGATATAGTTGCTATGGTATAGCTGAGGTTGCTACACCAGATGGTGTCGTTACAAGTACGATCTCGAGTTATTATAAAATAACAATTTTCTTAACTTGATTCGGTTCTGAGTATCGAGGCAAGTCCTCCTAATATGCTTCACTCATGAGTGAGCTTTGTAATCCAAAAATACTTGTGATTCAAAGTTGAGGACGAGATCCTCACATTTTTATATGATGTGAAATATTTAAACCGAGCTACAAGCTGCGATGGATGTTATATAAGGACGAGGTCTTTATGGTGAAAAGTTTATGTGTTTAAATTCTCCCTTTATGAAATTAAAATTTGTACTATAGTACTTATAGGGAGTCATGCCTATGAGGCTTATTTGAAAATTCTTGTATGAATATCTCTATGCATAATTTGCCAAATTTGTATTGTAATTATTGAGTTTTAACCTACGAGGTAAGTGCCTAGGTGGCGTTAATTGTGAATCGTTAATTTAGGTAAGTAATTATGAGTTCTTCATGCTACATTGTTAGTAAAGTGAAAGATTCAAACAAGAATTTGTTAACATGAAGTTAATTGGAAATTTTGTAATTGATTATGTACAACTATTAAGACCAGAAATGTGGTTAAGGTCATACATATGATGTGTTTCATGTCCAGATATCTTATGATAATGTCGTGCTCGTAATGCAGAGATTAGCGTTATTGATATATACATTATGGTGCTTTGTTGAGTTGTGGATGTATTGTTAGGAGTTGTTTTGGTGTTAATCTGGCAGGTGGATAGTCCCAATTACAGGGGAGACTCTGCCGAAATTTCTAAAAAATTTAGGAGTTAGATAAAAAATTGGGACATTAAGATATGCGGAGAAAGAGATAAGTTACGTTATGTGTTTGAGGGAGGACTCTACTTCTCATTGAGGATGAATGACCCTAAGTGGGGGATAATGTACACTATGAAAAAATTTCAAAGTATTTAAGCACTATTAAAAAGTTGATGCGTGCGTAGGCATGAGTTGCTATAGCCAGGCGAGACTAATATCGTGTGTTGACTTGAAAATACGACTTTTTTTGGAATGTTTGGAGTTTAAGAAATTGGTCTTAAAGTTTACAAATATAGATAAGGGAAATAGCCCCAATTGTAATGGTGTTGTCGGACTTATTTCAAATGCGGTAATATGGGATCAACCGCGAGTATATATGTAATAGGAAAATCATCAATTTGGTAACCTCCGAATAATTCTTAGTAGGTTCGAGGACGAACATTTGTTTAAGAGGTGGAGAACATAACGACTCGACTTGTCATTTTAAGAATTAGCATTCCGTCCAATGGCTCAAGACCTTGAGAAGCTTCTTAATATGTATCATGACCCGCATGTGTGGTCGAGTTTGGTTTTCGTAAGATTCTGAGATAAATTTAAAGAAAAACAAAATCTTAATTTTGAAGCTCAAAAGGAAAGAGTTGACCGGAGAGTTGACTTTTGAGAAAACAACCACGAAATGAAATGTTAATGATGTCAATAGCTTTGTATGGTGATTTGGACTTGGACGTATGTCCGAATTTGGATTTGGAAGTCCATAGGACAATTCGACGCATTTTGGCGAAATAAGAAAGTTGACATGTTCTAATTATATTATTTTATATGTGGAAGAGGTCTATTACCATGATGGATACCAATTGTATATGATAGCAAGTGTACGGGACGTATTATAAGTGATATGGGGTTTAAGGAGTGTCCTAAGTCTAAGTCAAGTTGGGAAATTTCATAATAAACTAAAGTTGCAAATGAGAATGCACAAGACCTCACTTGGGACGAGCATATCTACATGTATATAGTGCGTTATATGATGCACAACCTATCAAATTAGATCTCTTTGAGTCTAGTTTCCAACGCATCAAACCGTTCATCATTTGGAGTGTATACAAAAAGTTATGAACATTTTACCGGATCTGTGTCAGATGCGCGGCCGGAGCGCGGCCGCGCATATTTGAAAGTATTCTGCCTTGTGAGCGCGGCCGTGCATGTACCAGGCCTCTAAATACCCCTAAAGACGGGAAAAGTAGAGGAGCTAAGTCATTTTGCAAGACTAGGGCATCCTCTCCATCCCTAATCCGGCCAAGGCATCCAATTACACACCTAAGGTAAGTTTTTAAGTGTGTTTTTACGGTGATTTCACTTCTCAATCACTAGTTACAACATGGTTTTGATTGGATTTCTTCAATATCTCAAGAACACCCCAAAAGTTGTCTTTCAAGATTTGGTCTACAAGAGGCAATCTTTCACCCTTAGACTTACATATATGGAGTTATTATGGAATTATGAGTATCAAGTATTGGAACTCATGGTATGGTGATTGGAAGCCATAAATTCTCAACTTAAATGAATACCCATTGTAGAGATTGAAAATTTATTATTTGATGGAATTTTTTTTGGTTAGGTGTGAGTGTTTGATCACACATGTCATGTTAGGAGTATAAATTTGTTAAAGAATAATGGTGGGATGAATTGTTGGTAAATTGTGGTGGTTGGATGAACTAATTCTATGGTAAAGAGATGTAGTCAAATGTGCACACATAGTGTTTGATGAAATGTTTCAATGAGGTGAACCCACGAATATCTTCCTAATTATGGTTCACTTTTGTTATGTTTCTAAATAGATTGGAGTTGCTAGAATTTTCGGAATATTGTAGTAAGGTAAGGAAAGCTCAAGAAAGATTGGAGTCGTCCGGAGGTCAATTCATGTGAGGATACTATTTTGGAATATCGATCAAACTTCGTTAAGGTAAGTGTCTTGCCTAATCTTGTGTGGGGGACTTCTCCTTAGGATTTGAGTCTTCTATGTTGATTGTAGTTCGTGTACGCGAGGTGACGAGTGCGTACTCGGACTTATTTGTGAGAAATCCTTTTATGGTTCTTAGGTCTTTACATTCGTTGTGTATGAACGTGTTATTGATATGACTGAGTTCTTATTTACTAGTTTCACCTCTACATGCTTAACTGGAATTAATTGCTCCATGATTCACTCTTATTGACTAATTGATTCCTATTTGACTTAACTGAAGAGTTTTTCCTCTCCTATTGTCATTTTATATTTTCATAACTGCTTGTCTTATTTGAGAATTATTATTATCCTTCCTGAAATTGTTTTAGTCTTATGTAAAGCTAAGATCATCTTCCCTTAATTGAATTGTCGAATATCCTCGTAATTGCCCAACCTTAAGGGAGTTTAGATAATCTATATCCTGGTTGACTTGCCTTTATTCGGGTTTAATTGATTCGTGGTGATTCCCTTATTATTGACTTGTATATTGTGGGATCATTGCTACATGTTTGTTTTTCCCGTTGTTGAACTGTTCCCTTTATGCCAACATTTTTTCTGTGGTTATTCCTTGTGAGCTGGTTTTACCATTTCCTTGTGATTTACAGTCCCTGAGTTGATTTACTTGTCTTACCTTGTATTATTGTCATTGTTGTTGTTATATATATTGCGGTGATGTTCGATCCTTCTGTTGTGATGGAACTGTTGATTTTGTTGGTTGCGCTGCGTATTTACTTTGGGACTATGGAACGGTATTTCGGGAGATCCCCCTGTATGTTTACTTTGGGACTGCAGATTTGGTATTCCGGGAGATCCCCCTACACATTTATGATTGTAACTACGGGAACGTACCCGGTATATTCTCCCAGTACTGGGTATTTACATCTGGGACTACGGATTGGTATTCCGGTAGATCCCCTGCGCATTATGATTTGGACTACGGGACGATATCCCGGGAGATCCTCTGCATGATTATTTTGGGACTACAGACATATTCCGAGAGACCCCCCTGTGCTGTATAATGAATTCGGCACTACCGGACGAGACCCGGTAGATTCCTCTGTTGATATATCTGCGTTCAGAGCTGTTAATATTCTGTACTTAGGTGTCATAGGGTGACCTATACTCGAAGGATATTTACTTAAAAAGTTGTATTTGAAAATCATTCATCTTGAAGAAATTATGTTTGAAAGACATTTATTTAAAGAGTATATTTGAAAAGTAACTATCTTGAAAGAATTTTGTTTGAAGAATCTTTAGTTGAAAAGTTTATATTCAAAATAAGTATATCTTTTAAGAATTTTTTCCAATTGAAAAGGATTATATTTTAAAGATTTCAATATAGAAATTTATGGGTGAAAGTTTATACTTGAAGAATTTGACTAAAATATTGGGGTTGTTGGCTAAGGCCTGACGTAGAGATTATTGCAGTGCTGAGTTACTAATTGCCCTTACTGTATTGTGATTTTCGAATTTGAGCTGTGCTTCCGTCCATCCTTCTGCGTCGTTATTATAATGTCTCGTTGCTACTTGTTGTTTTCATTCCTTATTGTAATTATTGTACTGTTAGCCATACTGCGTAGTCTTTATATGTAGACATCATATGTTGTCTTTATACTCACACTTATTCAGTTTATTAGACCAGTAGGTGTCATGACTGTTCCCCGTCACTACTCCACTGAGGTTAGTCTTGATACTTACTGGGCACCGCTGTGGTGTGCTCATACTACACTTCTGCATATTTTTTTGTACAGAATATCCAGGTATCGACCATTAATTGTTGTGCGGATTCTTGTCGAAGAGACTCAAGGTAACTCTGCTGCTGCGTTCACAGGCTTCGGAGTCACCTTCCTATTTTATATTCACACTGTTGTACTTATTTCCATACGATTGTGTTTAGAAGTTGTAGCGAAACTCTATAGAGCTTATGACTTGTATTACCGGGTTTTGGGAATTATAAATTGTGTAGAGACTTCTGCTTCAAGACTGTTAAATTTTATTTACTATTGTGGTATTTCAGTATGAGTTAGGCTTACCTAGTCCCTAAGGCTAGGTGCCATCATGATACCTAAACGGAGTAAAATTGGATCATGACATCTAGCAAATTTGATGTCATTCAAAGTTCGACAGAAAATCTGAATTCCAAAACCATGACCAATTGGCAAAAATTAGTTTTTAGCATTTTTTGGGTTTTGAATATTTTTGACTCATTCATATCATATATCATACTAAATTATGTTAATCGTTGATTTTATAACTCAAAATATTACTTATAACAGCCTCGGTTTTTGAGAAAAATAACATTATTTTCATGGAATAAATATAACAAACATGTATAATAGAATACCACGTTTGAAGTTCACTCTATTCATGCTTTATTACATTATCTAGTTAGATATAAGACGATGTCTGATACCAATTATTAGAACATACGTAGTGGAAGTAAGCATAAATACATGTATCACAAACATGTAAACTAGACAATGATATAATTACGGAGATTAGAAATACTAACCTCTCAAAAACGTTACACAGGTCCTCCACAGAACAAGAAACCAGGGCTGCAGTCTTCTGCTATACTCCTAGTAAGCGTGTGGACAATATTACTAATCTGAAGAATGAGTTATTATGTGAAACTAGTCTTCTATTTGTAGATCCGAAGTTAAGCCAAAAACCAGGCCATAAATCGTGTAGGATTCTGCTAGTGTAATGGAATCCTAGTCCAACTCAAACTGAAAACTTTTTTCCCAAGTAACTTTCTTTCCAAGTCTGTCAAGGTTTGTACTAAGTATAGCAGGGACCACGAAAATAAAAGGAGGCTACCAATTATAGTATTAATTTGAAATTCTAATGAATTAAATCCTACAATAATTAATCACTATTTATTCTACTAAAAAACTGTAATTGAACTCCTCAATATGAATTTCAAAATTCACCAACACTTATTTTAACTTTCCATGTTAAAATTACAAATATTAGTTAATTAAACTAAATCATTGATAAATTAATTTAATCAACTAATTAAATCCTTTATCTTTCGCTTAAATTATTTTATGTGACGGATACAAAATTCACCTGCCGAGTTTTCACATAAAAACTTATAAGATTACATAAAAGGGTATTATCAAACTCAAGGTCGAATCATGGATTCTGTCAATTAATTATTTGTAACGACCCGACCGGTCGTTTTGAGCTTTTGCATTTCTCTCTCCAGTTCTCGGGCATGACTTGACCCGTGTAATGCAATATGACTTATGTAAATCGTTGATTTTGGTTTTTAGGGTAATCGGAATAAAATTTGGAAGAAAACAGTTCTCAGTTGAAGCTTGAAATTCGAAAGGTTTGACCAAGATTTGACTTATTTGTATATGATCTCAGATTAGAATTTTTATGGTTGGGTTAGCTCCGTTAGGTGATTTGAGACTTAGGAGCGTGATCGGAATGTATTTTGGAGGTCCGTGGAAGGTTTAGACTTGAATTGGCGAAATTGAGATTTTGGCATTTTCGATTGATAGGCGAGATTCTGGTATAGGGGTCGGAATGGAATTTCGAGAGTTGTAGTAGCTTCGTTGTGTCATTTGGCATGTGTGTGCAAAAGTTCAAGTCATTTAGACGAGATTTGAAAGACTTTCTAATCGAAAGCATAATTTAAGAGTTCTTGGAGTTCTTAGGCTTGAATCCTATGTTAAATTGGTGATTTGATGTTGTTGTGAGCGTTTTGAAGTTTTGAACAAGTTTGAACGAAGTCATGAGATGTGTTGGTACAATTGGTTTGAAGTTCCGGGTAGGTTCCGAGATGTTTTAGGCCGAAAATCATAGCTGTAGCAAGTCCAGAAGGGTTGCAGGCCTCGGAACTCACCCGCGCGGTCCGCACAAAAAGAAGTGCGGCCGCGGTATATGCTGTGCGGACCGCACAAAATGGTGGGCGGCTGCGGTAGGTGCTGTGCGGACCGCACAAAATGGTGTGCGGCCGCGGTGAAGAACATTCCGCTGGTCCTACTTCGGAAGCTCATATCTTTTGATCTACAAGGAATTTTGAGATGATTCAAAAACAAAAGTTGTAGCCCCTTCGTGTCTAGTTTTCAGAAAGGTAAAGATATCGCAATTTGGATATCTGTAGCGAAGGTTGTGGCCAAAATACTAAAGCCTGTCACTGAAGAGAAAGCCTGTGCGGTCGTGATCGTTTTTGTGCGGACCGCAGTCGATTTTGTGCGGTCCGCGGAGGTGGAAATCTGTGGGGTACTCTATAAATATGAGATTTTGGGTTTTATTTGATATTTTGACCTATAGAGCTCGGATTTTGGTGATTTTTCGAAGGTTTTTCAAGAAATTCATCGGGGTAAGTGATTCTAACTCAGAATTGGCTAGAGTACATGAATCTATCATTGAATTCATCATTTAATTCATGATTTGGGATGGAATTTGAGAAGAAAATTGTGAAATCTTTTAAAAACATAAAATGATGATTTGAAAGACCAAATGGTATCAGAATCGGATAATTTTCATATGGATAGACTCTTGTGAATATAAGGATTCTAGTTTTGTGAATTTTGTCAAATTCCGAGATGTGGGCACGGGGTCGGGTTTGACCAATTTCTGGAATTTTGTTGTAATTCGATTATTTTTGCTTGGGCTTTGTTCCCTTAGCATATTGTGACGTATTCATTCTGATTTTGGATAGATTCGATGCGCGTGGAGGCCAATTCGAGGGGCAAAGGCGTCGTGAGCTAGAGAATTAGCCGGTTCGAGGTGAGTAATGATTGTAAATGATGCTCTAAGGGTTTGAAACCCTGAATTGCACATCGTAGTGCTATATTGAGGTGAGACACACGCTCGATAATGAGCGTAGGGTCTTTTACTATTGGGGATTGAGACTTGGTCCGTCCTGACTGATGATTTTACCACGTATTTGACTGAAACTTATTTGTTACATCATGATTTGGGGCTAATTGCCATATCTGGGCTTCGTGTCAACTATTTGAACCCTTCGGGGATTTTGACTGATTTTTCCTCACTATACTTGTTAAAAATTGTATCCTCGGTCATGTTTCTCTCTGTTTTAAACGATTCGAGCCGATTTTGTCATACTATTCCTAAATGAGAGGAATTTGTGGGCTGAGATCCCTATCTTCTATTATTGTGCCCGAGAGGCTGTGAGGTTAATGACTGAGAGGGGTTGAGAACCCAATGGTGAGGATATTATATATGTTATGGATCGGGCTGCACGCCGCAGCAATATAGCGTTTGGGCTGTAGGAGCCCCTCCGGAGTCTTCACACCCCCAATGAGCACAGTGGACTATCTATATGGATCAGGCTACATGCCGCAGCAATATACGAATCGGGTTGCATGCCGCAGCAGTTATTCTGATTTCTGTCGTAGCGGTTATTTTGATTTCTGTTATTATGAGAGATATATGGGTCGAGAACTGAGAATGAGCACCAAGTGATGAGAGTGAGCCCGAGGAGCTGATACTGTTCTGAGTGATTGACACTGTGCTCGAGGGGTGGATTTCTACTTGTTATTTACCTGCTAAATTACTGTTTTACCTGATTTAAAGAGGTTTCACTTGCTGTCTTCACTGATTTACTACTTTAAGTGATTTTTACTGCTTGATATAGAATTGTTTTGTGCCTTTACGTGTTTTCTTGCTTTCAGCCATTATTTATGATTATTACTCACTAAGTCGGAGTACTTATATTACTCCCTGCACCGTGTGTGCAGATTTAGGAATCGCAGAGTCCGCTCCTAAGTGTTGATCCTCCCAGTCCAGGTAGTGTTTTCGGAGACTACGAGGTAGCTGTTGGTGTCCCCAGCCCCGTGCCTCCCTTATATTACTATTTTCATGTCCTTGAACTTCTGTATTGGATTTCGTATCTAGTAGACCGGTATCCGGATTTATTAGTTGCTCATGACTTGTGACACCCCGGTTTGGGCTGTGTCGGGATGGTTTCTACTGTTGTTATCGTTAATTCTGCAAATTATGGTTATTATATCATGTTTTAGAACTACTTATGGTATTTAACTGTTTAAAAGAGGCGGTCTATTTTGGTCTGGCTGGCCATGTCTTTATGAGAGGCGCTATCACGATCGGGTTCGGGGAATTGGGTCGTGACAAGTTTGTATCAGAGCCTAGGTTACATAGGTCTCACGAGTCATGAGCAGATTTAGTAGAGTCTCATGGATCGGTACAGAGACGTCTGTATTTATCCTCGAGAGGCTGCAGAACCTTTAGGAAAACTTCACATTTTTTATATTCTAATCGTGCGTCCTTGATTCAGCTTGAAAAGTAACTCTTGGATTCCTTCCTCGCGTTCGTATGGGTGCATGAGCCCTCAGTATCAGATGTGCCTTGATGGCTTGTGATTCCTTGATCGAGGGGCGAGAAGTGATCTCTATGAGTTGATGTTGGGCCAGTCTGGAGGACTTGGGGGCGGATCTTTGCCTATATCTTGAGCACCGAGGTGTTGATTGTGTGAGCAAGTATTTTTGAACGTATATGTTCGGTATTGTCCCTACTAGTGGAAGTGACGGCTGGATAACTATGTGATGAGTATGTTGGTACTACGAGATGTATCCACATGATTTGGAAGAGACGAGAAGGTCTGCTAGAGGATATAAGCACTATTAGGTGCTTGAATTCCATCTTGATTCGAGGTATAGCCCCGAGTTATGGGCGTGTGAAGGATCTTTTCATGTTTCCGAGTTGTGAGTGAAGTAAATTTCATATTGCGGTATGAGTTCAGACTCAGGAAGACTAAGTGACTGCGTACAGTTTATGATGGTGGAAGGTATACAGAAATGCTAGTTAGAGGCAAAGCAGGTGGGTTGTCTCCTGCGAAATGTTCTGAGGTTGTACAATCCTTATGTGTCTGTTAGAAGATCTCATTTGCGAGTGAAGGATATGTGTTGCAATTTAAATTGGGTTGCTTAGAGAGTGGGTGTAACTGTTGCGAGAGTGGAATGTGAGATTTGCAAAGGAGTTAAACTTCTAGATGATCTATGTTTTCACAGGCTTATAAAAGATTTGAGTTTAATATCACTATGGTATCATGACATCAATAGAGTATAATCGTTATGAGTTATTGAGTGTGTGCTTATCAATGGCTTCGAGCCAAGTGGGGGAGCCTACTATTGATTAGGAGATTGCACGGTTAGGTGTTATGTTGGTTCCAGTTTGAGGCGTGATGGTGAATCAGTTATGGCTTGCGGAAATTGAGACTGAGGATGGCTTGAGTAAAGGAAAATTTTGACGAAGATTATATTATGCTTCATAGGTGTGTGAGAATCACGAGATGTCTTGAGTTGTTATTGGCAAGAATGCTCGGTTCATAGAGCAGGAAGTTGCTTGGTTGTATTAAGATGGGGTTACATTCTGCGGTGTCGGAGTGCCAATGAGGCACAGGTTGTTCGGTTCATTTGATCAGACTAATTGTAGTTTGAATAGAGTGAATGACTCTCGAGAATGGTTCTAATGTGTTCAAGATTCTACATGTAGCAATTGGGTATTTTAAAGTTGTATATGTGGTTAGGAACCGAGTTTCATTTGGAAGATGTCAAGACTTGTGGTACTTTCTACATTAACTATGAGATTCTATATATCAGTATTAGGAAGTATTGGTTCCAGATTTGCAGGAAGTCCCTTCGGGGTAGCTATTTTGAATGTGGTGCTTTCGATAACATTTAAGAGAGTACTCAGCGGCTCATGAGCCTTAGACAGTGTGGTTTCATACTTGGGTCTCGCGTGGTGAGTCTAGGTTGAGGAATTGTGGCGTTGTAGCAAGAAGAAGTGTCAAGCTAACGGTAGATAAGAAGGAAACTTGAATAGATGTGATAGCGTGGTAGTAGGCCAGATCGGTATGGTAAGGATATGATTAGCTCCTTGGGTGTTTACGAGGTAACGAGTCTCTGTAGGTGTTTCGCGGCAATTCTTTAAGGTTTTAGTGACATGCGTAGCTCGGTTGAGTTAGATGGATTCAGTCCTGATGAGTTAGTGTTATGCAAAAGGAATTCGGGGAGTTCTAGATGGTTTCCACCACAGTTAGAGAGGTATATTTTTCCTATTGGCGTGAGGAGCATGGGATGCATAGTGATTTCCTTCTAGATGGGATCAATGGAATGTTCTTGACTAGTGGAGTACGTAGATGTTTGTGTCTCATAAGGGAGATGAAGTTCTCATGTTATCCTAGGATGGTATGGTATATGCGATGTGTTGTGGAGGATTGAGATTTGCATGTGTAAGGTTACAGTTCAGTCTTGAACGGAAAGTCATAAAATTCTTAGGCAGCACTAGCAGTTTCAGATGATTAGAGAAATGAGCTTCAGATGATTAGGGGGATGATCTCCAGATGATTAAGGAAATGGTATTGCTAAATGGGAGTGATTTGACGAGGGTATATGTTTCAGAAGAGGCAATGTGATTAAGTTGATGGTGCTTCGGTAGAATTGCGGTGCTTTCTTGTTAGATCGACTACTGACATTCAAGCTACGTTGTGGTTGTAAGTCGTGTGTATCGGCACTGTTTAGTGACTATTGGGGTTTGAAGACCCAAACGGATCTTTTGTGCTTGGCATGTTAGATTCTGGATGAGATACTAGGTTCAGACTGGTTGTCTCCGTGTTGTGCCATTCTGGACTATTGCGCTAAGGCGGCACTGTTGGCTATGCCAGAAATGCCACGGATTGAGTGATGAGGTCTGTAGGATTATGCCCTAGTGGAGTGGTTTTATATTTCGAAGGCCCAGCGGACGGCTGGGAAGGATTGTCTTTCTTATTTGGGCTTTCGTGATGGATGTCAGTGTAGAGGCTTCTACCATTGATTCAGTTTCGGTGGTGAGGGACTTTTCAGATATGTTTCTTGTGGTCGGGCATGTCGCCGGGCAGGGTTGTTGATTTCGGTATTGATTTGATGTCGAGCACCGTATCGTATGGCACCGGCAGAGTTAAAGGGCTGGAATGAGCAGCTTCACCTTGATAAGGAGTTCGTTGGTAGGCCAATACAGATGCGTGTTCTAACTTGAGTCGGCTTTGTTGGCTCCGAATTGTACTGTTGTGGGATGTGTTGATTCGAGTGTTATTGAGATTAGTAGTAATCAGGGGAGATCCATGAGTTACCTTTCTGTGTTGCAAGATGTTATGATTTGTTGGTTATGGGCATATATGGTACGGTTCTATTGAGGTTTCATAGTGGAAGTCGAGCGGGAAGAGTGATTGGGTGTTGCTCGGTGAATAACCTATCAGTTATGTCCTTTTGGATTAGTATGGTGTATGTTATTTGCTTCACCATGGGTATGATGATTTGCTTTGGTTCTAGACATCGAATTGTGCATGGTTGTCGATTTCGAGCAATGTGACTAAGGTAGTTTATGTGGAGCAATGTTGGATAGGATCGCACATCGCAACGAAGTTATGTGGAGGTATGACCTTGCAGGTTAGATTCGTGTGTTTTGTTCCTATGATGTGAGATGGGTTCTCAGCCTTATGTTGTGGTGGTACTAGTGAACTTGAGGTTCAGCTCTTTCATTTGAGTCATTTTCATGATTTGAGTATGTTTGGACTGTTTCGTATTGATGCGTGTATTATGCAAGTTGTGGCTTAGGCCTATATGGATGTGTCACGTCACCAGAGTAATGTGTTGGATTAGAGGAGATCATTGGGGATCATTAATAAATACGAACGGATGCGATTTTAGCATGTTGGAAGGATAATATCGAGGTTCAGCTCGGAGATTTGCTATGGTTTTCGCCAAAGGAGAAGTGGCTTTATGAATGGTTGATCTGAGAGATGGTTATGATTTATTGCGTGTTTCATTGATCGTTGGTAGTATATGAAAGTGTTGGAATGAGACTTTAGTTGATAGGAGGGTTTTTACCGGTATTCAGTTGTTGTGGGCAGTTGTTGTGAATAGAAGTTATCGCTACAAGTGTTGAGTTATGTGGTATATCATGTGATTGCACCGGAGATAGTATATATGGTTTGTTATAGCTTGTTCGGACTTATTCACAGTATAAATGTGAGATTCTGATCGTGTGGTGATTTTAGAACAGGAAATGTGGTTCTATGGTTTATGGACTAGGATGGATTGTGAAATTTCAGTTATATTGTGTTATCGAACCTATGTGAGATAGGGTGATGTGGGATCACCCCTGAGTACGTGCATGGTGAGGTTATTCAGCAATTGGTTGGCTTTTGGAACAACTCTGGGCACGTTCGAGGATGAACGTATGCTTAAGTGGGGGAGGATGTAACGACCTGACCGGTCGTTTTGAGCTTTTGCATTTCGCTCTCTAGTGCTCGGGCATGACTTGCCCCGTGTAATGCAATATGACTTATGTAAATCGTTGGTTTTGGTTTTCAGGGTAATCAGAATGAAATTTGGAAGAAAACAGTTCTCAGTTGAAGCTTGAAATTCGAAAGGTTTGACCAAGATTTGACTTGTTTGTATATGATCTCGGATCAGAATTTTTATGGTTGGATTAGCTCCGTTAGGTGATTTGGGACTTAGGAGCGTGATCGGAATGCATTGTGGAGGTCTGTGGAAGGTTTAGGCTTGAATTGACGAAATTGAGATTTTGGTGTTTCTCGTTGATAGGCGAGATTCTGATATAGGGGTCGGAATGGAATTCCGAGAGTTGCAGTAGCTTCGTTGTGTCATTTGGCATGTGCGTGCAAAATTTCAGGTCATTCAGACGAGAGTTAAAAGACTTTTTGATCGAAAGCATAATTTAAGAGTTCTTGGAGTTCTTAGGCTTGAATCCTATGTTAAATTGGTGATTTGATATTGTTGTGAGCGTTTCGAAGTTTTGAACAAGTTTGAGATGTCATGGGATGTGTTGGTACAATTGGTTTGAAGTTCCGGGTAGGTTCCGGAATGTTATAGGCCAAAAATCATAGCTGTAGCAGGTCTAGAAGGGTTGCAGGCCTAAAAACTCACCCGCGCGGTCCGCATAAAAAGAAGTGCGGCCGCGATATGTGCTGTGCGGACCACACAAAATGGTGTGCGGCCGCGGTAGGTGTTGTGCGGACCGCACAAAATGGTGTGCGGCCGCGGTGAAAAACATTCCGCTGGTCCTACTTAGGAAGCTCATATCTTTTGATATACAAGGAATTTTGAGGTGATTCAAAAACGAAAGTTGTATCCCTTCGGGTATAGTTTCCAAAAAGGTAAGGATATTGCAATTTGGACAACTGTAGCGAAGGTTATGGCTAAAATACTAAAGCCTGTCACTGTAGAGGAAGCCTGTGCGGCCGCAGTCATTTTTGTGCGGACCGCACTGGTTTTGTGCGGACTGCAGTCGATTTTGTGCGGTCCGTGGAGGTGAAAATTTGTGGGGTACTCTATAAATACGAGCTTTTGGATTTTATTTGATATTTTGACCTAGAGAGCTCGGATTTTGGCGATTTTTTGAAGGTTTTTCAAGAAATTGATCGGGGTAAGTGATTCTAACTCAGATTTGGCTAGAGTACATGAATCTATCATTGAATTCATTATTTAATTCGTGATTTGGGATGGAATTTGGGAAGAAAATTGTGAAATCTTTTACAAACATAAAATGATGATTTGAAGGACCAAATGGTATCAGAATTAGATAATTTTTGTATGGATAGACTCCTGAGAGTATAAGGATTCTAGTTTTGTGAATTTTGTCAAATTTCGAGATGTGGGCCAGGGGTCGGGTTTGACCAATTTCTAGAATTTTGTGGTAATTCGATTGTTTTCGCTTGGGCTTTGTTACCTTAGCATATTGTGACGTCTTCGTTCTGATTTTGGATAGATTCGACGTGCGTGGAGGCCAATTCGAGGGGCAACGTGAGCTAGAGAATTAGCCGGTTCGAGGTGAAATGATTGTAAATGATGCTTTGAGGGTTTGAAACCCTGATTGCACATCGTAGTGCTATATTGAGGTGAGACACGCGCTCGAGGATGAGCGTGGTGTCTTTTACTACTGGGGATTGAGACTTGGTCCGTCCCGGCTGATAATTTTACCACGTATTTGACTGTAACTTATTTGTTATCATCATGATTTGGGGCTAATTACCATATTTGGGCTTCGTGCTAACTATTTGAACCCTTCGGGGATTTTGACTGATTTTTCCTCACTATAGTTGTTAAAAATCGTATCCTCGGTGATGTTTTTCTCTGTTTTAAACGATTCGAGCCGGTTTTGTTATACTATTCCGAAATGAGAGGAATTTGTGGGCTGATATCCCTATCTTCTATTATTGTGCCCGATAGGCTGTGAGGTTAATGACTGAGAGGGGTTGAGAATCCAATGGTGAGGATATTATATATGTTATGGATCGGGCTGCACGCCGCAACAATACTTATATGGATCGGGCTGCACGCCGCAATAATACTTATATGATCGAGCTGCACGCCACAACAATATAGCGTTTGGGTTGTAGGAACCCCTCCGGAGTCTGCACACCCCAGTAAACGTAGTAGACTATCTTTATGAATCGGGCTGCACACTACAGCGATGTACGGATCGGGCTGCACGCCGCAGCGGTTATTCCGATTTCTGTTATTATGAGAGATATATGGGCCGAGAGCTGAGAATGAGCACCAAGTGATGAGAGTGAGCCCGAGGAGCTGATACTGTTCTAAGTGATTGACATTGTGCTCGAGGGGTGGATTTCTGCTTGTTATTTACCTGCTAAATTACCATTTTACGTGATTTCAAGAGATTTCACTTGCCGTCTGCAGTGATTTACTACTTTAAGTGCTTTTTACTGCTTGATATAGAATTGCTTTGTGCCTTTACGTGTTTTCTTGCTTTCAGCCATTATTTATGATTATTACTCACTAAGTCGGAGTACTCACATTATTCCCTGCATCGTGTGTGCAGATTTAGGCATCGCAGAATCCGCTCCTAAGTGCTGATCCTCCCAGTCCAGGCAGTGTTTTCGGAGACTACAAGGTAGTTGTTGGTGTCCGCAGCCCCGTGCCTCCCTTATCTTGCTATTTTCATGTCCTTGAACTTCTATATCGGATTTCATATCTAGTAGACCGGTATCCGGATTTATTAGTTGCTCGTGACTTGTGACACCCCGGTTTGGGCTGTGTCGGGATGGTTTCTACTGTTGTTATTGTTAATTCCGCAAATTATAATTATTATATCATGTCTTAGAACTACTTATGATATTTATCTGTTTAAAAGAGGCGGTCTGTTTTGGTCTGGCTGGCCTTGTCTTCACGAGAGGCGCCATCACGACCGGGTTCGGGGAATTGGGTCGTGACATTATTATTTCACAAAGACTATTCGTTATTGTCCAATCTATTAGGCACACACTAACTCTGAATAGATTTGTATCAAAATAATAAACAAATTACATTGATCATAATAACTATACCAAGATTAGGAGTATACGCTCAATTAATGAATCAGAGAAAATATTTTATATATTCAATACAAAAATAACTTTTCTCTACTTGGTTCGTTCAATACACACCAAGTATACTAGCACAAGAAGTTGGAATAAAACAACTCCCATAATCAAAATAAATTATACTTTATTCTTGTGCTATAATCATCAAGATATTTTGCCCAACAATATCTTCGATTGTGAATATAATTTATTAATTATGAGAACTGATAATTTAATCTTCTGTGCATGAGTTAAGACTCCATACACTAAATCGTCTACTACATAATTAAAGGATACACGTGTAACAAATAATTTATATTATATTAAAAGGAGAGTAGTATGCATTGTGGTTAAGCCAAGCGGCAAACTAAAATGAAGCCACTTGGCAATTATAAGACAATATTAATTATTAGAAATTATAAATGGAAAGTAATTAAGAGAAGTAGTTTAATGAATCTTATACATAATCTAAATATATCTTAGACAACTATAATCTCTCTCTTTATATATATATATACTGATTCACTCATAGATTTTCTTCTAAATTAGCTAGAAATATGAAAGTAAAAAATTAATTACAAAACTATAATTGGAAAAAATAAAAAATATAGAAAACGTAAATTGAGATATCCTATGACTATTTATACTTTGAAGTAAGTTAAAATATAAAATAAAACTAAAATTTACTTATGATATTAAAGATTTATTGACTTCAAAAATTAAAATATTCATGCAGTAAAATAAGATCTTAGATAAAGTATATAGAAATAACTTAAATATTTATATCTTCTATATATCTATATTATATTAAAAGGAGAGTAGTGAAGCATGAGGTTAAGCCAAGTGGCTTATTGAGAAAATGCCACTTGGCACTTTTAACACAAAATCTAATATAGATTGACAAGATTAGAATAAATATAATATGAAACATGGTATATTTAGGAACATTATGTTGATTAGAAGAATACCAAATTTGTAAATTGTTCAAGAAAGTTTTATGTAGTAAATATTTTTATTTAAGGAAGATTATTTCTTTAATTTTGGTCAAAATGAAAAACGAAAGCATTGAATTTGGACTGATTTTCCTTCATGATACATTTCCAACTAAAATTTAGGTGATATTATCTTTTTAATTTAGGTACGTATTAACAAAATATTTAGTTTGACAAATATGATATGAAATGTCGTAATTAATTTCTCCTAAATTGTGTTTAAGTCAAATATATATAAAGGAATAAAGTTTGCATTGTGGTTAAGTCAAGGGGCAAACTACTATAAAGTTACTTGGCAATTTAGGACAATAGTTATAATAAGATTTAAATTAAATTTAAGGGTAAAATTATTTTTTCAATTTAAATGAAAAGATATTAAATAAGATTATTTTGAATCTGAATGGAAAGAAAGTTAATATTTTTCTAAGATATAACCTACTATCTTATCTTTACTGGTAAGATTTTAAAAAGGATAAAAATAATAACTACATAGTAAGAATAAGAATAATCTATATCTATTCTGTTAATTTATTTTCTTAAACCAAACCGCTTTTGAATTGAAAAACATATAAATCGGATCATATCCAAGTTTTTGAATATTAAAAAACTCCAAGGATGAAAAAATATGAGCAGATACTCTTCTATTTTTTTAATCTATTATTGACTTAAATACTAAATAGAATAACTTTATGAAATTTATAGTAGGAAAAATAATAAAGGAAGAGGGGGTGGACATAGCGTGTGAAAATTTATAATTTACAATTACATAATAAATAAAATAAAAATAATAAATAATATTATTAGTAAATTTAAATATTAATCTAAGTAGTAGAATAAAAGTTAACAAAAAAATTTACTATAATAAAAAGAAAAACTAAATTCATCTATAATATATTATAATCTATCTATTTATCTATATCATATTATATTAAAAGAAGAGTAGTAAAGCATGTGGTTAAGCCAAGTGGCAAGCTAAAAAGAAGCCACTTGGCAATTTTAAGACAACATTAAAAATTTGAATTATAAATGGAAACATAATTAATGGAAGTAGTTTAATGAATCTTATACTTAATCTAAATAGATCTTAGACAAATTTAATCTATATATCTATATTTAAATTTATAGTTATAAGTATATTTATATCTATATTGATTCACCCATAAATATTTTTCTATATTAGCTAGAGATATGGAGGTAAAAATTAATTAAAAATTCTAATCGGAAAAAATAAAAAATATAGAAAGACGTAATTGAGATTACCTATGACTATTTATACATTGGAGTAAGTTAAAATATAAAATTAAATTAAAATTTACTTAACTTATTAAAGATATATTGAGTTTAAAAATTAAATAAATTCAAGCAGCAAAATAAGATCTTACATAAAGTATATAAATTCTTTATAAGGTAAGAAAAAACTTAAATAATCAGTAAAAAAATATTTTAAAAATAAGAATAGTAAAGTCATATTAATATTGATAAATCGGGTAAACGAATATTTTATACGTAAATATTACTACAATATTCAGATATAATGTGTTCAAACAATTAAGAAAATATTTTTTTTATTAATATTTGAATTGAGTGCAGTAAATTTAAGTTTGAAAGAATAACATATTTTTTTTAAAATGTAGTTAAATATAGAAAATAGAATAATAAAACTTATTTGAATTTGAGAAAGTTTTTTAATTTTTATCTATATTATATTAGAATGAATGTGATAGAAATAGATATTAAATTCAAACAAGCTAATAAAAATCCACATGACAATGTAATAATATTAGGTATTGAATAATATTATATCAAAAATAAATAATAAATAGAGAAAAAATAAAATTCAGATTTTTTATCATAGAGAAGAAGGGTAAAACTTATTTAATTTTGAGATGAGAAAGTTTTTATATTATGATAATAAAATCATAATATGGATAAGTCCACGTAACTCAAGTCTAATAGATTAAATCAAAAACTAAAAATATTGAATAATAGACATAAATTAGAGATAATATGAGATATTTATAAATCATAAGTTTAGAAAATAACATAAATTAAATATACAATGCTTAAAATCTTATTATAATTTAAATAATTTAAAATTTTCGAGCAATATTTCTAAAACAAAATAAATACTTATTTTATGATTAGAAAATTATATATTTATCTATATTATATTAAAGAATAATAGTTTATAATGATATTAAAAAAAGTTACAAGTTAATGAAAAGCCACATAAAACGTAATAAGACTGTATATTAGATTAAAAATTAGCAAAATTATTAAAATATTACTATTAGAAATGAAAGGGAAAGGCTATTTGAATTTGAAATTAGAAATTTGTTAAAACTACGATTAGAATGTTCAAACTATGGATAATATCATGAAATTGAAATCTTATTTATGAAAAAAAATATTAAAATAGAAAATAAATTTCTAATATAGGTAATTTTACTAATAAAAATTAAAGATTAAATTTGTATTAAATTTAAAAAAGAAAGAAAATTTACGTAAGAAATAAAATGATAATGAAAATATTACTACAACATTAACATATAATGTGTTCAAACAATAAAGAAAATATTTTTCTATGATTAATATCTGAATTGAGTACAGTTAGTTTAAGTTTGAATATATAGCATAATATTTTGAAAATACGGTCCAATTTAGAAAATAGAATGATAAAAATTATTTGAATTTGAGATGAGATTGTTTTTTATTTCATAAGTTTTTATTTTTTAAAATATTACATAAAGAAATAAAAATGACAATAAACATATTACTACATATATATAATATGTTCAAACAATTAAGAAATTATTTTTCTATGATTAAAATAAAATTTTAAAAATATAAATAACTTTCTAATATAGGTAATTTTACTAATAAAAATTAAAAATTAAATTTGTATCTTAAAGCTCAAAAAAGAAAATTTAACTGCGTCTAATACAAAAATAATTATAAGAGAACTAAATATATTTGCAACATAATCATCAAATATATATATTAATATTTTAGACTAATTCAATTTTACAATTTAAAATAAAATATGATATTATTTTGGTTAAAAGTAAAAAATTAATATAAAAATAATTAAAATTTATAGTAAGGAAGAGAATGTAATAAAAAAATAGAGATAGTGTGAGGATACTTATACATTAAATTAATTTAAAAAATTAAATTATATTTAAAAATATTACAATAAATTTAAATGATTAAAAAAATTTGAATGCATAAAATATACTAAATTTCAAGAATAAAAAATTTATATTTATTAAAGACTATTAAAAGAATTATAAGCAAGATATTAATTAAGATAATAAAAAATTATATTATAAAAAAATAATATTAAATAATAAATAATACAATAACTATAAGAAAAAATAAAAGAAAAAAGAATTTGCGTAAAAATAATGTGATGAATAAGACATATTTAACTTTTAGATAAAAACAAAGTGATAGTAAGAGGTTTGTTAAAATAATATGATTTAATGTGCTCAAACAAGACAGATCGCAACATGATATGTTTAGTATTCTTTGATACTAACAGCAAAACGAAGTGCAAGTACTAAAATCAAGTAGTTAGGTTGCTACAAATAAAAAACAAAATAGGTTGTGCACTACGAGATTTGAACAATAATTTCATATCCTGCTTCATAATTAATATCTAATGTTATATAATTTTTATCTGAGAAGTTTATATTTTAAGGTTATTTGCACATGATTCAAATATCCAACATCACAACTTAACACGATTTGTGTCCGCGCATCGCGCGGGTACTAATACTAGTATTATATTAAAAGGAAGGTAGTGAGACATGACATTAAGCCAAGGGGCATATTCAGAAAATGTCAGTTAACATTTTTAAGACATAATCTAAATAGATTTTTAGACAAATTTAATAAGGATTAAAACAACTTAGATTTGATCAAATTTAATTTATGGTAGAAATCAATTAAAATTGACTCACATTCTTATAGTAAATAAATTTTGATAGCTTTCCAAATATAATTATTCACTAACCACTTGATCTGTTTTCTTTTCTTTCATTTCATAATTTTATTATTTTAGAAATAGTACAAGGAGAAATAAAATGATAATGAAAACATTATCATTAGATATAATGTGTTCATACAAATAAGAAATTAACTTTTATGATTAATACTAAAATGAGTGTGGTATAAATAGATACTAAATTAAACAAGCTAATGAAAGCCACATAACAATATAATAATATTATGTATTGAATAATAGAATAGCAAAAATAAGGAATAAATAGAGAGAAATTAATCAAATCTTTCATCATTAAGAAAATAATAAAACTTATTTAAATTTGAGATGTGTGAGCACGTGATTTTTGTTTTACGCGACAATCGCTCCAAAAGAAATAAAAATAATAACAAATGGTCCTATTGTACAATTTTTGAAATTTTGCATGGCACTTTGTAATTATTTATGATATTTTTGCCCATTTTTTATTTTATTAAAACAAAATACAAAAAATGTATGTGTCATGCGTAATTTGAACCGTAATCCGGTTGTTAAATGAGAAAACCATAAATAGGCATTTTTGTCCATGATTGTTGTTTTGTTTGATTTTACCTGCTTCAAATATTTTAATATGTGTGTGCAAATAATGGTATTAAGTGTCTATTTAATTTTAAATTTGATTTACTTCGGCTTTGTTTTAAAAAAAATGTAATAATAATAATAATAAAAGATAAGTGTAGAATTGGTTTGAAAATCAGTTTGGGCTGATTTTCATTTTAATTCAGGGCCCAAACGAACAACCCAACCCAAATTACCCGGTCCAGTCCAGTTCAGCCCCTAACCATCCAAACGACACCGTTTAATCCAGTATGATCTAGGCCGTTGATCTCAGATTGATCAACGGCCAAGATCTCACACCCCATAACCCACTAATGAACCCGACCCATTCCACCCGAACCAACCCTGACCCTTACTAAGCCAAACGACACCGTTCCACTTAAGCCCTCAGATCCAGGCCGTAGATCTCGATTGATCTAACGGTTGAGATCAAGCCATCAACCCCGTATATAAACCCTTCCCCCTTTCACCCCGCGCCCTAATCCAAACCCCCCTGCCTTAGGTCGTCTTCACCAGACCCTTCCCCTCCAAACCCTAGCCGCCCCTGTATTCTTCACCATGAAAGCCGGCTGCATGAACGCCGGTGACCTCCACCTTAACACCATAGAACCCCCCACAACCCTGAACATGGATATGTCAACCGCTTAACTCGAATCCCTTCCCACCTTCTCGAATATTCATTTGAAGATTCAAGTCGGAACCTAACTTACACCGTTTGACCCCAGTTTCGCACCAGACACTCCCCAGACCCCCCTCGTGACCAAACCATGCTTGGTTTGGTCCGAATCTGACCAGGGAAGCATGAATCCCGGATCTAATTTTTGGAACCTTAGGGTTTCTCGTCACTGGTCCGTATCTCGTTTAAACCAAGAGATTAAGGTCTAATGGACCTTAATCGAAGTGTTTCTCATCTGAGAAACACTTCGATTAAAGTCCGTTCAGCCTTAAGAAAGGTCTGTTCGAGTCCAAGCTAAGGTTTTTGATTTTTCGGATTTTAAGGTGAGTTTTGCTTTCTTTTCTTTATTTGTTTTAGTCCATGTGATTGTTTAAAAGGCTGTTCATGTTTTGTGAAATTTGTGTTTCGAATTTTACCAACTGTGTCCTGTCCACCTTGCCTGAACCTCTGCGTTTGATTGAGTCCTTCTTCTACTTGTTCTGATAATGCGTATGTATGTATGTGTTGTGCCATTAGCTGAATTTCAAATTTGAACCGATTAACTGACTCCTCGAATACAATTCTGTTTGGTCAGTACAATTCAAATCATGTGTCGATACTGTTAAATGTCTGATTTTTGGCTATGATTGTGCATGTTATGATTAATATAGTCGAGTCGACATGTGTCGTCAATTAGTTTCAACTGTCTGAACAATAACAAATCGATTTGCTTCTGTTAAACATTGCCTGAATCAATTAAGAACTAAGTTTAGTGACTTATAGTTGTTAATTTAATTTCAGAAACCTAAGGTTTGGTCTGTAATTGCAATCTGAATTGATGGCATGTGCACTTGTGCGCAACATGTGCATAAAGGCCCTTTTTGAATTAAAATAGTTTTGACAGCATATGCTGTCAGACTACATTCTGCTGCCCATATTCTGCTTTAGTTCAGAAATATTAAACCTTACTTAAAAGTAAGTCTGTCAGGGAATATCATGGGGTTGTGTTCTTATTTAAATAGTAAGTGGAATCTGAAAATAGGATAGCACGTGGGAGGGTGTTCTGATTGTCTAAAACAGGCTGTTAAAAGGGTGATTGGAGGCTTATAAAAGGAGGTCTTCCATCAGTTTAAAGGGAGGAGAGAAAGGGACACCTGATATTAGAGAGACATTAGGAGATTTGAGAAGAGGGAAAGGATAATATACAGACACACAAGGAGATTGATAAGAAAAAGGGGGAAAGAAATATTGTTGAGGACACACACACAGACAGAAATAGATAGAGAGAGGCATAACACAGGAAAGAGGAACTGCATTTTTCGTCTTTGTCTTGATTCTCACTGGCCTGGATTTCCCTGTTCCATATTGATTTCTTCTGAGTCCTGTTTGAGATTGTTAGTTGTGTGTAGCATCAGTGCATTTCTAGATCTGTTCTTCCTAAATTCTGATTCATATTACTGGGAATTTGCCACACTCTGCCATTTTTTATTGGCTCCAAACTGCATCTTGCATTGTGATTTTGTTTCTATTGGTTACCTGCTGTTGCTGTTGCTGCTATTCTGCCTTCTGCTGCTGCTGACCTTTCTGCTTCACTTCTTCTTTGCCTTTCAGTATTCAGGTACACATTTTGAGTCCCATTTTGGTGTCAACTGTAACAGTTCGAAAGCATGAAATGAAAGGAGTTTGAAGAAATTTAAATGTCTGTTTGTACTGCTCATGGTATATTGACTTATTTTGTATAAATTGATTAGTGCGTAATTCAGTAGCGAAAGATTAGTTAATACTTAACCAAGTTTTAGCTTCTTGCATCTTGGTTTATAGTTGTTCGTTAGTACGAGATGTAATGGTACAATATGTAGAATGCATGGATAATTGACATAGAATTTTCGACCGGATTCTTGTTTAACTATAATGACATGCATAGGATAGAATATTTCCACCTTACACAATGATGTTCTATTTTATTTTAGTTCTTTTATCAGGACCCACTAGGCAGTATATAGAAGCACGTTCGAATTCCCATTAGTAATAATGCCTAGTGTTCAATTCCCTTAATCTAGCCTAAAATAAGGCTAGTTAAGTTCAATTCAAGAAATATTTGGATACAAGTATAGCATTTGATCAATCTCGCATGTTTCACAAGGTATGACGCCTCTTCACTTTGTAAATAATTAATCAGAAATTGATAAGAATCCGGGTTAGGCCAAAGCATATAATTAAATTAGCATGTACCTTTTTCTTCTAGTTTTAGAGACAAATGCATTAGAAATGTAGCCACTTTAGGATATCCTTTCTAAAATAGAGACGAGCCTCGCCAAATAAAAAAAAATGCGAAATTGCGGGGCCCTCAATAAATAACCATAATAATTTTTTTAGAATTCGGGATAGGCCGTTTATTGAATTTCATGGCCTTCTACAAAAATAATAACGCGCTAGACTCTTTAGGCGCGGCTTAATAATTTGACCTTCTTAAACACGGGTGCACATTGATGTGACCCAAATCCAAATCTCAATGGAGTCAAAATGTGTCGACAACCACGGGTGCATTGATTGTGACGTGGTTCGAGATGCATTTTCACGATGTTGCAATTCTATAAAAATAAATGATAATAATAAAAGCGGTTTAAACTTAATAAAGGCACGTAAGTCATAACATATATTTAAATCAGATATTTAGCCATTATAACAATTTAAGCGACCGTGCTAGAACCACGGGATTCGAGGGCGCCTAACACCTTTCCTCGGGTCAACAGAATTCCTTACTTAGAATTTCTGGTTCGCATACTTCATTTGGAAAAGTCGAATATTTTTCCTCGATTTGGGATTCAAGATAAACCGGTGACTTGGGACACCAAAAGCCAAACCTTTCCCAAGTGGCGACTCTGAATTAAATAAATAATCCCATTTCGAATATTGTCACTTAAATTGGAAAAACTCCCTCGCGCATTTAACCCTTCGGGGCGGGGCGCGCAAAAAGGAGGTGTGACAGCTCTGGCGACTCCGCTGGGGAATAGTTACCCAGAACCTCCGGTTCAGGGTTCAAGAATTCGAGCTTAGAATAATTGTTATATTTGGCTTTATTATCTGATATTTATTACTTGGTTTGACATAACGTGCTGCACTGTTTGTTTTTTACTGCTTTGATATTATCTGAACTGTATATAAACTGTGCCGAACCCTTCTCTCTTCACCTCCGGGGAGAAGCTCGCTGGTCGAGGCTCCCTATTCTGTTAGTGTCGATACCTGAAATAAGAAAGAGAACGGATAAGTTACGAAGCCGGACGGCCTTTTGGTTCCCGGTAAGTTGCCCCTCCTCGACTCGAGTTGTCCGCTCGGGTACACAGTCTAGAACATCTACCCAGGTTATAAACCTAGTATAACGAAACCTCATGCCGGATCCCTAGTAGGAACGCTTATCTGCATCATGTTGCATTTGACATAGGGGACTCAACACAGGGGTTGGGTCCGTCTAGGACAGGCAACCTGGAATGAAAAGACCATCCTGCTGCATCCCGTTTGTTGTGCGCATCTATTTGCTTCAGATCTGCATGTTGACCGGTTTCCGAAAATTTTTCAAAAAAAGAATAGCAGGATAGGGAGATAATTACTTATTCTTTTTTAAAAAAAAAAACCATGTCCGAGTGATGTCAAACCTAACCGGAATTTTCTAAGATAAAAAAAAAAGCTCGCCTTTCAGTTTGACTATTCATTTTAATCACTTTCAAAATCCAAAAAAATATATAAATAAAAAATCAATTTTTTTTTATTGTTTCATTTGTAGCACCGCTTTAAAAGATTTTCAAAATTTCATTAAAAAAAGGGAAGTTTAAAATGTGTAAATATTTCCTTGGTCTCTTTTCAAAAATAAATAATAAAATGAAAAACAAAACATATAACAAAATTTCAAAAAAAGGGTTATTCTTCTTTTCTTTAAAGGATTTTATTTTTGTTTCCCCTATTTTAATATGACCGAACTACGCCGGTTTGATTCTCGCACGGGGTGAGATACGTAGGCAACCCTCGGCGGGTTCAACCTCCCGTTTTTGCAGAAAAAAAAAACCTAGATAATTTTAATTTTTGAGTCTAATAAAGTTTATCACCCTAAATAAATGTGCAGGATGAGCACGATACAAAACGAACCGTTTTCAATAATGACCAAGATCCCTTTTGAGTTGCGATTATGGTGGAACGACTTAGGCAAGGAGGGGCAAGGCAAAGTGAGGAAATATCTGAAAAATCTCCCGGATTTACTAGACATTCAGCCTCGGGGG
This sequence comes from Nicotiana tabacum, assembly GCF_000715075.1. Taxonomy (NCBI): domain Eukaryota; kingdom Viridiplantae; phylum Streptophyta; class Magnoliopsida; order Solanales; family Solanaceae; genus Nicotiana; species Nicotiana tabacum. The sequence goes on along the minus strand of NC_134095.1, from coordinate 22,184,186 downwards.
GATATTATCAGATCATTGGTCACTTACTGGGATTCGGCGCACAATGTATTCCATTTTTCAGACTTCAAACTCACCCCGACGTTGGAAGAAATAGCGGGATACATTGGGGGTGATGAAGCTCCGTTAAGGTTCAAGTACTTGATTGCACCTAGGGCCGTCACGATACACCGGTTTTTGGATTTTCTGAAAATACCCCGAACATTTCACCATCCAGATCTTGCCAAAGGTTTCTGCAGTCTCCATCTCATGTATGCTAGATACGGTCATGAAGGCGGTTTCAATAAGCCAGATTTCAAACTATGTAGTAAAGGCAACCGACAAAAGTGGGACGAACACAGGCAGTTAGCTTTCATGACGGCCTTCTTAGGTCTTATAGTGTTCCCGAGGAAGGACGGCAACATCGATCTAAAAATAACTGGGGTTGTCAGTACTTTGCTCACCCAAGATAAGAGTACTCTAGCGCCTATGATTATGGCTGACATTTTTCGGGCTCTCACTGCTTGTCGAGCCAGGGGCGACTTTTTCGAAGGATGTAACCTACTATTGCAAATATGGATGACCGATCACTTATGCCGCCGCTCTCCGCTCTTGGGTTACGGTTCGCCTGAGAAGACTTGCATTGGAGAATTCTACACTAGAGTCAAAGGTTTCAATCTACCTGAGGGCGTCACATCATGGACCTCATTTTTCCGAACTCTCACTGCTAGCCAAATCCAATGGATGCTCGGATGGTCGCCTGTTGAGGAAATCATATACATGCCAGCAACCAGGCCCCACTTTCTGTTGATGGGACTTAAAAGCATCCAACCCTACGCCCCATATCGGGTTCTGAGGCAACTTGGGAGGTATCAAGTGGTGCCGAAAGATGAAGATCTGAGTACCCAAGTGATTGAGATCAGTCCAGATGGTCGTTTCCCCGAAGAAGAAGTTCGCCAAATCTGGAGTGAGTGCTAACATCTGACGGCAAGAACTTGTGTGATGGATATAGCAAAAGGGGAAGTTTCCCCAGGGTATCACGCTTGGTTCAGAGGCGACCTGTCTTGCGAAAGACCAGCTAAGAGACCGCATCTCAAAGACTTTGTAGAATCATCCCAAGGGCAATGGAATTGGTTAGCGAAAGAAAAGGAGTATCGGGCAGAGATCGGTGATTTGAAGCTACAAATTGACAGTCTGAAGTTCAATAACAGCATACAAATCGCGGCGGATCAAAGTGAAAAGAATAAATTGGTCCAAGAGAATGAAGAACTTAAGGCCCAAATCCAAAAATTGAGATTGTCTCTTGATGAATAGCCCAGAAGTCGATCAGACCAGCAGTTGATTAAGGGTTTAAAAAGAGAAGTCGCGGAGTGGCGAGATGGTTTAGAAGAATCGGGAAAGATTATGGCAAAGCTCAAGGCACAGTGGGGAATAAGAATAGAGAAGCATCGCCGACATTTGAACCAATCGAAACGCGACCACGAGAAAACTGTTGCCAAAATGAAGAAAGAGATGGCTATACTTGAGATCAAAGCAGCTGTTCAGGCCAAGAATTTCCAAATTGAGAGCAGATACTAGTATGACTCATTAGCCCAGATGAAGTTAGAAGTACGACGACTGAAGAATCAGCATATGCAGGATGCTCAGGTATTCAAGATATGTAGCGATCAGATAAAACGCCTACTCGTAGAGAAGAAGCAAACCAGGGATAGGATCAAGGCCATTGCCCATGCCATCACCAGACGATGTCTACGATGTGAGAACATGACCAGCGTTACCTTCCTCTCGGCGGTGATGGGTTATGTCAAGCAGACTATGCATGAGCTGGAACAACTTGAGAGGGATCTCACGCCTAGGACCGCGGCGAGGCCGAACGATGCCCCGCGGACACCAATTTTCAAAACCATAATGCACTCATAAGTCAAGTCTGTATCTTAGCATCTTCTGCCTGTTTTTCCCATCAGGGTGATTTTTAGTCTATTTTGAGTCTAGGTTTATTTTCAAAGCTTGCTCTTTCTTTTGCAAAATGTAGTTTGTAATAGACCATTTCAACAATAAAGAGGTTGCTTCTTTTACGTTCATTTGTGTTTTTCGAACTACGTAATGATCTGATTCACGTAGGCATCGTGATACGTAGGCAATCCTCATCGGATCCGGTCGCATTTCTTTTACTGCAAAATAAAAAAAAATAATAAAAAAAAAAGAAGTAAAAAAAAAACTAATAAGAGGAAAATGCCGGAATGACGCACGCTCTCGTAGCAAACATGTAGTAATCCACTTAACTGTATAGGTGCATCATGCCCAACGTGAGATTGACTATCTGTTATTTGCTGCAAATTAACCGTGCGTTTGTCGTTGAGTAATTCAGGGTTTTTGAAAAGATGGTTGGTTTGGTGAAAGTCTGGCCTCGCACTCATACTTCACGAGGTCAAGAAGAAGTGTTCAACTACCTGTTGTTAGGACCAGAAGCAGTACTCACACTTACTTCACCAGGTCAAAAGGAAGTGTGGAAATGTCTTCAGAAATTCCATTGCAAACAATCCCTGTTTCCGAGGAGAGCTCGATCTCAGCCGTCCTCACACCTGAATCCGCAACTGCGGAGGAAAATAGAATCCTACGGCTCCGCATGTTGGAAATGCTGGACGACTGGAATAATGGGAAAGAGCCGCCAAGTGTCGTCCCCGGGTTCCCTGAATTATTCTCCAGGTCAAGTGGGACTTCTAATGTCCCCATAAATTATCTTGCTACCCCATTCGGGTACCCAACCACCTCAGCCTTCTCTGATGGATCGCCTTCTAAGCCTCATCCCCGAATGTCAGCCACCGATGCAAGCATGAACATCTTTACTGCATCACCTTGCCCGATTACGGCACAGCCTGCCACGTACAAACCAAACTTTGACTCATCCTCTTTTACATTCCAAGCACCATCGTTCTCAATGCCACGTGCACCTGCCAGCGGGTTTCAAGACCCCAAAGTTCGAGAAATACGATGGGCACGGTGACCCCATTGCACATCTTAAGAAATACTGCAACCAATTGCGGGGAGCCGGCGGAAAAGAAGAACTGCTAATGGCATATTTTGGGGAAAGTCTAGTAGGGATAGCCTCAGAATGGTATATGGACCAGGAAATGTCCCGATGGCATATATGGGATGATCTCGCCAGAGATTTTGTGAAACAATTCCAGTATAACATCGACATTGCGCCAGACCGAAATTCTCTGTCGAATTTGAAGAAGAAACCGTCAGAAAGCTTTAGAGAATATGCTATTAAGTGGCGTGAACAGGTGTCAAGAGTGAAGCCTCCCATGGATGAAGTGGAAATGGTCACTACTTTTATCCAGGCTCAAGAGTCTGACTATTTCCAAAACATGATGTCAGCCATGGGTAAGCCATTCGCGGAAGCGATCAAGATTGGAGAGATGGTGGAAAATGGTCTGAAAACAGGTAGGATTCTGAGTCAAGCAGCCATAAGGGCAACCTCCCAGGCCGTCCAAAGTGGGTCCGGAGGAATGACAAGAAGGAAGAAGAAAGAAGAAACGACTATGGCAGCCTCGGAAGCAAGGGAGTATCATCATCCCAGGCCCCGTTTCCCGGAAAGAACCCCACAACACTACTACCCCCACTCAAATTTGGCATATGCTCATCAACCTTATATGGTCATGAATGCCCAGCCTTATGCCCATCCACCACAACAAGCCAACCGAGGCCCAGCTCCACCTCCCAGAAATCAACCTCCTTACCGCAACCACTATAACCCACAACCCCCGCAGAATAACTTCCGCCCTCAAGAGCCACCCCGAAGGCGGACTTTCACGCCCATCGGTGAACTATACTCAACTTTGTTCCCGAAGCTAGTCCAGTTGGGTTTCTTGCAACCAATCCCTCAAACAAGGCAAAACCCGACGTCACCTTCTTATAAAGCTGGAGTCAGATGCGCCTATCATTCAGGGGCCGAGGGACATGATACAAATGACTGCTGGTCGTTGAAAAGAGTGGTCGAAAATTTGATAGAGCAAGGGAAAATAGTGCTAAGGGACGAGGAGATCCCGAATGTAACTAACAATCCATTACCTGCTCACAATAATGGGCCGCTGATCGGAATTATTTGTGAAGACAAAGCGTTCGACCCTGCTCTGAAAGCCATAATTGCCATTGTCGACACGGGGAAGAGGCCCGAAACAGACCAGAAACCAGAAAAGGGGGAGGAGGCCAAAGCTATAAAGAAAGAGCCTGAAAAGAAGGTGGAGAAGAAAATGTTACCGGTAAAGGATGGAGTTCTTTACATACCACGAGGTCGAGCTGAGAAGACGCAGAACTTCGGAATCAAAAAGACAAAACCTATGTACGTGACGAAAGGGGCCTATGTGGTCCGGGGGACGATTCAACCACCTCGGCTGAATGAGCCAGTGGTTATCGGACGCGTGCCACAAAAGCCAATGACCAACCCGTCCACAGTGCCGTGGAATTATCAAAAGACTTTGGTAATGTACAAAGGTAAAGAGGTCATGGGAGAACTTCCAGAAAATACTTTCATTGGAAGGTATTCAAATACCCAAGAACTGAACAACGCCACACAAAGGCGCTTCCCGCCAAAGAAGCCCGTAAGTGTTGAAGAAGCGGAAGTGTTCTTCCAACAAATGAAAATGCCGGATTACGAAATGATAGATCAACTGCGCAAGTACCCCGAGCAAGTGTCCATGATGTCATTGTTAATGAGGTCGACCGAGCATCAAAAGATCTTACTAAAGACCCTGAATGAAGCATATGTGCCAGTTGAAACCTCGGTAGAACAATTAGAGCGGATGACAGAAAGATTCTTCGCCGTCAACCAAATCTCTTTCAGCAAGAACGATCTACCCCCGGAAGGAGCGGCACACAACAAGGCTTTGCATCTAACAATTAAATGCGAAGACTATTATGTCAAGCGGGTAATGTTGGATGGGGGCTCAGGCGTTGACATTTGCCCTCTCTCCACGCTACAAAGAATGGAAATTGGGACCGGAAGAATCCGACCCAACAATGTCTGCGTAAGGGCTTTCGACGGCATCAAGAGAGATACCATGGGAGAAATAGACCTGTTGTTGGTCATAGGACCAGTCAAATTTCAAGTAACCTTCCAGGTGCTCGACATGGATACATCCTACAATTTTCTCCTTGGCAGACCTTGGATCCATGCGGCAGGAGCCGTGCTTTCCACTCTTCACCAGATGGTGAAGTTCGAGTACGAAGACCGAGAGATCGTGGTCCATGGGGAAGATGAGCATGCAATTTATCGGGACCCATCCATCCCATATCTGGAACCGAGAGAAGGGAGCGAACATACGGTCTATCAAGCTTTTGAGATTGTACTGGCAGAGCAGTACGAAGAGGGAATACCCTGCCCCCAGCCTTTCTTGTCTAACGCCTCGGTTATGGTGGCCAAAGAGATGATCCGGCACGGATTTAGGCCAGGAAAGGGGCTTGGACGAACCCTTCAGGGAATAACAGAACCCATTACCTTGCCAGTCACCAAGAAACCTTTTGGACTAGGCTTCAAACCTACTCCAGCAGACGAAGAGTGGGCAAAGAAAAGGAAAAATAAGGGTTGGAGGTTACCTCGACCATTGCCGGATTTATATGCAACTTTCATCAGGCCAAGGTACGCTGAAGAAGAAGATGATGAGGTCTTCACAGCTGAGGAAATCGAGGAGATATGTGGGGCGATGAGAGAGATGCTCTACGAGGTCCACATGGTTCAACCAGGTGAAGGCACAAGCATTGCTGAGATGATGTACGTGGGGCCGAACGCCAAACTTCAAAACTGGGAGGCCACGCCATTCCCGACTAGACGGAAGTCCGGGTAGACCTGTCCTGCCACCTTTCCTGTGTCACAAGTTATCTCCAGAACATAACTTGAACATTTTCTTCCTTGTTGTTTTGAATTCCTAAGTTGTAAACATTGTTGTTTTCAACTTTCCAAAGAAAATAAAAAAAATCATCATTGCTTTCCCATTCTTTCTTTTGTTCTGATTTTTGTTATTTTTCCTTTTATCTTTCTTTTCAGTTATAATAATGCGGCTTTAAATATGACATGCTTGCGGACTTCACGCCCAGATCACAATGAGCTATTTAACTGCGAATTAATGAACCCAGAACCAGAATATGATGCGGAAGAAGCTTTTAGGGAAATAAACCGAGAGTTGGAATATTTTGAGAATAAACCTAAGCCAAATCTGAATGACACCGAACCGGTTAATTTAGGAACTCCTGAAGAAATTCGGGAGACCAAGATAAGCATTCACACGGACAAGAAAACGCGAGAGGCGATAATTCAACTTCTTTTTGAATTTAAAGACGTGTTTGCTTGGTCATATGATGACATGCCGGGACTAGGTGTTGATCTAGTGGTTCATAAATTGCCGATTCATCCTGATTGTCCTCCAGTTCAACAAAAGCAACGAAAGTTCAAAACTGAGGTCAGTGACAAGATTAAAGAGGAGATCACCAAACAACTGAAAACGGGAGTGATTCGGGTAGTCCAGTATACTGTCCTCCGGTCCAACAAAAGCAACGAAAGTTCAAAACTGAGGTCAGCGACAAGATTAAAGAGGAGATCACCAAACAACTGAAAACGGGAGTGATTCGGGTAGTCCAATATACAACATGGTTGGCGAATGTGGTTCCAGTACCAAAGAAGGACGGGAAAACTCGGGTATGTGTAGATTACCGAGATCTGAACAGAGCAAGTCCTAAAGATAATTTCCCGCTGCCCAACATCCATATCCTCGTTGATAATTGTGCCAAACACGAGATACAGTCTTTCGTAGATTGTTACGCTGGGTATCATCAGGTATTGATGGATAAAGAGGACGCCGAGAAAACTGCCTTCACCACGCCTTGGGGCACCTACTGTTACCGGGTCATGCCATTTGGTTTGAAGAATGGTGGGGCTACTTACATGAGGTCCATGACTGCCATTTTTCATGACATGATGCATCAGGAAATAGAGGTGTACGTGGACGACGTGATAGTCAAGTCTAGGACGCAGGATAATCACATCCAAGACTTGAGGAAATTCTTCGAGAGATTAAGGAAGTATGACTTGAAGCTGAACCCAGCCAAATGTGCTTTCGAAGTTCCGTCGGGCAAACTTTTGTGCTTCATCGTAAGAAGGAGAGGTATCGAGCTAGATCCAACTAAGATAAAATCCATCAGAGATCTACCTCCCCCAAGAACAAAGAAAGACGTGATGAGTCTGTTGGGCAGGTTGAACTACATCAGTCGGTTTATTGCCCAGCTGACAAGCACGTGTGAGCCCATATTCAAGTTGTTAAGGAAAGATGCGGCTATTAAATGGACAACTGAGTGTCAAGAAGCCTTTGATAAAGTTAAAGAATACCTTTCGAATCCCCCAGTCTTGGTCCCTCCAGAACCAGGGAGGCCACTTTTCTTGTATCTGACAGTCTTGGAGAACTCTTTCGGTTGCGTCCTCGGGCAACACGACGTAACCGGAAAGAAGGAGCAAGCAATCTACTACTTGAGCAAGAAATTCACCGGCTACGAGGCCAAATACACTCTGCTGGAAAGGACATGCTGCGCTCTCACGTGGGTTGCTCAAAAGCTGAGACATTATCTCCAAGCCCACACTACGTTCCTCATAAGCAGGTTGGATCCTTTGAAGTATATATTTCAGAAACCAATGCCTACTGGGAGACTGGCTAAATGGCAAATCTTGCTTACGGAATTCGACATAGTCTATGTCACTCGCACGGCAATGAAAGCCCAGGCGCTAGCAGATCATTTGGCCGAAAATCCGGTCGATGAGGAATACCAGCCATTGAGTACCTACTTTCCAGATGAAGAAGTAAACGCCGTAGAGGTGGTCTCAGAGGACGCTCATGTTTGGAAGATGTTCTTTGATGGAGCCGTGAATGCCAAAGGTGTAGGAATTGGGGCAATTTTGATCTCGCCTTCCGGTCAGCATTATCCCGCCACAGCTAGACTGCGTTTCTTTTGCACAAATAATACAGCTGAGTATGAAGCCTGCATCATGGGCATGCATATGGCAATCGATCAGGATGTCGAAGACTTACTGATTATGGGAGATTCTGACCTGGTTATCCGACAAGTCCAAGGTGAATGGGAAACTCGGGATGTCAAACTTATCCCATACCGACAGCATGTGGAGGACCTCAGCAAGCGCTTTACATCAATAGAGTTCAGGTATATCCCGAGGTGTCACAATGAACTGGCAGATGCACTTGCTACTTTGGCTTCAATGCTACCCTACCCGGGCAACGCCCACGTCGATCCTTTGGAAATCCAAATCAAGGAAAGACACGGTTACTGCAATGTAATCGAAGCGGGATCAAATACGCAGCCTTGGTACCATGACATCAAGAGGTTCCTGAAGACACATGAATACCCCGAGCACGCTACTGGAGATCAAAAGAGGACCATTAGGCGACATGCAAGTGGTTTCTTTCTGAGCGGTGAATTGTTATATAAGAGGACCCCGGACCTCAATCTCCTAAGTTGTGTCGATATCGAGGAAGCGAGGAAGATCATGCACGAAGTACACGCAGGTGTGTGCGGACCTCACATGAACGGGTATGTCTTAGCGAAGAAAATCCTTCGAGCAGGTTATTACTGGATAACCATGGAAAAGGATTGCTTTAGCTTCGTTCGGAAGTGTCATCAGTGTCAGGTGCACGGTGATCTGATTCATGCACCTCCCACAGAACTGCATCCAATGTCTGCGCCTTGGCTATTTGTCGCTTGGGGCATGGACGTCATTGGACCAATCGAACCAAAGGCTTCGAATGGACACAGGTTTATACTGGTTGCCATAGACTACTTCACAAAATGGGTAGAGGCTGTCACTCTCAAGTCGGTCACTAAAAAAGCTGTAGTGGATTTTGTACACTAAAATCTTATCTGTCGTTTCGGTATTCCTGCGACTATCATTACAGATAATGCAGCAAACTTGAACAGTCACTTGATGGGAGATGTATGCGAGCAATTCAAAATAACGCATAGGAATTCTACTCCTTATCGGCCAAAGGCCAATGGCGCTGTAGAAGCGGCAAACAAAAACATCAAGAAGATTTTGAGGAAAACGATCCAAAGTTCCCGACAGTGGCATGAGCAGTTACCATTTGCATTATTGGGGTATCGCACTACGGTACGCACATCGGTAGGAGCGACTCCTTATCTTTTGGTTTATGGGACCGAGGCTGTAATACCGGCAGAGGTAGAAATTCCTTCGCTTCGAACCATTGTCGAAGCGGAAATCGAAGACAGCGAGTGGGTCAAGACTCGGTTAGAGCAATTGACTTTGATTGATGAAAAGCGAATGGCCGCGGTTTGTCACGGACAGTTGTACCAACGAAGAATGGCCCGCGCTTACAACAAAAAAGTCCGACCCAGGAATTTCGAAGTAGGTCAGCTGGTACTGAGGTGTATTCTGCCGCATCATGAGGAAGCCAAAGGGAAGTTTGCTCCAAATTGGAAAGGCCCATACATCATAAGGAAGATATTGCCAAGAGGAGCGTTGTATTTAGGTGATATCGAGGGAAATGACCCCGAAACAGTAGTAAATGCAGATGCAGTCAAGAGATACTACGTCTAAATTATACTCCAGTGGTCCTGACACATTTGAAAATGATGAAGGTTTTATTCCCCACTACTCCCAAACACTACCCAATTCTCTCTACAAACCTTTGGCCGTTAAAAAAAAAAAAATTTGATAGAGGCCTGAACTACGTTTGACTTGATTCCGAAAGGATACGTAGGCAGCCTCTCCCTGAGGTTCAGTCACACCAATAATAAAATCCCATTCACCCTGAAATTGAAACCGGGGCACGTCGAGCAGTTTAGAAGTTAGTATCATCTACCTCTCTTTACCAAGCACAAGCCTTCAAATCAATTACCAAAGATAGTGGGGAACCAATAAGCGTCACAAATGGAGACCGACACACTCTGAATTGAGAGAGATAAAATGAGAGAGTCTCGTCGGTGAAAACCTTCGGGCACCACGAGGCGACGGGAGTAGAGAAACAAAAATGAGAGAGCTTGTTTAGTCAAAACTCACAAAGAGTGCTATCAAGCGATGACAGGAAGAGAAATGAGAGAGGTCAGCCAGCGAAAACCCGCAAAGGGCGCTGTTGGCCGAAAAGAATGACTCCACCCCAAAGAGGTCTCGGCAAAGTTCCACCGGTTTGGAATCACAGATCCGTTCTGGTTCAGGGAAACGCAAGTTCATGGAAGGTCAGGCGTCCAGTCCAAAGAGCATGTCATGTCATTTAAAGCCAACGTTATCTTCCTCAGATAAGTCTTTCTCGTCCCGAAAGGGACATCCCCTTCCTGAAATTTGTTTTCTCCTTTTTTTGTTTCTCTTCGAATCCCTTTTTATGTTTTAACCCCAAGTTCAGGATACACCAGAGAGGGCAGGTGGCAGGTTTGTTTTCACGGAATTCCGTTTCATGAAGGAAAACACCCCGTTTCGTTGGTACGTCTGTCCAAACTTGATAAATCATGATGTTTGATGGCGTTCGCAGTAAAGAGGAAAAAGAGAAATTTCCCCCAGCAAGTCCGCCTTCGGACGAATCCCCACAGAGTCTCTCCTTGTACAATCCCCCACAAAGTCTCCCCAATATATATTAAAAAAAAAAGAAAAAAAAATAATATAAAAATAAAAAAAATCCCCGTTGGAATTTCCCCAACACATCCCCAGCGAGTACCTTTGTAAACATTCCCCAACAAGCTTACCCCAACCAAGCCTAGAAAGCCCGCTTCGAAACAATTACCCAGCATGCCCCGTTGTACAAAAATCCACACAAAGAATCCACTTTCTAAATATTCCCCCCACAGAGCTTCCATTTGTACAAATCCCCACAGAGTATCCCCAATAAAATCCCCGTTGAGAATCTCCAAGCAAGATGGGACAAAAAAAAAGAGCCTTACGAGGCAAATCATCACAGAATCTGGAAATACAAGCCTAAGCAGTCTAAAGGGTTTCGACATATGAATCAAATCAATGGTGGGACTTCGCAACAGAAATGAAGACGCAACGAAGCAACCGGGAACGATCAAGGTCACCAAACCGACCGTCATTTCCGAACTAACAATTGTTCTTTGTCTGAAAAGTTGAAACAGGTATAATCCAAGACAACCGTGCAAGAAGCAGGTGTCGCCCAAAGAAGAAGGTACATGGGTACAAGAAATATTTTGGCAATAAGGAATTCACTCGAAAGGTAAGTCTCCACGAAACTCCCTTTTATCTTCTACTAAAACAAGAAAATTCGAAAAAAAAGAGGTCAGTTGTTGTTCTCGAATTTTGTCCCCATTCAATCAGCATTAGGGTTTTAAACCCTAAACTGAACTTTTTCCTTTAGTCAGCATTAGGGTTTTAAACCCTAAACTGAATTTTTCCATTCAGCCAGCATTAGGGTTTTAAACCCTAAACCGAGCTTTTCCATGCAGTCAGCATTAGGGTTTTAAACCCTAAACTGAATTTTTCCTTTAGTCAGCGTTAGGGTTTTAAACCCTAAACTGAATTTTTTCCTGTAATCAGCATTAGGGTTTTAAACCCTAAACTGAACTTTTTCCTGTTATCAGCATTAGGGTTTTAAACCCTAAACTGAATTTTTCCATTCAGCCAGCATTAGGGTTTTAAACCCTAAACTGAGCTTTTCCATGCAGTCAGCATTAGGGTTTTAAACCCTAAACTAAATTTTCCTTTTAGTCAGCATTAGGGTTTTAAACCCTAAACTGAACTTTTTCCTGTAATCAGCATTAGGGTTTTAAACCCTAAACTGAATTTTTCCTTTAGTCAGCATTAGGGTTTTAAACCCTAAACTGAACTTTTTCCTGTTATCAGCATTAGGGTTTTAAACCCTAAACTGAATTTTTCCATTCAGCCAGCATTAGGGTTTTAAACCCTAAACTGAGCTTTTCCATGCAGTCAGCATTAGGGTTTTAAACCCTAAACTAAATTTTCCTTTTAGTCAGCATTAGGGTTTTAAACCCTAAACTGAACTTTTTTCCTGTAATCAGCATTAGAGTTTTAAACCCTAAACTAAATTTTTCCTTTAGTCAGCATTAGGGTTTTAAACCCTAAACTGAACTTTTTCCTGTTATTAACATTAGGGTTTTAAACCCTAAACTGAATTTTTCCATTCAGCCAGAATTAGGGTTTTAAACCCTAAACTGAGCTTTTCCATGCAGTCAGCATTAGGGTTTTAAACCCTAAACTGAATTTTCCTTTTAGTTAGCATTAGGGTTTTAAACCCTAAACTGAACTTTTTCCTGTAATCAGCATTAGGGTTTTAAACCCTAAACTGAATTTTTCCTTTAGTCAGCATTAGGGTTTTAAACCCTAAACTGAACCTTTTCCTGTTATCAGCATTAGGGTTTTAAACCCTAAACTGAATTTTTCCATTCAGCGAGCATTAGGGTTTTAAACCCTAAACTGAGCTTTTCCATGCAATCAGCATTGGGGTTTTAAACCCTAAACTGAATTTTCCTTTTAGTCAGCATTAGAGTTTTAAACCCTAAACTGAACTTTTCCTTTCAGCTAGCATTAGGGTTTTAAACCCTAAACTGAATTTTTCCTTTTAGTCAGCATTAAGGTTTTAAAACCCTAAGCTGAACTTCCCCCCAGTTGGTCGGTATTAGAGTTTCAACTCTAAAACTGAACTTCTCCCCAGATAGTCGGTATTAGGGCTCCAACCCTGAATTGAGTATTTTTATCTTCCTTCTTCAATTTTATGAACTTTCTGGCGAATAATTCACGAAATTTTCCTAGTGAAACTGGGGCAGAAAATTTCGTTCGTTTGTTTGTTTTTCTCCCGCAGGTCTAACCTCGAGCCACACGGATCGAAATGACCCACGAAGTGAGTCTCAACTCAGAATCAAAAAAAAGAAAAGAAAAAGACAAAAAGAAGATGTCCCGAGATATCGGAGTTAAATGGAAGGCGGATCGACTCCAACATTGGATTAAGATTCAGAACTCTGCCAGTCACGCCTCACTCAGCATCCCAGAGAATAAGCAAGCACCTACAACTCGCAAGCATCAAGATTCGGATCGAAGTCTCCAAGCAAAATCAGCTAAGACCCATGATCAAGTCGCAAAAGAATCATAGATAGGGATCTTGTAACTAGCAGTTGACATGCATATAAGTATTTAAGTTCAGTTTCAATTTTTCTTTGGTTGTAATAAGGCGGTCAGTAAAGCAGTGGTGACTACAGCAACAGCAGTAACAACAAGCATTGCAGTCCCATGGTAGTCCCAGCTACCGAAACTTCCCGAACTACATTGACCTGATTCCTGTTTAGCCCGGGATATGTAGGAAATCTTTGAAGCAAGATTCGGTCAAAACTTTCAAAACATGCTTCACACGGAGTAGTCCATAGGCAAAAATCGCTTATATCCGCTCACTTTATCTTTGCACGAAAACTCTTCGTGTTTCCGAACAAAGAGGGGCAGCTGTGAGCACGTGATTTTTGTTTTACGCGACAATCGCTCCAAAAGAAATAAAAATAATAACAAATGGTCCTATTGTACAATTTTTGAAATTTTGCATGGCACTTTGTAATTATTTATAATATTTTTGCCCATTTTTTATTTTATTAAAACAAAATACAAAAAATGTATGTGTCATGCGTAATTTGAACCGTAATCCGGTTGTTAAATGAGAAAACCATAAATAGGCATTTTTGTCCATGATTGTTGTTTTGTTTGATTTTACCTGCTTCAAATATTTTAATATGTGTGTGCAAATAATGGTATTAAGTGTCTATTTAATTTTAAATTTGATTTACTTAGGCTTTGTTTTTTTTTAAAAAAAATGTAATAATAATAATAAAAGATAAGTGTAGAATTGGTTTGAAAATCAGTTTGGGCTGATTTTCATTTTAATTCAGGGCCCAAACGAACAACCCAACCCAAATTACCCTGTCCAGTCCAGTTCAGCCCCTAACCATCCAAACGACACCGTTTAATCCAGTATGATCTGGGCTGTTGATCTCAGATTGATCAACGGCCAAGATCTCACACCCCATAACCCACTAATGAACCCGACCCATTCCACCCGAACCAACCCTGACCCTTACTAAGCCAAACGACACCGTTCCACTTAAGCCCTCAGATCCAGGCCGTAGATCTCGATTGATCTAACGGTTGAGATCAAGCCATCCACCCCGTATATAAACCCTTCCCCCTTTCACCCCGCGCCCTAATCCAAACCCCCCTGCCTTAGGTCGTCTTCACCAGACCCTTCCCCTCCAAACCCTAGCCGCCCCTGTATTCTTCACCATGAAAGCCGGCGGCATGAATGTAGGTGACCTCCACCTTAACACCATAGAACCCCCCCACAACCCTGAACATGGATCTGTCAACCGCTTAACTCGAATCCCTTCCCACCTTCTCGAATATTCATTTGAAGATTCAAGTCGGAACCTAACTTACACCGTTTGACCCCAGTTTCGCACCAGACACTCCCCAGACCCCCCTCGTGACCAAACCATGCTTGGTTTGGTCCGAATCTGACCAGGGAAGCATGAATCCCGAATCTAATTTTTGGAACCTTAGGGTTCCTCGTCAGCGGTCCGTATCTCATTTAAACCAAGAGATTAAGGTCTAATGGACCTTAATCGAAGTGTTTCTCATCTGAGAAACACTTCGATTAAAGTCCGTTCAGCCTTAAGAAAGGCCTGTTCGAGTCCAAGCTAAGGTTTTTGATTTTTCGGATTTTAAGGTGAGTTTTGCTTTCTTTTCTTTATTTGTTTTAGTCCATGTGATTGTTTAAAAGGCTGTTCATGTTTTGTGAAATTTGTGTTTCGAATTTTACCAACTGTGTACTGTCCACCTTGCCTGAACCTCTGCGTTTGATTGAGTCCTTCTTCTACTTGTTCTGATAATGCGTATGTATGTATGTGTTGTGCAATTAGCTGAATTTCAAATTTGAACCGATTAACTGACTCCTCGAGTACAATTCTGTTTGGTCAGTACAATTCAAATCATGTGTCGATACTGTTAAATGTCTGATTTTTGGCTACGATTGTGCATGTTATGATTAATATAGTCGAGTCGACATGTGTCGTCAATTAGTTTCAACTGTCTGAACAATAACAAATCGATTTGCTTCTGTTAAACATTGCCTGAATCAATTAAGAACTAAGTTTAGTTACTTATAGTTGTTAATTTGATTTCAGAAACCTAAGGTTTGGTCTGTAATTGCAATCTGAATTGATGGCATGTGCACTTGTGCACAACATGTGCATAAAGGCCCTTTTTGAATTAAAATAGTTTTGACAGCATATGCTGTCAGACTACATTCTGCTGCCCATATTCTGCTTTAGTTCAGAAATATTAAACCTTACTTAAAAGTAAGTCTGCCAGGGAATATCATGGGGTTGTGTTCTTATTTAAATAGTAAGTGGAATCTGAAAATAGGATAGCACGTGGGAGGGTGTTCTGATTGTCTAAAACAGGCTGTTAAAAGGGTGATTGGAGGCTTATAAAAGGAGGTCTTCCATCAGTTTAAAGGGAGGAGAGAAAGGGACACCTGATATTAGAGAGACATTAGGAGATTTGAGAAGAGGGAAAGGATAATATACAGACACACAGGGAGATTGATAAGAAAAAGTGGGAAAGAAAGATTGTTGAGGACACACACACAGACAGAAATAGATAGAGAGAGGCATAACACAGGAAAGAGGAACTGCATTTTTCGTCTTTGTCTTGATTCTCACTGGCCTGGATTTCCCTGTTCCATATTGATTTCTTCTGAGTCCTGTTTGAGATTGTTAGTTGTGTGTAGCATCAGTGCATTTCTAGATCTGTTCTGCCTAAATTCTGATTCATATTACTGGGAATTTGCCACACTCTGCCATTTTTTATTGGCTCCAAACTGCATCTTGCATTGGGATTTTGTTTCTATTGGTTACCTGCTGTTGCTGTTGCTGCTATTCTGCCTTCTGCTGCTGCTGACCTTTCTGCTTCACTTCTTTTTTGCCTTTCAGTATTCAGGTACACATTTTGAGTCCCATTTTGGTGTCAACTGTAACAGTTCGAAAGCATGAAATGAAAGGAGTTTGAAGAAATTTAAATGTCTGTTTGTAATGCTCATGGTATATTGACTTATTTTGTATAAATTGATTAGTGCGTAATTCAGTAGCGAAAGATTAGTTAATACGTAACCAAGTTTTAGCTTCTTGCATCTTGGTTTATAGTTGTTCGTTAGTACGAGATGTAATGGTACAATATGTAGAATGCATGGATAATTGACATAGAATTTTCGACCGGATTCTTGTTTAACTATAATGACATGCATAGGATAGAATATTTCCACCTTACACAATGATGTTCTGTTTTATTTTAGTTCTTTTATCAGGACCCGCTAGGCAGTATATAGAAGCACGTTCGAATTCCCATTAGTAATAATGCCTAGTGTTCAATTCCCTTAATCTAGCCTAAAATAAGGCTAGTTAAGTTCAATTCAAGAAATATTTGGATACAAGTATAGCATTTGGTCAATCTCGCATGTTTCACAAGGTATGACACCTCTTCACTTTGTAAATAATTAATCAGAAATTGATAAGAATCCGGGTTAGGCCAAAGCATATAATTAAATTAGCATGTACCTTTTTCTTCTAGTTTTAGAGACAAATGCATTAGAAATGTAGCCACTTTAGGATATCCTTTCTAAAATAGAGACGAGCCTCGCCAAATAAAAAAAATGCGAAATTGCGGGGCCCTCAATAAATAACCATAATAATTTTTTTAGAATTCGGGATAGGCCGTTTATTGAATTTCATGGCCTTCTACAAAAATAATAACGCGCTAGACTCTTTAGGCGCGGCTTAATAATTTGACCTTCTTAAACACGGGTGCACATTGATGTGACCCAAATCCAAATCTCAACGGAGTCAAAATGTGTCGACAACCACGGGTGCATTGATTGTGACGTGGTTCGAGATGCATTTTCACGACGTTGCAATTCTATAAAAATAAATGATAATAATAAAAGCGATTTAAACTTAATAAAGGCACGTAAGTCATAACATATATTTAAATCAGATATTTAGCCATTATAACAATTTAAGCGACCGTGCTAGAACCACGGGATTCGAGGGCGCCTAACACCTTCCCTCGGGTCAACAGAATTCCTTACTTAGAATTTCTGGTTCGCAGACTTCATTTGGAAAAGTCGAATATTTTTCCTCGATTTGGGATTCAAGATAAACCGGTGACTTGGGACACCAAAAGCCAAACCTTTCCCAAGTGGCGACTCTGAATTAAATAAATAATCCCATTTCGAATATTGTCACTTAAATTGGAAAAACTCCCTCGCGCATTTAACCCTTCGGGGCGGGGCGCGCAAAAAGGAGGTGTGACAGCTCTGGCGACTCCGCTGGGGAATAGTTACCCAGAACCTCCGGTTCAGGGTTCAAGAATTCGAGCTTAGAATAATTGTTATATTTGGCTTTATTATCTGATATTTATTACTTGGTTTGACATAACGTGCTGCACTGTTTGTTTTTTACTGCTTTGATATTATCTGAACTGTATATAAACTGTGCCGAACCCTTCTCTCTTCACCTCCGGGGAGAAGCTCGCTGGTCGAGGCTCCCTATTCTGTTAGTGTCGATACCTGAAATAAGAAAGAGGACGGATAAGTTACGAAGCCGGACGACCTTTTGGTTCCCGGTAAGTTGCCCCTCCTCAACTCGAGTTGTCCGCTTGGGTACACAGTCTAGAACATCTACCCAGGTTATAAACCTAGTATAACGAAACCTCATGCCGGATCCCTAGTAGGAACGCTTATCTGCATCATGTTGCATTTGACATAGGGGACTCAACACAGGGGTTGGGTCCGTCTAGGACAGGCAACCTGGAATGAAAAGACCATCCTGCTGCATCCCGTTTGTTGTGCGCATCTATTTGCTTCAGATCTGCATGTTGACCGGTTTCCGAAAAATTTTCAAAAAACGAATAGCAGGATTGGGAGATAATTACTTATTCTTTTTAAAAAAAAAAACCATGTCCGAGTGATGTCAAACCTAACCGGAATTTTCTAAGATAAAAAAAATAAAGCTCGCCTTTCAGTTTGACTATTCATTTTAATCACTTTCAAAATCCAAAAAAATATATAAATAAAAAATCAAATTTTTTTTTATTGTTTCATTTGTAGCACCGCTTTAAAAGATTTTCAAAATTTCATTAAAAAAAGGGAAGTTTAAAATGTGTAAATATTTCCTTGGTCTCTTTTCAAAAATAAATAATAAAATGAAAAACAAAACATATAACAAAATTTCAAAAAAAGGGTTATTCTTCTTTTCTTTAAAGGATTTTATTTTTGTTTCCCCTATTTTAATATGACCGAACTACGCCGGTTTGATTCTCGCACGGGGTGAGATACGTAGGCAACCCTCGGCGGGTCCAACCTCCCGTTTTTGCAGAAAAAAAAAACCTAGATAATTTTAATTTTTGAGTCTAATAAAGTTTATCACCCTAAATAAATGTGCAGGATGAGCACGATACAAAATGAACCGTTTTCAATAATGACCAAGATCCCTTTTGAGTTGCGATTATGGTGGAACGACTTAGGCAAGGAGGGGCAAGGCAAAGTGAGGAAATATCTGAAAAATCTCCCGGATTTACTAGACATTCAGCCTCGGGGGGATATTATCAGATCATTGGTCACTTACTGGGATTCGGCGCACAATGTATTCCATTTTTCAGACTTCGAACTCACCCCGACGTTGGAAGAAATAGCGGGATACATTGGGGGTGATGAAGCTCCGTTAAGGTTCAAGTACTTGATTGCACCTAGGGCCGTCACGATACACCGGTTTTTGGATTTTCTGAAAATACCCCGAACATTTCACCATCCAGATCTTGCCAAAGGTTTCTGCAGTCTCCATCTCATGTATGCTAGATACGGTCATGAAGGCGGTTTAAATAAGCCAGATTTCAAACTATGTAGTAAAGGAAACCGACAAAAGTGGGACGAACACAGGCAGTTAGCTTTCATGACGGCCTTCTTAGGTCTTATAGTGTTCCCGAGGAAGGACGGCAACATCGATCTAAAAATAACTGGGGTTGTCAGTACTTTGCTCACCCAAGATAAGAGTACTCTAGCGCCTATGATTATGGCTGACATTTTTCGGGCTCTCACTGCTTGTCGAGCCAGGGGCGACTTTTTCGAAGGATGTAACCTACTGTTGCAAATATGGATGACCGATCACTTATGCCGCCGCTCTCCGCTCTTGGGTTACGGTTCGCCTGAGAAGACTTGCATTGGAGAATTCTACACTAGAGTCAAAGGTTTCAATCTACCTGAGGGCGTCACATCATGGACCTCATTTTTCCGAACTCTCACTGGCTAGCCAAATCCAATGGACGCTCGGATGGTCGCCTGTTGAGGAAATCATATACATGCCAGCAACCAGGCCCCACTTTCTGTTGATGGGACTTAAAAGCATCCAACCCTACGCCCCATATCGGGTTCTGAGGCAACTTGGGAGGTATCAAGTGGTGCCGAAAGATGAAGATCTGAGTACCCAAGTGATTGAGATCAGTCCAGATGGTCGTTTCCCCGAAGAAGAAGTTCGCCAAATCTGGATTGAGTGCTAACATCTGACGGCAAGAACTTGTGTGATGGATATAGCAAAAGGGGAAGTTGCCCCAGGGTATCACGCTTGGTTCAGAGGCGACCTGTCTTGCGAAAGACCAGCTAAGAGACCGCATCTCAAAGACTTTGTAGAATCATCCCAAGGGCAATGGAATTGGTTAGCGAAAGAAAAGGAGTATCGGGCAGAGATCGGTGATTTGAAGCTACAAATTGATAGTCTGAAGTTCAATAACAGCATACAAATCGCGGCGGATCAAAGTGAAAAGAATAAATTGGTCCAAGAGAATGAAGAACTTAAGGCCCAAATCCAAAAATTGAGATTGTCTCTTGATGAATAGCCCAGAAGTCGATCAGACCAGCAGTTGATTAAGGGTTTAAAAAGAGAAGTCGCGGAGTGGCGAGATGGTTTAGAAGAATCGGGAAAGATTATGGCAAAGCTCAAGGCACAGTGGGGAATAAGAATAGAGAAGCATCGCCGACATTTGAACCAATCAAAACGCGACCACGAGAAAACTGTTGCCAAAATGAAGAAAGAGATGGCTATACTTGAGATCAAAGCAGCTGATTAGGCCAAGAATTTCCAAATTGAGAGCAGATACTGGTATGACTCATTAGCCCAGATGAAGTTAGAAGTACGGCGACTGAAGAATCAGCATATGCAGGATGCTCAGGTATTCAAGATATGTAGCGATCAGATAAAACGCCTACTCGTAGAGAAAAAGCAAACCAGGGATAGGATCAAGGCCATTGCCCATGCCATCACCAGACGATGTCTACGATGTGAGAACATGACCAGCGTTACCTTCCTCTCGGCGGTGATGGGTTATGTCAAGCAGACTATGCATGAGCTGGAACAACTTGAGAGGGATCTCACGCCTAGGACCGCGGCGAGGCCGAACGATGCCCCGCGGACACCAATTTTCAAAACCATAATGCACTCATAAGTCAAGTCTGTATCTTAGCATCTTCTGCCTGTTTTTCCCATCAGGGTGATTTTTAGTCTATTTTGAGTCTAGGTTTATTTTAAGTTTGCTCTTTCTTTTGCAAAATGTAGTTTGTAATAGACCATTTCAACAATAAAGAGGTTGCTTCTTTTACGCTCATTTGTGTTTTTCGAACTACATAATGATCTGATTCACGTAGGCATCGTGATACGTAGGCAATCCTCATCGGATCCGGTCGCATTTCTTTTACTGCAAAATAAAAAAAATAATAATAATAAAAAAAAAAAGAAGTAAAAAAAAAACTAATAAGAAGAAAATGTCGGAATGACGCATGCTCTCGTAGCAAACATGTAGTAATCCACTTAACTGTATAGGTGCATCATGCCCAACGTGAGATTGACTATCTGTTATTTGCTGCAAATTAATCGTGCGTTTGTCGTTGAGTACTTCCAGGGTTTTGAAAAGACGGTTGGTTTGGTGAAAGTCTGGCCTCGCACTCATACTTCACGAGGTCAAGAAGAAGTGTTCAACTACCTGTTGTTAGGACCAGAAGCAGTACTCACACTTACTTCACCAGGTCAAAAGGAAGTGTGGAAATGTCTTCAGAAATTCCATTGCAAACAATCCCTGTTTCCGAGGAGAGCTCGATCTCAGCCGTCCTCACACCTGAATCCGCAACTGCGGAGGAAAATAGAATCCTACGGCTCAGCATGTTGGAAATGCTGGACGATTGGAATAATGGGAAAGAGCCGCCAAGTGTCGTCCCCGGGTTCCCTGAATTATTCTCCAGGTCAAGTGGGACTTCTAATGTCCCCATAAATTATCTTGCTACCCCATTCGGGTACCCAGCCACCTCAGCCTTCTCTGATGGATCGCCTTCTGAGCCTCATCCCCGAATGTCAGCCACCGATGCAAGCATGAACATCTTTACTGCATCACCTTGCCCGATTACGGCACAGCCTGCCACGTACAAACCAAACTTTGACTCATCCTCTTTTACATTCCAAGCACGATCGTTCTCAATGCCACGTGCACCTGCCAGTGGGTTTCAAGACCCCAAAGTTCGAGAAATACGATGGGCACGATGACCCCATTGCACATCTTAAGAAATACTGCAACCAATTGCGGGGAGCCGGCGGAAAAGAAGAACTGCTAATGGCATATTTTGGGGAAAGTCTAGTAGGGATAGCCTCGGAATGGTATATGGACCAGGAAATGTCCCGATGGCATATATGGGATGATCTCGCCAGAGATTTTGTGAAACAATTCCAGTATAACATCGACATTGCGCCAGACCGAAATTCTCTGTCGAATTTGAAGAAGAAACCGTCAGAAAGCTTCAGAGAATATGCTATTAAGTGGCGTGAAAATGTGTCAAGAGTGAAGCCTCCCATGGATGAAGTGGAAATGGTCACTACTTTTCTCCAGGCTCAAGAGTCTGACTATTTCCAAAACATGATGTCAGCCATGGGTAAGCCATTCGCGGAAGCGATCAAGATTGGAGAGATGGTGGAAAATGGTCTGAAAACAGGTAGGATTCTGAGTCAAGCAGCCATAAGGGCAACCTCCCAGGCCGTCCAAAGTGGGTCCGGAGGAATGACAAGAAGGAAGAAGAAAGAAGAAACGACTATGGCAGCCTCGGAAGCAAGGGAGTATCATCATCCCAGGCCCCGTTTCCCGGAAAGAACCCCACAACACTACTACCCCCACTCAAATTTGGCATATGCTCATCAACCTTATATGGTCATGAATGCCCAGCCTTATGCCCATCCACCACAACAAGCCAACCGAGGCCCAGCTCCACCTCCCAGAAATCAGCCTCCTTACCGCAACCACTATAACCCACAACCCCCGCAGAATAACTTCCGCCCTCAAGAGCCACCCCGAAGGCGGACTTTCACGCCCATCGGTGAACCATACTCAACTTTGTTCCCGAAGCTAGTCCAGTTGGGTTTCTTGCAACCAATCCCTCAAACAAGGCAAAACCCGACGTCACCTTCTTACAAAGCTGGAGTCAGATGCACCTATCATTCAGGGGCCGAGGGACATGATACAAATGACTGCTGGTCGTTGAAAAGAGTGGTCGAAAATTTGATAGAGCAAGGGAAAATAGTGCTAAGGGACGAGGAGATCCCGAATGTAACTAACAATCCATTACCTGCTCACAATAATGGGCCGCTGATCGGAATTATTTGTGAAGACAAAGCGTTCGACCCTGCTCTGAAAGCCATAATTGCCATTGTCGACACGGGGAAGAGGCCCGAAACAGACCAGAAACCAGAAAAGGGGGAGGAGGCCAAAGCTATAAAGAAAGAGCCTGAAAAGAAGGTGGAGAAGAAAATGTTACCGATAAAGGATGGAGTTCTTTACATACCACGAGGTCGAGCTGAGAAGACGCAGAACTTCGGAATCAAAAAGACAAAACCTATGTACGTGACGAAAGGGGCCTATGTGGTCCGGGGGACGATTCAACCACCTCGGCTGAATGAGCCAGTGGTTATCGGACGCGTGCCACAAAAGCCAATGACCAACCCGTCCACAGTGCCGTGGAATTATCAAAAGACTTTGGTAATGTACATAGGTAAAGAGGTCATGGGAGAACTTCCAGAAAATACTTTCATTGGAAGGTATTCAAATACCCAAGAACTGAACAACGCCACACAAAGGCGCTTCCCGCCAAAGAAGCCCGTAAGTGTTGAAGAAGCGGAAGTGTTCTTCCAACAAATGAAAATGCCGGATTACGAAGTGATAGATCAACTGCGCAAGTACCCCGAGCAAGTGTCCATGCTGTCATTGTTAATGAGGTCGACCGAGCATCAAAAGATCTTACTAAAGACCCTGAATGAAGCATATGTGCCAGTTGAAACCTCGGTAGAACAATTAGAGCGGATGACAGAAAGATTCTTCGCTGTCAACCAAATCTCTTTCAGCAAGAACGATCTACCCCCGGAAGGAGCGGCACACAACAAGGCTTTGCATCTAACAGTTAAATGCGAAGACTATTATGTCAAGCGGGTAATGTTGGATGGGGGCTCAGGCGTTGACATTTGCCCTCTCTCCACGCTACAAAGAATGGAAATTGGGACCGGAAGAATCCGACCCAACAATGTCTGCGTAAGGGCTTTCGACGACATCAAGAGAGATACCATGGGAGAAATAGACCTGTTGTTGGTCATAGGACCAGTCAAATTTCAAGTAACCTTCCAGGTGCTCGACATGGATACATCCTACAATTTTCTCCTTGGCAGACCTTGGATCCATGCGGCAGGAGCCGTGCTTTCCACTCTTCACCAGATGGTGAAGTTAGAGTACGAAGACCAAGAGATCGTGGTCCATGGGGAAGATGAGAATGCAATTTATCGGGACCCATCCATCCCATATCTGGAACCGAGAGAAGGGAGCGAACATATGGTCTATCAAGCTTTTGAGATTGTACCGGCAGAGCAGCACGAAGAGGGAATACCCTGCCCCCAGCCTTTCTTGTCTAACGCCTCGGTTATGGTGGCCAAAGAGATGATCCGGCACGGATTTAGGCCAGGAAAGGGGCTTGGACGAACCCTTCAGGGAATAACAGAACCCATTACCTTGCCAGTCACCAAGAAACCTTTTGGACTAGGCTTCAAACCTACTCCAGCAGACGAAGAGTGGGCAAAGAAAAGGAAAAATGAGGGTTGGAGGTTACCTCGACCATTGCCGGATTTATATGCAACTTTCATCAGGCCAAGGTACGCTGAAGAAGAAGATGATGAGGTCTTCACAGCTGAGGAAATCGAGGAGATATGTGGGGCGATGAGAGAGATGCTCTACGAGGTCCACATGGTTCAACCAGGTGAAAGCACAAGCATTGCTGAGATGATGTACGTGGGGCCGAACGCCAAACTTCAAAACTGGGAGGCCACGCCATTCCCGACTAGACGGAAGTCCGGGTAGACCTGTCCTGCCACCTTTCCTGTGTCACAAGTTATCTCCAGAACATAACTTGAACATTTTCTTCCTTGTTGTTTTGAATTCCTAAGTTGTAAACATTGTTGTCTTCAACTTTCCAAAGAAAATAAAAAAAATCATCATTGCTTTCCCATTCTTTCTTTTGTTCTGATTTTTGTTATTTTTCCTTTTATCTTTCTTTTCAGTTGTAATAATGCGGCTTTAAATATGACATGCTTGCGGACTTCACGCCCAGATCACAATGAGCTATTTAACTGCGAATTAATGAACCCAGAACCAGAATATGATGCGGAAGAAGCTTTTAGGGAAATAAACCGAGAGTTGGAATATTTTGAGAATAAACCTAAGCCAAATCTGAATGACATCGAACCGGTTAATTTAGGAACTCCTGAAGAAATTCGGGAGACCAAGATAAGCATTCACACGGACAAGAAAACGCGAGAGGTGATAATTCAACTTCTTTTTGAATTTAAAGACGTGTTTGCTTGGTCATATGATGACATGCCGGGACTAGGTGTTGATCTAGTGGTTCATAAATTGCCGATTCATCCTGATTGTCCTCCAGTTCAACAAAAGCAACGAAAGTTCAAAACTGAGGTCAGTGACAAGATTAAAGAGGAGATCACCAAACAACTGAAAACGCTGCCCCTATGAATAAGGGAAGTGACTAGCCTTCTTTCTTAGGCCAAGGAAGGAAAGCACAGTAGAACTAGCGTAGCGGGACATGACAGCGGTTGGGGAGAAGGAAAAGCTATCAGACATCATAACGGGAGTGATTCAGATAGTCCAATATACAACATGGTTGGCGAATGTGGTTCCAGTACCAAAGAAGGACGGGAAAACTCGGGTATGTGTAGATTACCGAGATCTGAACAGAGCAAGTCCTAAAGATAATTTCCCGCTGCCCAACATCCATATCCTCGTTGATAATTGTGCCAAACACGAGATACAGCCTTTCGTAGATTGTTACGCTGGGTATCATCAGGTATTGATGGATGAAGAGGACGCCGAGAAAACTGCCTTCACCACGCCTTGGGGCACCTACTGTTACCGGGTCATGCCATTTGGTTTGAAGAATGCTGGGGCTACTTACATGAGGGCCATGACTGCCATTTTTCATGACATGATGCATCAGGAAATAGAGGTGTACGTGGACGACGTGATAGTCAAGTCTAGGACGCAGGATAATCACATCCAAGACTTGAGGAAATTCTTCGAGAGATTAAGGAAGTATGACTTGAAGCTGAACCCAGCCAAATGTGCTTTCGAAGTTCCGTCGGGCAAACTTTTGGGCTTCATCGTAAGAAGGAGAGGTATCGAGCTAGATCCAACTAAGATAAAATCCATCAGAGATCTGCCTCCCCCAAGAACAAAGAAAGACGTGATGAGTCTGTTGGGCAGGTTGAACTACATCAGTCGGTTTATTGCCCAGCTGACAAGCACGTGTGAGCCCATATTCAAGTTGTTAAGGAAAGATGCGACTATTAAATGGACAACTGAGTGTCAAGAAGCCTTTGATAAAGTCAAAGAATACCTTTCGAATCCCCCAGTCTTGGTCCCTCCAGAACCAGGGAGGCCACTTTTCTTGTATCTGACAGTCTTGGAGAACTCTTTCGGTTGCGTCCTCGGGCAACACGACGTAACCGGAAATAAGGAGCAAGCAATCTACTACTTGAGCAAGAAATTCACCGGCTACGAGGCCAAATACACTCTGCTGGAAAGGACATGCTGCGCTCTCACGTGGGTTGCTCAAAAGCTGAGACATTATCTCCAAGCCCACACTACGTTCCTCATAAGCAGATTGGATCCTTTGAAGTATATATTTCAGAAACCAATGCCTACTGGGAGACTGGCTAAATGGCAAATCTTGCTTACGGAATTCGACATAGTCTATGTCACTCGCACGGCAATGAAAGCCCAGGCGCTAGCAGATCATTTGGCCGAAAATCCGGTCGATGAGGAATACCAGCCATTGAGTACCTACTTTCCAGATGAAGAAGTAAACGCCGTAGAGGTGGTCT
Source organism: Nicotiana tabacum (assembly GCF_000715075.1). Classification (NCBI taxonomy): domain Eukaryota; kingdom Viridiplantae; phylum Streptophyta; class Magnoliopsida; order Solanales; family Solanaceae; genus Nicotiana; species Nicotiana tabacum. Next base: position 22,157,678 of record NC_134095.1, on the reverse strand, counting down.
CAGAGGACGCTCATGTTTGGAAGATGTTCTTTGATGGAGCCGTGAATGCCAAAGGTGTAGGAATTGGGGCAATTTTGATCTCGCCTTCCGGTCAGCATTATCCCGCCACAGCTAGACTGCGTTTCTTTTGCTCAAATAATACAGCTGAGTATGAAGGCTGCATCATGGGCATGCATATGGCAATCGATCAGGATGTCGAAGACTTACTGATTATGGGAGATTCTGACCTGGTTATCCGACAAGTCCAAGGTGAATGGGAAACTCGGGATGTCAAACTTATCCCATACCGACAGCATGTGGAGGACCTCAGCAAGCGCTTTACATCAATAGAGTTCAGGTATATCCCGAGGTGTCACAATGAACTGGCAGATGCACTTGCTACTTTGGCTTCAATGCTACCCTACCCGGGCAACGCCCACGTCGATCCTTTGGAAATCCAAATCAAGGAAAGACACGGTTACTGCAATGTAATCGAAGCGGGATCAAATACGCAGCCTTGGTACCATGACATCAAGAGGTTCCTGAAGACACAAGAATACCCCGAGCACGCTACTGGAGATCAAAAGAGGACCATTAGGTGACATGCAAGTGGTTTCTTTCTGAGCGGTGAATTGTTATATAAGAGGACCCCGGACCTCAATCTCCTAAGTTGTGTCGATATCGAGGAAGCGAGGAAGATCATGCACGAAGTACATGCAGGTGTGTGCGGACCTCACATGAACGGGTATGTCTTAGCGAAGAAAATCCTTCGAGCAGGTTATTACTGGATAACCATGGAAAAGGATTGCTTTAGCTTCGTTCGGAAGTGTCATCAGTGTTAGGTGCACGGTGATCTGATTCATGCACCTCCCACAGAACTGCATCCAATGTCTGCGCCTTAGCTATTTGTCGCTTGGGGCATGGACGTCATTGGACCAATCGAAACAAAGGCTTCGAATGGACACAGGTTTATACTGGTTGCCATAGACTACTTCATAAAATGGGTAGAGGCTGTCACTCTCAAGTCGGTCACTAAAAAAGCTGTAGTGGATTTTGTACACTAAAATCTTATCTGTCGTTTCGGTATTCCTGCGACTATCATTACAGATAATGCAGCAAACTTGAACAGTCACTTGATGGGAGATGTATGCGAGCAATTCAAAATAACGCATAGGAATTCTACTCCTTATCGGCCAAAGGCCAATGGCGCTGTAGAAGCGGCAAACAAAAACATCAAGAAGATTTTGAGGAAAACCATTCAAAGTTCCCGACAGTGGCATGAGCAGTTACCATTTGCATTATTGGGGTATCGCACTACGGTACGCACATCGGTAGGAGCGACTCCTTATCTTTTGGTTTATGGGACCGAGGCTGTAATACCGGCAGAGGTAGAAATTCCTTCGCTTCGAACCATTGTCGAAGCGGAAATCGAAGACAGCGAGTGGGTCAAGACTCGGTTAGAGCAATTGACTTTGATTGATGAAAAGCGAATGGCCGCGGTTTGTCACGGACAGTTGTACCAACGAAGAATGGCCCGCGCTTACAACAAAAAAGTCCGACCCAGGAATTTCGAAGTAGGTCAGCTGGTACTGAGGTGTATTCTGCCGCATCATGAGGAAGCCAAAGGGAAGTTTGCTCCAAATTGGAAAGGCCCATACATCATAAGGAAGATATTGCCAAGAGGAGCGTTGTATTTAGGTGATATCGAGGGAAATGACCCCGAAACAGTAGTAAATGCAGATGCAGTCAAGAGATACTACGTCTAAATTATACTCCAGTGGTCATGACACATTTGAAAATGATGAAGGTTTTATTCCCCACTACTCCCAAACACTACCCAATTCTCTCTACAAACCTTTGGCCGTTTACGAAAAAAAAATTTGATAGAGGCCTGAACTACGTTTGACTTGATTCCGAAAGGATACGTAGGCAACCTCTCCCTGAGGTTCAGTCACACCAATAATAAAATCCCATTCACCCTGAAATTGAAACCGGGGCACGTCGAGCAGTTTAGAAGTTAGTATCATCTACCTCTCTTTACCAAGCACAAGCCTTCAAATCAATTACCAAATATAGTGGGGAACCAATAAGCGTCACAAATGGAGACCGACACACTCTGAATTGAGAGAGATAAAATGAGAGAGTCTCGTCGGTGAAAACCTTCGGGCACCACGAGGCAACGGGAGTAGAGAAACAAAAATGAGAGAGCTTGTTTAGTAAAAACTCACAAAGAGTGCTATCAAGCGATGACAGGAAGAGAAATGAGAGAGGTCAGCCAGCGAAAACCCGCAAAGGGCGCTGTTGGCCGAAAAGAATGACTCCACCCCAAAGAGGTCTCGGCAAAGTTCCACCGGTTTGGAATCACAAATCCGTTCTGGTTCAGGGAAATGCAAGTTCATGGAAGGTCAGGCGTCCAGTCCAAAGAGCATGTCATGTCATTTAAAGCCAGCGTTATCTTCCTCAGATAAGTCTTTCTCGTCCCGAAAGGGACATCCCCTTCCTGAAATTTGTTTTCTCCTTTCTTTGTTTCTCTTCGAATCCCTTTTTATGTTTTAACCCCAAGTTTAGGATACACCAGAGAGGGCAGGTGGCAGGTTTGTTTTCACGGAATTCCGTTTCATGAAGGAAAACACCCAGTTTCGTTGGTACGTCTGTCCAAACTTGATAAATCATGATGTTTGATGGCGTTCGCAGTAAAGAGGAAAAAGAGAAATTTCCCCCAGCAAGTCCGCCTTCGGACGAATCCCCACAGAGTCTCTCCTTGTACAATCCCCCACAAAGTCTCCCCAATATATATTAAAAAAAAAGAAAAAAATAATATAAAAATAAAAAAAAATCCCCGTTGGAATTTCCCCAACACATCCCCAGCGAGTCCCTTTGTAAACATTCCCCAACAAGCTTACCCCAACCAAGCCTAGAAAGCCCGCTTCGAAACAATTACCCAGCATGCCCCGTTGTACAAAAATCCACACAAAGAATCCACTTTCTAAATATTCCCCCCACAGAGCTTCCTTTTGTACAAATCCCCACAGAGTATCCCCAATAAAATCCCCGTTGAGAATCTCCAAGCAAGATGGGACAAAAAAAAGAGCCTTACGAGGCAAATCATCACAGAATCTGGAAATACAAGCCTAAGCAGTCTAAAGGGTTTCGACATATGAATCAAATCAATGGTGGGACTTCGCAACAGAAATGAAGACGCAACGAAGCAACCGGGAACGATCAAGGTCACCAAACCGACCGTCATTTCCGAACTAACAATTGTTCTTTGTCTGAAAAGTTGAAACAGGTATAATCCAAGACAACCGTGCAAGAAGCAGGTGTCGCCCAAAGAAGAAGGTACATGGGTACAAGAAATATTTTGGCAATAAGGAATTCACTCGAAAGGTAAGTCTCCACGAAACTCCCTTTTATCTTCTACTAAAACAAGAAAATTCGAAAAAAAAGAGGTCAGTTGTTGTTCTCGAATTTTGTCCCCATTCAATCAGCATTAGGGTTTTAAACCCTAAACTGAACTTTTTCCTTTAGTCAGCATTAGGGTTTTAAACCCTAAACTGAATTTTTCCATTCAGCCAGCATTAGGGTTTTAAACCCTAAACTGAGCTTTTCCATGCAGTCAGCATTAGGGTTTTAAACCCTAAACTGAATTTTTCCTTTAGTCAGCGTTAGGGTTTTAAACCCTAAACTGAATTTTTTCCTGTAATCAGCATTAGGGTTTTAAACCCTAAACTGAACTTTTTCCTGTTATCAGCATTAGGGTTTTAAACCCTAAACTGAATTTTTCCATTCAGCCAGCATTAGGGTTTTAAACCCTTAACTGAGCTTTTTCCATGCAGTCAGCATTAGGGTTTTAAACCCTAAACTAAATTTTCCTTTTAGTTAGCATTAGGGTTTTAAACCCTAAACTGAACTTTTTCCTGTAATCAGCATTAGGGTTTTAAACCCTAAACTGAATTTTTCCTTTAGTCAGCATTAGGGTTTTAAACCCTAAACTGAACTTTTTCCTGTTATCAGCATTAGGGTTTTAAACCCTAAACTGAATTTTTCCATTCAGCCAGCATTAGGGTTTTAAACCCTAAACTGAGCTTTTCCATGCAGTCAGCATTAGGGTTTTAAACCCTAAACTGAATTTTCCTTTTAGTCAGCATTAGGGTTTTAAACCCTAAACTGAACTTTTTCCTGTAATCAGCATTAGGGTTTTAAACCCTAAACTAAATTTTTCCTCTAGTCAGCATTAGGGTTTTAAACCCTAAACTGAACTTTTTCCTGTTATTAGCATTAGGGTTTTAAACCCTAAATTGAATTTTTCCATTCAGCCAGAATTAGGGTTTTAAACCCTAAACTGAGCTTTTCCATGCAGTCAGCATTAGGGTTTTAAACCCTAAACTGAATTTTCCTTTTAGTCAGCATTAGGGTTTTAAACCCTAAACTGAACTTTTTCCTGTAATCAGCATTAGGGTTTTAAACCCTAAACTGAATTTTTCCTTTAGTCAGCATTAGGGTTTTAAACCCTAAACTGAACCTTTTCCTGTTATCAGCATTAGGGTTTTAAACCCTAAACTGAATTTTTCCATTCAGCGAGCATTAGGGTTTTAAACCCTAAACTAAATTTTCCTTTATGTCAGCATTAGGGTTTTAAACCCTAAACTGAACTTTTCCTTTCAGCTAGCATTAGGGTTTTAAACCCTAAACTGAATTTTTCCTTTTAGTCAGCATTAGGGTTTTAAAACCCTAAGCTGAACTTCCCCCCAGTTGGTCGGTATTAGAGTTTCAACTTTAAAACTGAACTTCTCCCCAGATAGTCGGTATTAGGGCTCCAACCCTGAATTGAGTATTTTTATCTTCCTTCTTCAATTTTATGAACTTTCTGGAGAATAATTCACGAAATTTTCCTAGTGAAACTGGGGCAGAAAATTTCGTTCGTTTGTTTGTTTTTCTCCCGCAGGTCTAACCTCGAGCCACACGGATCGAAATGACCCACGAAGTGAGTCTCAACTCAGAATCAAAAAAAAGAAAAGAAAAAGACAAAAAGAAGATGTCCCGAGATATCGGAGTTAAATGGAAGGCGGATCGACTCCAACATTGGATTAAGATTCAGAACTCTGCCAGTCACGCCTCACTCAGCATCCCAGAGAATAAGCAAGCACCTACAACTCGCAAGCATCAAGATTCGGATCGAAGTCTCCAAGCAAAATCAGCTAAGACCCATGATCAAGTCGCAAAAGAATCATAGATAGGGATCTTGTAACTAGCAGTTGACATGCATATAAGTATTTAAGTTCAGTTTCAATTTTTCTTTGGTTGTAATAAGGCGGTCAGTAAAGCAGTGGTGACTACAGCAACAGCAGTAACAGCAAGCATTGCAGTCCCATGGTAGTCCCAGCTACCGAAACTTCCCGAACTACATTGACCTGATTCCTGTTTAGCCCGGGATATGTAGGAAATCTTTGAAGCAAGATTCGGTCAAAAATTTCAAAACATGCTTCACACGGAGTAGTCCATAGGCAAAAATCGCTTATATCCGCTCACTTTATCTTTGCACGAAAACTCTTCGTGTTTTCGAACAAAGAGGGGCAGCTGTGAGCACGTGATTTTTGTTTTACGCGACAATCGCTCCAAAAGAAATAAAAATAATAACAAATGGTCCTATTGTACAATTTTTGAAATTTTGCATGGCACTTTGTAATTATTTATAATATTTTTGCCCATTTTTTATTTTATTAAAATAAAATACAAAAAATGTATGTGACATGCGTAATTTGAACCGTAATCCGGTTGTTAAATGAGAAAACCATAAATAGGCATTTTTGTCCATGATTGTTGTTTTGTTTGATTTTACCTGCTTCAAATATTTTAATATGTGTGTGCAAATAATGGTATTAAGTGTCTATTTAATTTTAAATTTGATTTACTTAGGCTTTGTTTTTTTAAAAAAAATGTAATAATAATAATAAAAGATTAGTGTATAATTGGTTTGAAAATCAGTTTGGGCTGATTTTCATTTTAATTTAGGGCCCAAACGAACAACCCAACCCAAATTACCCTGTCCAGTCCAGTTCAGCCCCTAACCATCCAAACGACACCGTTTAATCCAGTATGATCTGGGCCGTTGATCTCAGATTGATCAACGGCCAAGATCTCACACCCCATAACCCACTAATGAACCCGACCCATTCCACCCGAACCAACCCTGACCCTTACTAAGCCAAACGACACCGTTCCACTTAAGCCCTCAGATCCAGGCCGTAGATCTCGATTGATCTAACGGTTGAGATCAAGCCATCCACCCCGTATATAAACCCTTCCCCCTTTCACCCCGCGCCCTAATCCAAACCCCCCTGCCTTAGGTCGTCTTCACCAGACCCTTCCCCTCCAAACCCTAGCAGCCCCTGTATTCTTCACCATGAAAGTCGGCGGCATGAATGTCGGTGACCTCCACCTTAACACCATAGAACCCCCCCACAACCCTGAACATGGATCTGTCAACCGCTTAACTCGAATCCCTTCCCACCTTCTCGAATATTCATTTGAAGATTCAAGTCGGAACCTAACTTACACCGTTTGACCCCAGTTTCGCACCAGACACTCCCCAGACCCCCCTCGTGACCAAACCATGCTTGGTTTGGTCCGAATCTGACCAGGGAAGCATGAATCCCGAATCTAATTTTTGGAACCTTAGGGTTCCTCGTCACCGGTCCGTATCTCATTTAAACCAAGAGATTAAGGTCTAATGGACCTTAATCGAAGTGTTTCTCATCTGAGAAACACTTCGATTAAAGTCCGTTCAGCCTTAAGAAAGGCCTGTTCGAGTCCAAGCTAAGGTTTTTGATTTTTCGGATTTTAAGGTGAGTTTTGCTTTCTTTTCTTTATTTGTTTTAGTCCATGTGATTGTTTAAAAGGCTGTTCATGTTTTGTGAAATTTGTGTTTCGAATTTTACCAACTGTGTACTGTCCACCTTGCCTGAACCTCTGCGTTTGATTGAGTCCTTCTTCTACTTGTTCTGATAATGCGTATGTATGTATGTGTTGTGCAATTAGCTGAATTTCAAATTTGAACCGATTAACTGACTCCTCGAGTACAATTCTGTTTGGTCAGTACAATTCAAATCATGTGTCGATACTGTTAAATGTCTGATTTTTGGCTACGATTGTGCATGTTATGATTAATATAGTCGAGTCGACATGTGTCGTCAATTAGTTTCAACTGTCTGAACAATAACAAATCGATTTGCTTCTGTTAAACATTGCCTGAATCAATTAAGAACTAAGTTTAGTTACTTATAGTTGTTAATTTGATTTCAGAAACCTAAGGTTTGGTCTGTAATTGCAATCTGAATTGATGGCATGTGCACTTGTGCACAACATGTGCATAAAGGCCCTTTTTGAATTAAAATAGTTGTGACAGCATATGCTGTCAGACTACATTCTGCTGCCCATATTCTGCTTTAGTTCAGAAATATTAAACCTTACTTAAAAGTAAGTCTGCCAGGGAATATCATGGGGTTGTGTTCTTATTTAAATAGTAAGTGGAATCTAAAAATAGGATAGCACGTGGGAGGGTGTTCTGATTGTCTAAAACAGGCTGTTAAAAGGGTGATTGGAGGCTTATAAAAAGAGGTCTTCCATCAGTTTAAAGGGAGGAGAGAAAGGGACACCTGATATTAGAGAGACATTAGGAGATTTGAGAAGAGGGAAAGGATAATATACAGACACACAGGGAGATTGATAAGAAAAAGTGGGAAAGAAAGATTGTTGAGGACACACACACAGACAGAAATAGATAGAGAGAGGCATAACACAGGAAAGAGGAACTGCATTTTTCGTCTTTGTCTTGATTCTCACTGGCCTGGATTTCCCTGGTCCATATTGATTTCTTCTGAGTCCTGTTTGAGATTGTTAGTTGTGTGTAGCATCAGTGCATTTCTAGATCTGTTCTGCCTAAATTCTGATTCATATTACTGGGAATTTGCCACACTCTGCCATTTTTTATTGGCTCCAAACTGCATCTTGCATTGGGATTTTGTTTCTATTGGTTACCTGCTATTGTTGTTGCTGCTATTCTGCCTTCTGCTGCTGCTGACCTTTCTGCTTCACTTCTTTTTTGCCTTTCAGTATTCAGGTACACATTTTGAGTCCCATTTTGGTGTCAACTGTAACAGTTCGAAAGCATGAAATGAAAGGAGTTTGAAGAAATTTAAATGTCTGTTTGTAATGCTCATGGTATATTGACTTATTTTGTATAAATTGATTAGTGCGTAATTCAGTAGCGAAAGATTAGTTAATACGTAACCAAGTTTTAGCTTCTTGCATCTTGGTTTATAGTTGTTCGTTAGTACGAGATGTAATGGTACAATATGTAGAATGCATGGATAATTGACATAGAATTTTCGACCGGATTCTTGTTTAACTATAATGACATGCATAGGATAGAATATTTCCACCTTACACAATGATGTTCTGTTTTATTTTAGTTCTTTTATCAGGACCCGCTAGGCAGTATATAGAAGCACGTTCGAATTCCCATTAGTAATAATGCCTAGTGTTCAATTCCCTTAATCTAGCCTAAAATAAGGCTAGTTAAGTTCAATTCAAGAAATATTTGGATACAAGTATAGCATTTGGTCAATCTCGCATGTTTCACAAGGTATGACACCTCTTCACTTTGTAAATAATTAATCAGAAATTGATAAGAATCCGGGTTAGGCCAAAGCATATAATTAAATTAGCATGTACCTTTTTCTTCTAGTTTTAGAGACAAATGCATTAGAAATGTAGCCACTTTAGGATATCCTTTCTAAAATAGAGACGAGCCTCGCCAAATAAAAAAAATGCGAAAATTGCGGGGCCCTCAATAAATAACCATAATAATTTTTTTAGAATTCGGGATAGGCCGTTTATTGAATTTCATGGCCTTCTACAAAAATAATAACGCGCTAGACTCTTTAGGCGCGGCTTAATAATTTGACCTTCTTAAACACGGGTGCACATTGATGTGACCCAAATCCAAATCTCAACGGAGTCAAAATGTGTCGACAACCACGGGTGCATTGATTGTGACGTGGTTCGAGATGCATTTTCACGACGTTGCAATTCTATAAAAATAAATGATAATAATAAAAGCGGTTTAAACTTAATAAAGGCACGTAAGTCATAACATATATTTAAATCAGATATTTAGCCATTATAACAATTTAAGCGACCGTGCTAGAACCACGGGATTCGAGGGCGCCTAACACCTTCCCTCGGGTCAACAGAATTCCTTACTTAGAATTTCTGGTTCGCAGACTTCATTTGGAAAAGTCGAATATTTTTCCTCGATTTGGGATTCAAGATAAACCGGTGACTTGGGACACCAAAAGCCAAACCTTTCCCAAGTGGCGACTCTGAATTAAATAAATAATTCCATTTCGAATATTGTCACTTAAATTGGAAAAACTCCCTCGCGCATTTAACCCTTCGGGGCGGGCGCGCAAAAAGGAGGTGTGACAGCTCTGGCGACTCCGCTGGGGAATAGTTACCCAGAACCTCCGATTCAGGGTTCAAGAATTCGAGCTTAGAATAATTGTTATATTTGGCTTTATTATCTGATATTTATTACATGGTTTGACATAACGTGCTGCACTGTTTGTTTTTTACTGCTTTGATATTATCTGAACTGTATATAAACTGTGCCGAACCCTTTTCTCTTCACCTCCGGGGAGAAGCTCGCTGGTCGAGGCTCCCTATTCTGTTAGTGTCGATACCTGAAATAAGAAAGAGGACGGATAAGTTACGAAGCCGGACGACCTTTTGGTTCCCGGTAAGTTGCCCCTCCTCGACTCGAGTTGTCCGCTCGGGTACACAGTCTAGAACATCTACCCAGGTTATAAACCTAGTATAACGAAACCTCATGCCGGATCCCTAGTAGGAACGCTTATCTGCATCATGTTGCATTTGACATAGGGGACTCAACACAGGGGTTGGGTCCGTCTAGGACAGGCAACCTGGAATGAAAAGACCATCCTGCTGCATCCCGTTTGTTGTGCGCATCTATTTGCTTCAGATCTGCATGTTGACCGGTTTCCGAAAAAATTTCAAAAAAAGAATAGCAGGATAGGGAGATAATTACTTATTCTTTTAAAAAAAAAACCATGTCCGAGTGATGTCAAACCTAACCAGAATTTTCTAAGATAAAAAAAAAAGCTCGCCTTTCAGTTTGACTTTTCCTTTTAATCACTTTCAAAATCCAAAAAAATATATAAATAAAAAATCAATTTTTTTTTATTGTTTCATTTGTAGCACCGCTTTAAAAGATTTTCAAAATTTCATTAAAAAAAGGGAAGTTTAAAATGTGTAAATATTTCCTTGGTCTCTTTTCAAAAATAAATAATAAAATGAAAAACAAAACATATAACAAAATTTCAAAAAAAAGGGTTATTCTTCTTTTCTTTAAAGGATTTTATTTTTGTTTCCCCTATTTTGATCTGACCGAACTACGTCGGTTTGATTCTCGCACGAGGTGAGATACGTAGGCAACCCTCGGTGGGTCCAACCTCCCGTTTTTGCAGGAAAAAAAACCTAGATAATTTTAATTTTTGAGTCTAATAAAGTTTATCACCCTAAATAAATGTGCAGGATGAGCACGATACAAAACGAACCGTTTTCAATAATGACCAAGATCCCTTTTGAGTTGCGATTATGGTGGAACGACTTAGGCAAGGAGGGGCAAGGCAAAGTGAGGAAATATCTGAAAAATCTCCCGGATTTACTAGACATTCAGCCTCGGGGCGATATTATCAGATCATTGGTCACTTACTGGGATTCGGCGCACAATGTATTCCATTTTTCAGACTTCGAACTCACCCCGACGTTGGAAGAAATAGCAGGATACATTGGGGGTGATGAAGCTCCGTTAAGGTTCAAGTACTTGATTGCACCTAGGGCCGTCACGATACACCGGTTTTTGGATTTTCTGAAAATACCCCGAACATTTCACCATCCAGATCTTGCCAAAGGTTTCTGCAGTCTCCATCTCATGTATGCTAGATACGGTCATGAAGGCGGTTTCAATAAGCCGGATTTCAAACTATGTAATAAAGGCAACCGACAAAAGTGGGACGAACACAGGCAGTTAGCTTTCATGACGGCCTTCTTAGGTCTTATAGTGTTCCCGAGGAAGGACGGCAACATCGATCTAAAAATAACTTGGGTTGTCAGTACTTTGCTCACCCAAGATAAGAGTACTCTAGCGCCTATGATTATGGCTGACATTTTTCGGGCTCTCACTGCTTGTCGAGCCAGGGGCGACTTTTTCGAAGGATGTAACCTACTGTTGCAAATATGGATGACCGATCACTTATGCCGCCGCTCTCCGCTCTTGGGTTACGGTTCGCCTGAGAAGACTTGCATTGGAGAATTCTACACTAGAGTCAAAGGTTTCAATCTACCTGAGGAAGTCACATCATGGACCTCATTTTTCCGAACTCTCACTGCTAGCCAAATCCAATGGACGCTCGGATGGTCGCCTGTTGAGGAAATCATATACATGCCAGCAACCAGGCCCCACTTTCTGTTGATGGGACTTAAAAGCATCCAACCCTACGCCCCATATCGGGTTCTGAGGCAACTTGGGAGGTATCAAGTGGTGCCGAAAGATGAAGATCTGAGTACCCAAGTGATTGAGATCAGTCCAGATGGTCGTTTCCCCGAAGAAGAAGTTCGCCAAATCTGGAGTGAGTGCTAACATCTGACGGCAAGAACTTGTGTGATGGATATAGCAAAAGGGGAAGTTGCCCCAGGGTATCACGCTTGGTTCAGAGGCGACCTGTCTTGCGAAAGACCAGCTAAGAGACCGCATCTCAAAGACTTTGTAGAATCATCCCAAGGGCAATGGAATTGGTTAGCGAAAGAAAAGGAGTATCGGGCAGAGATCGGTGATTTGAAGCTACAAATTGACAGTCTGAAGTTCAATAACAGCATACAAATCGCGGCGGATCAAAGTGAAAAGAATAAATTGGTCCAAGAGAATGAAGAACTTAAGGCCCAAATCCAAAAATTGAGATTGTCTCTTGATGAACAGCCCAGAAGTCGATCAGACCAGCAGTTGATTAAGGGTTTAAAAAGAGAAGTCGCGGAGTGGCGAGATGGTTTAGAAGAATCGGGAAAGATTATGGCAAAGCTCAAGGCACAGTGGGGAATAAGAATAGAGAAGCATCGCCGACATTTGAACCAATCGAAATGCGACCACGAGAAAACTGTTGCCAAAATGAAGAAAGAGATGGCTATACTTGAGATCAAAGCAGCTGATCAGGCCAAGAATTTCCAAATTGAGAGCAGATACTGGTATGACTCATTAGCCCAGATGAAGTTAGAAGTACGGCGACTGAAGAATCAGCATATGCAGGATGCTCAGGTATTCAAGATATGTAGCGATCAGATAAAACGCCTACTCGTAGAGAAGAAGCAAACCAGGGATAGGATCAAGGCCATTGCCCATGCCATCACCAGACGATGTCTACGATGTGAGAACATGACCAGCGTTACCTTCCTCTCGGCGGTGATGGGTTATGTCAAGCAGACTATGCATGAGCTGGAACAACTTGAGAGGGATCTCACGCCTAGGACCGCGGCGAGGCCGAACGATGCCCCGCGGACACCAATTTTCAAAACCATAATGCACTCATAAGTCAAGTCTGTATCTTAGCATCTTCTGCCTGTTTTTCCCATCAGGGTGATTTTTAGTCTATTTTGAGTCTAGGTTTATTTTCAAAGCTTGCTCTTTCTTTTGCAAAATGTAGTTTGTAATAGACCATTTCAACAATAAAGAGGTTGCTTCTTTTACGTTCATTTGTGTTTTTCGAACTACGTAATGATCTGATTCACGTAGGCATCGTGATACGTAGGCAATCCTCATCGGATCCGGTCGCATTTCTTTTACTGCAAAATAAAAAAAAAATAAAAAAAAAAGAAGTAAAAAAAAAACTAATAAGAGGAAAATGCCGGAATGACGCATGCTCTCGTAGCAAACATGTAGTAATCCACTTAACTGTATAGGTGCATCATGCCCAATGTGAGATTGACTATCTGTTATTTGCTGTAAATTAATCGTGCGTTTGTCGTTGAGTAATTCAGGGTTTTTGAAAAGACGGTTGGTTTGGTGAAAGTATGGTCTCGCACTCATACTTCACGAGGTCAAGAAGAAGTGTTCAACTACCTGTTGTTAGGACCAGAAGCAGTACTCACACTTACTTCACCAGGTCAAAAGGAAGTGTGGAAATGTCTTCAGAAATTCCATTGCAAACAATCCCTGTTTCCGAGGAGAGCTCGATCTCAGCCGTCCTCACACCTGAATCCGCAACTGCGGAGGAAAATAGAATCCTACGGCTCCGCATGTTGGAAATGCTGGACGACTGGAATAATGGGAAAGAGCCGCCAAGTGTCGTCCCCGGGTTCCCTGAATTATTCTCCAGGTCAAGTGGGACTTCTAATGTCCCCATAAATTATCCTGCTACCCCATTCGGGTACCCAGCCACCTCAGCCTTCTCTGCTGGATCGCCTTCTGAGCCTCATCCCCGAATGTCAGCCACCGATGCAAGCATAAACATCTTTACTGCATCACCTTGCCCGATTACGGCACAGCCTGCCACGTACAAACCAAACTTTGACTCATCCTCTTTTACATTCCAAGCACCATCGTTCTCAATGGAACCAACTAGGTTCGCTACCAGCACTAATCCTCTACCGCCTCAGTGCGAGCTTGCACCCGGGCAGGATCAGAACCCCAGAATTGCAGAACAAAATGAGATTGCCAAGAGAATGAGAAGCCTTGAACAAAGTTTGAAGAATATGCAAGGATTGAGCGGACAGAAGAGCGTCTCTTACGCCGACCTATGCATGTTCCCTCACGTGCACCTGCCAGCGGGTTTCAAGAGCCCAAAGTTCGAGAAATACGATGGGCACGGTGACCCCATTGCACATCTTAAGAAATACTGCAACCAATTGCGGGGAGCCGGCGGAAAAGAAGAACTGCTAATGACATATTTTGGGGAAAGTCTAGTAGGGATAGCCTCGGAATGGTATATGGACCAGGAAATGTCCCGATGGCATATATGGGATGATCTCGCCAGAGATTTTGTGAAACAATTCCAGTATAACATTGACATTGCGCCAGACCGAAATTCTCTGTCGAATTTGAAGAAGAAACCGTCAGAAAGCTTCAGAGAATATGCTATTAAGTGGCGTGAACAGGCGTCAAGAGTGAAGCCTCCCATGGATGAAGTGGAAATGGTCACTACTTTTCTCCAGGCTCAAGAGTCTGACTATTTCCAAAACATGATGTCAGCCATGGGTAAGCCATTCGCGGAAGCGATCAAGATTGGAGAGATGGTGGAAAATGGTGTGAAAACAGGTAGGATTCTGAGTCAAGCAGCCATAAGGGCAACCTCCCAGTCCGTCCAAAGTGGGTCCGGAGGAATGACAAGAGGGAAGAAGAAAGAAGAAATGACTATGGCAGCCTTGGAAGCAAGGGAGTATCATCATCCCAGGCCCCATTTCCCGGAAAGAACCCCACAACACTACTACCCCCACTCAAATTTGGCATATGCTCATCAACCTTATATGGTCATGAATGCCCAGCCTTATGCCCATCCACCACAACAAGCCAACCGAGGCCCAGCTCCACCTCCCAGAAATCAGCCTCCTTACCGCAACCACTATAACCCACAACCCCCGCAGAATAACTTCCGCCCTCAAGAGCCACCCCGAAGGCGGACTTTCACGCCCATCGGTGAACCATACTCAACTTTGTTCCCGAAGCTAGTCCAGTTGGGTTTCTTGCAACCAATCCCTCAAACAAGGCAAAACCCGACGTCACCTTCTTACAAAGCTGGAGTCAGAAGCGCCTATCATTCAGGGGCTGAGGGACATGATACAAATGACTGCTGGTCGTTGAAAAGAGTGGTCGAAAATTTGATAGAGCAAGGGAAAATAGTGCTAAGGGACGAGGAGATCCCGAATGTAACTAACAATCCATTACCTGCTCACAATAATGGGCCGCTGATCGGAATTATTTTTGAAGACAAAGAGTTCGACGCTGCTCTGAAAGCCATAATTGTCATTGTCGACACGGGGAAGAGGCCCGAAACAGACCAGAAACCAGAAAAGGGGGAGGAGGCCAAAGCTATAAAGAAAGAGCCTGAAAAGAAGGTGGAGAAGAAAATGTTACCGGTAAAGGATGGAGTTCTTTACATACCACGAGGTCGAGCTGAGAAGACGCAGAACTTCGGAATCAAAAAGACAAAACCTATGTACGTGCCGAAAGGGGCCTATGTGGTCCGGGGGACGATTCAACCACCTCGGCTGAATGAGCCAGTGGTTATCGGACGCGTGCCACAAAAGCCAATGACCAACCCGTCCACAGTGCCGTGGAATTATCAAAAGACTTTGGTAATGTACAAAGGTAAAGAGGTCATGGGAGAACTTCCAGAAAATACTTTCATTGGAAGGTATTCAAATACCCAAGAACTGAACAACGCCACACAAAGGCGCTTCCCGCCAAAGAAGCCCGTAAGTGTTGAAGAAGCGGAAGTGTTCTTCCAACAAATGAAAATGCCGGATTACGAAGTGATAGATCAACTGCGCAAGTACCCCGAGCAAGTGTCCATGCTGTCATTGTTAATGAGGTCGACCGAGCATCAAAAGATCTTACTAAAGACCCTGAATGAAGCATATGTGCCAGTTGAAACCTCGGTAGAACAATTAGAGCGGATGACAGAAAGATTTTTCGCCGTCAACCAAATCTCTTTCAGCAAGAACGATCTACCCCCGGAAGGAGCGGCACACAACAAGGCTTTGCATCTAACAGTTAAATGCGAAGACTATTATGTCAAGCGGGTAATGTTGGATGGGGGCTCAGGCGTTGACATTTGCCCGCTCTCCACGCTACAAAGAATGGAAATTGGGACCGGAAGAATCCGACCCAACAATGTCTGCGTAAGGGCTTTCGACGACATCAAGAGAGATACCATGGGAGAAATAGACCTGTTGTTGGTCATAGGACCAGTCGAATTTCAAGTAACCTTCCAGGTGCTCGACATGGATACATCCTACAATTTTCTCCTTGGCAGACCTGGGATCCATGCGGCAGGAACCGTGCCTTCCACTCTTCACCAGATGGTGAAGTTCGAGTACGAAGACCGAGAGATCGTGGTCCATGGGGAAGATGAGCATGCCATTTATCGGGACCCATCCATCCCATATCTGGAACCGAGAGAAGGGAGCTAACATACGGTCTATCAAGCTTTTGAGATTGTACTGGCAAAGCAGCACGAAGAGGGAATACCCTGCCCCCAGCCTTTCTTGTCTAACGCCTCGGTTATGGTGGCCAAAGAGATGATCCGGCACGGATTTAGGCCAGGAAAGGGGCTTGGACGAACCCTTCAGGGAATAACAGAACCCATTACCTTGCCAGTCACCAAGAAACCTTTTGGACTAGGCTTCAAACCTACTCCAGCAGACAAAGAGTGGGCAAAGAAAAGGAAAAATGAGGGTTGGAGGTTACCTCGACCATTGCCGGATTTATATGCAACTTTCATCAGGCCAAGGTACGCTGAAGAAGAAGATGATGAGGTCTTCACAGCTGAGGAAATCGAGGAGATATGTGGGGCGATGAGAGAGATGCTCTACGAGGTCCACATGGTTCAACCAGGTGAAGGCACAAGCATTGCTGAGATGATGTACGTGGGGCCGAACGCCAAACTTCAAAACTGGGAGGCCACGCCATTCCCGACTAGACGGAAGTCCGGGTAGACCTGTCCTGCCACCTTTCCTGTGTCACAAGTTATCTCCAGGACATAACTTGAACATTTTCTTCCTTGTTGTTTTGAATTCCTAAGTTGTAAACATTGTTGTCTTCAACTTTCTAAAGAAAATAAAAAAATCATCATTGCTTTCCCATTCTTTCATTTGTTCTGATTTTTGTTATTTTTCCTTTTATCTTTCTTTTCAGTTATAATAATGCGGCTTTAAATATGACATGCTTGCGGACTTCACGCCCAGATCATAATGAGCTATTTAACTGCGAATTAATGAACCCAGAACCAGAATATGATGCGGAAGAAGCTTTTCGGGAAATAAACCGAGAGTTGGAATATTTTGAGAATAAACCTAAGCCAAATCTGAATGACACCGAACCGGTTAATTTAGGAACTCCTGAAGAAATCCGGGAGACCAAGATAAGCATTCACACGGACAAGAAAACGCGAGAGGTGATAATTCAACTTCTTTTTGAATTTAAAGACGTGTTTGCTTGGTCATATGATGACATGCCGGGACTAGGTGTTGATCTAGTGGTTCATAAATTGCCGATTCATCCTGATTGTCCTCCAGTTCAACAAAAGCAACGAAAGTTCAAAACTGAGGTCAGTGACAAGATTAAAGAGGAGATCACCAAACAACTGAAAACGGGAGTGATTCGGGTAGTCCAATATACAACATGGTTGGCGAATGTGGTTCCAGTACCAAAGAAGGACGGGAAAACTCGGGTATGTGTAGATTACCGAGATCTGAACAGAGCAAGTCCTAAAGATAATTTCCCGCTGCCCAACATCCACATCCTCGTTGATAATTGTGCCAAACACGAGATACAGTCTTTCGTAGATTGTTACGCTGGGTATCATCAGGTATTGATGGATGAAGACGACGCCGAGAAAACTACCTTCACCATGCCTTGGGGCACCTACTGTTACCGGGTCATGCCACTTGGTTTGAAGAATGCTGGGGCTACTTACATGAGGGCCATGACTGCCATTTTTCATGACATGATGCATCAGGAAATAGAGGTGTACGTGGACGACGTGATAGTCAAGTCTAGGATGCAGGATAATCACATCCAAGACTTGAGGAAATTCTTCGAGAGATTAAGGAAGTATGACTTGAAGCTGAACCCAACCAAATGTGCTTTCGGAGTTCCGTCGGGCAAACTTTTGGGCTTCATCGTAAGCAGGAGATGTATCGAGCTAGATCCAACTAAGATAAAATCCATCAGAGATCTGCCTCCCCCGAGAACAAAGAAAGACGTGATGAGTCTGTTAGGCAGGTTGAACTACATCAGTCGGTTTATTGCCCAGCTGACAAGCACGTGTGAGCCCATATTCAAGTTGTTAAGAAAAGATGCGGCTATTAAATGGACAACTGAGTGTCAAGAAGCCTTTGATAAAGTCAAAGAATACCTTTCGAATCCCCCAGTCTTGGTCCCTCCAGAACCAGGGAGGCCACTTTTCTTGTATCTGACAGTCTTGGAGAACTCTTTCGGTTGCGTCCTCGGGCAACACGACGTAACCGGAAAGAAGGAGCAAGCAATCTACTACTTGAGCAAGAAATTCACCGGCTACGAGGCCAAATACACTATGCTGGAAAGGACATGCTGCGCTCTCACGTGGGTTGCTCAAAAGCTGAGACATTATCTCCAAGCCCACACTACGTTCCTCATAAGCAGGTTGGATCCTTTGAAGTATATATTTCAGAAACCAATGCCTACTGGGAGACTGGCTAAATGGCAAATTTTGCTTACGGAATTCGACATAGTCTATGTCACTCGCACGGCAATGAAAGCCCAGGCGCTAGCAGATCATTTGGCCGAAAATCCGGTCGATGAGGAATACCAGCCATTGAGTACCTACTTTCCAGATGAAGAAGTAAACGCCGTAGAGGTGGTCTCAGAGGACGCTCATGTTTGGAAGATGTTCTTTGATGGAGCCGTGAATGCCAAAGGTGTAGGAACTGGGGCAATTTTGATCTCGCCTTCCAGTCAGCATTATCCCGCCACAGCTAGACTGCGTTTCTTTTGCACAAATAATACAGCTGAGTATGAAGCCTGCATCATGGGCATGCATATGGCAATCGATCAGGATGTCGAAGACTTACTGATTATGGGAGATTCTGACCTGGTTATCCGACAAGTCCAAGGTGAATGGGAAACTCGGGATGTCAAACTTATCCCATACCGACAGCATGTGGAGGACCTCAGCAAGCGCTTTACATCAATAGAGTTCAGGTATATCCCGAGGTGTCACAATGAACTGGCAGATGCACTTGCTACTTTGGCTTCAATGCTACCCTACCCGGGCAACGCCCACGTCGATCCTTTGGAAATCCAAATCAAGGAAAGACACGGTTACTGCAATGTAATCGAAGCGGGATCAAATATGCAGCCTTGGTACCATGACATCAAGAGGTTCCTGAAGACACAAGAATACCCCGAGCACGCTAATGGAGATCAAAAGAGGACCATTAGGCGACATGCAAGTGGTTTCTTTCTGAGCGGTGAATTGTTATATAAGAGGACCCCGGACCTCAATCTCCTAAGATGTGTCGATATCGAGGAAGCGAGGAAGATCATGCACGAAGTACACGCAGGTGTGTGCGGACCTCACATGAACGGGTATGTCTTAGCGAAGAAAATCCTTCGAGCAGGTTATTACTGGATAACCATGGAAAAGGATTGCTTTAGCTTCGTTCGGAAGTGTCATCAGTGTCAGGTGCACGGTGATCTGATTCATGCACCTCCCACAGAACTGCATCCAATGTCTGCGCCTTGGCTATTTGTCGCTTGGGGCATGGACGTCATTGGACCAATCGAACCAAAGGCTTCGAATGGACACAGGTTTATACTGGTTGCCATAGACTACTTCACAAAATGGGTAGAGGCTGTCACTCTCAAGTCGGTCACTAAAAAAGCTGTAGTGGATTTTGTACACTCAAATCTTATCTGTCGTTTCGGTATTCCTGCGACTATCATTACAGATAATGCAGCAAACTTGAACAGTCACTTGATGGGAGATGTATGCGAGCAATTCGAAATAACGCATAGGAATTCTACTCCTTATCGGCCAAAGGCCAATGGCGCTGTAGAAGCGGCAAACAAAAACATCAAGAAGATTTTGAGGAAAATGATCCAAAGTTCCCGACAGTGGCATGAGCAGTTACCATTTGCATTATTGGGGTATCGCACTACGGTACGCACATCGGTAGGAGCGACTCCTTATCTTTTGGTTTATGGGACCGAGGCTGTAATACCGGTAGAGGTAGAAATTCCTTCGCTTCGAACCATTGTCGAAGCGGAAATCGAAGACAGTGAGTGGGTCAAGACTCGGTTAGAGCAATTGACTTTGATTGATGAAAAGCGAATGGCCGCGGTTTGTCACGGACAGTTGTACCAACGAAGAATGGCCCGCGCTTACAATAAAAAAGTCCGACCCAGGAATTTCGAAGTAGGTCAGCTGGTACTGAGGCGTATTCTGCCGCATCATGAGGAAGCCAAAGGGAAGTTTGCTCCAAATTGGAAAGGCCCATACATCATAAGGAAGATATTGCCAAGAGGAGCGTTGTATTTAGGTGATATCGAGGGAAATGACCCCGAAACAGTAGTAAATGCAGATGCAGTCAAGAGATACTGCATCTAAATTATACTCCAGTGGTCCTGACACATTTGAAAATGACGAAGGTTTTATTCCCCACTACTCCCAAACACTACCCAATTCTCTCTACAAACCTTTGGCCGTTTACGAAAAAAAAATTGATAGAGGCCTGAACTACGTTTGACTTGATTCCGAAAGGATACGTAGGCAGCCTCTCCCTGAGGTTCAGTCATACCAACAATAAAATCCCATTCACCCTGAAATTGAAACCGGGGCACGTCGAGCAGTTTAGAAGTTAGTATCATCTACCTCTCTTTACCAAGCACAAGCCTTCAAATCAATTACCAAAGATAGTGGGGAACCAATAAGCGTCACAAATGGAGACCGGCACACTCTGAATTGAGAGAGATAAAATGAGAGAGTCTCGTCGGTGAAAACCTTCGGGCACCACGAGGCGACGGGAGTAGAGAAACAAAAATGAGAGAGCTTGTTTAGTAAAAACTCACAAAGAGTGCTATCAAGCGATGACAGGAAGAGAAATGAAAGAGGTCAGCCTGCGAAAACCCGCAAAGGGCGCTGTTGGCCGAAAAGAATGACTCCACCCCAAAGAGGTCTCGGCAAAGTTCCACCGGTTTGGAATCACAGATCCGTTCTGGTTTAGGGAAACGCAAGTTCATGGAAGGTCAGGCGTCCAGTCCAAAGAGCATGTCATGTCATTTAAAGCCAGTGTTATCTTCCTCAGATAAGTCTTTCTCGTCCCGAAAGGGACATTCCCTTCCTGAAATTTGTTTTCTCCTTTCTTTGTTTCTCTTCGAATCCCTTTTTATGTTTTAACCCCAAGTTCAGGATACGCCAGAGAGGGCAGGTGGCAGGTTTGTTTTCACGGAATTCCGTTTCATGAAGGAAAACACCCCGTTTCGTTGGTACGTCTGTCCAAACTTGATAAATCATGATGTTTGATGGCGTTCGCAGTAAAGAGGAAAAAGAGAAATTTTCTCCAGCAAGTCCGCCTTCGGACGAATCCCTACAAAGTCTCTCCTTGTACAATCCCCCACAAAGTCTCCCCAATATATATTAAAAAAAAGAAAAAAAAATAATATAAAAATAAAAAAAAATAAAAAAAAATCCCCGTTGGAATTTCCCCAATACATCCCCAGTGAGTCCCTTAGTAAACATTCCCCAACAAGCTTACCCCAACCAAGCCTAGAAAGCCCGCTTCGAAACAATTACCCAGCATGCCCCGTTGTACAAAAATCCATACAAAGAATCCACTTTCTAAATATTCCCCCCACAGAGCTTCCTTTTGTACAAATCCCCATAGAGTATCCCCAATAAAATCCCCGTTGAGAATCTCCAAGCAAGATGGGACAAAAAAAAAAGAAAAGAAAAAAGAGCCTTACGAGGCAAATCATCACAGAATCTGGAAATACAAGCCTAAGCAGTCTAAAGGGTTTCGACATATGAATCAAATCAATGGTGGGACTTCGCAACAGAAATGAAGACGCAACGAAGCAACCAGGAACGATCAAGGTCACCAAACCGACCGTCATTTCCGAACTAACAATTGTTCTTTGTCTGAAAAGTTGAAACAGGTATAATCCAAGACAACCGTGCAAGAAGCAGGTGTCGCCCAAAGAAGAAGGTACATGGGTACAAGAAATATTTTGGCAATAAGGAATTCACTCGAAAGGTAAGTCTCCACGATACTCCCTTTTATCTTCTACTAAAACAAGAAAATTCAAAAAAAAGAGGTCAGTTGTTGTTCTCGAATTTTGTCCCCATTCAATCAGCATTAGGGTTTTAAACCCTAAACTGAACTTTTTCCTTTAGTCAGCATTAGGGTTTTAAACCCTAAACTGAATTTTTCCATTCAGCCAGCATTAGGGTTTTAAACCCTAAACTGAGCTTTTCCATGCAGTCAGCATTAGGGTTTTAAACCCTAAACTGAATTTTTCCTTTAGTCAGCGTTAGGGTTTTAAATTCTAAACTGAACTTTTTCCTGTAATCAGCATTAGGGTTTTAAACCCTAAACTGAACTGTTTCCTGTTATCAGCATTAGGGTTTTAAACCCTTAACTGAATTTTTCCATTCAGCCAGCATTAGGGTTTTAAACCCTAAACTGAGCTTTTACATGCAGTCAGCATTAGGGTTTTAAACCCTAAACTGAATTTTCCTTTTAGTCAGCATTAGGGTTTTAAACCCTAAACTGAACTTTTTCCTGTAATCAGCATTAGGGTTTTAAACCCTAAACTGAATTTTTCCTTTAGTCAGCATTAGGGTTTTAAACCCTAAACTGAACTTTTTCCTATTAGTCAGCATTAGGGTTTTAAACCCTAAACTGAACTTTTTCCATTCAGCCAGCATTAGGGTTTTAAACCCTAAACTGAGCTTTTCCATGCAGTCAGCATTAGGGTTTTAAACCCTAAACTGAATTTTCCTTTTAGTCAGCATTAGGGTTTTAAACCCTAAACTGAACTTTTTCCTGTAATCAGCATTAGGGTTTTAAACCCTAAACTGAATTTTTCCTTTAGTCAGCATTAGGGTTTTAAACCCTAAACTGAATTTTTCAATTCAGCCAGCATTAGGGTTTTAAACCCTAAACTGAGCTTTTCCATGCAGTCAGCATTAGGGTTTTAAACCCTAAACTGAATTTTCCTTTTAGTCAGCATTAGGGTTTTAAACCCTAAACTGAACTTTTTCCTGTAATCAGCATTAGGGTTTTAAACCCTAAACTGAATTTTTCCTTTAGTCAGCATTAGGGTTTTAAACCCTAAACTGAACCTTTTCCTGTTATCAGCATTAGGGTTTTAAACCCTAAACTGAATTTTTCCATTCGGCCAACATTAGGGTTTTAAACCCTAAACTGAGCTTTTCCATGCAATCAGCATTAGGGTTTTAAACCCTAAACTGAATTTTCCTTTTAGTCAGCATTAGGGTTTTAAACCCTAAACTGAACTTTTCCTTTCAGCCAGCATTAGGGTTTTAAACCCTAAACTGAATTTTTCCTTTTAGTCAGCATTAGGGTTTTAAAACCCTAAGCTGAACTTCCCTCCAGTTGGTCGGTATTAGAGTTTCAACTCTAAAACTGAACTTCTCCCCAGCTAGTCGGTATTAGGGCTCCAACCCTGAATTGAGTATTTTTATCTTCCTTCATCAATTTTATGAACTTTCTGGCGAATAATTCACGAAAGTTTCCTAGTGAAACTGGGGCAGAAAATTTCGTTCGTTTGTTTGTTTTTCTCCCGCAGGTCTAACCTCGAGCCACACGGATCGAAACGACCCACGAAGTGAGTCTCAACTCAGAATCAAAAAAAAAAGACAAAAAGAAGATGTCCCGAGATATCGGAGTTAAATGGAAGGCGGATCGACTCCAACATTGGATTAAGATTCAGAACTCTGCCAGTCACGCCTCACTCAGCATCCCAGAGAACAAGCAAGCACCTACAACTCGCAAGCATCAAGATTCGGATCGAAGTCTCCAAGAAAAATCAGCTAAGACCCATGATCAAGTCGCAAAAGAATCATAGATAGGGATCTTGTAACTAGCAGTTGACATGCATATAAGTATTTAAGTTCAGTTTCAATTTTTCTTTGGTTGTAATAAGGCGGTCAGTAAAGCAGTGGTGACTACAGCAACAGCAGTAACAGCAAGCATTGCAGTCCCATGGTAGTCCCAGCTACCGAAACTTCCCGAACTACATTGACCTGATTCCTGTTTAGCCCGGGATATGTAGGAAATCTTTGAAGCAAGATTCAGTCAAAACTTTCAAAACATGCTTCACACGGAGTAGTCAATAGGCAAAAATCGCTTATATCCGCTCACTTTATCTTTGCACGAAAACTCTTCGTGTTTCCGAACAAAGAGGGGCAGCTGTGAGCACGTGATTTTTGTTTTACGCGACAATCGCTCCAAAAAAAATAAAAATAATAACAAATGGTCCTATTGTACAATTTTTGAAATTTGGCATGGCACTTTGTAATTATTTATGATATTTTTGCCCATTTTTTATTTTATTAAAACAAAATACAAAAAATGTATGTGTCATGCGTAATTTGAACCGTAATCCGGTTGTTAAATGAGAAAACCATAAATAGGCATTTTTGTCCATGATTGTTGTTTTGTTTGATTTTACCTGCTTCAAATATTTTAATATGTATGTGCAAATAATGGTATTAAGTGTCTATTTAATTTTAAATTTGATTTACTTAGGCTTTGTTTTTTTTTAAAAAATGTAATAATAATAATAAAACATAAGTGTAGAATTGGTTTGAAAATCAGTTTGGGCTGATTTTCATTTTAATTCAGGGCCCAAACGAACAACCCAACCCAAATTACCCTGTCCAGTCCAGTTCAGCCCCTAACCATCCAAACGACACCGTTTAATCCAGTATGATCTGGGCTGTTGATCTCAGATTGATCAACGGCCAAGATCTCACACCCCAAAACCCACTAATGAACCCGACCCATTCCACCCGAACCAACCCTGACCCTTACTAAGCCAAACGACACCGTTCCACTTAAGCCCTCAGATCCAGGCCGTAGATCTCGATTGATCTAACGGTTGAGATCAAGCCATCCACCCCGTATATAAACCCTTCCCCCTTTCACCCCGCGCCCTAATCCAAACCCCCCTGCCTTAGGTCGTCTTCACCAGACCCTTCCCCTCCAAACCCTAGCCGCCCCTGTATTCTTCACCATGAAAGCCGGCGGCATGAATGTCGGTGACCTCCACCTTAACACCATAGAACCCCCCCACAACCCTGAACATGGATCTGTCAACCGCTTAACTCGAATCCCTTCCCACCTTCTCGAATATTCATTTGAAGATTCAAGTCGGAACCTAACTTACACCGTTTGACCCCAGTTTCGCACCAGACACTCCCCAGACCCCCCTCGTGACCAAACCATGCTTGGTTTGGTCCGAATCTGACCAGGGAAGCATGAATCCCGAATCTAATTTTTGGAACCTTAGGGTTCCTCGTCACCGGTCCGTATCTCGTTTAAACCAAGAGATTAAGGTCTAATGGACCTTAATCGAAGTGTTTCTCATCTGAGAAACACTTCGATTAAAGTCCGTTCAGCCTTAAGAAAGGCCTGTTCGAGTCCAAGCTAAGGTTTTTGATTTTTCGGATTTTAAGGTGAGTTTTGCTTTCTTTTCTTTATTTGTTTTAGTCCATGTGATTGTTTAAAAGGCTGTTCATGTTTTGTGAAATTTGTGTTTCGAATTTTACCAACTGTGTCCTGTCCACCTTGCCTGAACCTCTGCGTTTGATTGAGTCCTTCTTCTACTTGTTCTGATAATGCGTATGTATGTATGTGTTGTGCAATTAGCTGAATTTCAAATTTGAACCGATTAACTGACTCCTTGAGTACAATTCTGTTTGGTCAGTACAATTCAAATCATGTGTCGATACTGTTAAATGTCTGATTTTTGGCTACGATTGTGCATGTTATGATTAATATAGTCGAGTCGACATGTGTCGTCAATTAGTTTCAACTATCTGAACAATAACAAATCGATTTGCTTCTGTTAAACATTGCCTGAATCAATTAAGAACTAAGTTTAGTTACTTATAGTTGTTAATTTGATTTCAGAAACCTAAGGTTTGGTCTGTAATTGCAATCTGAATTGATGGCATGTGCACTTGTGCACAACATGTGCATAAAGGCCCTTTTTGAATTAAAATAGTTTTGACAGCATATGCTGTCAGACTACATTCTGCTGCCCATATTCTGCTTTAGTTCAGAAATATTAAACCTTACTTAAAAGTAAGTCTGCCAGGGAATATCATGGGGTTGTGTTCTTATTTAAATAGTAAGTGGAATCTGAAAATAGGATAGCACGTGGGAGGGTGTTCTGATTGTCTAAAACAGGCTGTTAAAAGGGTGATTGGAGGCTTATAAAAGGAGGTCTTCCATCAGTTTAAAGGGAGGAGAGAAAGGGACGCCTGATATTAGAGAGACATTAGGAGATTTGAGAAGAGGGAAAGGATAATATACAGACACACAGGGAGATTGATAAGAAAAAGGGGGAAAGAAAGATTGTTGAGGACACACACACATACAGAAATAGATAGAGAGAGGCATAACACAGGAAAGAGGAACTGCATTTTTCGTCTTTGTCTTGATTCTCACTGGCCTGGATTTCCCTGTTCCATATTGATTTCTTCTGAGTCCTGTTTGAGATTGTTAGTTGTGTGTAGCATCAGTGCATTTCTAGATCTGTTCTGCCTAAATTCTGATTCATATTACTGGGAATTTGCCACACTCTGCCATTTTTTATTGGCTCCAAACTGCATCTTGCACTGGGATTTTGTTTCTATTAGTTACCTGTTGTTGTTGTTGCTACTATTCTGCCTTCTGCTGCTGCTGACCTTTCTGCTTCACTTCTTCTTTGCCTTTCAATATTCAGGTACACATTTTGAGTCCCATTTTGGTGTCAACTGTAACAGTTCGAAAGCATGAAATGAAAGGAGTTTGAAGAAATTTAAATGTCTGTTTGTAATGCTCATGGTATATTGACTTATTTTGTATAAATTGATTAGTGCGTAATTCAGTAGCGAAAGATTAGTTAGTTAATACTTAACCAAGTTTTAGCTTCTTGCATCTTGGTTTATAGTTGTTCGTTAGTACGAGATGTAATGGTACAATATGTAGAATGCATGGATAATTGACATAGAATTTTCGACCGGATTCTTGTTTAACTATAATGATATGCATAGGATAGAATATTTTCACCTTACACGATGATGTTCTATTTTATTTTAGTTCTTTTATCAGGACCCGCTAGGCAGTATATAGAAGCACGTTCGAATTCCCATTAGTAATAATGCCTAGTGTTCAATTCCCTTAATCTAGCCTAAAATAAGGCTAGTTAAGTTCAATTCAAGAAATATTTGGATACAAGTATAGCATTTGGTCAATCTCGCATGTTTCACAAGGTATGACGCCTCTTCACTTTGTAAATAATTAATCAGAAATTGATAAGAATCCGGGTTAGGCCAAAGCATATAATTAAATTAGCATGTACCTTTTTCTTCTAGTTTTAGAGACAAATGCATTAGAAATGTAGCCACTTTAGGATGTCCTTTCTAAAATAGAGACGAGCCTCGCCAAATAAAAAAAATGCGAAATTGCGAGGCCCTCAATAAATAACCATAATAATTTTTTTTAGAATTCGGGATAGGCCGTTTATTGAATTTCACGGCCTTCTACAAAAATAATAACGCGCTAGACTCTTTAGGCGCGGCTTAATAATTTGACCTTCTTAAACACGGGTGCACATTGATGTGACCCAAATTCAAATCTCAATGGAGTCAAAATGTGTCGACAACCACGGGTGCATTGATTGTGACGTGGTTCGAGATGCATTTTCACGACGTTGCAATTCTATAAAAATAAATGATAATAATAAAAGCGGTTTAAACTTAATAAAGGCACGTAAGTCATAACATATATTTAAATCAGATATTTAGCCATTATAACAATTTAAGCGACCGTGCTAGAACCACGGGATTCGAGGGCGCCTAACACCTTCCCTCGGGTCAACAGAATTCCTTACTTAGAATTTCTGGTTCGCAGACTTCATTTGGAAAAGTCGAATATTTTTCCTCGATTTGGGATTCAAGATAAACCGGTGACTTGGGACACCAAAAGCCAAACCTTTCCCAAGTGGCGACTCTGAATTAAATAAATAATCTCATTTCGAATATTGTCGCTTAAATTGGAAAAACTCCCTCGCGCATTTAACCCTTCGGGGCGGGGCGCGCAAAAAGGAGGTGTGACAAGATGAGAAAGTTGTTATTTATCTATTATGATAAGAAATATCATATTGTGGATAACACCACGCAACTTATGTCTAACAGATAAAATAAGAACTTAAAAATATTTAAAATAAATTAGAAATAGCATGAGAATATTTATGCTAAGAATTAGTTTAGAAAATAAAATACTTAAAAATACTATTGATAAATTTAAATAACTTAATAATTCAAAAAATATTTTTAAAATAAAATAGATATTTATTTTAAGATTAAAAAATTTCTAGATTATCTATATTATATTAAAGGATAGTAATGGATAATAATACTAAATAAAGTGGCACCAAAAATTAAAGTCTTACTAGATATAGAATTAAAATTTAAAAATATAAAATAAATATCTAATATAAGTAATTTTATTAACTAAAATTAAAAGTCAAATTTTGTATGTTGAAACTAAAAGAGAATTTTTTTTTATTGCATGTAATACAAAAAATAAATATAAGAAAACTTAATAGATTTGGAATATAATAATCAAAGAACTTAGATATTAATATTTTATACTAATGAAAGTTACAACTTAAAGTCAAATATGATATTATTTGGATATGGGTAAAGAACTAATTAAAAATTTCTTAATAGAGAAGAGACTGTATAAAGAAAAAAATAGATACAATGTGAGAATATTTATACTTTTAATTAATTTAAATAAAATAAAGTAAATAATTGAATTATTTTAAAAAATATTATTGATAGATTTAAATAGTAAAATAGTTTTGAGTAAGAGGATAAAAGCGTAAAATATATTAAATTTCAAGAATAAAAAATATATTATAATTATTAAAAGGATAATAAGCAAAATATAAAGTCAATTAGTAAGCCGAAAAAATCACATGAAAGTATAATAATATTAAATAATAAATAGTATAATAATTATAACCAAAGAACAAAAAAATTGTGTAAAATTTAAAAGAATAAGACTTATTAAAGCTTCAGATAAAAAATAAACTAATACTGAGAATTTTATTAAAATAATATAATTTAATATATTCAAACAAGACATATCATCACATGACATAATTAGTAATTTTTAATATTGATGACGAAATGAAATTCAAGTACTAAAATTAACCTATTTGATTATATAAATATGGAAAAATACAGGTTATCCACTATGAGATTTGCGAAATGGTTTCATGTCTTGCTTCTTAATAATATCTAATGATTATCAATAAATTTTATCTGGAAGGTTTATATTTTAAAGTTATTTATACATAATTCAAATAATCCAAATCATAACACCCAACATGATTTGTGTCCACGCATCGCGCGAGTACTAATACTAGTTTATTTAAAATAATACTTTATTGAATTGAATAAATCAAATAAATAATTATTCCGTAAAGAATAAAACATAATACTATAGCTAAACCACATGGTTAATAGTATATCCAACATTCCTACCCTCATTTCACTCCGTTGTCATCCCCAGAGGATGAAAAAAAGATTATGAAATTATGAAAATAAAAGGAGAAGAAAGGAAATAAGAGTTAAAGGAAATAGAAAATTCTCCTTATTTGTTTAAAGTAGTAAAACAAGTGAAATTTAATAGATGTGAGTTCCTCTAATTATTTCGGGAAAAAAAAAATCAGATTTTGCTCCCTTCCGAAAGGTATAAATAAAACTTATATTACTGGAAAATATGATTTACAATGACGTAGAATAATTAGTGTAACTTGTTATTATGCTGTGGCTTGTGTGTTTCATCACCCCCACTTCAGCAAAGTGATAGAATACTTAAATAATTAATCATGCATAATTATATAGGAAAAGTCACCACATATAGCTTTATAAGCTTTAAAATCATTATATGTTATATAAAATTATCATTATATCATGGTGCTTCATCTTGTTACTTTATTAGGTTGTTGTTTCCGTCTTATAGTGTCAGTCACCTTACGTGTTAGAAAGAATTAATTAAGTTGACCAAATACAGTAACACTATTGTGCATCAAATGATCATTTGGTTAGTACTATTATTGTCTTTAGAAACTATACAAAAATTAACAAGAATTAAAATATTTGTTCCAAATGTAAATATCGTGCCAGATTCATGATCAAAATTAATTAAGATTAGCTCTAGGAAATGCATAAAGCAACGAGCATTTTGAGATGAAAACAGTAGCTTTACTAATATCAATGGATATATAATTAAAAGCAATTTTTTTTTCGATTTTGCTTCTTGAGGACATGTCTACTTGTACAAGGTAGGTGTGAGTTTGCTTACACACCATTTTTCCTATATCCCACGTGTGAAAATATACGGTGTATATTATTATTATTATTACTTCCTGAGAACATGTTTACTTGCCAACAATATAAGGGTGAAATAAGAACTAGATATATGTTATTTTTCCCACCCGGTACTCATATTGGGGTCCGACTTAATTCGGAATTGCCCCGAAAAATCCTACATTGGGAGTAAATCGTACCAAATACATGGTTTGCTAATCCACACAACAAAAGATCACAGAGAATTTATTTCATAGGTGTTTTCATCCTTCAAGAGGTACGTATTATTTTGATATTGATTAAAAAATTTTATTTTTGTTTATATTACATGCAAGTTGATCCCGGATTGCTTTCGATTTGTGAATATTGTTTGTCGAATATTTTTCCCAAGAAAAATCACAACACCATTTATGATAATAATGACAGGACTTTTAAGTTAGAGTAAAAGAATAAAACGTGCAAACTCCAATGTTCAATTGGTCTTACATTTTTTGCCGAGATAGATTTTCTTGATTGAAAAAGATAAGATAAAAGAGAGGAAAACTATTGGCAGAACTAAAATCTTACAGTTAACAGACTAGGAACTTTGACCACTAAACTGAAATTTCAATCATATCCAAGTGAGATTCGATCAGTCTAGATCTCGTCTATATATGACCAAAAATAAAATAAATAAAAAATATATAACTTTTTTTTCCACTAACGGCAATTTGGTTGTCCGTTAATGATGATAGGTTGTTCCAACTAAGCAAAACCAAACCAAAAGTCTCCAAACAATTTAAGTCCCAACGGTTTTATGCTTAGAAAAAAATATTTCTGTATTTCTTATTTTTTATTTTTTGTTCATTAGCCAACACGAGAACATGTCTAAAAACTTTCAAATGCAAAATAATGAAGGAGAAACATCTTAGAAATAGTAGTATTATTAGACAGAAAAACATAGTTTTGGAACTAAGTCTTTTTGCCTTTTCAACTTCTTATCAATACACATGCATGCTCCCTTTCCCTAAGTCCCACCATTTTCAGACTGCCATGTCCCACTATTGACTCGTTTTTTACCTAAGTTTTTGGACCAAAGGCCCACAACATACACCTACGCTTCTTTAATTATTGGAACACAACAAAAGCTCTATATATAGACTAATATTTCCCATCAGTTTATCGGCAATTAATTATACTATCACATAATAAATCCAATCACTCTCGCGTTCACCAAAGAAAAGAAAAGGCAAGAAAAATGGAGATGACATAATTTTCACACTTCACAAATTCTTGGATTACTCAGACCACAGAAACGCTAATAGCTGCAAGAATATACAATCCTTGATAATCCTGTAAGAAACAAATACACGTGTTTTTTGTTGTTGGTTGGGGGTTGTATTGTGTGTGTATGAATGATGTAAATGTGTAAAACAATTTGCCCGTAATTACTCCTCCGTTCACTTTTACTTTACATGTATACTAAAAATAGATTTTCATCTTTACTTGTCACTTTACACATATCAAGAAAAAATAATTTTTTTCCTGTTATACCCACAATATTTATTACTCACTTCAAATTATTTTCTCAAATCCAATAAAATATGCATCAATTAATTAATATGGGTATCATAATAAATTATGCATTTTATTTATTATTTCTTAAGAGACATGAAAAATCAAAGCATGTCAAGTAAAAGTGAACGGAGGGAGTATATGCAACAACGGGTATGATATGTCTATTAATTATAAATAAACTATAGTCAACATTAAGATATGTCAAATGAACTGTGGCATGTCAAAAACTAAATATTTTTTACTTTATACATCCTATTATTAGAAGTCCAAATTTGACCTGATACGTCTATTAAGAGAAAGAGAAGCATTTAAAATATAAATAAATTAATGAAATAAACAAAAGTGATTTGTTCAATGAAGTATTTGTTATGGCAACATCTTTAACAAAAGTATTGACTTTTGTGTTCAAATATAGTAAAGAGTTCTATTCTCAATAACCACTTTATAACCTAATTTTTGCGGTTGAGTTAGACTTAACAATATATTCTCTTTAACTTGGTATTAGATTCAAAAGCACCCGTATTGTTATGTTTGACTCGTGTTATGTTATCTAACTTCTAGTTTTTCAGAGCATAAATTTGAGTTGTTTATGGCTTGGATAATCTTCATCACATGAACTAGGCTTTCAGATTAAAAGTAGATCGAAAGTCATTTTCTTAACACTATGAATCTAAGATTGCTTTTTGGGATATATAAAATGTGTTGCCTTTTTTGTGATATTTAATTCGCATGATGTTAAAATATCGATTTGACTTGTGTATTATATAAATACAAAATTCTCTATGTAAAATATATGCTACAAGATGCTCTTAATTTATATAGTATTCTTTAACTGGATATTCATTATGAATCGACTTCTCTGATCTTTCTTTCTTAGTTTTCCCCCACTAACCTATAGCTAAATTTGAAACTCAAAAAAAAAAAAAAAGAAGGAAAAGGTACTGTAATTCTATACGACCTGCTAGTGAAGTTTCACCAAGGCTAATTTCGTCATTTACTACGAAACCAGTAAATGGTAATGTACCGGCTAATCGGCTATACATCAGCGCCACAGAATTTGGCCACTTATCAAGTCCAAAATGCCTGTAGAACATAGCCTTTGATTCTCAATCCCACTGCTAATAATGCAAGTGATTCTGCCAAAGTTCAATTTTCAACCAAAGGGTAAAATGCGTGATTTACAAGGCAACAGCTCCTGAGAAAGAAACTCGATATATTCGAGGAGTTTTGTTTACGGTAAAAATGGTAACAACAATTAAATTTGTAAATAAGACTCTAAAAATACATAATTTTTATGAATAGAATTCTATTTAGAGTGAATGTCTATCTTGTAGAGAGTTTTACTTTGTGGCTAAGTCATTTTACCCCTATAAATAGAGGGGTCTTACTCCATTGTAAATCATCCCAAAATTCAATAAGAATTTCCTCTCTTTCTTTCTCTGCAATATTGTTCTTCTACTTTTATTGTTTTATCACACGTTATCAGCATGAGACTATATCTCTTTGAGAAGATTAAGGTATAACTTTTCTCCTTTTTTTAATTATGACTGACATTATGAAAAGAAAGTTCGTTGCCCTTGAAATTTCGGGCAAGAACTATATGACATGGGTGTTGGATGCTGAAATCTATTTAGATGCAATGGGTCTTGGAGACGCCATTAAATACAGAAATAAAGCATCCACCCAAGACTGTGCTAGGGCCTTGATTTTCTTGCGCCATCACCTTGATGAAGGGTTGAAAATAGAATATCTCACAGTCAAAGATCCACTTGTTTTGTGGAATGGCTTAAAGGAAAGATATTACAACTTAAAGTTGGTCACTCTTCCATAAGCACGATATGATTAGGCTCATCTGAGACTCCAAGACTTTAAGTCTGTTTCTGAATATAATTATGCGATGTTCAGAATTACTTCTAAATTGAAACTCTGTGGAGATACTATCACTGATTATGATATGCTTGAAAAAACGTTCACAACGTTTCATGCCTCCAATATGGTCTTGCAACAGTAATACAGAGAGAAAGGCTTCAAAAAGTACTCTGAGTTGATTTCTCTTCTCCTTGTGGCTGAGCGAAATAATGACTTGCTCATGAGAAATCACGAAAATCGACCCACTGGGTCTACACCATTGCCTGAAGTGGATGAGGTGTATTCCCATTATGCTAAGCGTGGAAAAGGCCGTGGCCCTATTCGTGGTCGTGGTCATGGTCGTGGCCGTGGCCGTGGACAAGGAAGAAATTTTCCTAGTGTTGATCAGCCCCCAAAGAAAAATAACCACCAAAAGTGGAAATGGAAAAATGAGAAACCAAAGGCAAATGGTTCAAAAACCGAATGTTATCGTTGCGGTGGAAAAGACCATTGGGTAAATATTTGTCGTGTACCAAGACATTTGGTTGAGTTTTATCAAGAGTCTAACGAACAAAGGCCCTGAAGCTAATTTTGTCTCTGACAATGATTTTTGACATCACCCACTTGGATGTGGCAGACTTCTTTGAGCGCCCTGATGGGAAAATAAACCACTTGATCGGTGATGGATCCGTTGTTAAAGATGATTGAGTAGTTTAATTTTTATTTTTCCTATTCGTAGTAGCTAGTGAATAAATATCATGTAATCATATTTTTTTTACATGAGTAGTAGTCATTAGTATTATTTATTTTATAAAATAGTGTTAGTTCATTTTGATTAAATATAATTTTATGTGATAGTATCAGTTCGCTTTAAAATAATGTTTCGGCTTGCTTAGTCTTCTCAAAACAAAGTATCCAAATTGATCAGTTTGCTTAATATCCGTTTTAAAACAATGTGTGTTAAATCACGTTACATGTAAAACTTACATTATTCATACTTCATTACATAATCTGTTATGATCCCTTGTTACTTTATCCTTACGTGTTCGTACTTCCGAGAACATACAGTTATGGTTTGCGAATGTTTATATTTTATACATTTATTTTAAAAACAAAATGATACTTCAAGTTACTAGTTTTGTACCAACAAATAAAGAAAAAAACGTGTTGTTATTCGTACTAATGTTTATCGTATATTTTTTTTGTATGTCAAACAATGGGAAGAAAATATGGATATCTCACAAAACAAACTTGG